>NC_060120.1:5530000-6230000 GCF_021461395.2 Schistocerca americana | reverse complement strand
GGTCCATCGGTCGCGAAATGAAAACCACAGTGAAAATCAAAAAATTTTTACCTGCAGCAGTTACCCACACCTTCCAGCTACATCTTTAAATAGTCGCATTTGTCGTGGCGCTGTATAAACTTTCTAGTATCTTCGTCACAGAGAGCAGCCGCCTGTGCTTTTCGCCAATTTTCTACGCTGGCCTGCCTTTCGTTGTGTGTGCCAAAATGTTGTCTTCGTAGCCAGCGTTTCATGTGAGCAGCGATGGACAACAGAGGGTACCAATTAAGCGCTGCATTGTGAGTGATCAAACTCTTGCTTTCGAAAACGCTGCAGGAGCGTCTTGACTGCCCATGCAGAATGCGATCTAAAATCGTCTTGAAGAAAGGAATGCATGACATTTATGTTGTGTGAGCTGCATAGCTTCAGGCGAAATCTCTCATCAGATCCACATACTTGGCGGGAGACAGGGATGTTTTAGGCGTTTCTGCGTGATCACTTTGCACTCTGAACTGAACAGAGAGATGTGAAGCGATCGACAGGCCCACCAAAGACACTGCCCACCACATCTGTGCAAAGTTCCATCGGATTTTTACAGTGGTTTCCATTTTGCGCCTAATCAGACCCTACATTTCAAATATACCTAGTACTTTTAGAGCTTAGAACTTTTAGGGTGGTGAAAAAACATGATACGTGACTAATCTTCTATGTTAATTCCCTCTAAAATGTTTGTTACAATCTCTAGCTCAGTTTTTATGACAGACAGAACGCTCTGGTATCCTGCTGAGACCCATATCTATTAACTGTCTCACAGCCTTAGCCAAAATAATCTGCTCACACAGTTGTTCGTGGAAGCTCCAGACTGAACCCTGGTCATCCTTTGTATAAAATTTTCCCAAACTTGTCAGTATAACATTTGCAGAATTTTTAGATCCCCTAATCCAGACACCTCCTTCTGTTCGTTCAAAAAATAATGCCCCAATGATAAACGTAGTCGCAAAGCCACGCCAAACGGTAGCACATTCACCACACAAAGGAGCTTCATCCACGGCGACTGGAGATAAACATCTCCACTCTCGGAAGTCCTGTGTGTTCACCTCACCCGTCAGAGGAAAATGAGCTCCGTCAGTCCACAGAATGATGTAGGGCCAACCCTCTTTAACTTGAATCCTTGCGGGAAAGTGGAGAGCGAAGTCAACACGTCGTTGTGCGTCCTCTGCTGCAAGCTGCTATACGATATGGATCCTGTACGGATACCATTTGAACATGGTTAGAAGCACACTCCGTACAATGGACCAAGGGATGTTCAACTGTCGTGAAGCAGCACGCGCACTGCCTGGTGATCGGGAATTGCGCGCAGCGTTGTCTGCCACGGCGACAGAGGCGGTTTCATCGACCACCGGTGGCGCAACCGGTCGTCGGCCTCTTCCCGGAACGAGGTCCAGTTCTCCAGTTACTTCGAACTTCTTCAACATGCTCTGTGAAGCAGGTGGAGAAAGAAGACCCTTCTGTAATACTTTCAGCAGGCGATATTCTCAAAGAGTAACTGCAGCATTACTGTTGTTTTGATAATAGGTATTCACCAATAACGCCCTGTTCCTTTTGTCCAAGCTCATCTTCACACGTCAACAAGTGCACTGCGATTGGCCAGGTGTGAGAGACTGTGAAACACGACAACTGATCACGGCGCCTGGTGACCATATTTGGAACTGGATGGTGGCTCTGTAACGTATAGAAATCACGCACCGTATACTCTGGACATTAATGCTACCAAGTTTGATGCTCATGCGGTAATTAGTTTCCGTGTTATAACGTGTTAAATAGGGAAAGTGTAATTACAACTAGCCGATATTATTACGTTCCCAAGTACAGATGAAGGAATAATGTCTCTTTACACTGAGCTGCTTGATTCACAACATAGTTTAAACTGAAGCTTAATAGACACGCCCCGTTCAGTGTAGCGCTAGAGACGGAAACTTTACATTGGAGTCACTAATGATCTGCGTGTCACTGGAATCGATACATGTTATAAAGATGTATGTATGACCATATGTTCCACATATCCTCCTACATCACTAGATTGTTTTCAGCCAAGCTTGATAAACATATCGCTTACTGTGTGGATATTATCGCCATGTCGTAAGAAACACCTACCTATCAAGCGGGGGAGGGTGCGGGTGAAACAAAGTGTAGGCCACGACGCACGAATGCCAGGCTTTATTCATCCAATATTTGAAAATGAGAGCACTTAGTAGCTTGCAACGACCTTTATGCATCATTTCAAACTTCTAGGAAACTTTTTCACCATGAAAATCTCCACTAAAAGATGAAGGGAAAAAAGCTTATCGCTTATTACACTGTCGACGTCCATGCAGTGAGACTGTCACATCGGGCGTGACGTTTTAATTTATTACTTCTTTCATCCAACTATATTCACAACACATTCACATATATCAGTAAATAGCTGCAAAATTACGTCATTTCTTAGAGGCATAGTTCAGGGGATGTGACGTCATTAACGCTGATGTGCGTGAAAAATTGCCACATCATGCATGACGTTTCAATTTATTACGCCATTGCAACTAATTCTGTCCGTAACACATTTCGCAGACAGTATTCAAAGATAGCACTGAATGTACCAGCAAAGCTATATCATTGTAAGACACATTGTTCTGGAGTTACGACTTCATTAAAGGTGAGCTGCGTGAAAACGAAAGTGCAGGGTGAAATTCACTACAGGTGAAATGTGTGTACAAACATTTTAAACTCAAGTGAAATATATGTGACATGTGCCCACTCTGTCAAAGCTGCAGGTAAAAAGCTCCTTCCAAGTCGCTGACTGATTCCAACCAAACTTGGTACATATATTACATACTGTATGGAAAGAAATGATGTGGGAGTAAGGACCACCAGCCTACTAATGGGGGAATGGAATGATCGTGAGACCAGGTGGGGATTAGGAGGTGGAAATAGAGGTGAAAGGAGGAATGGACACAGATGGGCGCAGTAGGAGGTGGAGACAGAGGGGTGGGGGGGGGGGGGGGAGAAGGAAATGAACAGAGAAAGAGAAGAAGATGAGGTGGACAGAGGGAGGAGAAGGAGGTGATGGACGGAGAGAGGGGGAGGAGGCGATCGGCACAGTAGAAGGGGGGGGGGGGGGGGGTAGGAGCACATGGACTAAGAGAAGACTGGAATGAGTATATACCAGGAAGACGCCGGTTGCTCAGCTAGTGTGGAATAACAAGCAAAAGGTTTCGTCACAGTAGCAGCTGTTTTTCTAAATTCCTTGAAGTAGCAGTAATTTGCTCCATTAAGAAGTGAAGGTTTGTCTGCGCCGCTGTCAACTGACATTAATCATTTTCGTGGAATGCTGCCTCTTGCACAGCCACGAAAACACGAGAGACAACCTGGCCGAGGTCGTCACGACAAGCGTTTCATCGCGACTGCCTGTAGAGTCTTATCAGCTGTCGGACACCTCCAAATGCTCTACTACTAGACGAAGTGTAGCAACGGCACTCACACAGGATGACACATTTCTTAGTGACATCAAAATTATGGTGGAATAACCTACAAAATAAGAAAGTGATAGACGTTTAGTAGGTAGTTAGGTAAGTGGTGTGAGTCTGGTCCATTCAATCCTTCGATGTTAATGTCCGATTACAGCATAAAACTCCAGCCCATAATCGATATAAGTTCTCTTGATGTGGTGTAAGGTAATAAAAGTTGCAAAGTCTTTTAATTTCCATTAAATGTAACAGGCTGCCTTGACACACATAACTGTCGGGTATGGCGAGCTAACGAGGAATAAAACTATGCAATAAACTGCCATATTAAACAAATTGGTAAAAGAAACTTATTTCAAAGGTCAATTAAAAAGTACATCTTAAACAATACATTCTATACATTGAGAATTATGATAATACAAAGCAGGGTTTGGTTAAAAGTGCAACAGTAATAAATAAAAACGATAATAAAACATCTATCAGTCAACATAACACTTTCACACTTTCCAGAATGAGATTTTCACTCTGCAACGGAGTGTGCGCTGATATGAAAGTTCCTGGCAGATTAAAACTGTGTGCCGGACCGAGACTCGAACTCGGGACCTTTGCCTTTCGCGGACAAGTGCTCTACCAACTGAGCTACCCAAGCACGACTCACGGCCCGTCCTCACAGCTTTACTTCTGCCAGTACCTCGTCTCCTACCTTCCAAACTTTACAGAAGTCTCCTGCGAACGTTGCAGAGCTAGCACTCCTGAAAGAATGGATATTGCGGAGACATGGCTTAGCCACAGCCTGGGGGATGTTTCCAGAATGAGATTTTCACTCTGCAGCAGAGTGTGCGCTGATATGAAACTTCCTGGCAGATTAAAACTGTGTGCCGGACCGAGACTCGAGCTCGGGAGTGCTAGTTCTGCAGGGTTTGCAGGAGAGCTTCTGTAAAGTTTGGAAGGTAGGAGACGAGGTACTGGCAGAAGTAAAGCTGTGAGGACGGGGCGTGAGTCGTGCTTGGGTAGCTCAGATGGTTAGTCTGCCTTCGACAGGGCAGCAGTGCGCACCGCGCTCGGCCGTCCACGCCGCTGCGCGCGCGGAGTGTTTTGTTTACTTCCTCGTCACCGCGCTTCTCAGTCGAACACGCTCTAATGGCCAACTCTTACAGGAAGAACACTCTGAAGTTCACCTTCTCAAACGAATACGCACGACCCAAAGCACTGGCCGTCGAACGCTTCCTACGCGAAGACGTGAAGATCCCCCGTGCCGAACTCATCGGCATACACCTATTGATCATTACCAGCGTCGTTTATGTGAAGATGACTTCCGACGCTGCATGCAACGAGATTATTGAAAGGACGCGACATGGACTAAAATTTCGGCACGCCTACGGAAACGTCGGGCCTGGGATGTCGACCATGCAGGACTTGGCCTTCGGACGATCCGTGTATTCGAACTGCCTTTCGAGGTGAATGAAGATGAAGTCATCGCGGCGCTAAGCCCGTTCGGAAAAGTCCACAGCCACGTAGCCGAGACATGGGCACAGTTTACGACGTATCCGGTGCTTAATGGTGTGAGACAAGTCCGAATCGATCTCAAACGGCACGTTCCATCGTACATTTCTATCGGCGGCTGCCGTGCGGTGGTCATTTACTACGGACAACCTCGAACATGTTCCAGTTGTGGCAAAGAAGGCCACGTCCGTAATGAATACCTGCAACGCCGCATGACACAACTAAGGCACGACGATACGAACACCGACAGAACCACGACCACCCTTCCAGTCACCTAAGCGGCGACACTGCACGTCCAGCCCTCACAAGACGCCGCTCGTGAGCGTCTCTCTGGTCCGATACACCCGGAGGCGTCCCAGCACCTGGACACCGGCGATGCCGCCCGTGAACATGTCCAACAGCCGGACACACCCACGCTAGAAGATCACAAGGATACCAATGAGAGTGTTCTGGAGAATGAAGACCGCATCATAGCACCCGCGGCTTTTGTACCGGAACGACGTGAATCTCTTCCTTCCTCAGACACCGAAACTCATTGCTGCAAGCGGAAGTCGCCCAAACGACGAAAAAAACGTCGCAAGACATCAGAATCGACCATTGAGCCCCCTCCGCAGGACGAAGAAATGCCACATCACTCCGACGGAGAACACGATAACACTTTCTCCTCTGCCACGGAGACGCGTCATCCACAAGACGGTGAACCGTCCAACAGAGATCGTGCGCAAGCCCCGCGCCCAGAAACCATGGAACATAGCACGCCTGTTGTCACCGACGCCATTGAGCCGACTCGGCCAGCGCTGCCACATCTCGCCGATGTCAAACCTGTCGGACACCTTTCATGGGCGGATGACACGGATTTCCCACCTCCATCTGATGCGGAAATGAGATCTGTTCCTCCGTTAGACCAACACTAAAATGGGGGAAGTTTCTACGGCGACCCTGCGACGTCTATGGACTTCCAGCATCCACCACAACAATCTTCACCAGCTACGAACCTATCGGCAGCACGGATCTCCCATCATGCGTACCGAATAGCTACTATCAATACTAATAATATCGGCTCCCACGTTAAACTTCAACTGCCCCGTGACACGCTAAGAGCAGCGGACATCGACATCGCCCTGTTACAAGAACTGAGGACAGCAACTTGGACTGGGTGTTGTGGATATGAGACGTACGCCGCCCCTGCAGCTATGGAACACACAGGCGCAGCCATCCTCCTCCGAGAAGGGATTGCAGTTTCCGATGTCGCATACCTCCCAACGGCGCGAGGGGTGGCCATAACAGTTGAAGGACTCAAAATCATAAATCTCTACGCCCCATCGGGCACTGATAAACGGAGGGATCGCTCCCAGTTCTACGCAGAAGATATCACGCCTTTATTCCTCGGTCGATACGATCATCTCATCGTAGGTAGAGATTTCAACTGTGTTCTCGAGCGGACAGACCAATACCCCTATTTCACCACATGTTCCGAACTTCGCTTCCTCGTCCGCCGCCTTCGTCTCCTCGACACTTAGCGAGTGGTACACGGCGACTGCCCGGGGTATACACACATCACGAGGCACTCCGCCAGCCGACTTGATAGAATATACATCTCTGACGCTCTAAAATCAGTCCTCCTCGACGCGGAACGTTGGCCGTCTGCCTTTTCGGATCATGACATCTACATCTGTACCGTGAACCTACGTCGACAATCTATATGGCGCAGTGCAGGACCTTGGAAACTCAATGTCGTGCTACTGCGGGACCCTGAATGTCGACAACAGGTCACCGACACGTGGCACACCTGTGTTCAACGCATTATGCGTTACGAGACCACACTGCAGTGGTGGTTGCTGTGCGCCAAACCGGCCATCCGACGCACATTGACACACTGTGGCAGAGCCAAAGCCAGGTGGAATCACCACACAACTGATTTCTACTATAGCGCTCTGCGTGAACTCATGGATCAACCTCCATCCCCGGATCGTCTAAAAGAAGCTCAACGCATGAAGGCGAAGATTTTATCCTTGACCAGATGCCGTCTAGAGGGAGCCATTGTACGAGCACGCAGCCAAGATAGGATTAATGGTGAAGAACCTTATATGCATCACATTGTTCAAAATGTTCGTCGACGCCGACAGGCTTTAATGACAACTTTAGACCTACCTGATGGACGATGGCTGTCTTCGCAAGCTACCATTGCGGACGCATTCACAACGCACTATAGACTTTTCTATCACGAAGTACCTGCCGGTGCAGAGGCCATTGCTGAGGTTGCCCAGGAGACACTTGGTACTCTAAACGCAGCAGCTGCAACCCTCCTGACTTCTGAAGTGACCACCGACGACGTCCAAGGCGCTGTGGCCAAAGGGTCTCTGAGTCGATCTCTCGGCCCGGATGACTTACCTCTCGAATTTTGCAGAACCTTCCAAGATTTGATGATGCCACGATGGAGGGACATGTACTGGGAACTTTTGTCCGGCGCTGCGAACCCAATGTTCATGGAAGGCTTACTTGTACCAGTCCCGAAACCCGCAGGAGGAACACGACTCGACAGTTATCGGCTGATCACGTTGCTCAATTCCGACTTCAAGATTTTCACACGCCTTCTAGCAGTGCTACTCAAACATGTCTTACGAGACATTGTTTCCCGCGAACAAACATCCTTAGGCGGCGATCGTAATATACAGACAGCCCTCAGTGAATATCGAGATGTGATCGCTGTGGCAACAAACTCGCGACTGCCAGGCGCTTTAATCTCCATCGACTTCAAACAAGCGTTTGACCGCGTCAATCATGCATTCCTCAACGCAGTGATGGACCGAATGGCAATTCCCCCAACGTTCACGCAAGTGATTATGCGGCTCCTTCGTGGAGCAACGTCCAGACTTCTCGTCAACGGCAGACTTACAGAACCTGTACGGATTGAACGCTCAGTACGGCAGAGTTGCCCTTTGTCGACGGTGCTTTATGCCATTGCGATGGAACCACTCATTTGCGGATTACGGTGCCATTAGATAGGTGTTCCACTCCGGGATCATATGTTCCGCTGCCGAGCTTATGCGGACGACTTGGCCCTCGTCGTACGTTCAGCGGCCGACGTACAAGCTGCGATGCAGTGGATTACCCGTTACAGTGCAGGGGCAGGGAGCGCTATGAACGTGGCAAAATCATGCGCCACGAAGATCGGCCGCGGCCTTCCCGCAGACAGCGTAGTCCCCTTTCAACTGGTGGACACCCTTCGTTGTCTCGGATTGGTGTACACGCGAGACATTTGCCGCACCTCGGCGATCAATTTTCGGGCGCTGCTGCAACGCATCCGGGCCAACATACAAAATCACGTACTACGCCCGCTGAATATGTGCCAGAGAGTCGCCTTCGTCAATACCCATCTGGCAGCTCGGCTACCCCATATAGCGCAGATTCTGCCCATCACTGCGACAATGGCGGCCAGCTTACAGGCGCCTTTCGGCTATTTTATTTGTTCTGGACACATCTTCAAAGTCCAGTATGAAGCTCTTACCTTACCGAAGCGGGACGGTGGCCTCGATCTGGTTAATGTGAGAGCCAGGACTACGGCACTTTACACCAATACTATGCTCCGGTTATGGAAAAGTCAAAATGCTAGTTTTACTGGAATGTTGATCACCGAGCTCACACCTGTTTCGAGACGCCCACCGACGTCTCTGGCACACATCCCACCTCCGATGTCACATATCGGCCGTTTCTTTTTGGAGTACAGCTACATATGCACCGAGCTCCCCAGGACCAGGAAGACGACCACTAGCGACATCTACCGCCTTCTCCGAAAGTCTCCACCCCGCAACCCCGTCGAAACACGTCACCCCCAGGTTTCATGGCCTACAGTTTGGAAAACGATCCACCAACCATATCACACTACTGACACCACCTCTATGTGGTACCTTCTCGTCAACGGCAAGTATACTACAAGGCATAAACTGCATCGCATCGCACTGGTGGACTCACCCCTGTGCCTCAAGTGCAATGTCGAAGATACAGATTTACATCGTTTTGAGTGTGGGCCAGCAGCAGCTGTCTGGACGCTCGTACAGAAGATTGTGGCTTTCTACCTCCGAGTACCACCACATCACGTTTCTCCCACTATGGTGATATATCCCGACACGACCTACTTTCCATCGGCTAAGTGGCACGCCATCACATGGATCAGTGGCATGGCTGTCAACTACCTCTTCCGGAACGACATCGTCGATCCGGCGGACTTTTGGACACGCCTCCAAGTACATCACCACACCCCTCGCCAACATTGATGCTATCGGGCCACTGTCGCGAACTATTTACAGAGCATTTTCACCAACCCGCCTCCAAGCTGGAATCTCAACGAACCGTGCCAGCCAAGACTGGACGATCCCACGTTCCCCTTTAGTGGTCAATGATAGAATGCGTTTTGTTCTGCTGGCGCGCCAAAGTGGAGCATGGCGCGGAAAGTATTCCTATTTTATTTCACTTCTCTTTTCTCCTCCTCTTCTAAGTTTTTTTTTCCTTACACATGTTTATCCTTTTCACGCATAGCTCTCTATCTGCAGCCTATTTGTTTTCTTTCTCCGGTGTTCTCACAAAAAAAAAGAAAAAAAGAAAAAACATAAATAAATTTGGGTTGCTGCTGATGGTGAGACTGTATACTCATATATGTTAACAAAAAAAAAAAATTTTAAAAAAAGAAGGCCTTTGCGGAAATAGAGCTACCTTTTATGTTTTACGTTTTCGAAGGATATTGTGTTATTTTCTGCAAAACGTCGTCTTTTATTTTCATACACAAGAGGGTTTTTTTTATTTAGGAAAAAAAAGTCGGTAGAGAACTTGCCCGCGAAAGGCAAAGGGCCCGAATTCGAGTCTCGGTCTGGCACACAGTTTTAATCTGCCAGGAAGTTTCATTTTAGGCTGGTCACGTTAGTTTCGATCTCTTAGACCGAACTTTAAATGTCAACTGTCTAACGCCAAAAATATTTTCATTCCTAATTTTCGCAGTTATTTTTCCTCAACCACATGTGTTCAGATTTAGAGTTAACAATTATGTTTTAGATACCAATCCGTTGGATACGTGTGGAATATAATCTCATGGTATTTGACATGTAGATACTCAAACGTTGATACCTAATTGTTGCACTATTTGGGTTGCTGATGCATTATTGCAGATATTTTACATTTGGAAAGAATACTGTGACATTTGACAAGTATGACAGATGTGTTAAATAATTTAAAAAAAGTTGGTAGAGCACTTGCCCGCGAAAGGCAAAGGTCCCGAGTTCGAGTCTCGGTCCGGCACACAGTTTTAATCTGCGAGGAAGTTTCACTTTCACACTTTATTTTCCCTGCTTTTTCTCTTTCGTGGAAAACGTTATTCCCAAAACTATGCGATAAACAGGGTGTTGAAAAAAGTGACGAATACTCTCTGAAAGGGTGGTAGTACTCATCGAAACAAGGAAAATACGTCAACTGAACATGGATATACTATCCGAGATGAACACGTGTATGTGCCGGACGGAGTGGCCTTGCGGTTATAGGCGCTTCAGTCTGGAACCGAGCGACCGCTACAGTCGCAGATTCGAATCCTGCCTCGGGCATGGATGTGTGTGATGTCCTTAGGTTAGTTAGGTTTAATTAGTTCTAAGTTCTAGGCGACTGATGACCTCAGAAGTCAAGTCGCATAGTGCTGAGAGCCATTTGAACACCTGTATGTAGGAAGACCTTTTCCCTTTTACATATCCTATATTTTGCTGTCCTGCTTTAATGATTCCTTCTTTCAGCATATTCCAGTACTCGTTGGCAAAAAAGAGAAAAGGTCAAAAAAACCATGGGTCACACAAGAAATGATTTCCAAGATGGAGGACAGAAGAAAATTGAAAAACAAGAACACTGAAGATGCAAGAAAGATATACCGAAGGTTAAATAACGAATTGCGAAGAGAGAGCAGGCTAGGAAAAAATGGCTAAAAGAGGAATGTGATGAAATTGAAGAACTGGACAGGAAGGGAAGATACGACTTACTATACAACAGAGTAAAGACTATGACATGGGAACAAAACAGAGCAGGAAGTGCTACTATGGAAATTTTGAGTAAAGACGAAGAGGTAGAGTACAAAGATCGTGACGATGTCCTCCAGAGATGGCAAGAATGTATAAAACAGCTATATGACACAAATAGCAAACCAGAAACTCTGGAACTTGAATTACACAACAGTGTAAGTGATGAAGAGAAAGGACCGACCATCATAATGGAAGAAGTAAAGTCTGCCATTGCTGCAATGAAAAATGGCAAAGCAGTAGGTACAGATACAATACCGGGAGAAATACTAAAATGCTTGAACCACAATGGAATAAGAGGAATATTGAGGTTATGTAATAAAATATATGACAGTGGTCAATGGCCTGAGGACTTTTTGACAACAGTAATGATTCCATTACCGAAAAAACAAGGAACCAAGAAATGTAGCGAGCACAGGACAATCAGCCTCATTTCACATGCAGCCAAAGTGATGTTAAGAATAATTAATAAAAGACTTGAAAAAGTAATAGAGGAGAATCTCGGCGAGGAGCAGTTTGGTTTTAGACGGAATACGGGCACCAGAGATGCAATAGGGCTCCTACGAATCTTGGGAGAAAGGTTTATTGAAAAAGGAAGAGACCTATATATGTGCTTCATCGATTTAGAAAAGGCATTTGACAATGTGGTTTGGGACAAGCTAGCGACTATTATGAGGGAAAAGAGAGTGGACTGGAAAACCAGAAGACTTATAAACTCATTGTACCTTAATCAAAAAGTTTCAGTTAAAGTGAGAGGAGAAAGTACAAACTGGATCAGACTAGGGAAAGGAGTAAGACAAGGATGCTGTTTATCACCTACTCTTTTCAACCTGTACTTGGAAAATATGATTGACCAATGCTCATTAGATGACAAAGGAGTAGAAATTGGAGGAAGAAGAGTAGGGTGCTT
This sequence comes from Schistocerca americana, assembly GCF_021461395.2. Taxonomy (NCBI): domain Eukaryota; kingdom Metazoa; phylum Arthropoda; class Insecta; order Orthoptera; family Acrididae; genus Schistocerca; species Schistocerca americana. Next base: position 6,218,058 of record NC_060120.1, on the reverse strand, counting down.
GAGATTTGCTGATGACATGGTCCTTCTAGCCACAGGGGAAAAAGAAGTACAGGATTTGGTGGACACCATTGCAAGTAACGGAAAAAAATATGGAATGAAAATTAACACAAATAAAACAAAAGTATTGGCAACAGGAGGAAATAAGGAAACAAAAATTGCGCTGAATGGAGAAACACTAGAACAGGTGCAAAATTTTAAGTATCTTGGAAGCAGGATAGACACCGACTGGAAGTGCACCACAGAAATTAAAACAAGGATAGCAATGGCAAAAGAGGCGTTTTATAAGAAAAGGAGAATCTTCTGCAGCGGTCTGGACAGAGAACTCAGAAAGAGACTCATAAAATGTCTTGTATGGAGTGTTCTTCTATATGGCGCTGAAACATGGACTATGAGGAAAAAAGACAGAGAAAGGCTGGAGGCTTTTGAGATCTGGACGTGACCCTCTAGTGTCCGGACGTTGCCGGTTAGCATGGCGGAGACCAATTCCTTGAAGTGTCCCCATAGCCTAATGTCTTGGAGATTGTGATCTGCGGAACTAGAAGACCAAGGTGAGCCCCCCCCCCTTCCCCTCCCCCCACCCCCAATTGTCAGTCTTCCGCAGTGCAAACATACCTGTGTCCCTCAGAAGCTGGACACGTCTGCCGACACAACTCATCTGAGGGCATTCCGCGCTGTGGATATTTTTCAGTGTAGAGGGCACGGGCTCGCAGGCTACGTCCATTTGCTAAACGATAGCAGAGTATCATATCCACCATTCCACTTGTCGAGTAAAAGGCTTCCATTGCTAACAAGTGGCGGATGAGAGAAAATGTAAATGTGCTACACCATTTGTACGCTATAACAGTAAACACATAAGTGAACCAGCGTTTTGAAGAAGGTTAAACACCACAATACGTACCCAGAGATGACACTGATGTACAATAAGGCACAGAAACACGACGACAACTAAACGTAGCCTACAACACGACTCGAACCACACAACTATCTAATGGTAGGCAGAATACTGTGAGCAGGACATCGTAATATCCTGGCGACACATTCGACGGAGTGTCAATGCAACGACTGTGCTAATATCCGCAACCAAGGGTCGCTCAACGCTTCCTATATCATCATCATCAGTTATCTGCTATATTAGCAGGTCCTTTGCCTCTCCATTTTTTGCCATCCATTGCTTCCTTCTTAAGGCTGCTGTATGTCATCCAGTATCTGGAATCTCTTCCTTCCTGTTGTTGATGGGCTTGTTATCAACGTAGATGGTGATACACCCAGAACTGAAATGTACTTCTCGGATTCGAATAAGGAAGCAGCAAAGAGATTACCACACGACTCACTGTAAGTAATACCTCCACTGGCTTCAATATTTGACTATACAGTAAAATCCTTAAGCACTCTCTTACGATACACAATTTATCCAGAAAAGTTACCCTGTGGTTAAGTCAGGAATTTTTATCATTCTTGTTTTTAATTACAATAGCACATTAGCTAAAAACGTGAACAATTATACATGACTGTCCTTTAAACTGACACACAATATTTTTAGCGCAACGCAATCTGACTTTCAATAATCCCTACAAAAGAGTGGCCCTGACTAACATTAACCTATACCTTTCACAAATCACTTACCTCACAAAAATCTTCGTTACTCGAACTACTGCAGTACAGCGAGCGCCACTACTGCCAGCTAAATAAAAGATTCAAACTACGGAAGGCACTAACTACTGATAGGCATAGTTAGCAAACGAAAGATTTTAATAGAGAACAAACAATGTATTTACCTTAATAGTGTTGAAAAATCATAATATACATAGCAGTTCATGACATCCAGTCTTACAAATTTCAAAACTCCGCCATTTCTCTCCCCACATCCACCACTGCTGACGGCTCACCTCTAACTGCGCAATGCTACACGCTGTTCACATCCAGCTGCCCAACACTACAATGGCAGACAACAATGCAAACTAGCCACAGCCCGCCCACAGCACAGCCAGTGATTTTCATACAGAGCGCTACGTAACGTTGCCAATAAGAAAACATAAACAGCCTACTTACATAGCCCCCATGCTCCCCACAAAAAATTTTACAAATTGTTTTGGGCAGTGGCCAATAATTATTTGATAAAATTTTTCGTAATTACAATAACAAAGATATCAAATGCACACACTTATTGATACAATGTTGGTCAACAGCTAAAATTTTCTCACAGTCCATAATACAGTCCTGATCATTCATCACAGTAAAATTGCAGTGTTTTTCTCAAAGTCTGAGCAATAAAAGAAAATGCACACGGATGTAATGGATTTCCATGCAGTCTTGAAGAAGTACAGGGCTATTACAAATGATTGAAGCGATTTCATAAATTCACTGTAGCTCCATTCATCGACATATGGTCACGACACACTACAGATACGTAGAAAAACTCATAAAGTTTTGTTCGGCTGAAGCCGCACTTCAGGTTTCTGCCGCCAGAGCGCTCGAGAGCGCAGTGAGACAAAATGGCGACAGCAACCGAGAAAGCGTATGTCGTGCTTGAAATGCACTCACATCAGTCAGTCATAACAGTGCAACGACACTTCAGGACGAAGTTCAACAAACATCCACCAGCTGCTAACTCCATTCGGCGATGGTATGCGCAATTTAAAGCTTCTGGATATCTCTGTAAGAGGAAATCAACGGGTCGGCCAGCAGTGGGCGAAGAAACGGTTGAACGCGTGCGGGCAAGTTTCACGCGTAGCCCACAGAAGTCGACGAATAAAGCAAGCAGGGAGCTAAACGTACCACAGCCGACGGTTTGGAAAATCTTACGGAAAAGGCTAAAGCAGAAGCCTTACCGTTTACAATTGCTACAAGCCCTGACACCCGATGACAAAGTCAAACACTTTGAATTTTCGGCGCAGTTGCAACAGCTCATACAAGAGGATGCGTTCAGTGCGAAACTTGTTTTCAGTGATGAAGCAACATTTTTGCTTAATGTTGAAGTGAACAGACACAATGTGCGAATCTGGGCGGTAGAGAATCCTCACGCATTCGTGCAGCACATTCGCAATTCACCAAAAGTTAACGTGTTTTGTGCAATCTCACGGTTTAAAGTTTACGGCCCCTTTTTCTTCTGCAAAAAAAACGTTACAGGACACGTGTATCTGGACATGCTGGAAAATTGGCTCATGCCACAACTGGAGACCGACAGCGCCGACTTCATCTATCAACAGGATGGTGCTCCACCGCACTTCCATCATGATGTTCGGCATTTCTTAAACAGGAGATTGGAAAACCGATGGTTCGGTCGTGGTGGAGATCATGATCAGCAATTCATGTCATGGCCTCCACGCTCTCCCAACTTAACCCCATGCGATTTCTTTCTGTCGGGTTATGTGAAAGATTCAGTGTTTAAACCTCCTCTACCAAGAAACGTGCCAGAACTGCGAGCTCGCATCAACGATGCTTTCGAACTCATTGATGGGGACATGTTGCGCCGAGTGTGGGAGGAACTCGATTATCGGCTTGATGTCTGCCGAATGACTAAAGGGGCACATATCGAACATTTGTGAATGCCTAAAAAACCTTTTTGAGTTTTTGTATGTGTGTGCAAAGCATTGTCAAAATATCTCAAATAATAAAGTTATTGTAGAGCTGTGAAATCGCTTCAATCATTTGTAATAACCCTGTAGTGTTGTCCTTCCCATGGAAAGACAGTGCTGACTCTCGACATGCAGACAGGTAATGGGCCACAACAGAGCAAACCCACAGCAGAGTCATTCGAAGTTTTGAACAATATTGGTAGGTAGGTCATTACAGAGTAGACTTACTGTAGTCCTGGTAGAGATTACGGTATTGGTGGGCCACCAGAGGTGCAGACCCACTGTAGTCCTGGTAGAGATTGTGGTATTGGTGGGCCACCAAAGGTGCAGACCCACTGCAGTCCTTGTAGAAATAATGGTATTGGTGGGCCAGCAAAGGTGTAGACCCACTGTAGTCCTTATAGAAATAATGGTATTGGTGGGTCATCAAAGATGCAGACCCACTGTAGTCCTTGTAGAGATGGCCAGCAGCCATCTGTTGTGACTGTGCAGGTGCACAATCACCATTGAAGAGTCTTGCAGCTAATATAGCAAGTCCACACTTGTGCACTCACAAAGTTTTTGGAATTGTCCTCAGAACCAGCAATGCTGTTATCCAGTCCCTTGCTGAATTATTAACACACGTGCAAACACTAACAGTCCCTACTTCTCACATATTGTCCATATACTATGACCAACAGAAACGTGTGCAGTGAAATGGAACTTACAAGTTAATAATATGATGAACTGGTGGCAATTACAATTTTATAACATAAGAATACAATTACAAAGGTACAAAATACATCATTAAAGAACATAACAATACAGATAAATCTGTAGTATTACAGGCTTTACAAAAGAATAGAAATAAACAGATACATCAGTGTTACAGGAATTATGACATAAGTACATGCATAAAGATCAGAATAACTTTTGAAACATCAGCTTCACACATGAGCATTAAAAGAAAACAGAATAAATAATGTCTAAACATCTCTACAAAGTAAATAACATAGGAATTGAAAATTTCTACAACATAACTCTCATCAGCTAAACGCATAAAGACAGGAAGAACACAAATATACAAGAATACACAAACACATAGCGGAATAGCAGAAAGGGAAAGGACAGGGTTTGTTTTACTGCAATATCTTGCAAACAAAACTTTCTTTACTTCTTGGAGATCTCGCTTCGTTCTTCATTATTTCAAGAAGTGCTATCTATACCTGGTTTCTGTACTTTTTTGTAAAACTTCTTAATGCATTTCTTCCAATTCATCGCAACTCATTCTCTTATGTAGTCTACCCCCTCTTAAGCTAACTTAAATCTACTGAGCTCAGATGCTAAACTAAGGGACGAGGCAATGCAGCAGCATAAAACAATTAATACAAACAGCAATGAAAAAAATGGAAATTGTCAAAGCAAGCTGCAGTAAATCTAAATTACCAAGCAATGCAACATTACAACTAATATGAGCCAATGTGCAGCAACAAGAAAAATAAATCAGTAGTAAAACTAGCTTAACAGAGTAATACAAAGTGAAATTTAGTAGCACTATCCCTGGCAAACAGCAGCAGCAAATGCAATAACTTATATCTAAACATGAAAAAACTCAATGAGAAAAAATATTACACTACAGATGGCCATGTCTAATACTTATGTCACATCTTAATACTAGAGTGATGCATCACGATAAGTTACTGTACCAGACAAGTTACCAAATCGTTTAAAAAATTGTTTATGCAATTCCTGTGAAGGGAAATGTCTATTTGTGCTCTCTTTTCTAAGAAAGTACATCATAAATGTAATCTTTCCTGGGTCTGTAGACAGAAAATAGTGATATTAGTACATCTATTAAATTTTATAATAACCAATGCTGCAGTGCAGCTAGAAACTAGATATTAAACGAAATGAGCAAATATATATAGCCTATATAGAGCAATGCATGAAACATCATTCACTAGGCAAATGGCATCTCCAAAGGCAAAAGAATCTCTCAACTAGAAAGACAATAAATGTAAAATGTTTCTCATCATTTCATTAGGCATTTCAGCAAATATCATAAATTAAGAGCTCCACAGTGTAATCATATGTTTTCAAGTTTGAGTGTGTCGTATTTGCGATGCTTTCTACAAAGAAATGTCAATAGCGAGGATAATGGCCTCCCTCTTTTTTTTTACCTGTGCCTCTGAAAAAGCACACACTAATGGCTTTTTCTCCAGGCGTCTGACACAGCTGGCCTCTCAAGACGCATTAAGTCGAGGTCACTTGGCTTTCTTACCGAAATATTTATGACACCATTTTGCACTACTGTGACAGTCTCATATAAAAATTTCACAGTTCGAGAATTTGCGTTGCAAATCTGTAGAAATATAATCCTATAAATATAACAGTGTCCAAAAAATATTCGTCGGCATTGTGATACATTCACGCATTTAGACACATTTCATTTCATAACTCTTAAAGTACGATTCTTGGTATCCAACATACTTTTTCATAAGTCAGAGTCCCTAACCACTACTCATTATTCCTTACCTTATTACACATATACATATTCGTCGACACTTCTTCAATATTTCATCATAATAAATACGTAGCATAATCAAATTCCTCATATAGCATCAGCTTATTGATCATAAATATGCCGCAACAGCGTAATACACATCGTCATCATAACACCATAAAACCTCAGCCAAATCTCAAAAAAGGCGTACTTTCTAGAAAATTGTCAAAATCTAAAAAAAATTCTCTGCTCATTTCAATAGTGTTATCTACCTCAAACGTACGTTAAAAATCATGCTCCCTTCCCAAATACATCATTCAAATCTCTCATAGTATCACAATGGTTCCAAAAAAATATGAACAGTTCACAAAGTACAGACAAAATACAATTTCATAAGTGTGAAGTTACCCAACTGTGTAATTGTGTAAACATGTGTCACTGATGTAGTAAAAAAAATGTTTATCTCTCAGTTAAATGATCAGATAGCTGTGTAATTTGTGTGTTAGAGAAATATGGTGCCGATGTGTAAAGTTGTATAAGCAAATACCATATTAGCTAGGGCTTCTTGTGCTTGCCAAACACATGGTACACAAAGTAAACGTGTACCCCCTTGAGGATTAATGAATAATACCCTCAGGTGTTACAGATTACAGCAATGGAATGAAATGTATCACGGAAAACCTTTGTATCACTGTACTTCAAATATCTTTAACAACAAATGTTTTAAGTACAAAATTAATCACTCAAATACTTGTACTGTAGCGCTAAACTGTGTGTCTTGTTGTAAGATAATCTCTGTGGAAGTGTCATAGTTATCGTCCTCCGAAAGCTAAGTTCCGCAAAAGTCAATGTACTTACCTCATGATAAACAAAAGTGAAATGCTTTGCGTATAGATATCTTAGTTATTATGCTTATTGCCATGATGAAGAAAGTACTGTGCTGTAACGTATTGTTGTGCCATGGAAAAGGCTGTCTCATTGTAGTTATACCACAAAAGTTACTACTAAAACATGTTTTACTTTCCAGAATAATTCAGAAAAACTGTGCAGATATGAAACAGAAACACCGCAAAAGCAACATTGTAAATTGTCACTCATTAGTAGTGTCATGATACAATCGTGTAGCTGTCACATAAACTAACCACTGTGTCATCTGGTATCTCACAGAAAGTACTTTAAATCCAGAATGTATTTTCAAGTAAACCAAAATGTTGCAGTAAAATCTCATTAGCAGTACTGGTATATGTTCTAAGTATGTGAGCCTTATAGTCGTTACGTAATCGTGCAACTAACAAGCAAGAATGTAGACACACAATAACACTGTGTCGTCTGTTCACTATAACAATGCATTCGTAATTACTTATCTAACTAAGTTCCCTAGGTTCTTGACTGGATAGTTAATTTTAAAACATAGTTGCATGTTAACAGTTTTTAAGTGTGACAAAGTACACTAGTACCGTGAAGTGAAAAGTTTTATGGCAAAGACAAAGCTAAAAGCAGATTATCTTTCAATAAACGGTTTTACATGTGAAATGTGGTGCAATCCTTTACTCTTCATAGTACTCAGAGTTTCAACTTGAACGCAATTATCATGCGGTGTACGTCGGTAAAGAATACTGGAATTTTTCTCAAGGTTAGCGTCTATTTTATTTTTCTCTGAGCCAGCCGGCGCACGCGGCTACCTGCGGTGCGAGTCATTGTCTGTCTCTTTTTTGGCGCGCGTCGTTATTGGGATTAGGAGACCTAACTTCTACAATTTCACCTTGATGAGAAGGCCCTGCCCTGTTTGAAGATCGCCAGTTCTGATGGAATTCAGGTCTGTCGTTTTGTCGGTAGTTCACATAGTTTCTTGTTTGTCGGTCATGTGGTGGAGAATTTCTCCCGGAATCGTAACTGCGCACTGAACTGTTGCGTCTGAAGTTATTCTGTCTCCCTTGATAATAATTGTTTTTGTTCCCATATTGTCTGTTTCTATGGTGATCTCTGTCATATTCATTACTACGGAAATGCGATCTTTCTCTGTAACTATTATTACTCTGCCAGTGGTTGTCATATAGGTGGTGTCTGTTTTGGTCACGATTTGCGTTGTAAGAATAGACTTGTTGTGTCCAGTTATTGTTTCTGTCGTCACGGAATTGTGACGGATGTGACCTGTAGTGATTGTTTTCCTGTTTTCGCATCCCGCGACTGTCTGTGCCAATTTCTAATTCTTGTAAGAGTCCCTGAAAAGCTTCAATGTCGTCTTTGCAACGTCCTGCCAAAATAATATTTCTTAAATGTTCAGGCAATTTTGTTAAGCAAATGCGGATGAGTTCTGAAGGGCTGTATGGGTTTGAAAGATATTGATTCTTATGCAACATGTCTTCAAAATATTTCACAAGACTGGAAAATTTAGATTGTTCAAAGTGTTTCATCATCATGATGCTATGTTTTACTCGGTCTTGTGTAGCTTGAGACCAATATGCTGAGAGGAAGGCATGGTAAAATTCTTCTTCACTGTGACAATCGTGAATGACCGATCGCATTCTTACAGCTGGTTCATCCTCTAAGTAGCCACACATAAATTCTAATCTGTGGTGCAATGACCAGTTGGGAGGAAAACAATGAGAGAATTGATGGAGCCACGCTTGTGGATGAATGTCGTTGCCAGAATTGTTAAATGTTTTGAATTTACGTGTAGTAATGAACAGCTTATAGTCAAAACCATCATGTCGGCGAGTCGCATGTAGGTCATTGTTACGTCGTTTCGGCGGTTCCATCTCAAAATTCGGTGTACCTTGCCAATTTCTTTCATAATTTCAGAAATGCGTTGTGTTATTATTTTGTGGCTGTTCCGTATTTCTATGTCCCTCTTCCCGTATTGGAGCGCGAGTGGCCTCTGAAATACGTAATTCTTGTATTACCTGTGTCAGCTGATCTTGTACTTCCCGGATTTCTCTTTGGTGTTGCTTATTAATTTTATTCTGATTTTGTTTGAATTTCCTAATTTGTTCGCACTCTTCTGTGTCATTAAAGACTACCGGTTTTGTGTCATTCAGATTATCATCTACCTTCGTAGATAAATTATTTAGCTGATCCGAAAGTTCAACTACTTTCTCTGATAATGAACTAATTTCCTCCATGTGTCTTTCTGAACCAATTTTCAGAGTATCTACTGTGTCCTTTAAGTTTTCCTGAGTTTTTGCAAGTTGCGTAACCGAATCGGTAGACGCAACTGAGTCAATTTTAGCTTGCAAGGTCTCATGATTTTCATGAACAATAGTTTGCAGTACTTTTATGGCTGCTTCGTGATTCTGTAATGCATTTTCATGACGCGAAAAAATAGGTTGGAAATGCTCACAAATTTGTGTTTTTACGTCATTACAGACTTTTTGACATTTCGATTCTATTTTATGTAACTCAGTAGTTAAATCTTCACATGTTTGTTCACGTGTGCTGTGAAGATTTTGTTCTATTGCGTCTAACTGTTGCTGTGTTTGTCTCTGGTGTTGTTCCATTGTGTCTAACTTTTGAAGATTTTGTTCCATTGTGTCTAACTTTTGAAGCTTTTGCTGTGTTTGTCCCATTTGTTGCATTAATTGTAATAACAATGCACTGGTGTCTGAAACAGGTTCCTCAGTGCTTTTCGGCAGTGAATTTGCACCGGCAACATTCGCATTTTGACAAGCAGAAAATGTGTCTTGACTTATTTGAGAAAACGGTGAGGACCCAAAACCAAATCTGCAGTATTTGCAAGATTGTGTCCTGTCCTTTCGGATTCTTGTGGCAAGCTGTTGCCGACCGATCGATCGATAATGCTTCCCTGTTCACTAATTGTTTGACTGCCTACACCATGATTTGCAGCCCGCTCCATTTCCCTATGCACAATTACCAAATTACTACTTCGAACATTAGTTAGTTCATTACACAGTGGCACTAACACACTGCTTTCGTCCTCACTGTCATGTCTCAGTTTACTTTGGAGCCTAGTATTACGTTTTTCACACGCCATTATTGTCACAATATTTCACACGATAACACAGAAAAACACAATTTGAAGAGCAAAAATAAGAGAACACATTAACATGGCACTGAAAATAATATCTAGTTAATTGCAAGCGCAGCTGCGATATACTTGGTGCAAATCTACATGCATGCCACAACAACAATGGAAGACTGCAACCACAAAGGAGATTCTCTCTACAATTACGCACTAGCAATAAACAAAAGCTACACTAATTACACAAACTGCACGAAAAAAAAATCAGAAGATTCCAGTGAGGTATCCTCGGCTAAGGGTCGACATATGAAACGTCCCCTTTGAACAGTTATTCATGACTGTCCTTTAAACTGACACACAATATTTTTAGCGCAACGCAATCTGACTTTCAATAATCCCTAGAAAAGAGTGGCCCTGACTAACATTAACCTATACCTTTCACAAATCACTTACCTCACAAAAATCTTCGTTACTCGAACTACTGCAGTACAGCGAGCGCCACTACTGCCAGCTAAATAAAAGATTCAAACTACGGAAGGCACTAACTACTGATAGGCATAGTTAGCAAATGAAAGATTTTAATAGAGAAAAAAGAATTTATTTACCTTAATAGTGTTGAAAACTCATAATATACATAGCAGTTCATGACATCCAGTCTTACAAATTTCAAAACTCCGCCATTTTTCTCCCCACATCCACCACTGCTGGCGGCTCACCTCCAACTGCGCAACGCTACGCGCTGTTCACATCCAGCAGCCCAACACTACAATGGCAGACAACAATGCAAACTAGCCACAGACTGCACACAGCACAGCCAGTGATTTTCATACAGAGCGCTACGTAACGTTGCCAATAAGAAAACATAAACAGCCTAGTTACACAGTAATGCATGTTCCGTAGATTCACTGCCCCGTCGTTTGTAAAACCCGCTTCATCGGTAAGCAGGTAGAACTGCAACGCATTCTCTGTTAATGCCCATTGACAGAATTGTACTCGATGATTAAAGTCATCACTATGTAATTGCTGATGTAGCGACACATGAAACGGGTGAAAGCGGTGACGATGCAGTATGCGCATGACACTACTTTGACTCAGTCCACCGGCTCTCGCAATGTCCAGTGTACTCATGTGTGGGTTCATGGCAACAGCAGCTAACACACCAACTGCACCCGCTTCTCCTGTGACGGGCCTGTTACGGACCCGTTTGCGTGCTACGGCCATACCTGTTGCATACAATTGGCGGTAGATGTTTTGCAATGTGCGGCACGTTGGATGCTCTCTGTCCGGGTACCATTCTGCATACACCCTGCAGGCTTCAGCTGCATTTCGTCGACACTCGCCATAGATGAGTATCATCTCCGCCTTTTCAGAGTTCGAACACACCATGGTCACAGTTCCTACAACACTACACTATCACAGACCTCTGGTAACACAGTGTACGCCGGCCGAAGTGGCCGTGCGGTTCTAGGCGCTGCAGTCTGGAAGCGCGAGACCGTTACGGTCGCAGGTTCGAATCCTGCCTCGGGCATGGATGTGTGTGATGTCCTTAGGTTAGTTAGGTTTAACTAGTTCTAAGTTCTAGGGGACTAACAACCTCAGAAGTTGTGTCCCATAGTGCTCAAAGCCATTTGAACCATTTTTAACACGGTGTACTACAGTTGGTCTGCATGCGGAGACGAATGCAGAATAACAATAGCATGCGGAGACGAATGCAGAATAACAATAGCAGCAAGCGCTACATGCGGACACTGCGACAGCTAGACCATACCACAACAGTACACTACAGCCACACTTGTAAACACGGTCGTCATCGTAAACATGTCCCTGCAGATGCTGCTCGCCGACCGTGGTCCGTATTTGGTACAACACGCCACTGAACGTTGGAGGTTTCAAGCGTCAAATTTAGGTTACAATATCTCCGGATGTAATTAACATTTTACAATGCAACAAACGGCACTGATTACGTGTTTGTTTATATGTTCAGATGTGCTAACAAAACTATCGTGGTTCCATTTAAAAAAAGGTAGGTTTGTGTTAAAAAACATACTTCCGTGCATTTTTGTATGGTTTGTATTAAACAATTACACTAGCCCCTCTCCTCACGTTCGGTCTGTGGAATCGGTTCGTCAGTATTTGATGTGGTTTACGAAATATATCCAGCGGTAACGTCAGGTGACTCACCCTGTAAATGAGTACGATTCTACCAAGAGTATACGAAAAAATTTACTCCCCTTCTGGTAGCAGTTAATCGTAGTTCGCTGAATCGACGAAGGTTACCTAGGAACTGGAAACAGCCGCGTGTCGTTCCTGTTTTCGAGTACGGTAGTAGGACCGATGCACATAATCATAAGCCTATATCGTTGACGTCAGTCAGCTGTGGAATTGATTGGAGAAGGAAAATTCCCTCTATAAAATTCAACACGGACTTCGCAAGCAGAGATTTTGCGAAACTCAGCGCGCTGTGTTCCTCCGCGAGATCCGTAGCGCTGTAGACGACGACGCTCAGGCTTATTCCGTGTTTCTTGACTTCAGGAAGGCGTCTGAAAACCGTCCCGCGCTGCCGCCTACTGATAGAAATACGAGCTTATCGACTATCGGTGCAGATTTGCGATTAGACTGGATACTTGCTTGCAGACAGAACTCAACGGAACAAAGTCGACAGACGTAAAGGTAGTGTCTGGAATACCCCAAGTATGTGTGATAGGTCCGTTACTTTTTACTGTATATACAGGGTGTTACAAAAAGTTACGGCCAAACTTTCAGGAAACATTCCTCACACACAAATAAAGAAAAGATGTTATGTGGACATGTGTCCGGAAACGCTTAATTTCCATGTTAGAGCTCATTTTAGTTTCGTCACTATGTACTGTAATTCCTCGACTCACCGCCAGTTGGCCCAATTGAAGGAAGGTAATGTTGACTTCGGTGCTTGTGTTGACATGCGACTCATTGCTCTACAGTACTAGCATCGAGCACATCAGTACGTAGCATCAACAGGTTAGTGTTCATCACGAACGTGGTTTTACAGTCAGTGCAATGTTTACAAATGCGGAGTTGGCACACGCCCATTTGATGTATGGATTAGCACGGGGCAATAACCGTGGCACGGTACGTTTGTATCGAGACAGATTTCCAGAACGAAGATGTCCCGACGGGAAGACGTTCGAAGCAATTGATCGGCGTCTTAGGGAGCACGGAACATTCCAGCCTATGACTCGTGAGTGGGGAAGACCTGCAATGGACGAGGCAATTCTTCGTGCAGTTGACGATAACCCTAATGTCAGCGTCAGAGAAGTTGCTGTTGTACAAGGTAACGTTGACCACGTCACTGTATGGAGAGTGCTACGGGAGAACCAGTTGTTTCCGTACCATGTACAGCGTGTGCAGGCACTATCAGCAGCTGATTGGCCTCCACGGGTACACTTCTGCGAATCGTTCATCCAACAATGTGTCAATCCTCATTTCAGTGCAAATGTCCTCTTTACGGATGAGGCTTCATTGCAACGTGATCATATAGTAAATTTTCACAATCAACATGTGTGGGCTGACGAGAATCCGCACGCAATTGTGCAATCACGTCATCAACACATATTTTCTTTGAACGTTTGGGCAGGCATTGTTGGTGATGTCTTGATTGGGCCCCATGTTCTTCAACCTACGCTCAATGGAGCACGTTATCATGATTTCATATGGGATACTCTACCTGTGCTGCTAGAACATGTGCCTTTACAAGTACGACACAACATGTGGTTCATGCACGATGGAGCTCCTGCACATTTCAGTCGAAGTGTTCGTACGCTTCTCAACAACAGATTCGGTGACCGATGGATTGGTAGAGGCGGACCAATTCCATGGCCTCCACGCTCTCCTGACCTCAACCCTCTTGACTTTCATTTATGGGGGCATTTGAAAGTTGTTGTCTACGTAACCCCGGTACCAAATGTAGAGATTCTTCGTGCTCGTATTGTGGACGGCTGTGATACAATACGCCATTGTCCAGGGCTGCATCAGCGCATCAGGGATTCCATGCGACGGAGGGTATATGCATGTATCCTCGCTAACGGAGGACATTTTGAACATTTCCTGTAACAAAATGTTTGGAGTCACGCTGGTCGTTCTGTTGCTGTATGTTTCCATTCCATGATTAATGTGATTTGAAGAGAAGTAATAAAATGAGCTCTAACATGGAAAGTAAGCGTTTCCGGACACATGTCCACATAACATATTTTCTATCTTTGTGTGTGACGAATGTTTTCTGAAAGTTTGGCCGTACCTTTTTGTAACATCCTGTATTATCGAGCTAGTCTAAAGCGTCGGAAGTTCTTTAAGACTGTTCGCAGATGATGCGGTTGTGTACAAGGAAGTAGCAAGGCCAGAAAACAGTACCGATTTGCAGAATCACCGACAGAAGGTTGAAGAATGGTGCAGTCTCTGGCAGTTGATTTTGTCCGAAGATAAATGTAACTTACTGAGCATAGATAGGGAAAGAAATCCACTACTGTACAACTACACTATTGACGACAAATTGCTGGAAACAGTATATACCGTAAAACATATAGGGGTAACTATCCACAGCTGCCTTAAATTAGATGACCACTTAAAGCAAGTAGTAGGTAAGGCAGACGCTAGACTGTGGTTCATAGGAAGAACCTTGAGGAAATGTAAGTCCTCCCCGAAAGAAGTGGCTTACATGGCGATGGCTTGACCGGTTCCTGAATACTGTCCATGAAACGGATCCTTTCCAGACAGGACTGACAGAAGTGCTGCATAAGATCCAACGAAGAGCGGTGCGTTTCGTCACGGGATCGTTTATCGACACGAAAGTGTTTCAGAGATGCTCAACAAAATGCACTGTGCAGATGCTACTAGGGAGGCGTTGTGCATCACAGAGAGGTTGGCTATTGAAGTTCCGAGAGAGTACTTTCAGGGAAGCGTCGGACAACATATTACTTCCTGCCACGTACATCTCGCGAAATGAGCACGATGAAAAAAGTTGAGAAATTAGAGCTAATGCAGAGGCTTACCGAAAATGATTTTTCCGACGCGCCATTCGCTTGTGGAACAGGCGGACGGGAAATTAGTTAGTGGCACGAGAAGTACTCTCCACCACACAGCACGAGACGGCGTGTGGGGCATCGACGTAGGTGTAGGCGTAGTAAACAGAGTGTTACAGACAAGCAGATTTGTTTGAAAGTACTGCGGACTGGAGGAAGCGCAGTAACTAAGACGCATAAATCTGATTGGACCTTTTCGTGAATTGCGTAGCCCCTCGTTGTTTTATATGAAACCATTGTACAGAATCGAAATAATAAAAGAGGGAAAAAAATAATGCCGAAGGCAGAGGCAAGCGAGCTGTATGCCAAAGTGTTTTAATAGAACGCCATGTGCTATTACCAAGGAACCTCTCTACTTGCAGCGAGCGAAGTGACGTAGTGGCTATCACACTTATTCTGGATGACGGTGCTTCGAATCCACTTCCGACCATCTAGATCTAAGTTTTCCACACAAAAGCAGGGTAGCTTCCGTTGAAAGGGAAAGCCCGATTTCCTTTCTCGTCCTTTACGAAAGAATCCGAGTCATCGACGGGACGTTAAACGCTAATATTCCTTCCTTTTTTCGTTGCTCTGTGTTAAGCAGTTGCTTGAAAAGTGAAAAACAATATGGTATGCAGACAAACGTACGAATGAGTGTATTAAGTGCCGGCGTAGGTGGCCTAGCGGTTCTAGGCGCTACAGTCTGGAACGGCACGACCGCTACGATCGAAGGTTCGAATCGTGCCTCGGGTATGGATGTGTGTGACGTCCTTAGGTTAATTAGGTTTAAATAGCTCTAAGTTCTAGGGGACTGATGTCCTCAGAAGTTAAGTCCCATAGTGCTCAGAGCCATTGGAACCATTTTGTGTTAAGTAGTTATACGATGTAGAATAGTCTCATCACGAGTGTTTTAAATGGACCTTGTATCAATTGTCTCTGCGGGCTGCTTAATATTCTCACGATCTAATACTTTCAGATGTGTTATATTTATGTAGGAGTTACGTGTAGGCGAGCTATGACTTCCACAGACCGAGCCTCCATACCTTAAGTGTGGCCGTTATGAAAACGTTTCTTCAGCATCCAAGCCCAAAGAGCACCACTTATTTAATATTAAAATTTTTCTCTCCCAGTCTCAATTCATAACAGATAGAAACAGAACAAGAACTGTTGAAAGACACACAAAATAGATTACTTTCTAGTGTTAACATTTGCTGCCAACGGCCTTGCCGCAGTGGTAACACCGGTTCCCGTCACATCACAGAAGTCAGCGCTGTCGGGCTGGGCTAGCACTTGGGTGGGTGACCATCCGGTCTGCCGAGCGCTGTTGGCGAGCGGGGTGCACTCAGCCTTTGTGAGGCAAACTGAGGAGCTACTCGACTGAGAAGTAGCGGCTCCGGTCTCGTAAACTGACGTACGGCAGTGAGAGCGGTGTGCTGACCACATGCCTCTCTGTAACCGCATTAAGTGACGCCTGTGGTCTGAGGATGACACGGCGGCCGGTCGGTACCGTTGGGCCTTCGTGGCCTGTTCAGGTGGAGTTTAGTTTCTTTAATATTCCCTCCTTCAGTAGTGTTTACATTGGTGTGACGACAGCCATGGGATACCTGCTAACATCGTGTTGGGCTTCCTTTTGCCCTTTGTAGTGCAGCAGTTCGACGTATCATAGACTCAAAAAGTCGCTGGAATCCCACGTAGAAATATAGGTCATTGCTGCCCATATAGCCGTACATAATTGCTAAAGAGTTGCCAGTGCAGGATTTGGGCGCGATCTGACCTTTCGATTATGTCCCATAAATATTCGATGGGATTCCTGTCAGGTAATCTGGGTCGCCAAATCATTCACTCGAGTTCTCCAGAACGTTCTTCAAACCAGTCGCGAACAATTGTGGCCCGGTGACGTGGCGCACTATCACCCGTAAAAATTCCATCGTCGTTTTGGAACATGAAGGCCACGAATGGCTGCAAATCGTCTCCAAGTAGCCGAACGTAACCATTCCTAGTCAATGGTCGGTTGAGCTTGACCAGAGGACCCAGTCCGCCCCATGTAAACACATTCACACTGCTATGGAGCCACCACGAGCTTGCACACCCTCTTAGGTCCATGGCTTCGTGGAGTCGGCGCCACAATCGACCCCTACCATCAGCTCTTCACAACGGAAATCGGGACTCATCTGATCAGGCCACGGATTTCCAGTCGATTAGTGTTCAGCCGAGATGATTACGAGCCCACGATGATCTCGTGCTGTTAGCAAAGGCACTACAGTCGGTCACGTGAAGCCATAGCCCATTAATGCCAATTTTTCCGGACTGTCATGACAGATACGTTCGTCGTACGTCCCATATTGATTTATGAGATTACTTCAAGAAGTGGTGCTTGACAACTTTATGCAAAGGTCGCTTAAGTGAAGGCAGCCAGCCACTGCGTAGGTAATGCCTGTAATTTGATAGTCTCGACACACTCTTGACACTGTGGGTCTCAAACCTGTTACGGAGGCGGCCAGCACCAACTTTCGGTTCGCCAATCACATGTCAGGCAAGTGTCGACCGGGAAGGACGTCCGAATCCGAGGGCGCAGTGGCATCAGAGATCCCAGGCGGTGCTGCAGGTTCCAGAGGCGCCAAAGCGCTCGCCTCGGGTGTCCCAACGTCACCGCGGCCCAGGGCAACAGCCTGGAGCCTGTCGACCACGGCCAACACAGCTTCCAGCTGTTTACGGACGGTGGCCAATTCCCCCTGAATCCGCACACAACAGGT
Organism: Schistocerca americana; assembly: GCF_021461395.2. Lineage (NCBI taxonomy): Eukaryota > Metazoa > Arthropoda > Insecta > Orthoptera > Acrididae > Schistocerca > Schistocerca americana. The sequence goes on along the minus strand of NC_060120.1, from coordinate 6,200,236 downwards.
GCAGTCCCTATTCATCCCTAACATTTTTTTTTCCTGTCTTCTATCTCACAAGCCGCTCAAAACAACCATATGACTGACGACTACTCGAATTTACACCAAACGGTACTAAAACGCGATGCTACAACTCTCAAATATTATAATACGCCCGAAATTTGTGAATTAAACTATGCAAGTACCCAAAAACAATGAAAGAAATTAATAATTAAACTATGAAACAAAGAAGTGAGCTAAGAGTATACGACTTGCTGCTGGCCTATACTTATCCAACGGCGGCAGGCAGCTCAGGCTGCTGTTGGCTCGTATGCCGAGCGTTTTCCAGAGGAAGCTCGTCCTCGTTCGTTCTTTTACGAGACTGTGGACACCTTTACGTCTGATGACAGCATACAGACCAGCTAAAGGAAGCGAAGCAGACGTGTTACCGGAGAAGCTTAAGAAATAGTTGTACTAGCGCCAGCGCACCACAATCCCGCCAGCAATTACACAGCGATTCCGGTATGTCCGAAGGTAGTATTGGCACAATATTGCATCGTCATATGTATCATCCCTACCACGTGTCACTGCATCAAGAACTTCATGCCACCGATTTCCGTAAATAGGTAGTGTTTTGTGCATGGGCACGTCAACAAATGCAAACGACCCCTATGTTCTATGCCGAGGTACTATTTTCCGAAGAGTCTGCATTCAGAAACTATGGTAGCTTTAACCGCCATAGCGTGCATTGCTGGAGTATAGACAATTCTCACTTGTTACGGCAAGTTGACCATCAACGTCCTTGGACGGTTGACGTACGGAGTGGCGTCATGACGAAAAAATTGTTGGTCCCTGTTTTATCGATGGGGCATTGAATGGATGCAAATATCGAACGTTTCTGGTACTACTGCAGATCGTCACCCTCGACGTTCGACGGCCTACGTGGTTTCAGTATGACGGCTGCCAAGCCCATTACGCAGGTGAAGCACGGGAGGTATTAGGCCCTGTTTACACTGGTCAGTGGATCGGCAGAGGTGGCCCTACTAATTGTCCCGCTAGCTCGCCGGATTTCTCGTCACCAGATTTCTTTCTGTGGTGGTGTTTAAGAGACAAGGTGTATCAGCAAGTGCCGACAGGCCGCGAGGACAGTGCCGACGGCATTAGAAACGCCTGTGTGTGCTCATCTGAAAAGCGCGTCACCAAGTGCACTGAAGTTGGCGGTACTACCTTTGAATACTGACTCTAATTGGAAAAGTAGAGTAGCGTTCGTCTCGAGCCACGGCAACACTGGCTTGTCGAGGAGTCCCCCGTTCGATACATCGGAGGAATACAACGTTGCAAATAAGGATTCCAATTAGAAGCTATTAAATACTGGCCTGTCGTACCCTGGCTGCATCGAGGTGGGGCCTCACGTGCCATTGGATATTCATGGGCCGTAGTAGCAAGTCGTAAATTATGTACCCATTTCTATTCCTCCGATTACAGCACCATCTGTGGTGAAATGAAAAAAATACTTCAGACAAAAGGTATGTAGGTTTTGCCGTAGAGTCGGAACCTGCAACAAAAAAAAGTAAGGTTCCCACTATTTCAAAAGTACCACCACCTCCGCACGGTGTGGGGTGGAGGGTCGAGTGTGGTATCATTGGATGTCCCCCTCCCAGATAAACAGATTGGAAGCGATACTGTTTCCGATTAGATGTGTAGTTCTCGAGATATTTCAATGGTTCAAATAGTTCAAATGGCTCTGAGCACTATGGGACTTAACTTCTGTGGTCATCAGTTCCCTAGAACTTAGAACTAGTTAAACCTAACTAACCTAAGGACATCACACACACCCATGCCCGAGGCAGGATTCGAACCTGTGACCGTAGCGGTCTCGCGGTTCCAGACTGCAGCGCCTAGAACCGCACAGCCACTCCGGCCGGCATATTTCAATGTCTTCAGTTAATATGAACACCCTGTATATAGGCAGTTCATCTACATACTGTATGTTTTGATCTGTGAGTTTGTGAGAATCAAAACATGAGATAAACGGCCGTATCTTTTGATTGTATTGACTTAAAAGATTAAATATTTCACACCGCTAAGCGACCGTGGACCTTAGTGTGTGACATAAATTTCGACTTGATAAGCCAGTAATATTAACTCTAGAAAGAGGGTTGTCTTCCAAAAGTTTGTGAAATTATGGAAACTGTTTTAATCACACAAAAGTAGGTCTCTGAGATGAATGATCTGCCCTGGTTTCCAACTGGAGCTTCAGCGGTGATGAAAAGAACATCACCAAAATTTTGGAGATTTTCAGATTTTCTTTTTTTTTCAAATTGCTCAGAACTAATATTTTTATCGAAAAAGCTAAGGCTACTTAAAATGTAGAACATTAATTTTTTTCGGCTGAGTATCAAAACGTTGCTATTTGTTTAAATTCCACACTTTTCGAAAAACTCTCGTTTCGTCACTCTGAAACGAGCAGCATGTGAAAACTGTCCAGTCTCACACAAAATTTTCTACGAAGGAAGTTGTAGAACATCAAATATTGTTTTCAAAAAGTCAAAGAAAATGACAAAAGCCTAGCTGTTAAGTAAATAATGCCATTGCTCAGTTATATGTGAATCACATGGTTGACGACCAACATCAACTTCTTGCTTTCAGTTGAATAGTTCCTTCCAGCGTTCTCTCTTGTTCGTTTACTTTTCAGTACACTCATGCTCTGCATACGTAGGTCCGAGGAAAATACAAAAAGCTGTGTATTACAAAATGTTTGATGCCTTTAAAACTCCAACTGTCTTAGCAAAGGCAGAATTAGTTGGAAATGTAGAATTTCTGTTGCGTAGACTGACATGGTGTAAGGGGTTCACCATCCTGCTGGGGCAAATGTAATTTCGCTGTATTGCTCACGCGCCGCCTGCGACAGGCTACAACTGCCCTGTAGCAGCGAGAGACTGCAACTGCGGCGGAGACTGCTCTGACCTGCGACTCTGTTGCAGCAAGGACACTTTCTGTCGCAGGCAGTGCGTGAGCAATACGTCGAAATTACATTTGCTCCAGCAGGGTGGTGAACCCCTTACTGTGGGAGGCAAAGAACTGTTTTATTCCACAATTGCAAGGTATGTAGATTTCATCGAGTACCGGTACGGCAGTAAAGTGACGATTGTGACAGGAGTACGAAATCAACTGAACGGCTGCGCAGAGCCTCCAAAAAAATAAGGATGAAACAAAGCCATAATGTGTGCTTCGCGAGCAAATTTTCGGAAAAATGTATATCAGCGACCACAATCAACTTCAGCTCTTTGCTTCCTACTGAAACAATTGCTCGACAGCACTCCCTGAGAACCTGTTTAAAGGTGCAAGCTTAGAAAACAACCCATTAAATCTAGTGCAATGAGGCTGGAATGCTCCAAACTTTGACCTGTTGCCAGTTCCCTCTACTAAAGAAGCTGCATTTGGGGATCTGTTGAAAAGCGTTTAGCCGGCCGGAGTGGCCGTGTGGTTCTAGGCGCTACAGTCTGGAGCCGAGCGACCGCTACGGTCGCAGGTTCGAATCCTGCCTCGGGCATAGATGTGTGTGATGTCCTTAGGTTAGTTAGGTTTAAATAGTTCTAAGTTCTAGGCGACTGATGACCTCAGAAGTTAAGTCGCATAGTGCTCAGAGCCATTTGAACCATTTAAAAGCCGTTTACTTCACATGCAGCATAGGAGGTTTTTTCCTGAACGGAAAAAAGCGTGAAATATACCGACGTTTGCACATCTTGCAAATGCCAATTCTCACAGATAATCCTAATGGAATCCCTCTTATTGTCATTGATGACTGTAACATAGAAAATGACATTTCGGAAGAAGGAAGCTGAGATCCCACCGAGGGCACGAATACGGAAGAAATGGAAGAATTGCAGTTAATGTCATTTGGACCCCCATCCTCGAAGCGTGGAAAGAATTGATAACGTAAAATGAAGAAAAGCGTATTGTGCATAGCTAAACATTAATATTTTACTCTAAGATACTTTGTCTTATTGTATCAGTTAACGCAATTTTATACAATCACATCTAACTCAACTTATTGTTGATTGACTTAAGTTTCTTGATTCTTAATAAGGCAATAAGAGACCTAAAGTACTTCTTCTCACAATTACAGTTGTAGAAAAACTTTTGGATCGATATATAACTAAATATATTAGTATTATACTTCTACTTTCATGGTTTTCAAAACTATGATTCGATTAAGTGTAGGTCTGGAATTATGCACCAGTAAAAAACTTAAAAAATTGAATATTGAAAATTTCATTGAATAGAAAGTAGAAAGTTAGTTTACAACTAGGTTTTTTGTCACTTTCTTGACTTTAAGAAAACATGGTTCTATGCTCTACAACTCCTGTACTGTAAGATTTTACGTTAAGTAGGCCAGTTCTCAGATGCTTCTTTTGTATAGCGACCAAAGAAGGGGTCTTCGCAAAGTGACATTGAATAATAAAACTTTGTTTATCCACCAAACTGTCCTATAGGAACGCTGTCAAAAAGCATCAGTCTATGCAAAATTTAGTCCTCTTCATGTTTGGTTACCTTGGATTTTTCGATTAAATCTCAGTTACTGAGGAATTAATGAAATGCACAGAAAAAAATCCGAAATTTTGATGGTTTTCTTTTCACCACGGTGAATCTCCACTCAGAAATCGGTGCAAACTCAGAGTATTTGTATCAGAGGTCAACTTGATGATTAAAGCAGTTTCTGGAACTCCACTAAATTTTAGAGAGCAGGAATCTAATTTTCTTCGCCTCCTACCCATTCCTGAGAAAAAGCGGTCTAACAGGTGGATAGACAGACGACCAGGGAGACACGAGGGCAACAAAGTGATCCTATAAGGATTCCAGTTCTATCGAGTGAGGTACGGAACCATAGAAATGAGTGCAAAGTAATGTGTGTATAAATACTTTTTTCGACCCTCAGGCGACCGACTTCTTAATCGGGCTTATTACTCGCCACTTTTACAGAATTTACTCAACGATGGATTGCCCGCGGCCGATCTGAGTAGTCAAGTCCGGTCAGGTCAACGAAGGAGCCACGCGATACACGAGTGAGCTAGCCTGCCGCCCTCCCCCCCCCCCCCCCCGCCGCCCCCGCGTGCGTGCGTGCACGCCCGTGATGCAGCCGTCAGCAGACGGCCATGTGGAGCACGCAGCCGCCGCCGCCACAGCCTCCTAACAAGCGGCCCCCGGTGGACGCCGCCCGCCGCCGCCGCCTAATGACAAGTTCACGAGGCGCGCAGAGCGCCATAAATCCAGCTCTAATGAGTGGCCGATAGCCGCGTTGCGCAAGCGGCCTGGCCGCCGAGCCGCGCCGACACTACACGTCTCGCGGATACGCGTATTTCTCCGGAACGCCTTCGTTCGGTGCGTGAGTCCGGCGGTACGCGCACCCGCGCGCCCGTCACTTTCGTTATCGATCGGCTGGAAATCGAAAGGGGAAGCCATAGCGTCTGCATGTGTGTGTGTGTGTGTGTGTGTGTGTGTGTGATCAGTCGTTTCCATCACCGCCCGCAATAGCCGTGAGGGGGAAAGTCGTTATGCAGAGCACATTTCGCGTGCGCAACTTTGCCCTCGAAGGTTACATAGGATTGCATCAGTAACGTTTCTTAACTCGGTCATTTTGGTTTTACGTCTTTCCGCCTCGGTAGTAATGCACTGCAGCATAACAGGCATCCTTAAATCAACGAACTACTGTAGCATGGGATTTAAGTGGAATGGTGTTCAGACTGGGGATTGTACAGACGTAGGGCTCAATATATTTACACTAGTGGCCATTAAAATTGCTACTCCACAAAGATGACGTGCTACAGACGCGAAATTTAACCGACAGAAAGAAGACGCTGTGATATCCAAATGATTAGCTTTTCAGAGCATTCACACAAGGTTGGCGCCGCTGGCGACACCTACAACATGCTGACATGAGGAAAGTTTCCAACTGATTTCTCATACACAAACAGCAGTTGACCGGCGTTGCCTGGTGAAACGTTGTTGTGATGCCTCGTGTAAGGAGGAGAAACGCGTACCATCACCTTTCCGACTTTGGTAAACGTCGGATTGTAGCCTATCGCGATTGCGGTTTATCGTATCGCGGCACTGCTGCTCGCGTTGGTCGATATCCAACGACTGTTAGCAGAATATGGAATCGGTGGGTTCAGGAGGGTAATACGGAATGCCGTGCTGGATCCCAATGGCCTCGTATCACTAGCAGTCGAGATGACAGGCATCTTATCCGCATGGCTGTAACGGATCGTGCAGCCACGTCTCGATCTCTGAGTCAACAGATGGGGACGTTTGCAAGACAACAACCATCTGCACGAACAGTTCGACGACGTTTGCAGCAGCATGAACTATCAGCTCGGAGACCATGGTTGCGGTTACCCTTGAGGCTGCATCACAGACAGAAGTGCCTGCGATGGCGTACTCGACGACGAACCTGGGTGCACGAATGGCAAAACGTCATTTTTTCGGATGAATCCAGGTTCTGTTGACAGCATCATGATGGTCGCATCCGTGTTTGGCGACATCGCGGTGAACGCACATTGGAAGCGTGTATTCGTCATCGCCATACTGGCGTATCACCCAGCGTGATGGTATGGGGTGCCATTGGTTACACGTCTCGGTCACCTCTTGTTCGCATTCACGGCACATTAAACAGTGGACGTTACATTTCAGATGTGTTACGACCCGTGGCTCTACCCTTCATTCGATCCCTGCGAAACCCTACATTTCAGCAGGATAATGCACGACCGAATGTTGCCGGTCCTGTACAGGCCTTTCTGGATACAGAAAATGTTCGACTGCTGCCCTGACCAGCACATTCTCCAGATCTGTCACCAATAGAAAACGTCTGGTCGATGGTGGCCGAGCAACTGGCGCGTCACAATACGCCAGTCACTACTCTTGATGAACTGTGATATCGTGTTGAAGCTGCGTGGGCAGCGGTACCCGTACACGCCATCCAAGCTCTGTTTGACTCAATGCCCAGGTGTATCAAGGCCGTTATTACGGCCAGAGGTGGTTGTTCTGGGTACTGATTTCTCAGGATCTATGCACCCAAATTGCCTGAAAATGAAATCACATGTCAGTTCTGGTATAATGTACTTGTCCAATGAATACCCGTATATCATCTGCATTTCCTCTTGGTGTAGCAATTTTAATGGCCAGTAGTGTATTAACATTCTATATACCGTGCAAAGACCACCTTAAGAAGTCAGAAAACGCTACTATAAACAAAACATTGCCGGCCGCTGTGGCCGAGTGGTTCTATGCGCTTCAGTCTGGAACCGCGCTGCTGCTGCGGTCCCTGGTTCGAATCCTGCCTTGGGCATAGATGTGTGTGGTGTCCTTAGGTTTAAGTAGTTCTAAGTCTAGGGGACTGATGACTTATGATTTTAAGTCCCATAGTGCCTAGAGCCATTTGAACCATTTGAACAAAATATTCTTTGAGGCTCGAGTAAAATTGAAAAGTGAAAAACACATAGTATATTCTTTAAATCGTAATAATAATTAATAGAAGCAACAACAGAAGCGTGCAAAACAAATAACTAGGCTAGTCATGGGATATCTAGGCGATGGCAAACTTTTACCTCAAAACTAATTAATCACTTAAATACAGAAGAGAAACATACTTCAGGACTAAATATAATTATCGAAGATCAGTGGAATGAATTTTTTAAAACAGTCGTGGCAAGTAGAAGATCCAGAATTGAAGATGGAGGAGGAGATCGCATTACGCAAACTAGAAGAACTTCAAATATTTTTAAAAAGCATGAAAAACAGGAAAGCGTATGGCCCAGATGGTATTAATATGGAACTTTTAAAATACTCGGGTCACTTTCGTGATTTCCGATTATTAGATTTATATAACGGATGTTGGCGCTCGTGTGAAACCTCAGACTCTTGGAAAACATCGAAAGTGATATCAGTATTTTAAAAAGATGAAAGAAACAATTGTGGAAATTATAGAGGAAATAGAGTCCTAAACTCAGCCTATGAAATATTTGCAAAAATAATCAATAATTGCATAAGAACCATAACAGAAACTCTCTTATGAGAAGAACTTAGGACGATCAAGGAAATGCCGTTCATATAGTGATAAAATTTTTCATCATAAAAAGAATTTTAGAGAAGCGATGAGACGCTAATTTACAGACATATATAACTTTTATTGACTTCAAAAAAGCTTTTGCCATTGTAAACAGAGAGAAATTATAGGACGTAATCACGAAAGTTGGATAACCAAGATGTTTTACTGAATCATAATAAAGCTGGACGATATTGAAACTCTAGAGGCCTCTTCTAATAATGGACTTAAACAAGGCTGTTGACTATTACCAATGTCACTTAGTGTAAATGTAAGTTATATCAGCAAGTATTCGAGATACGACTTCAATCTGAGTATTCGTTTAGTAGAAATAAATATTTTCGTTCTGTTATGTATGCAAATGATGTTATAACTTTGGAAGAAAGTGAATACGAGCTTAAAAAAATCAGTGTAGTAACTACGTACATTAAGGGAAAGAGAATGTAACCTTCAGATATCGACATATAAAACTAAACTCGTGGCCCACATGGAAAATAACCGACCCTCTCACAAATAATACACAACTTGAACAGGTCTCCACCTTTACATCGAGCGGGGTGGCGCAGTGGTTAGCACACTGGACTCACGTTCGGAAGGACGACGGTTCAAACCCCTGATTTAGGTTTTCCGTGATTTTCCTAAATCAATTGAAGGAAATGTCGCGATGGTTCCTTTGAAAGGGCACGGCCGGTTTCCTTCCCCATCCTTCCCTAATCCGATGGGACGAATGAGCTCCCCTGAATCAACCAACCAATCCATTTTTAATTGTTTTTGGGCGTTACTTAAGCTATGAGACAAGCACATAGATCAATTAGTATCAATAAACATGGACAATAATATACGAAATATTTCAGAACAAACTATGGAGGGAACAAAATTAAAATCTTACAAAACCATTCTTGTATCCCGCCTGGAAGGCGGCCCGTGGGTCTGCTCGTGTAAACTGAAGGGTGGGCCGAATGTAGGAAGTGAGTAGGAGCAGGAAAAGGTGAAAATGCTTCGGCAATGAAATTAGGTTATAACTCTTTTACTTAATTTTGCGTACAGATGAGTACGTAGGTGCGAAGCCGTTCATCCATCAAATCTAACAGCTACTAGTAGTTGGACAAACCATCAGTGAAGTAACACAGTCTGTAATTGCCAGCCCCTTATGAAGTAGAAACAATCTTGGTTGGTCGTCTCCTTGGAATCAAATGGCCTGAATCTGGAGCGCAGCTTGTAGATCTGCACAGCGCGGGCTAGAGGGAGCTGCCGTCGGTGTGGGTGTCGTAGTGCCAACCTAAGAACTTGCACCTACACCGTGGCGTCGTAGCTATAGATACTACAACCATGGCTACGCATTTATTATTGTATGGAAGTGAACAAGAATCCCTCAAAGAAACGCGATAAAAGTAAACTACAAGCATCGCTAATGAGATTTCTTAGGAAAGTGGGAGGTGTTACCTGGCGTCCTATAAGAAATGAAGATATTAGGCCTCAACTTGATATTGATAATATTAATTAATGAACTAACATTAATGGATGTAATTTCAATGAATGTAATAAATATAATACACTCTTGCTCAAAAAAAAGAAACGGAACACCTTGAACGGCTAGAGATATGACGTTCACACTCACAGGACAAGTACAGTAGTATGTTCTGCAGAAATGATTAGCATTTGAACCATGTCGGCACGCAGCTTCAGAATCAACATCGAAAAAAATGGTTCAAATGGCTCTGAGCACTATGGGACTTAACTGCTGAGGTCATCAGTCCCCTAGAACTTAGAACTACTTAATCCTAACTAACCTAAGGACATCACACACATCCATGCCCGAGGCAGGATTCGAACCTGCGACTGCAGCGGTCGCGCGGTTACAGACTGTAGCGCCTAGAACCGCTCGGCCACTCCGGCCGGCTGTCAACATCAATATCGCGGCGCAACACCAATCTGTAAAATTTGGCTGCGGCTCTCACTGTCGCCTAAAACCGAAGGTAATGGATCAGTGTGATTTCAGCAGACGTGCGGGATGCTTCGTAGACGTAAGGGTGAACCATACCGACAAATCAGTGAGATCGAAAGAGGATGCGTTATTGACATGAGAGGATGTGACGCGTGCTTCCGGGAAACTGCTGCTCGTGTGGGACGAAGTGTTTCAGCAGTGCAACGGGTGTGTGCAGAATGGTGCACGGAAGGCCGTCCGTAGAACACGACGAGATGGGTCAGGTCGCAACGCCCAGGCACCCCCCCCCCCCCCTCGTCCCCCGAGAAGATCGGCACCTCATCCGAATGGCATTGCAGACAGATCTGCGTCCACCTCGGTTCTGGCGCAACAGTGGAACTGTTTGACACACCGTACACTATGAGGGGCGCCAGCCCGTCGCCGGGATGGCTTACGTGCGCGTTGTCCACTTTTCCGCCTATCTTTGATGAATGTGCAGAAACATGCTAGCCGGAAGTCGTGTATGGAACGATGTCACCGGGAAAAAATACGAGTAATAGGAATGGCATCAGATCCGACGAATCCAGGTTCTGCTTGTTTGAAAACGATGGCCGCATTTTGGTTCGTCGCAGACAGGGGAAGGAGCGTCACAGTGACTGCATTCGCACAAGACGCACAGCGCCAACTCGAAGCTCTATGGTGTGGGGTGCTGCTGGGTACAGCCACAAACCACGGCTGGTATGTTTCCAGGGCACTTTGATCAGTGTGACCTACGTGAATGACATCCTGCGACCCTTAACCATACCCTTCCTGTACATCATCCCAAACGCTATTTTTCAGCAAGACAATGCTTGACCACATGTTGCTGCACGAACACGTGTCTTCTTGGTGTCACAGTGTGTCAGGCTTTTCCCATGGCCCTCCCGATCACCTGACTTGTCGTCAATCAAAAATGTGTGGGATTTTGTGAAATGATGGGAGCAGTGCTGTGACCGAGTGCCAACCACCACAGGTAAACTTTGGAACCAGGTGGAAGCAGCATGGATGACTATACCATATGACGCCATTCGCGGCTTGTAGACGTCATGCCATCATGCTTGTAACAAATTGTCGGGGCGCATGGCAGACCCTGTGCCTAATAGGCAACAGGGCACATGTTGAACGGTGGCGACTGATATGATGGTCATTTCTGCATAACATCCTAATGTACATGTCCTGTGAATATGAACGTCCTATTTCTAGTTGTTCAAGGTGCTCTGTTTCTTTCTGGGCATTTGTGTCTTAATCAAAAGATTGAAGCAAATAAAACATTATGATCATTCTCAGCCATAATGGCTATGTCTGTCAACCATGACTGTGTGGGATAATTATTTATTTCTAATTTCTGCTACCAGTCACTTTTCTGTTTTATGTTTAATCTAACATAATGCAACACGTTTCGAACATGTTCTGTTCATCTTCAGGCATTCATATATACATACGTATATACATACAGAGAAATGTTACTTAAAAATAAACAGTCTTAAACTAGATTAAACTAGAACCCTTTGTCGATTGTTAGTTACTGTAGCGGCTGGTGTGCCATTTGGGAGAGGGGGGGGGGGAAGAGGGGGGCAGTGGATGGCTAGAAATCGAAATCAGTGACGTCTTCTGCTGGTTTTCTTCCTTGTGGTTGATTATGTATGATATCACAGCCTGCATAGGATGCGGATGTTTTGTATCAGTTATATGTTACGAAAATAGTGTGAAAGGCTTTTATATGACAGTTGATCACATACGACTTCATCATCTTGCTGCTTCAATTGCATCATTGGTGTAATGGCGGAGCTTTTGATTAACATTACACTATTGCACATTGTATTTTGTCTCTGACGGTCAACGTAATTCACTGCACAAATTGCTTCTCCATACATGTAAATATTATGCACACAACACAAGATGGTGGACTGTAGAATGTGAGTCTGTATCGATTATCGAGGTTTTGTGTCGATATTCTTGGTGCTGACACATTTGTAGTCAATTATTTACATTGACACAGCTAGGCTGGGCTCTGAGCACTATCGGACTTAACATCTGAGATCATCAGTCCCATAGAACTTAGAACTACTCAAACCTAACTAACCTAAGGACATCACACACATCCATGCCCGAAGCAGGATTCGAACCTGCGACTGTAGCGGTCGCGCGGTTCCAGAGTGAAGTGCCCAGAACCACTCGGCCAGTGGCACAAATGAATCTATTGAGTCAGAACTGGCTTAAGACTGTTGAAGAATTTTGAGGTTTCTGAATTCGGTTATTTCATTAAGAATGTTATCTCCATGATTTGTATTGTGAATGAAAATTTCCATTTCTTCAATGATATCCATTCTCTTACTTTTTCCTGTTTTGTGTAAAATTTCGAGATTGTCTTCGATTTTCAAAGTGTGGCCTGTGTCTTTAATGTGAGTTGCTACTGCTGATTTCTTACATTTATCAAGCCTGTAGCAGTCTAAATGTTCTTTGAATAGGGTTCTGAAATTTCTGCATGTTCGGCAGATATAATATTTATTACACTGGGGGCAGGTAATTTTGTAAATGCCATATGCATCAAGGCTTGTATCTTGCGGTTTTATATTGTGAATAAGCTTCCTACTTAGGTTTTTGTTGGTGCTGAAGCAGATTTTTACATCTGTGTTTTTGAATAGTCTTGCTTATTTGTCAGATACTATTCCTAGGTATCGCACATTTACATGTGCTCACATGGGCAACCCAAATAACGACTTAACAGTTTAGAATATACAGTCATTGGCCTCGAACAGTTTTGGGAATAGTAATTTGTTGTACCAAAAAATATTCGCTTATCTATGATAGACACCTAAGTAAAATCGTTACTAGATACTTCTTGCCTGGCTACTGCTAGCTACTCCCTATCACCAACACATGAACTAACGATATATTACTCAAATAGCCATGCTTACATCCAAGTGATCAGTACCTTAGTTACAGTGTACGGGGAATTCATTCGTATTAGAAATTATAGCAATTCACAATACACATGAATGAACCGCAAGTTTCAATAACAAGATTTTTGCTGAATCAACATAAAGAATACGAAGTATGGCACAGATTCATAGCTGTACAAAATTTTAAATTACTTTTAATCTTTTTACACTCATGCACACTGTATGTACCGGTATGAACCAGCTTGCTTTATGATGAAATATTCACTTAGGCACTCTCCACGTACAATGCACAATTTTTTACTTAACACGTCCCTGCATCGAATAGCTACACAACTCGTAACTCAACGCTCACAACTTCCAGATGAAGTGAGCCACAGATCACTTGACTTAATGCGCCTTTGCATATAACGCTGTGACTTCAACACAATAGCACCAGAATACCAAAAATTCTGAAAAGCACTCTGCAACTTGAGAGAACCGTTCCTTGCCTTCCTGCAATAGCCTGTGTGCAGCTGTAGAAAGGAACGCCTGCTCCAGCAGCTGTCTCCATGCCAGGCCACCTGAGATGACCGTGTCTGTCCAGTGTCGATATGCATGCCGGCTGGGTGAGGGTCATGGATTTTTCTTCTTGCAGAACTGCTTTCCTTGAATACCGTCGGTTTAACTCCCCCCGTCGCTGACTTCTGTCTCTGATCATAAGCCGAGACTCCAGTTTGCATTGTGTGGAGACGGTAGTTCGGGTGACAGGTGGTTCTGCGATGTTTTAAGTGGATTTTACATAGATTGTCTTGGACCCAATCATTCAGTTACCGTTGACGTGAACCAGGATGTTTATTCAAGCATTTTCGGTGACCTTGTTATAACGTAGCAAGCGTAGGGAGAATCCCTTGACTGGAACCCAACATAACAAGTAGTTAACATTAGCTGCATGTTGAGACATAGTGTGCACACGCCCAGTGCGACCAATACACGCCTACAATAGAAGACTGTAACTTAACGAGTCTTGGCAGAATCTCGAGGAACGTAACAAATAAGTAAGTGTGGTCTGATTCAGAGGAAACGTGAACAGAAAGCTAGTAGGTTGGAAACAGTTTTCGCTGAGCAGGTACTGAGAGAGTCTATGGACAGTCAGAGGATTAGCCGAGCGAGCGACCGGGTTTCGCTGAACGGGGTTTTACAGGCGGCAGCATGTCAGCTGTTCTGGACCGCAGATAGTTTGGACCATAAGTAGTATATACGGCTGGCTAACGAAAGACATAACACTTATAACCCTACCACTACTATTGTAACTTAGTATGGTTTTACCTAAATAACAGAACCCCTGTCTCTATGTTGCCACACACTATGGGAGGATAGTCTTGTTAACAGGAAAAGTTAATCAATTGAGTTACCCTTTTCACAGGATTCGACTGTATGTTGTGTCTAATGGATAAGTAAATCAGACTATTCACTCCTGTTCCTAATACCTTACCCAGCGGGTAGCTAGAAACGCTGTATGAATAATATTATGTTGAAGGTAGGACAATTCAGTTCCAAGTTCATTTAGTGGTTTGAAACGTGTACTTATGGTCGCCAGCCCATCCAGGCAATGAAACAGTGAAGTATTGGAAAAGCAGAAGTATGAATTTTATATACTTTCTTGGTACTGTTTAATTTGGTTCTTCAAATAAATATTACTCTCCTTAAACAATGTTGGACTGCACTCTTATACATTACGTTTTTAAAAGAGAGAAAGCCCAGTAGACCAGGGGGACCATTAGAAAAGCACTTTCCATAATCAACATACTGAAGTACTAAAATACTTAAATACTAAAGCACGCAATTTTTATTTTGAACATTTCACTTCAAAACATCTTTCTTACTGGAATTTACTTTCAAAAGCTATTATTCCTTGAACTAACTCACTATAGTCATTTAACAGATTCTAGTAACTTGGCTTCACTCTGAATTTTACTATAAGACTTTAAAATAATTAAGAAAAGTTTCTCATTATTATACAAAACAATTTAAATGGTGCCTCTTTATATTAATTTGGCACTTCATACGTCTATAAAACAGGATACTCGGATTTGTCAAACACCAAGAAGGAACCCTATATAGGTATATGATTAGGATGAAATAACAGGGTGAACCAGTTTCTTTAAAGTTCAAGAATGATTATTAAAACACAGTTTAAATTAATGATTCACGCTGTACAAAAGTAAAATACAAAAAAATATTATCTGGTGGCTGAAGGCTTGGGTGTCGCGAACAATTATGACGGCTAGACTGCACACAGTATGGCCTGCAAGTATCTTGCGTATGGGCCCAATTTCTCTTCTTGGCGTCGTTCAACTTTACATACAGCAGCCCAGCAACTCGCAGCTATGCCGTAAACCGTTTTCAGTCTTCATACGAGGCAAGTCTATTCAAATCTGCAGGAAAAGCTTCTCCTGCTCCACAAGGGTGTTGCCTCATTCACTGCTGCCTACAGACTGTGTGGCTTACTTTCTGCACTTGTTCCTGGTAGCGCGCCAATTCACCCTTGCCACTCTTTCCACGCCGTGGGGCCACTTTCGTTTCAAACAAGAGTACACTGGCTCTCATATAACACCTATTTGTTACATTGTTCCTAAGCGTGACCATTTCTTACAATTGTCAAATTTACATCAACATGAACAGTTTATACACACAAATAATTTTAAATACAAATGCCAACAGAAAATTATTTGACGTAATAAACAATTTACATGGTATTTTTCATACATTACTCACATACAATGCAAATATCTTCAATCTCCAGTATAGTACACTTTTCTTTACATATACAAAAAAACATAGTACCAATGCGGGAAAATTTTAAAGCAAAAAATTATCAAAAACATAGATGAACCATACACAAATAGTGTTACACACTCACTTTAATAATCTGAAATGAGGCCAGAATGACTCATGCGGTAAATACAAGGGCACAAAGTCAAACAACGGAAAGCAATACATCATATAAAAATTACCAACAGCAATTACGAACATAAAAACAAACCCTTCTTTCCATCACAAATGTTTACACTTACTGGGTGATAAATAATTTTATGATACATAATAAACCATATGTCCAGTGATGGCATTGCACTGTATCCGCCATCGCGACAAACAACGAGTAGCCGGCCGAAGTGGCTGAGCGGTTCTAGGCGCTACAGTCTGGAACCGAACGACCGCTACGGTCGCAGGTTCGAGTCCTGCCTCGGGCATGGATGTGTGTGATGTCCTTAGGTTAGTTAGGATTAAGTAGTTCTAGTTCTAGGGGACTGATGACCTCAGAAGTTAAGTCAAATAGTGCTCAGAGCCATTTGAACCAAACAATGTTAAATATTCTACAATATTAAGTTTATCTGTCTAATGGTATCTAACTGTACGTACCATTCTCCACGGCTACACTGATAAAATGAAGCAGTATACAGTTGTTACTGAACGGATTCGTTAATAGATGTTCAATGTTGATTATAATGTGACTGAGGGTGTTAATGATATATGTGATAAAAATTATAAGATCTGGTGCCAGCAGACACGTCATGACATTACCTGTCAATTAGAATATGTGTGTTAATCCTTAGTATAGGAATGGTTGCCCATTTGCGAAGTGTAAGTCAAGTGTCGTATGAAATGTGTAACTTGGTGGGGAGCTGCCCAAGCTCTCACTGGCTGAAGTGTCAAGACGTTGGTGGACGTTCCTGGTGGACGAGGTGCTCTTGGGGGCAGGATGGATGGAGGGAGAAGTTAGGGGCACCTAAGAATGCAGATGATTTGATCTGAGTAGAGGTTCTGTGGTCTTTGGTGTCGCCCTAGATAATTGAAAGGTTGTAACATACTTCAAAAATTAACTCTATTTACGTTTAAAACTGCTTGTAGGACAACCAATCGGCAGGAGTTTTGACCTTACTGAATAAATAAGCAGTGTTGCTTACTATTATTACAAATTTTTCCCTGTTTATTTATGTTCAGTACTTCATAATTCGCTTAACTTGTCTACCCTCAATTATTCGACGACAAGATGACAATATTTTGCTAATACAGCAACAGGCAGTAAAGCAGACGGTGTACTGTTCGTCCCAGGCGCATATACGAGCCAAGCCTTATTCGGAGTCGCTCATTTGCCCCTCTGCCTCATTGAAAGCAGGGCAGTAATATCGCAAAGTATTACTGAATCTTCTGCATCTTCATGACGGCTGTGGTACTCACAGCTCTCGTCTTCCAAGACGACAACACCCATGTTCACAGGGTGGCACGTGCATGTTCCTGGTTTGATGGACTTGTAGGCATGCTACTGCAACTCGACTGCTTTGTTAAAACATCCTATTTTCATCCCATAGGAAATGTCTGGGTCTATTTGATACAGTGGGTGAAATGTTTCAATCAACGTCTGCGAAATCTAATAGCTCTACAGGAGGGAAACATGACTGAGCCCCTTCAGATGGAAACAGCAGACCGGAAGAAACTTGTGGATCCTCCTTCTGGTCGAAATTAGGATATAATCAAGGCTAGACTTGGTGGTACACGATATCTGCATGTTAGCTCCTGCAGAGTGACTAATTTTTGTACCGTGTGATTATGATATTCGCATAGTGTATCACTTATTATAATTTCTTACAAAAGTTCCGTTCAGTGTTCTAGGTTATTTAAAGTACATCACTGTCTTTCTGTTCATTGTGAACTAAAACTTTCTTGATGTGGTGGATAATGTTTTACTTGGAAAAAATCTATAGGGGACGTTATGACTGTCCATTTTGCTTTTTCTGTTTGTTTTTGCGGTCTTCAGTCCAGAGACACAGCTCTTCATACTAGTCTACCTATTCAAGCTTTTGCGTAGTACTGCGATCTACATCAGTTTGACGCTGTTTACTGCAGTCAGGTGTTGGTCAGCCTCTATATCTTCACCCCTCACATTTTCCTCTGTTGCCGAATGGTCGATACCTTGATGTGTCAGCATATGTCCTATCAACTGATCCGTTCTTTTAATCAAATCATTCCATGTGTTAAGGACAGGCCGCCCTGTAAGTGTCAAGAGGGTCACCTCAGAATGATGACCAGAGCAGAATGTGAGGGAACATTCCGCGGATGTAGTGACATCAGAATAGCAACCAAATCATCACTGTACTTTGTTTACCAAGATCCTGTAAGCATCCAGAGCTGACGTCTAGATGGTCTGTGATGACCTGGGTGACAGTGACAGCCACAGCACAAAACCAGACAGCATGATGGGGATGCGTGGCCAGACCCGCTGCATCAACAACCTTGTGATGTACGGCCAGCTGGTGTACCACCAAAAGCAAGACAAGGAAGCGCCGGAAACGAAGCAGCACTAAAAGAGCAGGTGCTGGTCTTGCCAGGGTGTGGACTGTGCACCCGGGACTCCTTGAAGACAACCAAGATTCTTCTGATGACAGCCGGAGGGAAACCACAGAATGGAGTAGCTGGAGTGGCCTTGAAGTGGTCAATAGACCACTAACAGACCGGGGAGGCAGCTGGTAAAGATCAGGCTACGTCCCCCACGTGACTGGTATGGAGTACGTCTTGACACAGGCACCAGCTGAGACATATGCTATTGCTGGGTTAGAGTGGGCAGTGTTTATACTATCTCGGCCGGGATCTATTGCGACAAGGCGCTGCTGTTGAGCCAAGAAACCACAGCGTGAGTGAACCCCACACACCACTACACCAGACTGGTGTATTGCACTCAACACGAAAAGGTGCACAGATTATGAAGTCTGCTTGGTCGGGTGTTGGTGCAACACGTAATTTCCTTTTCTTCCCATTTTGATTGTCCCCTAGTTAGCGATTCACACTACCCATCTAATCTTCAGCATTATTCTGTAGCACAGCATTTCCATTCTTTCCTCGTCTCAACTCTTTATCGACCACATTTCACTGCCGTACACTCCGGACAAATATTTTCAGGAAAGAGTGCTTAACATTTAAATTTATGTTAAATTTCAACGCATTTTTATTCATAAATGCAGCCTGTATTTTATGTTCTCACTACTACTGTCCTTGACAGTTATTCTTTGTTCCAATAACAAAACTCACCTACTACGTTTTGTGTTTCATGTCTTTATCTAATTTCCCAGCATCGCTTGATTTAACTCGATGGAAATCCGTCAGCATATTTTTACTTATGTTGATGCTAAGCTTGAAATAAACTATCCCTTCCGTTCAACTGTTCTTCCAGACCATTCCCATCTCTAACAGAGTTACAGTTTCATCTACGCTGGCTCGATGTACAGATTGGATAACATCGGGTATAGATTACAACTCTGTGTCACTCCCTTCTCAACAACTGCTTCCCTTTCATGTCCTTCGAATCTGTATTGTATCCTTGCTGCCTTCAAAAATTAGAAAGTATAGTCCAGTCAACACTGTTAAAAACTTTCTCTACAAATGCTATAAACGTAAGTTCGCTGTTCTTCAGTCTATTTGTTACGATAAGGTGTAGGATCAGTACTGCTTCGAGAGTTCAACTATTTCTTCAATACAAAAAATTATCTTCCCGAAGGTCGGCTTCTACCAGTTTTTCCTTACTTCTGCAAATGTTTCGTGTCTTTTTTCGCGACCATGAGTTATTAAAGTGATGGTTCAGTAGTGTTCTCAACTCCTGGCACCTGAATTCTTCGTAACTGGAACTGCTGTATCCTTCCTGAAGTCTGAAGTTACTTCCCCTTCCTCATTTGCTTTGCGCACTCTGTGGAACAGATTTGTCAGGCTGGCTTTCCAAAGTATCTCAGTAATCCTGAGCGAAAGTCGTCTACTCCAGGGCCCTTTTTCCCACTCAGGTCTTTCAGTGCTGTACAACGTTCTTCTCACAGTATCGTATCACGCATTCTTCTTCACCTACTTGTATTTGTATAACATTGTTCTCAAGTTTGTTGCTATTATGTAGAATTCTCTGTATATTTTTACACTTTTCAGCTTTCACGTCTCTGTTTAGTACTTGGTTTGCCATCTGAGCGCTTGATAATTGTACAATTGCTTCCCTTTTCTCCAAAGGTTCCTTTCATTTTCTTATCGGTGGTATCTACCTTTCCCCTAGTCATACAATTTCCTACAGCCTTACGTTTGATCTCTAGCCATTTTGCACTTTTCTGTCAATTTTTTTTAAACGTCTGTATGACCTTTTCCGTGCTTCATATACTCCATTTTTATGTTTTCTTTTTCCTTTCATCAACTCAATTCAGTATTTCCTGTGTTATCTAAGAATTTTTGCTAGGCCTTGTCTTTTTACGTATGTGATTCTGTACTGCCTTCATCTGTCAAAACTACCTATTCGTCTTCTATTGTATTCCTTTCCCCTGTTTCAGTTCAAAGTTTCGTAATGCTCCCTTTGAACCTTGTAGCAACCTCTGCTTCTTCCAATTTATGCATATCACATCTTCATTTTCTACATTTTTGCCATTTCATTAGTTACCTGCCCTGTGAAATGCTTTACAGTTCAAAATCTAGTTCCGAAATCGCTTTGTTATCATTACCTAATCAACCTGAAACTTTCCATTGTTCCCATTTCTCTTCCACGTATACAACCTTCTTTTATAATCCATGAACCAAACGCTAACGATTATTAAGTTGTTATATGTGCGAAATGCTGCCAGGTGGCTTTCTCTTTCATTCGTTTCCCCGAGTCCATGTTCTCTACTATTTTTCCTTCTCTTCCTTTTCCTACTGTCGTATTTCTGGTACCAAACACAATCAGGTTTTCGTCTCACTTTACTATATTAATAATTTCTTTCATTTCATCACACAGTCTTTCTACTGATTCTTCATCTGCGAAGCTGGAGCTATTGATCTGCACTGCTTCGTTGTCGTTGGCTTCGTGTCTGTTTTGGATACGATAATTCGTTGACTATGCTGCTGGTACTAAGTTAGCCACATTCCTGTTTCCTTATTCCTTATTAGGCCTACTCACCCTAAGTCCAGTTTATCCTCTCATCACACTTCACTATTCACACTACAACATATCCATTTCCCCATTTAAATTCTGTAACCTACGTACACGACAAATATAATGTATTGCGAATACATAGAAAGAAGGATCCTTTATTGTATGATTATATGATAGCGGAACAAACACTGGTAGCAGTTACTTCTGTAAAATATCTGGGAGTATGCGTGCGGAACGATTTGAAGTGGAATGATCATATAAAATTAATTGTTGGTAAGGCGGTTACCAGCTTGAGATTCATTGGGAGAGTCCTTAGAAAATGTAGTCCATCAACAAAGGAGGTGGCTTACAAAACACTCGTTCGACCTATACTTGAGTATTGCTCATCAGTGTGGGATCCGTACCAGATCGAGTTGACGGAGAAGATAAAGATCCAAAGAAGAGCGGCGCGTTTCGTCACAGGGTTATTTGGTAAGCGTGATAGCGTTACGGAGATGTTTAGCAAACTCGAGTGGCAGACTCTGCAAGAGAGGTGCTCTGCATCGCGGTGTAGCTTGCTGTCCAGGTTTCGAGAGGGTGCGTTTCTGGATGAGGTATCGAATATATTGCTTCCCCCTACTTATACCTCCCGAGGAGATCAGGAATGTAAAAGTAGGGAGATTCGAGCGCGCACGGAGGCTTTCAGACAGTCGTTCCTCCCGCGAACCATACGCGACTGTAACAGGAAAGGGAGGTAATGACAGCGGCACGTAAAGCGCCCTCCGCCAAACACCGTTGGATGACTTGCGGAGTATAAATGTAGATGTAGATGTAGATTACGGGATGTAACATTCCACGCTCCAACTTGTAAAATGCATATTACGTTTTCCTTAATGACGACATCCTCCTGAGTAGTCCGATTGCTGATCTCCGGAAGGGGGAATATTGTGCCTGTGACTTATTTTACCCAGAAGGATGCCTTCATCATTAAACCATACAGTAGAGCTGCATGCCATCGGAAGAAAAAACAGCTGTAGTTTCCGCTGTGGTTTACACTTGCTTTAAGCCATTCGCAGTACCAGCACAGCAAGACCATGTTGACTAATTTTACAAGGCCAGAGCAGTCGGTCATCCACCCTGTTACCCTGCAACTACTGAGATGACAGCTGTCCCTCTTCAGAACCCCGAGTTACTGTGGCCACTCTGCTGTGGTTGTTCCAACGGTGCAGTTACCTGTTCGTTGATGCACGTATGCCACCCATCTCGGCGAGTTCCGTAGGTCAGGGACCAATAATACAGGGTGATTCAAAAAGAATACCACAACTTGAGGAATTTAAAACTCTGCAATGACAAAAGGCAGAGCTAAGCACTATCTGTCGGCGAATTAAGGGAGCTATAAAGTTTCATTTAGTTGTACATTTGTTCGCCATTTCAGCCAATAAAGTTTTTGGTCCCTTTTTCTTCGAAGGTGCTACTGTAACTGGACTACAGTATCTGGAGATGTTAGAGAATTGGCTGTTCCCTCAGCTCGAACAAGAAGCACAACAATTCATATTTCAGCAGGATGGAGCGCCACCACATTGGCACTTATCTGTCCGTAACTACCTGAACGTCAACTACCCGAGGCGATGGATCGGCCGCCAGGCAGCCCGTGACAGAGCACTTCATCACTGGCCTCCAAGAAGCCCTGATCTTACCCCCTGCGATTTTTTCTTATGGGGGTATGTTAAGGATATGGTGTTTTGGCCACCTCTCCCAGCCACCATTGATGATTTGAAACGAGAAATAACAGCAGCTATCCAAACTGTTACGCCTGATATGCTACAGAGAGTGTGGAACGAGTTGGAGTATCGGGTTGATATTGCTCGTGTGTTTGGAGGGGGCCATATTGAACATCTCTGAACTTGTTTTCGAGTGAAAAAAAACCTTTTTAAATGCTCTTTGTAATGATGTATAACAGAAGGTTATATTATGTTTCTTTCATTAAATACACATTTTTAAAGTTGTGGTATTCTTTTTGAATCACCCTGTATAATATGCTCAATTTCAAGCTCAATCGAGTCTACTACGATACCATCATAATTCATATTTCTCACCTTGTTCTTCTAAGCGAAGCCAACGAGACCACACGCAAGTGACAACAGCCATTACGTGGAGAGAACAGTAATACAAACAAAAGTCACTCAAGTTCCATCTGACAAAAATAAAAGGAAAATAATGTGTGAGTGAGTAGTGACAACATCCAGACAACACTTCAAGGCGATGAGTACTTTATTTCAGTAATCAGCAGTTTCTACTCTCTTCCGTTTGTGACGTGATTTCGTGGCACATTTCAGGTCCAAAACTGTTCAGCAGGTGACCTCTAGGCTGGAGGCGTCTGCTCGTTGTTGCAGAGGGCGCGCGGAACACGAAAGCAGCCGCGGACTGAGGGACCGGTGTCGAGGAGCGAGCGATCGCGGCAGCGGGAAGGAGTGTCGTGCTGGACAGCGGAAGGGTCGGAACTGGAGTATGCTCCTGGAAGATGGGCGTCTGTTGTCTGACAACACATCGACAGCGGCGAATGCACAACACCACTGGTGTTATCATGGTTCCCAACCCGTTGGTTCCTGGGTCTCGTGTCAGGCAGCAGACTAGATTGAGCTTCTACATACAGATCTACACTTATGTCAATGTTCCACAAGCCACGTACGGTGCGTGGCGGTGGGTATCCCGTACCACTACTAGTCATTTCGTTTCCTGTTACAAATAGAGCGAGGGAAAAACGACAGTCTGTATGCCTCCATGTGAGCCCTAATTTCTCGAACCTTACCTTTGTGGTCCTTACTTGCTGTGTATGTTGGCAGCAGTAGGATCGTGTGGCGGTCAACTTCAAATGCCGATTGTCTACATTTTCTCAATAGTGTTTCTCGGAAAGAACGTCTCCTTCCCTCCACGGATTCCCATTTGAGTTCCCGAAGCATCTCTGTAACAAGTTAAGGCTCACCGGCCACTTGACCATCTTCTTCTTCTATACAGATGCACAAACAGTGCCCGAACTCTTACGGGAATCGGAGACGCGCCGCGAGTAATGAGTATAATGGGCGGGGGCACTATGAATGTAGTGCGGGACAATACGTTGAGAGTGTGGGTTTCGCGGGATGCATGCCAGAAATAAGTCCCTGCAGTCGCACTATCCTCTGTGTCCTCGGTGGCTCAGATGGATAGAGCGTCTGCCATGTAAGCAGGAGATCCCGGGTTTGAGTCCCGGTCGGGGCACACATTTTCATCTGTCCCCGTTGACGTATGTCAACGCCTGTAGGCAGCTAAGGGTTTTCATTTCATTGTAATTTCATTCTAACGAGCTGCTTGGTCACCGATAGTATCTGTTCCTTCGGACATGTCCCAAAGAACAGATACCATCTTAGTATATATCTGTAACAAGTGTTGTTCGTACCTACCAGTAACAAATCCAGCAACCCACCCGTGAATTTCTTCAACGCTAGCTGAGAAAATGTTACTGATCTCATCTGCCGTCGCTGCCTGGATTGCTATGTGTTTATTCACTTTGCTTTGGCATGTACATCTGAAAATAAGGCGCAGATGCCGGATAATTGTGCTCTGGACGTCGTCTGTATTGAGACATTCACCTTGGAGGTTGCGAAGTGGCAAACACAGGGGGTTTTGTCGCCCGCCGGCCGCTGGTGGCCGAGCGGTTCTGGCGCTACAGTCTGGAACCGCGCGACCGCTACGGTCGCAGGTTCGAATCCTGCCTCGGGCATGGATGTATGTGTTGTCCTTAGGTTAGTTAGGTTTAAGTAGTTCTAAGTTCTAGGGGACTTATGACCTCAGCAGTTGAGTACCATAGTGCTCAGAGCCATTTGAACCATTTTTTTGTCGCCCTGTATTCCTTTTGGGCTTCTGCGTACGGGATCCGTATGATCGATTATTTCCTGAATTTTGTGTTGCTCAGCATAAACAGGGCAGTGTCGACTCCACACCGGGTGACTGCCAGTGCAGTTGATGGAGACGGCTGGAGATACGAAGTCAGTCCTACTCCATAGGCTGCTCCCCGACATTTCCCACAGGTCGCCTCACCTCGGCAACTCAGCTTGTTTGGCCAGCACGTGGGGAGGCGATGGATGGGTGCTGCTTGACAACAAAGTGAGCGTGGAGTCCAGTGCACGGAGGGCCTAGCACCGAGTTTTGTCTGAAGTCGTTGGTCCCTGAGTCCAGTCAAACAGCAGACTGGTTGAAGCCTGAAGCAAGCGCTTTGGAAGGCGATGGGCAGCTGCTGGGCAACAACACTCGAACACCGTCGCGTCGTCCAGTGTTGTGCTGCCAAGAAGTTTGTTCCTGAGTCTGTTGGTGAGCAGCGGAACAGCCTGGGCTTGAAACGTGCGCCTAAGGAGACAAGTTGCGATTGGCAGACGACGATACGAGAAAGAGAGGGCGGCGCCGAGCGCCAGTAGAAATGGACGGCTGGGGTTGTCCTGGTGCCCGGGAAGACCGTGGCTGGAGTGACCGACGTGCTGGTGCCTGGAGCTGTGTGGGCCTTACACAGTACTACTCAGAGAAGCTCTCATGGTGTCAGCTGTGCTTAACTTGGCGTATCAACTTGTTTTCGCTTAAAATACGCGCGAAGGGCATTCTTGAGATGTGCACCTGTTTGGTGGCTGCGTACTCTAAGGCTACTGCAGAGGTGCTATCATTGGCAGGGAGAGCCTTTGCTTATACTGATCAATGTTATTGTAAGTGGTGTTTACGGAAGGCTTTGTGGTAGATTTATGTTGGTACCGACAAAATTTTGTGTCTTAAACTCCCAAGTTTTCGTTTATGTATCGCACTACCTTTCCTGACTGATGTTTAGTTTCTTGGTACGAACTTATTATTTTATATTATTCTATTAAGTTAGTTGACTCTTGTGTGTGCAAGGAGGCAGATTTTCAGTTGGAAGCCAGGATTTTGTGTACCTTGTTGTGTTCTTGTTTCCTCCATTCATTAAGTGTAATCTCAGTTTTAATTGTGATGGTATCTCATGAGTGTTGTGTCACGGTTTCACTTATTAATATACGAGAGCTGTTCTGAAAGTGACGTCCGATCGGTCGCGAAATGAAAGCCACAGTGGGAATCAAAAATTTTTTATTCGCAACAGCTAGCCACGCCTTCCAGCTACCTCTCTAAATAGTAGCCGCTCCGACTTTGGCATTTGTCGTGGCGTTGTACAAACTGTTCAGTACCATCGTCACAGAGAGCAGCCGCCTGTGCTTTCCGCCAATTCTCTACGCTGGTCTGCCTTTCGTTGTTTGCGCCAAAACGTTATCCTCATAGCCAGCGGTTCATGTGAGCAGAGATGAACAACAGAGCGAGCCAATTAAGGGCTGTTTTGTGGGTGATCAAACACTTCCCATCGAAAACGCTGGAGGAGTGTCTTCATTGCCCCTGCAGAATGCGGCTGAAAACTGTCTGGAAGAAAGAAATGCATGACATTTATCGTATGTGGGCTGCATAGCTTCTCTCACCAGATCTACATTCTTGCCGGGAGACACTTGTTTTAGGCATTTCTGCGTGATCCCTTTGCGCTCTTAACTGAAAAGAGCGACGTGAAGCGATCGACAGGCACAGCAAAGACACTGCCCGACACACCTGTGCAAAGTTCCATCAGATTTTTACAATGGTTTCCATTTCTCGCCTAATCGGACCTTACTTTCCGAACACACTTCTTATTATCTAACTGATGATTACTACAAACTTGAGCCAAGTCTCAGTTATGGGTTATGAGATTCGGAATAAGAGTTTGATGGATGATTTAGTTCAACTGTTACTTGAACTAAAGTTATTCCTACACCTCGATGGAAAATTTTTCGTAAGTTTTTCAGGACTAAAAATCCTTGAAGTCAAGATCACAAACAAATTTTATTGTGAACACTAGTTTCAGCTACACACCAGCCACAAAAAAAAGAAAACCTCTCTTGATTAGTGTAATTGCCGTAACGACTTTACACACCGTCATAAAATTTTGAGTGACAATATTCATACAAAATGTATTAGTGGAGCAATTTTTCATCGATGTACAATCAATTAGAACGAAGGCCATAAATCTAGGGCATTATATTGTCAAACCTTAGTAACTGACATATTTAATAAATATTTGTGTTGTTTCATAGAAGACATATAATGCCGTAGTTTCGCTCTAATTGATTCCACATGAACGATATGTTAACTTATTCCACCTATACGACCTCAGAAGTTAAGTCGCATAGTGCTCAGAGCCATTTGAACCATTTCGCCCCTAACTCACTCTGCCCTCTATCTATACGACCTAGACACCGTGTGATCACAGTTCCTGCAAATCTCAGAAATTCCGCTCCATCTGCAACAAGCATTGTCACGGCTGCTCATTATCCCTGCCGTCAGACCTCCTCTGGTGTTTCCATAAAATTAGGTGTTGCGTTTAGAAATTGCTCTCGATTCTACGCAGTGAAACTAAGTACCCTATTAACTTGCACTCGTTTTTTTTTTTCCTGAGCTGGTAGGAGTACCGCGCCGCGGAAAGTAGTGCGACCGTCTGTTTGAGCTAATGAAGCGCTCAGTCGCGGCCGCGCAGCCAAACGACAGGTCGGAACCGCGGCGTCGGCGTTTCTTTCCGTCGGTCAGAGCGAGAGACCGCTCGGCAGGCGAAGCGAGGCCGCGTGTAGGCCGCTAATGACACGGCAAGAGGCGAGCCAAACAGAGCGTTGCCGTCTGCCCTAATCACACATCCCCAGTGCCGGCTCGCAATCCCGCGCCGTGCAGTAATTCGCCACGTTGTACAGGCCGACCGCTCACAATTGTACGACTGCACCGACTACGCCGCTGCAAGCTTCGCTGCAAATATATCCGCTCTCTGCAGCGCTGCCTTCCCGTTCCAGGTGCTCCTTTTGTAGCAAGGACCGGGAGCCAGAAGGTGCTGGCGGGTATCTCCCACTATTGTTCCTCACATATGCAAACGATCTTCAGTCTCACATACTGTGTGCGTGGGGTTGATCTGCTATTCTGTTATTCTGCGCAACGGATTAATCTGAGATGTACCCTTTACCCTGTGGCTCCTGTAAGATCCAATTTCCACCCCCACACTACTACAGAAGTCAGACAGACGCTCCTAACGTTCTAAAGAGAACTGCCTGAAAAACTGTCAGCAATAAATATCTTCTGGAGTCGTCCGCTGTAAGGAAATGACACAAAAATTCACAAAGTTTCTTACGTAACTAGTGGGATACTTGGGCACTGGAGTAGTGCTAGTTAGTGTAAGAAAAACATGAAACTAACGAAAGTTATTATTTATTTTGCAAAAATCCTGAGAAATCACAATGGCACTTCTAGTTATGAATTGAACAAGTTATATCCTGGTTCTTTTCGGAATGTGAAGTTACCTCTCAAGGATAGGATTCGTTGATGAAATTTCTATACAAAGTTTAAGATGGTTGTTGACTTGGCAGAATGGCTGAGAGGCATGCCTACTCGACTTGAATAATTATCCTTTAGAATGTTGCTCGGTACGGTCGAGGCTGTCGCGTGTGAAATGCAGTGAAGTGTACTGTTGCGGAGGAAATATGGGGCTCGCAAGAGCTGTAGTGCACAATACCGTAAGCTGCGATGACTGCTATCTGCACCGCTCGCTGCTGACAAATAAGATAACTGTCGTTCTATCTGGATTGACCTTTGCCAATTAAACTCTCCCTACGCCTTGATGAAGTCAGGGATTCCTATTCAACCCTAGTCTAACTATTGGCGTGGTACAGAGGTCAGATAACCAGTCCACCGCGATGCCACTCAAAAATTCGCTCACAGGCGCTTAACTATAACTCTGTCTGTTCACACCGCACAATAAGTGTATCGGCCAACACAGTGAACGACGCTTTATCGCAAGGACTCAATATAGAGTCGCAACTCGATTCGCTCTCGACAGAGGTGCTCTCCCAGTGAAGTACTGAGGAGAGACTTGTTCCTCGCTCCAAGAGCGACAACATAACGGCGCCTCTCTACGCCAGACGAGAAGGGGTATATCTTTCGGTCTCTTCCATTACTCCTTGAGCTCAATGCGTCAGAAATATCGTCTGCCAATCAGCATTGCTCTTCTAAAACAGGTGAATGACGTTTCGTTTAAGGCGACCAATGCAGAAATCTGTAGTATCGGCGTTTGGCGTTTGCTGTCTCCCTGTGAAAATCTCTGAAACTGCGTACTATATGTAAAGAATGCGTAGGTTGGACGCTCCCACACAGTGTAGCGGAATTTGCTTTTAAGCCAAACACGGGGTCATTCCCCCTTTCACTTGGGCACATGCTGTCTGTTCCACGGGCAGCCGAGGTTGACTCGTCCTCTGAATGGACCAGCCTCCTGGTGTGTGGTCTGCCTCTCTCGAACTAAAAGCTCCGGTGACCGCCGTGTCTGGAATGTATGTGTGTACACCAGCCTCAAGAATTTCAACCCCAGTGTGCACTTCTTATTTGCATATCGTTTACATGAATTCGTACAACACTGACTTTATCTTATCGAGTTTTGGTTCGAATGAAGCGTCTCGATGTGCGGAATATGATTGTGAGGGTGGAATATGTAAGCAATCAAGGTCAGGAAACCACAACGTCTTGCCGGCCGCGGTGGTCTAGCGGTTCTGGCGCTGCAGTCCGGAACCGAGGGACTGCTACGGTCACAGGTTCGAATCCTGCCTCGGGCACGGATGTGCGTGATGTCCTTAGGTTAGTTAGGTTTAAGTAGTTCTAACTTCTAGGGGACTGATGATCTTAGAAGTTAAGTCCCATAGCGCTGAGAACCATTTGAACCATTTTTGATTTTTCCGCGAATTTTCTCACATTCAGTTTTAAAAAGATTCGACATTTCAGTTCTGCACATCTAGGAGTACTAGACCAATGATCAGCATAATACATGATGAGGAAATAATAAATAGGGTGGAAACTTCAAAGTTCTTAGGTCTCCATATTGATGGGAATTTAAACTGGAAAAAGCATATTTTGGAACTCCTAAAACAACTTAATTCAACTACTTTCACGCTTAAAATCATTGCAAATCTTGAGGGGAAGATGTCAAATAGAATAATATTCAGCAGTAACTCGTAAGCGTATTGTCATATCGCTGGCTTAGTTGTGGAGTATCTTTGTGGGCAGCCGAGTCTGTAGTGAGTCGAGCGCGGGACACGGAACTGTTGTGTTGTGAAGTGTGTAGCTCTGCATGTGAGAGGCATTGTTAGTATTCAGACTGAAGTGTTGCTACAAATGCTGATACAGTAAAGTGATGAAATATGGAAATGGTTCAGAGGAAAGTGCGTCAAGAAGTAATGAAAAAATGAGCAGTGCCGCCTATAACGTATTTATGTTTCCTCTCGTTGCGTGTCGCACAGCATCGATCATCCGCGCCGTGTTCGGTCTCCCAGAATGAACCAATGTGAATCAGTGAAAAAATCAGTCACCGTAAAAGAGTGCAGTTAAGTGCCAGTGTCTTGTAGCGAGCGTGAGGACGTGCGTTCCATCATCGCGTTTCCACATTATCAACAATCAGCCACGCCGCGACGGTTACGCGCACGCTCGTACAATTGAGAACTGAGAACTGAAAAATTAACTTTACGAACAGTGTTATATCATTACAAGTGACAAGGAGGACTATTAGCAGATTTCTGTATGTGTGACGAGCGTAAGAACTTTCGTGCGATCATTCGGCTTCCGCATCATCAACAATCACCCGCGTCGTGTCGGTTACGCGTACGCTCGTCCGAATTACATTTTGGACTGTCAATCATCAAAATTGTTAATTGGGATAAACATTTACGATTTAGAGTGTAAACAGTGCAACCTGTGGTTTCCATATCATCTCAGAATATAGATGTTCATTGGACAGTGTTGTGTTTCAACCTTGAATGGCTCCCATAAACCCGCTTGCATTTTTTCGATAGATAATTTCAGGCAAGCCACCAGCCAGCTGTGGAGCAGAACAGTACGACCGCCGCGGGATTACCACGTATGTGGTGTGGAGAGGGCGCACGGTCACGAAACGAGAAGTCAGTTTAAAACGTCCCCCACCCCCCATCCCCACCCATTCGTGCTCCCGGGCGTGTTACAAACTCTAAGAAAGAAAATCTTCGTTGCTCAAAAACGTGTTGTAAGGATAATATGTGGTTTCCAGCCACGATCACTTCGTAGACATTTTTGAAGATGATGGGCATTCTGCCTATTGCTTCACAGTGTACTTATTCCCTTGTGAAGTTTGCTGTCAGGAATCCACTGCAGTTGAAAAGGAACAATGTTGTACATAATTATAACACTAGAAGGAAAAATAACATTCATTACTCCACATTAAGGTTGTCTTTAGCACAGAAAAGGGTGACAATGCTGCAGTTACCGTTTTTGGTCACTTACCCGGTGTTGTAATAAGGTCTGACAGGGAGCAAAGTAAAATTTGAAAACAAACTCAAGAAATTTCTCCTTGACAACTCCTTCTCTCCTGTAAAAGAATTTCTATTATTTTATGTGTAACAGATGGTGCGTAGGTATTACTAACTCACATCTTTATATTTAAAAAAATCTTATAAGTGCACATCTTGTTGCCATATTTACAAATTAATTTGCAGTGTGAATGTAAAATGACACGTTCCACATCAGTGCGGTTTATCGCACAAAATGATCCATGGAATACGAAACTAACCAACTCCCAAGCACACTGCGAAGCTTAAACACGGACAACTATGTTTTGAGACTACTGTATAGCACCTGACAGAGGTGAGGACTCATGTAATCGTACCAATACTATTCCATCAAACGTTTGAATCTGAAGAAAAAAAAATTGATCCAGTTATCTGTAGATGCCTGGAAGAACATGAAAACAACATAACCTTTTCACCTCGTGTATTCTTTCTTACTCATCAACCGATTTTCGGCTTCTTAGACTGTAGTAAAGGGACAACTTATACTAGCCATCTAGACCAAGGGTACGTTGGTTGTCGGTCAGCAACAAAGCCAGTGAAAATCGTCTGAAAAAGACATAATTAACGGGTAATTATGTTGGAACTGCTAAAATTTATTGCGAATCGGACTGCATTATAAATAAATTAGAAAGAATACAAAATATAAACTTGTGTAATGTTGACATCACTTCGGAGGAGTTAAGACGGTAGACGGTACAGTAACTAACATTTCTGGAAACGTTTCTGTAGTTCAAGAGAAAAATCAGAAAAGCAGAAAATAAACAACTAAAAATAATGACATTCGGCTAGTAATTTCACTTGCCTATAAAACCATCATAGGTACAAAGAAAGGAAAGGCGTCTAGCGAACATTGTGTTTCAGTAGAAATGGCTAAATAAATATTTTATAGAAAAATATCCGTCAGCTGTATTTCATTTCCTGCAGATCATGTTCTACACATACTGGAACGGAACCTCCGTCGTCAGCTTTCCAAGTACGACCACATATTTTCCGGAATGGCCCGATGAAGCAGCTACACCTACACATTGAGAGAATTTGCTTTACAGACAGTTCTTCGTAGAACTGTTTAGCTTGTTTGGCTTGGCCCCTGTGATCACTGTTTGCATTCCTGAGTTGTTGTGTCGATGCAGTTATAACGAAAATCAAACAATGTTGAGGAATTTCATCCTGTACTAAACGTGGAAGCAATATAGAAGTGCGCCTGTTCCAGCACGCCATGTAGAAAAACCTGACGTGAGAAGACTTGGAAACCCAATGATCGAGCTTTCGCTCCGGGATACGTACTGGAATGAAAATCTAAATACAGTTAACGGAATTTTATTGATGAAATTTATATATTCCACTCATTCTATGTGTCATGTGAAACAATCAAGGAACAGGGAGGAAGTGGCTGAAACTGGAGGAAAATTAATACTAAAGAAACATGTAAAATTATTTACCGAATGCCTGCGACGAAAAATAATTCCCCAAAACTGATACGATGCTGTAATTGTTTGAATTTTTAAAAAAAGGAAGAGAGGAGGCCTGAAAATATGAAGACAAATTACACGTTCCAGTTCAGTCGGTTTCTAGCAGTCTGCACCATTTTGAAGTCGTAAACATACAGATGACGAGATAGGAATTTGAATGCAGATCTTATGGATACGAACGCAGTGCCTTACCACTTTGTCGTCTCGTTCGATATATCATGAACAGTGAGTAATGAATCTGAATTCGCAACTTTACTTGAATTTTTCAAAACTTCTGAGCAAGCGTATAACTCTCTCTGAACAAAATGTGTGGTGACAGATCTTGAGAAACGAGAAGTTCATTACACCTGTGTTAGTGTACTGAATAACACAGACGCCAGTTCTGTAGGGTCCACTAGACTTTATCAACGTACTGAGAAATTAAGGAATCACTTAGGAGCCGAACAGAGAGATTTCATATCATCGAAACTAATCTCGGCAGCCCTAGAGGACTTTTCAGGTACATTATAACAGTGAAACGGAAAAAGTGTACACCTATTAATGAAATACACTAAGAGACCGACTGCAGTATAAGACGTAACTATGGCTGTGATGCCGGCCGGTGTGGCCGAGCTGTTCTAGGCGATTCAATCTGGAACCGCGCAACCGCTACTGTCGCAGGTTCGAATCCTGCCTCGGGCATGGATGTGTGTGATGTCCTTAGGTTAGTTAGGTTTCAGTAGTTCTAAGTTCTAGGGGACTGATGACCTCAGCTGTTAAGTCCCATAGAGCTCACAGCCATTTGAACCATTTATGGCTGTGATGATGAACTAGAGGTGTAGATGTAGCAAACCGAGTGGAAATTATCTGCTGTATTTCAAGATATAAGGAAAGACCAAGAAGAAAACCTAATAACAGGGGAGTAGGTGATAATGGAATATATGGATAATTGGTGTGCCTCATGTACGTAACGCTTAAAGTAGACAGGAAAGTGTAGAGGAACGCAGCGGCGGATGTTAAATGCCTGCTGATGACGACAGTTAATGATGCTGAATTACACCCAAGCATCATCTTGCTAAGTTGCCTGCATATAACGTAAGTCCGATAATCAGTACGTAAGAAACCGTAACGTGATTCACTCCACAAAGTTACCGGTTTCTTGATCTGTAGGATTCGACACTCGGTAGAAGTTTTAGTGAGTCTTCGGCTTCCCCTTTGCTTGTAGCATATTGTCACCAACCTTGACAAATATACACCTAATAAATCTCTTTCTAGAACCTGATGAAATGTTAGTGTCGCTAGACACATACTTCTAATAATACTTCCCAGCTTCTACGTAAATGGTAACATGCCAGAAATTGACCATCTACAGTAGACAGAGAGATTCATTAAAGCGGAAGGGTTAGGATGATTTCCGGATTACATTTTTGCCATATCTTCGTTGTCATTACAATCGAGAGTTTGAATTTTCATTTAAACAAGTGGAAAGCTGTGGCCTAAATTCAATCGACTGTTTACACTAAGAATCAGACACCAATAACAAGTCGACTCGTGCCTCCAGTTTAAAAATAAACTTTCCGGATTTCTATGCATTTAGTGGTTTGCGCCTAGCCATTACAGTCACACTGTTTTTCGGCTTTGCCTGTGGAGCATAAATCTACAGGCCATCGATCATCAAGTCGTCAGCCCTTTGCGTCCAACTCATGCGTAGCAGGCATCGAATTCGGCTGAAAAGTGTAGATGAGGCCGGCCATGGCGTGCAACGGATGTGGGCTGCTGGAGGACCGAGGCCCGGCTTTCGACTCGGCCTTGCTCGCCCCTTCTCGGAAATACCCGGAACAGTGCTACGTTTCATTTAGCGTTGCGGTGCGGCGTCTTTTGGTCGGCGCAACTCTCGAGTTCGGTAGAGTCGTAGTGTCATCGCTCTTCGCCCTTCGCTATATGTTGGTGATATGAAGGAAGTTCACAGGTCCAGTGGCCATTTGTGCAACAAGAGGCAGTCTAGCGATCTATCGTCACAATCTTTTAAAACGGAAGGGAATGACAGAAGAGATGGGTGAGAATTCTGCATTCGCATAAGCGATGGGTACTGCTTATTTGCTATGAAAACACATTACAGTACCATTCAGAGAGAATTTAAACTTTTAGTTGACAATGAAAGAGCAAAAAATTACAAAGATCGACAGACAGAATTCATTGCTCTGAACACCAAGAAGGACTTTGTGCTAAATGGAGCATGGAGCGTGGAGCATGGAGCACTTGAAGAAATTGGCGGTACAACAGTAAAATTACTGAAATTGTTCCTATTATTCCATTGTCAATTTCAATAGTTTCAATGGAAATAAACGAAGAGATATAGACTTCGTATATTACTGCAAAGTACGTTGGTTAAGTTAAGTGGCATGCCTGGGACGGCTTTCGACTTCGCTATTGTTGAATTTATGAAGGAAGAAAGAGTGCAGGGATGAAAATTGGAGCCTATGGAGTGGATTGCAGACTTCTAATTTTAAGTGGACTTGACTGCACACTATTCACAATAAAACACTGCAAGGTAACCGTTTTCTGATTTGATGGAGGTGTATTTAAAAAGAAAATCGCGTTGTAGAAGGAATACATACTGACAAAAACAGTCCAGATCCTTAAGCTGACTGGCGTTGAAGAAAGTGCGAGGTTTGGAGGACTCATCGTGCACTTGCAAGAATTAAAAGGATAGTTATACTAAAGTTTTGAAGACATCACCACTCTTACATTTTTTTTTTTTTTTTTTTGAGCTGTCTTCGAGATCGTTTGCCGTTTCAGTGGAAAACGCCCCTATACAATACCAAAAGGAAAAATAACATTCATTACTATACATGCAGGTTGTGTTTAGCACAAAAAGGGGCGCACAGTGCTGCAACAAAAATGTTTAATCACTCACCCAGTGATATAAAATGTCTGTTTCGTAAAATAATTTGGAAATGTAAGTTAGTAATTCCCATCCACTACCTTTTACAGATAAAATGTGAAATACGAACTTAAAGTGACTCGTTCCACAGCACTACGATTAATCACACAAATGATTCATTGAATACATAACTAATTTTCTCAAAAATGAAACGTACAATACAGGTAAGCGTCGTCTACACACATTAGAGCCGGTTTACGTTATTTCCTGTGAAAGCACGCTACATGTGGTGCTACGGCAGGTATTGCTTCCATTAGAAATCTGAGAGCCCGATTATATTATGTATGACTGTAAGACGTAAACGAAAGTTAACAGTGTGATACTTTTATTATTGACAACGTTGTGTAGATTTTTATTTGACAGCAATAACGTAGGACATATTTTATGTTGTTTGAAACCACAATTTTAATGTTTCTCTATGACTGTAAGAGTCCTGACTATAATCCGACAATTGAAAACGTTGGTGAATAGACATGTACTTATTAGCAGCTCTTAGCGCTTGAACTACGATGTCTCTTAAATACACACCTTGAGTTAAGAAGAAAATGAGAGGTGTATATGTATAAGTCCCTGCCCCCTCCCTTGTGTAGCACAAGGAAATCAAAATTCTGTAAATTTCTGTGCCCCAATAGGTCATACAAAGGATGAAAAACATATGATAATTCATTCACCCCACTGTATTCCTGAAGGAAAGATGAAAACCCTGATTTCAGACTATTTCATAAATTTTTCATTCCTTACTTTAAAATTTGTTGTGAAATTTGAACTACTGAATTTTCAGAAATCGACCACTTATTCAGAAGAAAAAATGTTAAGATTATAAATTACCACCAATTTACACGAAATAACACACCCGAAACTCAAATTTGGCGCCATTTCGTCTCCCCCTCGCTCAAGTATCCCATTATAATGGTTAATCTTCGCCCATGTGTACCACGAGAATGGTTAATATAGGGAAGAAATTAATGAAATATGAATTCCTATCATTCTGTTGTTAGTAAGTCAGAACGTAAGATAAATACGTCCGTGGTATCGCGTCGTTTAATTGGTGGCGTTCCTGCCATTTTAAGACAGCCTCAGCAGCTGCATATTCCCTGTGATATGGTACAGCACGAAGTCTAAGTCCCCAGTTTCATAGCTCTCGCAGTTCTTTCATTACGGTGCGCGTTACTGTTGCCTGCAAACGGCAAGTGGATCCGGAGAGATGTGAATTGTGGGTGCGACTGGCCCCGTTTGGGAAGACACGACATGTAGAAAGGGACGTGTAGCGTGTCACCAGCGTGTTCGCCCCCTCTGTTTGCAGAGTTAAGTACCGGGGAACACGGGCAGCCTCTCGACTGCCTACGCACGACTAGACGGAAACCCACGCATAGTTACCGAAAAGAAGCGTCGAGTAAAGATCAACTCGGGGCTTCCCGCCAACTGGTCGCTCGCTGTCGCTTTTGCATCTCTGCTCTTGAAGTGGACCCAAAGTTTCTTTAGCTTAAGGCAACAACATTAAATGGTGTCACAATTTCTTGTGTAAATAGAGTACAACATAATCAATAACTTTTCATTGTACATCCATCTTAGCCAGGCTACCAAGAGACAAAAGCCTTTACTGAAGTTACCGATGCTCGAGTACAATGGCTTTTCTGGAGACTAGAAATCTACTCTGTAGGAATCAGCATGGGTTTCGAAAAGGAGGATCGTGCGAAATCCAGATCGCGCTATTCGTCCACAAGACTCAGAGGGCCATAGACACGGGTTCCCAAGTAGATGCCGTGTTTCTTGGCTTCCGCAAGGCGTTCGATACAGTTCCCCACAGTCGTCTAATGAACAAAGTAAGAGCATATGGACTATCAGACCAATTGTGTGATTGGATTGAAGAGTTCCTAGATAACAGAACGCAGCATGTCATTCTCAATGGATAGAAGTTTCCCGAAGTGAGAGTGATTTCAGGTGTGCCGCAGGGGAGTGTCGTAGGACCTTTGCTATTCGCATTATATATAAATAACCTTGTGGATAACATCGAAAGCTCACTGAGGCTTTTTGCAGATGATGCTGTGGTATATCGAGAGGTTGTAACAATGGAAAGTTGTACTGAAATGCAGGAGGATCTGCAGCGAATTGACGCATGGTGCAGGGAATGGCAATTGAATCTCAATGTAGACAAGTGTAATGTGCTGCGAATACATAGAAAGAAAGATCCTTTATCGTTTAGCTGCAATATGGCAGGTCAGCAACTGGAAGCAGTTAATTCCATAAATTATCTGGGAGTAGGCATTAGGAGTGATTTAAAATGGAGTGATCATATAAAGTTAATCGTCGGTAAAGCAGATGCCAGACTGAGATTCATTGGCAGAAAGTTACAGTACACTTGTTCGCCCACTGCTTGAATATTGCTCACCAGTGTGGGATCCGTACCAGATAGGGTTGATAGAAGAGATAGAGAAGATCCAACGGAGAGCGGCGCGTTTCGTTACAGGATCATTTAGTAATCACGAAAGCGTTACAGAGATGATAGATAAACTCCAGTGGAAGACTTTGCAGGAGAGACGCTCAGTAGCTCGGTACAGGCTTTTGTTGAAGTTTCGAGAACATACCTTCACCGAGGAGTCAAGCAGTTATTGCTCCCTCCTACGTATATCTCGCGAAGTGACCATGAGGATAAAATCAGAGAGATTAGAGCCCCACAGAGGCATACCGACAACCTTTCTTCCCACGAACAATACGAGATAGGAATAGAAGGGAGAACCGATAGAGGTACTCAAAGTACTCTCCGCCAACACTGCCAGGTGGTTTGCGGAGTATGGATGTAGATGTAGATGCAGATGCAGATCGAACGGTAGTTTAGTGACTACTACACGGCTCAAAGACGACTGTTTCATCTAGTAAGAACACCAGTGCCACAAAAGAGACTGCCGAAATTAACGCGTTTATAGGGATCACAGTGCAAACAAAAACGAGCGGGAAGTTATTCATGGTCACTAAAGATAAGAGAGTTCCAGTAAATGTTACAGTAACAATTGCCTTTTGTTATGCGTTCTGCAGCCAATTTACAAATGGTTATGTAGGATGTCATTGCTCTGTCTATGACGTCTACAGAATGTAGCGGCTGTTTTGGAAATATCAGTGAGGAGAAAAACTGCAACCAGCTACACTACTTACGAATCAATGATTTATTTTTACATAGCTACTTACGAGTCTCGGTAACGAGGATTTTTCGCACAAGTTTATCCTATAATTTAAGAGAGAGAAAACGGCTGTATCATTTTTTTCATTATAAGCAAAATCTACGAATGTTACTTAGTCGACAAAAAGTTTCTTTTAATATTGCAACATAATGGTCTGTATCCTTGACATGTGACATGACAATCCGTAAGCCAGAACAAAGCGTCGGTGGCTTGTATTGACGTCATGTTAGCTGATTGATTTGAATGGTTGTCGTAAATAAGATGGTAGAACAGCACAGGATACTTTTAGATTTCATGATATTTACGCTATATGCCAATTGCAGTAATTTATTTTTCAAACAATGCGTACTACAGTTCTTTTTTCCAGCATAGCTATCCGATATATTATGGATTAGCTTTTTGCCACGACTACGCCTGCGCACCCATATCGGTACGAATTATAAATTAAAGTCTGCCGCCACGTTTTTCTGACTGTAACTGAGAGCCAATCTCAGCAACTACTGTAGGGATTTTGATACGGTTTTCACTAACAGATAATTTGATTCTCGAGGAACGTTTGCGTGTATAACTTTTGGATATATTATGTGCAAATTGTCTGGTCTGTGACGACATTTCTCGATTAAATCGTGCCTCCTGAGAACTTTCCTGGTGCACACTACTTAAATAGTTTATCTTATACTTGGATTTGATGTTAGTATTCAGCTGACTTAGTATTTAGTTGACTATCGCTGCTTTCCGAATTTCAATCGTAGTTCTATGCAGTGGGCCGTAAACAAAATTACCGCTACGCTAGATAAGTCGTCCGCTCGTACACAGAAATACGCGGGCGAAGAAGAGGTGTGTCGCTAATGGCACAAGTATTAGGTAGACTTCCGTTTCGTTTGAGGCTTATTCACAACAGTAACTGACTACCATTCCGACAAAAAGGACTGTCGTTGACAACCGTCTGATTCTTCGCTGTTTTACACCGTGACACACCGGACAGGATGTTAAACGTGACTATGTTGTTCAGCAACGTGGCCCAACACGCGACTGTAGAATTACGTGTTCGCTCGCGGCTGTGCTCACTCTCGCGACCAGACAGACGCACCAAACACCACAGATAAGCGTCAGATTGCGCCTCATAATTTTATTGTATTCCAAGACTATTAAATACAGAAAATAGAAACCACTAGGTTGTTTTTGAAAATTTTTACATGCAAGCCCTCCTCATCCCCATCAACACAGAAGGGGAAGTATAGACCAAATTTGGTTTTATTTGCCCCAGGTGTTCCTGAGTTATATTTTTAAGTCACCCCTTTTGCGCACCTACTTCCAACCGCATGGGTGCAAGAGGTCTACTGCTGTGACAGTAGTTTTCCCATGTGGTACAAATTCCATCAGTGGTTGCCGAGATACGGTGAATGTCACTGCCTTTGTACACTCTCCTTACTCCTTCCTCGAGGGCTGAAAAG
This sequence comes from Schistocerca americana, assembly GCF_021461395.2. Classification (NCBI taxonomy): domain Eukaryota; kingdom Metazoa; phylum Arthropoda; class Insecta; order Orthoptera; family Acrididae; genus Schistocerca; species Schistocerca americana. Next base: position 6,159,941 of record NC_060120.1, on the reverse strand, counting down.
TCATCGGGACTGTCAATAATGTGCCTAGAACGCCATACCATATACAAAGCTCTCTTTCTCTGTACCAATCAATTTCTGACATTCTTCCTGTGTACTTCGTCTTCCTAGATAGGAATATTCTTTCACTTAATCGATTACTGTATCTTTCCAATTTTTTTTAAGCAGGCTTTTATTCTCATTTGTAAAATTCTTCGTTATCAGCGTTACTTCATTTAGCCTTAAGCTGAGTATCTTTGCAATCCTTTCAGCCATCTAACCTATTATTACATCCGCCCAGAAAGGTGTCGTCTCCGAACCTTAGCATTATCTTTTCATCTTCATTTATGTTCAACTTCCAAAATTCTTTCACTTTCTTCACTACTTGTTCTATGTGCAAGTTGAAGAACAGTTGTGATAAACTGCAATGCTGCTTCACTCTCCTCTTAACACGAACTTATTTTTCTTGGCCTTTTTTTTGTACGTCTATATGATTAATTTGCAATTCTGAATTAAGTGTTTGACAGAAGATCCGTCGAACCACCTTGAAGATGTTCCTCTGCGGTTTCTCTCCTGAACACAGCGCGGGAAGAACGAACACTTAAATCTTTCCGTGGTCGCGTTCTTATTTCTCTCTCTCTCTCTCTCTCTCTCTTTTATTGCGATCGTTTCTTCCTATGTAGGTAAACGCCAACAAAATATTTTCGCTTTCTGCAACTTGGGTATTATGGATATTGTAGGTAAATTTTTCCTTTCCTATAGTGCAGCCCATATTTGCTGATGGTTACGAAAAATGTATTTCACCGTATTTTGTTGGAGCCTTCCTGTATATTCATAAATACTAGGTAGATATCCTGGTTTACTTTCAGCCAGCCTTGCGTTACGAAGCAAAGTGATAACTGCTTACTTTCCCGAAACCAAATTAATCTTTGTCCAGCACGTCTTCAACTTTTCTTTCTGTTCTTCTCCACCTTGTTCCGGTCAATAGTTTACAAGAATGACTTGTTACACTTATCGTCGACCAAGCGAGGTGGCGCAGTGGCTAGCACACTGGACTCGCACTCGGGAGGACGACGGTTCAAACCCGCGTCCGGCTATCCTGGTTTAAGTTTTCCGTGATTTCCCTAAATCGCTGCAGGTAAATGCCGGGATGGTTCCTGCGAAAGGGCACGGCCGACTTCCTTCACCGTTCTTCCCAAATCCGATGAGACCGATGACCTCGCTGTCTGGTCTCCTTCCCCAAACAACACACACAACACCTATCGTCGTATTTATCCGCACGTTCCTCTTTTGGTAACGCGGTTTCACTCTTTTTTGAGATGTTTGATGTCGCTATACTTCATGCTGTTCTGTGTAAGTATTTAGTTTTTTTACTGTAAAACTCGAGACTTAAGTGGCTTAAGTTTGTAAACAGTAATGCAACACAAACTATAAAGCCATTTAGTCTGTACGTGTACCAACCATCCACGTGTCTGCGAAATACAAAGTGGCTGGGAGCCACATACTACATCGTGTCCAGGATATTTCAGGCGAGTCACAGACGGTTTGTTGCCTAAGCAACTCCCTATCGGCAGGACAGGCGTCCGTGATTTCTTAAATCAAAAAACACTTAACTTTTATCGTTATTGTTTCCAGACGCTGTACCGCTACCACGACTCCGGGCGAACGTCTGGCAGTAATCCAGCAACTCGGTTCTCGATCGGTATAAAAGTTGTAAAGCGGAATAACATTTATATGCATCTCGGAATGGGCGGGGAGAAAAATTGCTATTTCGTGAGATTGCCATCGTTAGCGTTATTTCCTGCGGTTACTGTTACTAAAAGCCTCCGGCTTCAAAGAAAAAACAAGTTGCAAAATGAAGTAAAAATGAACAGAGTTCTCGATTATGGCTGAAGATACTGGTCTGAAACGGATACGTGGCCGAGCTGTGACTGCTGCCGGTGTCCCCACCCCGGGCGCCGCCCTTGACACGCTTGCCGGCCATTCGGCGGCGCTGCCCCCGTGAAAGGCGGTGCCGCCTCCGGCCCAGCCCCCGCTGTGGCCGAGCGCCGAGGTACCGAGGTGCCGAGCGGCGACGGCCTGGAGCTGGAGCTGGAGGCTGCCGGCGGCACGGCGCGGCGCGGCGCGCACCCGTGCGTACTCGCTGTGCGCAAACACGCGGCCGCCACGCCGGCTCCCGGAAGCGCAAACACGGCCGCCGACCGCCGGCCCGGCTGGCTACTGCTTTACACGGGGACGCCGATGTACTCCGTGGGCCGCTGTGTGGCTTTCACAGGGCAGCGCACTCGAGCACTGCGTGTTACTGGGGGCGGTGGGCGGGTCTCCTGTTTGCAGCCGTGTCGCTGGTCGAGGTGAGGCCCACCTGCTTCTGTCTGGCGAGCTCTCCTCCAGTTCCAACCACTCTCTAGCACTTTGCGTCATCCGAGAGCCCGCGCTAGTGGGTCTCTATCCTACGGTTTTCTAGCACTCTCCCCGCTGCCAAATTCGGGAGACTGCCGGTGTGCAAGGTAGCTGGTTCGAATTCCAGTCGGGGTAGTAACTTTCATTACCGGACAAGTGCAGCAGAGATAATGACGAGTAGTTTCTGACGATCAAGATGTTCTGCTCGTCCGTGACACATAGACAGCAGCATACAATAGAGCCGGGTTATTTGACTTACAGAATCTATTCGCTACAGTTGCACGTTGTTGCCGAGTGAAAGAATTTTACACCAGACCAGCTTTGTGAGGGGATTCAAGACACTCTCGAACAGTGGTTACCCATCTGTCCCATACACCTAGTTAAAAATCTTTCAAAAAGTTTGTGCTAAAATCTTCTAAACAACTGTAGAGAATACTAGATCATTGTTTGTCGTTGCATCAAGATACAACCGGTTTGTAATAATGAATCGCATCTACAGATTTATTTGGTAGGATTACATTAAGCCATTAAACCAGTACGATCTCATACACACGTACGCTGGAAACATCAGATGTATTGGGTGCTGAAAGATCCAGTTGAGGGATACACTAATTTGGACCGGTAATGAATTCCTGATAGTTGTTGCTATGGTCTTCAGCCCACAGACTGGTTTGATGCAGACCTCCAAGCTACTCTATCCTGTGCAAGCTTCTTCATCTATGACTAACTACTGCAACCCACATCCTTCTGAATCTCCTTAGTGTATTCATCCTTTGTTCTCCCTCTACGATTTTTACCCTCCACACTTCCCTCCAATAGGAAACTGGTGATCCCTTGATGCCTCAGAACGTGGCCTACCAACCGATCCCTTCTTCTACTCAAGTTGTGCCACAAACTCCTCTTCTCCCCGATTCTATTCAGTACCTCCCCATTAGTTACGTGATCTACCCATCTAATCTTCAGTGTTTTTCTGTAGCAACACATTTCGAAACCTTCTATTCTCTTCTTGTCTAAACTATTTATCGTCCATGTTTCACTTCCATACATGGCTACACTCCATACAAATACTTTCAGAAACGACTTTCTGACACTTAAATCTTTACCCCATGTTAACAAATTTCTCTTCTTCAGAAAAGCTTTCTTTGCGATTGCCAGTCTACACTTTATATACTCTCTACTTCGACCGTCATCAGTTTTCTGCTCCCCAAATAGCAAAACTCGTCTACTACTTTAAGTGTCACATTCCCTAATTTAATTCTCTCAACATCACCTGATTTAATTCGACCACATTCCATGAACTTCGCTTTGTTTTTGTTGGTGTTCATCTTATATCCTCCTTTCAAAAGACTGTCCATTCCGTTCAGCTGCTCTTCCTGATCCTTTGCCGTCTCTGACAGAATTACGTTGCCATCGTCAAACAACAAAGTTTTTATTTCTTCTCCATGCATTTTAATTCCTACTCCGAATTTTTCTGTTGTTTCTTCACTGCTTGCTCAGTACACAAATTGTGGTTGCACCTACGGTACGGCCATCTGTATCGCTGAGGCACGCAAGCCTCCCCACCAACGACAAGGTCCATGGTTCATGGGGGAGTAGACAACATTCCATTAGACCTAAGCAAATGCAATTAATCTACGAAAGAACTGTCTTCCTGTCCTTGGGTATCGTTCGTCGATCTGGGACACTCTACAGGTAAAATTAGTAGACTAGATACTATGAACACACGAGCGGTGCATTAGTAAGTGAGAGAGCGTTGCTTAGTTGCATATCTGATACCAGTGGGAGACTCTACAAGAAAAGCAGTACGCATCAGGAACACGCACAACTAAAACACGAGAGTATACGTTCTTAGAATAGTCACAAAACACTTTACTTCCCCTCCGCAGGCATCTTGTGAAATGATCATGATGGTTAATTAAAAGAAACTGGGGCTTACACAGAGGCTTATGAACGATAGTTCTTTCCGTATATCATTCGCCAGTGAAACAGGAAAGGGGAGTGAATGCTACAATTACTCTCTGTCATACGCTGTAAAGCAGCTTAAGGTGTACAAATGTAGACATTCGACTACACCACAAACTCTCCTGCAGCGTCTGTTCGATTGAGTTTCATTGACACTGCTGATGTCATTCTATGTTGCAAAGGCTAACACTTCGACGCACTTTGAGAGCTATGGTTTGACACATTTCGTTAGAGATGCTGCGAGTGTAGGTATTGGCCGAATCGCTAACGTTCGGTCCTCTCGGCCCTGAATGAAGCGCCAAGCCACACTGCGTATAACTATTCGACATTAAATCATTTTCTGCCACTACTACGCGCTTATTTTAGTGAGGATAATAGAGCTACGTGCTTGTAGTCTTGCACTCTCCAGGTGGTGAGATGCTGGAAACGTCTCCAGGTCATCTTTTGTCGGCGGAAGGCTGTTCACGAATCTATGTAGGCCCCCTCTGCAGGGGATACGAGCAGTTCTCGTGGGAGCCAGGTAGCAGCCCGCTCTGAAGCTTTTAAAAGTGTTTGTGATCTGTGAACGCCACAGCCACCCCGCATGTCCGCAGAGAATAACTGAGCATGACATTTTCCTTTTCCGCACGAACTTCAAGGAGCAAGATAACAAGGCACCATCCATCCAACGTGTGGGAGTCAGTTGCGTTTACTCTGATTTAGTTCAGCCAACATAATTATGTCGTCGTAGACAATGTTCTTTTTGTGTAAGACTGACCAATCGTGAAGGCAGCTTCATGTTTATAAAGGAGCATGTAACATGCATATGGAGGGAAGTTATGTGTGCTTTTTCCCTGCTTTTACGTGAATTTAGTAACAGTGTAGCGTTATCCACTCCGCGTAGTGTTTTTTAAATGGCAAGTTCGGAAGGAGTGAGGAGGAAGTGGGAATCGGCGGCCGGCTGCCATTTTCGGAGGTAATTTGCTGTGAACGCGACCTAGTGACCGGCTGATGCTGTTCGCCACACTTTGATTTTCTTGAGCAAGTCTGAGTTCGCAGTGTGTCGTAGTGAGACCCGTATTCTGAGCAGCTTGCTTGCTTCTGTTTTTCTAATACGAAACTAACGATGCCATTTCGATTTATTGTACATTGTAATTTTGAATTCTCTAGCTTTTAATTCGTAGGCTGCACAGACAATAACTTTGCTGCTTTATTCTCCATGTATTCTCCTACATAAAGCAATCATATGAGTGGAGAGGTTTTGTGATAGTTTTGCCAGCCTTCAGACACTGTATATTCTTTGTGGAATTTGAAACCTATATCAGACCATGGAGATGTTTTAGCTGCAGAAAAAAATAGTATACGATTAGGTATCGTAAACTTCCCTCCACACGCAGTATCTTGAAGAGATTTTAAACCGCAACCAGTATTTCAAGCACCTATACAACAACGGCGAGCTGATTCACCACTTCTTACTGCAGTGCCAGCAGAACCCGCACCAAGGCGACGGCGGCGCTGCAGTCGCCGAAGGTGACGCGGATGAGCGACGGCTGCGGACACGTGTAGCTACGAATAGACGTGCAACTGTCGACCATTTGACCATTCAGATGATACGGGGGGCTACCATCAGTGTCCGCTCAATGACCGCGAAAAGAACTTTACTGTATATGCGTCTCCACAGCATCCACTTTGTTCGTGCATCCATGCTGTGACTGCCGTCTGTGATCGTCGAAGGCTGGAATTTTCCAGCCAATACAGAACTGGACGGCCACTGAATGGACGGACTTTTCGGATGAATCACGTCTTATGCTCCGTCGGACAGATGGCCATTGGCGTGTGCTGCGTGAAACGTGTGAAAGCAAACAGGGTGCGGCAATCGTTGGAAGGGTGCAGGCGGGAGGAGGAAGCTTTATGCACGGAGGGGAATGCTTTTGTGTCATTCTCTGGGCGACCTCCTCATTCTGGACGGTACAATAGATCAACACAAGTTCGCTTCTATCCTCGGAGACCGTGCAGTTTGTTTTTCCTCGGCGCAATGCGCTCTACCGGCAGGGAAAAGGAACGTGTCACACAGCCCGCAGAGTACATCCGTGATATAAAGGGCGTCAGGATGAGTTTATCGTACTCCCGTCGCCACCAAACTCCCCAGATGAAAACCCAATCGAGACCCTGTGAGACCACCTCAGTCAGGCTGTAGGTGTCAAGGATACTCAGCCGAGGAACCTAGCGTAGCTGGCCGCCGCATTGTAACCAGTAAGGCCCCACAACCCTGTAAGTTCCTCCCGGACTCTCACTGACCCTCTTCCTGCATGTCTCACTCTGGTCCAAGCTCCGAGAGGTGGTTAGTCAGGCTTTGGACGGGCGGCCACATCTGTGGGACTGGAGAATGCATTAACCGTACTGGGGATGCATTCTAGAGGGTGTCACGCGCCTCGCACTCACCACCGAGCCGTTTTCGTGAGTTGTGGACAGCGGCTGACCAGCCACGGATCAAAACGTCTCCCAGGGGTCCGGTGCTCAGCGCACTACACGTCGCCGCCGTTATAATGACGAGAGAGGGTGCGACACGCAGCCTGGCTCAGCTGCTCGTGAGTATACGAATCACGTCCGCTGACGTCTCTGCGCTGCCCACGCCGCCATCCGCCATCCGCTGGTGCTGCGAGCCGGACGCTGGCGGCAGTCAGCACTGTGGCCAGAAGAGGCGCGGCACGAGCCCCCACGCCAGAAGGACAGCCAGCCGGAAGCCGGCACGCACCTCGGCAGGCCGTGTCCCAAGGCCGTGACCGCCACTCCCTCCAATGCTGTCATGCCATCCACGGCACACTTGCGGCCTCCCTCCCCTCACACCTGTTACCTCTACAGCGTAGCAGTTCCCTCCAGCTCCTTTTGTTTTATGCACTTAATTGATTCACCCTTCACGTCTTTTCTTATCTTTAAGCACGCATCCATTCGACTTTGTAATTACATGTGACGTAACACCCAGAATATGAAATCTAGTTTGACCATGACACGCAAGAATTTGAGCTCGACTTGCAACGACTCATCTCATGTTGGCTCAATCTAAAACCCAAGTACTGCACATACGTTGCTACACCAAGAACAAATCCAGATGATAAACGGGTATTCATTGGACAAATATATTATACTAGAACTAATTACATTTTCACGCAATTTGGATGCATAGCTCCTGAGAAATCAGTACCCGGAACAACCACCTCTGGCCATAATAACGGCCTTGATACGCCTGCGCATTGAGTCAAACAGAGCTCGGATGGCGTGTACAGATACAGCTGCCCATGCAGCTTCAACACAATACCACAGTTCATAAAGAGTAGTGACTGGCGTATTCTGACGAGCCAGTTGCTCGGCCACCATTGACCAGACGTTTTCAGTTGGTGAGGGATCTCGAGAATGTGCTGGCCAGGGCAGCAGTCGCACATTTTCTGTATCCAGAAAGGCCCGTACAGGATCTGCAACATGCGGTCGTGCATTATCCTGCTGAAATGTAGGGTTTCGCAGGGATCGAGTGAAGGGTAGACACGGGTCGCAACACATCTGAAATGTAACGTCCACTGTTCAAAGTGCTGTCAGTGCGAACAAGAGGTAACCGAGACGTGTAACCAATGACACCCCATACCATCACGCCAGGTGATACGCGATGACGAATACACGCTTCCAATGTGCGTTCACCGCGATGTCGTCAAACACGGATGCGACCATGGTGATGCTGTAAACAGAACCTGGATTCGTCCGAAAAAATTACCTTTTGCCATTCGTGCACCCAGGTTCGTCGTTGAGTACACCATCGCAGGCGCTCCTGTCTGTGATGCAGCGTCAAGGGTAACCGCAGCCATGGTCTCCGAGCTGATAGTCCATGCTGCTGCAAACATCGTCGAACTGTCCGTGCAGTTGGTTCTTGTCTTGCAGGCGTCCCCATTTGTTGACTTAGGGACAGAGACGTGGCTGCACGATGCGTTACAGCCGTACGGATAAGATGCCTGTCATCTCGACTGCTAGTGATACGAGGGCGTTGGGATCCAGCACGGCTTTCCGTATTACCCTCCTCAACATAGCGATTCCTTATTCTGCTAATAGTCATTGGATCTCGACTAACGCGAGCAGCAATGTCGCGATAAGAAAACCTCAATCGCGATAGGCTACAATCCGACCTTTATCAAAGTCGGAAACGTGGTGTTACGCATTTCTCCTCCTTACACGAAGCATCACAACAACGTTTCACCAGGCAACACCGGTCAACTGCTGTTTGTGTATGAGAAATCTGGATTTGGAAACTTTCCTCATGTCTGCACGTTGTAGCTGTCATCACCCGCGCCAACCTTATGTGAATGCTCTGAAAAGCTAATCATTTGCATATCACAGCATCTTCTTCCTGCCGGTTGAGTTTCGCGTCATCTTCGTGGTGTAGCAATTTTAATGTCCAGTAGTGTACAGATGTCGCAGATGGACAAGAACCCACATCGCGGGTGTCGCTTCCATTCACCTGGCGTCTTATGTGGTTCTGTCTCTTATACAGTAGATATCGTACGGTCGTTAGTTCGAATAAACTCACCTTGACTGTAATGAATGCGACATAAACTGGTTAATTTACACGGATGTCAAAACGTTGCCGGCTTCAAAGACGGGAACAGTCACATTGTTTCAAGATTTCTACATAAACTACGTTATCAGCGATGGAAATGAGTTCGTAACCGGAATTCAAATTGTCACAATATCTCGTAGAAGGAAAAAGCTTTGACCGTTCATACACTTCTTATAAAAACAAGGATGTATTAAAAAAGTAAAACACAAAGAAATTACTTTTCGTAGGAAGTTTCACGATTATGTACACTAATCAAAATAAGTTTTGCATCACCCCGGTTCCCAGAACTCCTGAAGATAGGCTGTGGGTATTGTATCACAGTCACAGTCCCTTTGACTGTTTAGGGATGTCACTAAATCCGCCCAAAGATGTAACCACGCATTAGACGGAGCGGGTGCGACAGCCAATCAGTTCCAGTCATTCTACCAGGAAGGAGGTACACGACTCGTGTTGCCTGTAGTTCAACCATGCCTAGACGGTCAATACCGCTGTTCGTTTGCATCCGCATTGTTACTTTGTGCCATGAAGGGCTCTCAACAAGGGAAGTGTCCAGCCATCTCGGAATCAACCAAAGCGATGTTGTTCGGAAATGAAGGAGATACAGAGAGACAGGAACTGTCGATGACATGCCTCGTTCAGGCCGCCCAAGGGCTACTACTGCAGCGGATGACCGCTACCTACGGATTGTGGCACGGAGGAACCCGATCAGCAACGCCACCATGTTGAATAATGCTTTTCGTGCAGCCACAGGACGTCGAGTTACGACTCAAACTGTGCGCAACAGGCTGCATGATGCGCACTCCCGACGTCAATGGCGAGGCGCATCTTTGCAACCACGACACCGTGCAGCGCGGTACAGATGGGCCCAATGGACCGCTCAGAATTGGCATCACATTCTCTTCACCGATGAGTGTCGCATGTGCCTTCAACCAGACAATCGTCGGAGACGTGTTCGGAAGCAACCCGGTCAGGCTGAACGCCTTAAGACACTGTCCAGCGAGTGTAGCCGGGGGGGGGGGGGGGGGGGGGGGGTGTTCCCTGCTGTTTTAGGGTGTTAGGGTGGCATTATGTGGGGCCGACGTACGCTGCTGGTGGTCATGGAAGGAGCCGTAACGGCTGTAAGATGCGTGAATGCCATCCTCGACCGATAGGGCAACCATATCGGCAGCATATTGGCGAGGCATTCGTCTTCATGGACGACGATACGCGCCCCCATCGTGCACTTCTTGTGAATGAATTCCTTCAGGATAACGACATCGCTCGACTAGAGTGGCCTGCATGTTCCCCTGACATGGAGCCTATCGAAAATGCCTAGAATAGATTGAAAAGGGCTGTTCACATTGGTGAAGAAACTGTATATGGTCATCTTGAAAAATGATACTTGGGTCATCACCTGACGACATGAGAGCACACTCTGCTGTTGGCGATCTGAACTGAGCCAGTTGGGCTCTGGTCCTAGTAGCGAACACATCTGCTTGAAATTAGTTAAATAACAAAGACAAGTCCTTTCTTCACACGAATCCTTAGATGGAGGAGTCGACTGAGGTCAGTACAAGTGTCCTTTCTTTCGCGCCATCAGCGAAACCCCAAGTGGCCTGTCCTCCCACCAAAACTGAAACTTGGCGCCAGTTCTTAGGATGAAGTGGCGGTCATGTGTCTTAGATTAGTGGAGGTAGGCCAACTGTCCTATCCCCCAGCGATTTTCTTCTCTTGGTAGAGATAAGCATGGTGTGGTGCATTATCCTGTTGGAATTCAAACTTGGCGCCTGTTTTTAGGAAGATGTGGCGATCAGGCGACTTAGGTTATGCAGGTAGCCCAACTGACCTTTCTTCCCGCCATTTTCTTTGCTTAGTAGAGATAACCGAGGTGTGGTGCACTATCCTGTTGGAATTTGAAGTTCGCACCATTTTTCTGGGGAAAGGGGAGCGTGGCACTTTCAAGCCAAAATTCAAACTTCTCGCCATCTTGAATGACGTCATGGCCGCCATCCTATATGAGTCATGTGCTGTTGCCAAGTCTACACGACGCCATCATGGATGACATCGCCGCCATCTTCGATACATCTGGCAGCAATGCAGAGTGACCTGAAACCGGCGTTGTCCCAACACTCGCATGGACTGCCGGATGGAAGGGCTGTGGTCACGAAGGCGCACAACCTAGTCGTAAACAGGATCCAGGAGGCTTCAACTTGAGTCCATTTTAATCCAAGTAGAGAACCCTCCAGCATTCTGATATCTCTCTATTCTCCAGTGACTTGGGTTCGTGTTGCTGCTCGTAGTGTCGCCAAGGCGAAGAACAGCGAGTTAAGTGCTTGGGGAAGGCGGATCTGATTAGCTTTCCCCAATTTCTTATTACTATTTACTGCGCAACTTGTTACAACTTGTTAAGTTCAACCAGAGGTAATTTTTCTCGCCTGGTGGCCGCTAACGCCCCAGTTACCTGCCCTGGGGGGTAGTGGCGGCTGGTGGTTCTTCTACTCTGGTGGTAGTGATTCTTTTCTCGTTCTGGATGCTCTAAACACAGCATTCTGGGGACGTAGTGCAGACCGCCGGTTCCGGCTTTGGCGTATTTTTACATCGTTGCATTTGGTTTATAGGACGTTAAGTAGCTTCAGCAAGATTATCATTAATCATTCGTTAGACTGCCACTAGTCTGAGATACCATCTTCTGAAGTGAATGGAACTCTTGGCTGCCTACCTCATCGCTCGCGAAAGTGTTTGTTGCCGGACCTTCTCAGAGGTCGATTTCTGGAGCACCGTCTGTGGGCCCTTGGTTCTTGTAAGACATGTGTGTTCTAAAATGAAGTCTGATAGCCAGTAGTTCAGTATAACGCTCCTTCAGCCCACGCCTTCTGCGGGTATAATCTGCCTCAGTACTCATTAAGGAACTTATGTACTGGTCCTTGTGTTTTCTTATTGTATTGTTTATTACAATACCTTGTAATGCCTACATTAAAGGTTATATGTGTCTAGTTAATATTTCTGGTCGCCTACTGGAATAAATCTAGCAATATAGTGTTCAGTTTATGTTAAGGGTTGTGTTACAAAGTTTACCATCATCTTATTTCACTCATTTGGTGATCAGTTGCCTGTTTTACAGCAGGTTTCTAATTTTTTTTATACTATTGCCGTTCCTGGCGTGTGAAGCCTTCAGCCCTGATTGTGGTCATTTGCCTTGAAATTCTAATTTGGTATTTGTACTTTAGCAGTAAACCTTAAAACCTTATTTACTGCCATTCCTGGCGTCTGGTGCCTTCTGCTGTGTTTGTGGCGACTTGCCTTTAATATTTCAGTACCTAATTTATATGCTGCAGCGAGTTTTAAATAATTCTTAATTTATTGCCAATCCTGGCGTGTAAGGCCTTCTACCCAGATCACAGTGGCTTGCTTTTAAATTATTATCTGCTATATCTGTATTTAATGGAGATTTGCTAAATTGTAACTCACTGAAAACACTATTATTTACACAGTTATTTATTCCTTGATTAAGAACGTGTGGTATTTTTATTTATTGTTGAGTCTAGAATTAGTGGTTTAAAATAAATTGTGTGTAACTGTAAAAGGCAACCAATAGTAACTGTTTACGGCACCGTCCAGAATCGTAACCGATTGCTGCCTTCCCTTGACTAAAGTTTCATCTGTGTTTCCCATTGTAGTCTATGAAGATATCAAAATAAGAAAATTTTGTCACTGCGTACCATAGAAAATAAGGTAATTTACGATTACTTCATATTGTAAAAACGATGGAATTACAGTTCATGTTCGAGTAGCCGCCTCCATCGATGAGCTCGCTAATGCATACCGGTCCAGCAGGAACCACTCCTGTTGTGACCGAAATTCTCACTGCCACTATTTGGGCAGCAAATGTAGGATAGGTGGTGGCGTAAAGTACCTTATATTCGGTCTTTGCACCAACGTCCTGGCCTAAATTGCAGACATGTCCATAGTGTCCCGTGAAGTGAGGGCAATGTGACACTTCACGGTGAGCTGTCAGTCGGATGGGGACGTTGAATTCAGCGGCTCCCTGGCGCTGTTCTACAGAAGTAGGCTGTCTGCCTGTGCCAGCATCAAACATAACTCTACGTCATGCAAGCATCCATTACACTCACCTACACCCCACAAACACACGTATGGTACAACTCTCACATATCTACACATAAAGAGGCCAGCGTACCTGGAGGAAAATCACTTTTTCCGAATACGTGACGGAACCCATCCCGTAGGATTCCCAACAACGCCATGTGATACCTAATTTTATTTAATTTTTTGTTCCAGCACCTCCAGTCCCCTTCGTCAACATGTCACGTAAAACCCCCCCGTTCTTCTACCCATCGAACAAGTTGCGGAGTTCGGTCAGGGCGAATAATGGTCCTTTCGACGATCCTTCCCGGGTGGGAATTTCGCTCAGTACAGTTTTCAGGACATCATTACAATCTCCTACACTGATCAGATACACTTAGGACTCCACGTTTCACTTCTGCGTAGCTCCACACTTCAAACTAATACCTTATCAAAAACCTTCCGCTTAACTTTCAGTGTGCGTACTACATCCTCATTACTTTTGCTGTTGTGCGGTTTATTTAACACTATATTCGACTGACCAGATGTTTCAGTCTCCTTCCCATTTCATTTCCCTGATGCTACTGCCTCTTAGCCTTAGTTTTGAATTTTGTTATTTCAGATTTTTTAGCTTCCCTACCTCATTCAGACTGCTGACATTCCCCATTCTGACGAACGTGTTTTACATCGTATAATTTACATCTTCCAGTTATAAAACAGTTTACACTCTGACAAAACAAAGTCTGACTACGTGCTGTAGATACAAAATTCAACCTAAGACTGAAGTTAGGTGGCGTACAAATCGCCTCTATTTACATGGTTTTAAACAATTACTATCACTGTTACATACTGAATTTTACACAAGAACAATTAAAGTTTTTACCTACATCTTCTCAAATTACATAGAAATTTACAAAGACTAAAACTACATAATTCCATACAAAAACAGGAAAGAATCCTTTTCTGTTAAGACTATAAATTACATGTTTTATCATTCGAACAATATTTTTCGTTAATTCGCATATAGTAATTAATTGGCTCAAAGAAAAATCATGCTAACATTTTCAAGCGTACAGAGTGATTAATTTTATCGAATTAAAGGCCTAGATGCAAGTAATTAATTTTTTTATGAGTAAAATTTACGTTTCTATATGGTCATAATTACAGTTCTAGTTACTATTAATTATATAATACTAATTACAACACGAATATGATTGGTTCTGACTGAAAAATCATCATGCCATATTTTTATTATGGATTCAAACAATTGCTGTCTTCAAAACATAAAATAGCTGTCTCACTATGACTTGGAAATATCGGAGCTTTAATCGTTAATTACTCCCTAATTACAATAGGGAAATCATTCCAATCATGTGCCTGAAGAATGTGTTGTGTGTAAATTACGATGATACATTAGTTTTTAATCCAACAAGTTTCCTTCATTCCATTTACTGTTAGATACAATGTAAATAATGTCAAAACAACAGTCTAAATTAGTGTAAATTACTAATGTTATATATATATATATATATGCCCTCTTTGGGAGAGTGGGTGCGAGATTGGAATAGGATGCAGGATCCCAATGGGGTTGTGGTATTACAATACACCTCAAAGAGGTTTGACTGTCGAAGAGAGACAAAGCTCTTTTAAATCTTTGGCTAAAATTAAGGGAACATAACCATGGCTAGTGAAACAAATAAATAATTTGATAATTAGTATGTGTGAAATGTTTGTACTACCACAACGAAATTTTACAAGGCATGTACATTTTTAATAGAAGGTATATACTGTGTACATGTTACATATAAAGTTTAGTCAGTCTCATACAGAAAATGAAAAAATTTTTTTCACTATAGTAGGAAAAAACTACAGGTGTATAAAATTTCACAGTTTTATCGTTTTTGTGCTCCATTGATGCACTCCATTGAATTTTTATAAGATTTCTTATCAATATGTTCAATGTTCATATATCACTACCTAAGAAATTGTGTCTCACCTCCAAAAGAAAGATGTTAGGTTAGTTCATTTCTCACAAGTCTCTATTTAGTTGGGTGTCAAGATATGGATGTAGTACCACATAAATTATTTATTAAATAGGCACTCACAAGAAACTGTGATCATACTTTCATTCTTCCAGACAAGAACTTGCCTCAACTGGAGTGCCTGACATTTTCAAAGTCAAAATTTCAATGGATGAAAGAAATGTAACATCATCCAAATTTAATGGTCAGAATGATCAGATCTAGATCAGTGTCCTCAAGTAAGTGTGAATGGACATCAGTAAACAAAATTAATTGTTACTTAGAGTAACCCCTCTGTCATCACAACTACTTTGCTTCTTACCTTTATGAGTTTTTCAAATGCAGTAAACAGTATTTCAGTATAAAGTGTTGTGTTTTTGTCATACTAAATTTCACATCATTTTATTCCCACTCCTTCTTTCTTTGGTCATTTCAAACTTGTATCAGCACAAAATCATATAAGTAGTGAAATATGAAAAGTGAGCATAATTTTTAGTTAACCTAATCACAGTGTAACTTCCAACTCAGAAGTATAGTGAACTGTATAACATAAAGAGTTATTTTGTGTATATAATACAGTGTGACAAAACAAAATTCAAGTTGATACTACTATACCAGACAAAATGTAGATCTGTGCCCACGAATGACATATCAGAATCAAGAGTTATCCTACACAAAATCATAGAAAAACACTAATTTAAAGTATATATACGAAAACGTAAAGGAAAATTTCTTCCAGTCTGTTAACTGAGACCGAAGTAGTGCACCAAACTGTGCAGATTTCATCGACACATAGGAAATGTGATTGCAACAAGTGATTGTAAGGCCACAAAACAAGTTGTATTTGAAGAACTTCATTTACACACTAACACACAATCAAATACAAGAGTTAACCTACTATGCACTTGTGATACATACTTACATATATATATTACAAAGTCCAAACTCATGCAGTCACAACAGAAAAACAGTTCAAATGGATATAGTAAGCAAAACTACATGAAACTAAACTTTGGCATGAGACTCCTGAAACGAAATTGAAAATGTTCAAGTGCAACATTTGCGACGATTGGACGGACCTGAAAAATCCAAACCGCTGGATACTAGACAGTATGAAAGTTCACAATCAATTAACTCAATATCAAAATCTATAAGAAATAAGTATGCATGTAAGCGAATCAATATGATGCGGAATTTCAAGTTTCAGACAAACATCACCCACTACCATAAGACAAACAGAAGTTAGTATTAGGAGCACAAACGGTCTGTGATACAGTACAGCATCAACAAAGAATACAACTCATGTCAAATATGGGAAAATCTTCCAGATAGCTAATATTATTCATGTTCATACAAATGGTTGTTTGAAGGCAAGTTACATATGTTGGCATTTAAAAGATTCAATAGGAAAATCAATGACATTACAGGTTATACTATAAGTGAAAGTTCCTGATAATGTTACTCCTTCTGTGGAAATTCAAGATGACCATTACAGTACAGTAATGCGAAGGAAACGGACTTTGTTTCGTTACCTGAAGGATTACGTACTGAAAGGGAGGAGCAGTCATTTTATTGGAAATTGTAACACTAGTATTAATGTTGGAAAGTAAATCAGAAGCAGTTTCAAGGAACTATATTGCTAATCAAGAAAACTAACTAGTGTATGTCATAAATCTGTTTTGTGAGTTGGGCATGAAAGCACTGCCCATCATAGCACATATTGCTAAAGTAGTTAGAAATTAGTAACACAAATAAAAGCATGAAATGTATTCGCAACAAACTACTTCATACTAATTTTAACTGTCTGATTTAAAGTATGAAAGATAATGATCATCACAGTGATCAATATGGGATAAGCACAATTATGTTGGACTGAGATGGGTTTAATACATTACTACTGAATAACAGTAATATTGAATTAGTTAACCAACTGTTGTCTTAACTAACATGGGCACTATTTTCATGAGAAGCATATATTTCTTTATGTTATACAGGGCAGGGGTGAGATATAGGAATGTTGAATCAGTTATACCCTTTATAAGTTTTGCCAGTTGTAACTTTGAAATTACAGAAGTCACTGAAATAATTACTGACCGTTGTAAATACTTTCACTGTAAACTACAGTCAACAGAAGATGGAGGACCCAAAAACTGTTCTGTCTGCTAACTGGGTTTGTGACTAACACTTTTAGCAAGACACACTGATATTACTCCAAAGAAACACGAATATATGAATAAAAGCACTATGCCAAACCTTTGGAGTGTATAAGAATCGCATAGGCCTTTGAACTGTTATGGCCCATGCTTGGTTTTTATAATTACAGTTCTGTTCTGTGACGTTTAGTACTGAACAAGGCTTTCAATAAAATCTGAAAGTAGTCACTGTGGAGAAGCCTTCTGAAATACTTTAACCATTCATTTAACTGGTCATGTGGAGCATTTCATAAAAAGACTAAACACTACATAAAATTATTACTCCATGAAAGTCAATAAATATTATCGAACAGTAATGACTCTGTAGTACGTTAGAAATGGAGTCACTGGGAATATTTCATCACTAGAAATGGGGACCTATCCAGGAAAGTGACTGAGGTTAAATCAGTGCTCTTGACACACAGTTAATAATGGACGAATTATTATTGAAATATTCAACACATTATTGGTAAATGCAAATAAATTAAAAATTTTACTTTCCTGAAGGTGGTTGCTGTTGCAAACTTTTGTGGTAAATGTGTAAAGTCGTCAGGCGTAGTCATGGCTCCTGATGTAAAACGCTCTATAAATTATCTTCTTGGTGTCAGAATTTTACGATTCAGAGGAAACCCATATATGTACGGACCTAATAGCTAATATAAATCCACATCTGAGGGGCAAATAATCCAGTAGTACTATATTTCTTGTCTCATTAAGCACTCAGGCTTTTAGCTGGCTGGATGCTGACACAAAGATCTCTTGTGCTGCTTCACTCCAAACCACCTTTTACACTCCCGCCTAAAGCTTTCGTTGCGGAAGTAATTCACTCAAGGTCTTACATTTCATATAAACCTATATTTCCTACACATGAACCTGTAATACGTATAACACTTTAACACATTTACATTATAAAAGAGTATAATTTTAAAAAATACATTCGCAAAGTAATTTTGTTATCATAATATTACAGATATAAGGACAGTTATTTCCATGTGTGGCAACTCAAAGAACATTATAACACAGGTATTACAGCACTCACAGAAAACAACGAGATTGTCTGAAAGTGGTACAATCGATGTTGTACACAAGTCTTACAAACAAGGTGACCTCTGCTCATTTAAGTCCTGGAAGTCAAGAACGCCAGATGTACAGTGTCTGTTAACAGTGCTCGTCTAGTAACCACATCAATATGCATCTGCGTGTGGTATCACGTATCGATACCATTCCAGAGCCTATCTGGGCTGTGAATGCTTCCTCTTATAACACCGGTGCAATTTTGTCGCATAAATTTGGTGCTGTTGACAGGCCGATTGCCTTTGGTTCGAAGTTATTGAAAAAAGCTGAATGCAATAACTCGCAAATTGAAAAGGAGGCTCTCACCATTTACCAAGCATTCGCTTGGAGAAATACAAGTCAAGTACATCTTGTGTTTGTTGTGTTAACTAGATAACTAATCATTCCTGCTCCTATCCAGCTTTCCACTCTGTAGCTTATCTCTCCTTAACGTTGTGTACCAAGTCACACGCGAAAATTCCTGGCGGCTAGTGATCGTGTGGCTGTCTTCGAGTTGCTTTCTTCCTGTTCTGTCCTCTTCTTGCTTGGTGTCTGCTGTCATTGTTTTTTTTCTGTTACTTGTAATTTGGATACCCAGCGTTTTCCCTTGCTTGTGCTCTTTATGTTCTAGGTTCCATGGTTGCTGCTTTTGCACCCCTTTTTGCTCACTCTGTGCTATTTTTGCTTTCCGCTATTTGGCTTAGTTCATTGCTTCGTTGATCATGGCTACTGTGCCGCAATCGCCTGCTGCGCCGCCTGCGGCTGATCGTATGCAGTTCACTCAGTTTCTGAGTCAACAAATGGCGCAGCTGCTTGAAGTGAAGAATCGCTTCGTGGCGTCGCAGATGACTTCATACAACTCAGCGGCAGTGGCAGTGGCACCAGCCGTACCGCCTGCGCAACTGCTGCCACTTTGTGAGTTTTGCGAGGCGGAGGAAGACTGGGAAGAGTCCTCGCACAATTCAACGCGCACATTGCAGCGCATCACATACAAGGTACCGACAAACAATCTTATTTCTTGGCGTTGACGGGAGTGACAGTTTCCCGCCTATGCCCAAAGTTGTTTCCCGCATCGCACCCTGAGTTGGTAGATCATGAGGACCTTTTGCAGGCGCTTAAGAAGTATTATGAGTACGGGGTTCAAGTGGCGGCTGACAGTTACTAATTCTTTAGTTGCGTAAGCATAAACGGTAGACATACCGCCTGTGGGTGAGTGAATTATAAAAAAAAAAAAAAAAAAAAAAAAAAAAATATGTGCGAAATCTTATGGGACTTAACTGCTAAGGTCATCAGTCCCTAAGCTTACACACTACTTAACCTAAATTATCCTAAGGACAAACACACACACACCCATGCCCGATGGAGGACTCGAACCTCCGCCGGGACCAGCCGCACAGTCCATGGCTGCAGCGCCCTAGACTGCTCGGCTAATCCCGCGCGGAGGTAAGTGAATTTCAGGGCCTTTCTAGACAACGTAGGTTCAAATGCGACTGTAGCAAAAATTACTGTGATGCTATTTTTAGTGATTCCACCATGCACAATGTAGTAGACTCTGGAGTTCGGGAACACAATCTTAAATACAAGGACCATTTATTGCAACAGGTCTGCAGATTCTAGGTGATCAGTATTCCTGCGAGAGTGCTCCATACAGTTTCGAGGTAGTGCCTGTTTGTTCCGTAGGAAGCAGCGACAAACAGGCCTCACCAACGCATCGCATACAGAAGCCCGACCGACCACAGCCATTGCGCTTATGCAAATATGTGTCGCGTCCGGCACGAGGTGTGAAGCCATGCCCTCGCGGTAATATGGCACATAATCGCCGGTCTTGCCTACGCGTGAAACGACTTTTTTTTTTTGTGAAAAACGGAGCCATGTGCAGTCTGTGTGCTGACATGTAAGGCACCCTTCGTGCTGCTACTTCACGCACGTCTAAGTCACATACAGTGCGTAGTGTGTTTTCAAAGCCCCACTGTGTCATTAGTGCAAAACAACAGTGTAATAGCCGTTCAGAAACGGCTCGCAACTCGTTTGCAGTGCTACGTGAAGACAGGAAACTTTTTGGGTCTCTTTACTATTCCTGGACAATCGGTCCGTTCGAAATTTGACACTGAAGCTTCAGTGGCTTTGCTCAGTCGTAGCACTTACAAATTACCTGGAAAACCTAAGTTGTGCACATCGAGCCATACGCTGAGGGAGTATAACGGCCAATACAATCCTGTCTCAGGCACTTGTAAACTTCCTGCAACTTCCGAAATTTGACGGAGACTGTGAATTTACAGCGCTTTCCTTCTAAGACAGTACTAATATATGAATATTGATCAGTCTAGCTGGGTAATAGAAACACCTTCTTCAGTGAGATTGCACAAATACGTCCGACGTCCTGTGGGAATGTCTGAGCAGCGAACGGGAGTACAGTGGACAGGGACTGCAGGCGGGTAGGAGGCGCTCGGTGGCAGTGTGGATGGGCAGTGGTGAGGCGTGGCGAGTCTCGTCCGACGACGCTGTGTTGGGGGTGGCCAGTGGTTACCGCACTTGACTAGTGAACAGGAGATCGTAGGTTCGAATCCCTGTTAGGTACACATTTTCGCTCGTCGCCGCTGATTCCACTAAATGTCCCACTGCAGATGACAACAGTGATCCCCCCTCCAACAGTGCTCATATTTTGGTCTAGACTCTTGAGTTGACTCGGTTAACCATTAAGGACAATGTCGTTTGTGTTCCTTTCTTTGATCCTGTGAAGAGTCTTGCTAAGTTACGTACGGAATTTCAGGATTCATTTTCCGAGGCTCTAGGCAAAGCCAAGAATTTTGTCGCCCATATCACAATGAAGGTTAATGCACAGCCACATTTTGTCGGAGTCCACCTTGCCCCTCAGGTTCTTCGAGAACAAGTGACAGAGGAAGTTAATGCTTTGCAAACACAGTGGGGTCGCAGCGCCCATTACAGCCACTCAGTGGCCGACCCTCTTGTCCTTGTAAAAAGTCCGTCCTACAGACTCTGGCTGTGCGCCGATTTAAATTAAAAAAAAAAAAAAACGCTACGGTCGCAGGTTCGAATCCTGCCTCGGGTATGGATGTGTGCGATGTCCTTAGGTTAGTTAGGTTTAAGGGGGACTTATGACCACAGCAGTTGAGTCCCATAGTGCTCAGAGCCATTTTAACCATTTTTTTAAAAAAGAATTGTGAATCCTCAATCAGTTATCGACAGTTTTCCATGTCGCGCCCGGAAGAACTGACGGATACATTTGGTGCTGGTCGCTACTTTTCGGAAGTTGATTTGCGCGACGCCTACTATGGATGAGCAGTCGCAAGGGACATTGTCATTAATACTCACCTGGGTCTCTTCAAATTTTGAGGTCGCCTTTTGGCCGTGCGTCCACACCCACCATGTCTCAGGGCTTTCTGGATTAGCTGACTGCAAAAGTTCCTTTTTGCTCGCAATTCTGGGTGCCGTTCGTCTCAGGTCGCCCTCCTGAAAAACACTTCAGCAAATGTCGCACTTCGTTTCGAGTATTGTCTGCAGCTGACGTCAGAAGTAAGAAAGAAAGAGTGATTTTTCCAGGCTGAACGTGGTACTTGGCCAAGGTGTTCCCCCACTGTAATCACATTTGCTTGCTATCCCTCACCTTACACTCTCACACAATGTGCGCGCATTGCAGTCTGTGTCAGGGAAGCTCACCTATTAGATCCGATTTAGTTCTGATGCCGCTCAAATCGCGGCTCCCCTGCATCGCTTGCGCAGGAAGAATGTTCCCTTTGTTTGCTCGCCGGAGTGTCAGTCAGATCTACAGCAGTTCAAAGATGCTTTTCTTAGTGGTCGATGCCTTGTTCATTTTGATCAAGCCAAACATGTGGTCTCGGCCGTGAATGCATCCTCTTTCAACATCGGTGCCGTTTTTTCGCGTAAATTTGGTTCTGTTGACAGGCCGATTGCCTTTACTTCGATGTTATTCAAGAAAGCTAAATGTAATTATTCTGAAATTGAAAAGCACACCCTCACCATTTACCAGTATCCTTTTGGCAGAAAATTTTGCTTGGTGTCCGACCATTAACCTCTTTCTTCAGCCTTCCCCAGTCAGCCCCAGCTCTCACAGCGCAGATGCTGCGACGTTGCACTCTTCTTTTGTAAAATTACCACTACGAGACTGTGTGTCGGCCCACTTCTAAACCTGTCAACGCAGATGCTCTTTCTCGCCTCTCTGATGGCCAAAATTCAACTTTCGACAAGTCCTCCGCTTCTTGTTGCTACATTGATGCACAACTCACAGATGCTTTGCACACCTTTCCGCTTAATCACCGGAAAATCACCCAGGCCACAGCAGCGGATCCTGATTTGACGCTTTTGTTGCACTACACGCACATTGGATGGCCGCATTCAGCCAGACAGATTCGTAGCCCTGTGGTTTGCCAGTATTTTGCCCATCGGCACGCACTTGCAGTGCACCAAGGCATCGTGTTGTTTCGCGCCTGTAATGACCAGTCATTTGTTGTGGTTCCGCACCTCTGCACCCTGGCGTACTTCGTTTACTACACAAGGGTCACTGGGGCGACTTCCGTACCAACCACTTGGTGCAGCGCCACTGCGCTTGGCTCGCTGGATGCGCCAACTCTGAACACCTGACTTCTCGGTCCGAAGCCTTCGCTGAACGTCAGTGAGCCCCGTCTCAGCAGTTCTTTGCACGCCCCAAACCTCAAGTACTTTCGCGACAAAAAATGGTCCAAATGGCTCTGAGCACTATTTTACTTAACATCTGAGGTCATCAGTCCCCTAGACTTAGAACTACTTAAACCTAACTTACCTAGGGACATCACACACATCCATGCCCGAGGCAGGATTCGAACCTGCGACCGTAGCGGTCACGCGGTTCCAGACTGAAGCGCCTAGAACCGCTAGGCCACAGCGGCCGGCACTTTCGCAACAGTTGCATATGGATTTCGCGGCTCCTTGTATTGTATTGTATTCAACTGGGGACCTAGAAACGATGGAGAGGCTTCGTTCCCACCGTAGCCCTCAGTTGTACACAAACCCACAACACGCTACAGCAGTTTCCTCAACACACCGCCACCCCACACCGAACCCAGGGTTAATGTGCTTGGAAACAAATAATCCTAACAACGAGCATCAAAACCGATACGGGGATTACTGAGCACAGGGTTGTCGTAACGAGATTGAATATTGTAATCCCAAAACCCTACAAAAATAAACGAAAAATATACCTATTCAAAAAAGCAGACAAAAAATTCACTTGACGCCTTCCTCAGAGACAATCGCCACTCATTCCAAATTAATAATGAAAGTGTAGACCAGATGTCGCTTAAATTCAAAGAAGCAGTATCGGCATCAATTGAGAGATTTATACTAAATAAATTTACAAACGACGGAGCTGATCCTCCTTGGTATACAAAATGGTTTAGAACACTCTTGCAGAAACAAAGAACAAACATGCCAAATTTAAACAGACGCAAAATCCCCAAGAATGGTGATCTTTATCAGAAACTCGAAATTTAGCGCGGACTTCAATACGTGATGATTATAACAGTTTCCGCAACGAAACTTTGTCTCGAAACCTGGCAGAAAATCCAAAGAGATTCTGGTCGTATGTGAAGTATGTTAGCGGCAACAAACAATCAATGCCTTCTCTGCGCGGTAGCAATGGAGATGCTATCGAAGACAGTGCTGCCATTGCAGAGTTACTGAACACAGCCTGCCGAAATGTCTTCACAAAAGAAGACGAAGTAATTATTCCAGAATTCGAATCGAGAACAGCTGCCAACATGAGTAACGTAGAAGTAAATATCCTTGGAGTAGTGAACCAACTTAATCACATAATAACAGCAAGTCTTCTGGTCCAGACTCTATACCAATTAGGTATGCTGATGCATTAGCTCCATACTTAACAATCATACACAACCGTTAGCTCTACGAAAGATCCGTACCCAAATACTGGAATCTTGCACAGGTCACACCAATATTCAAGAAAGTCAGTAGGACTAATT
This sequence comes from Schistocerca americana, assembly GCF_021461395.2. NCBI lineage: Eukaryota > Metazoa > Arthropoda > Insecta > Orthoptera > Acrididae > Schistocerca > Schistocerca americana. Next base: position 6,135,703 of record NC_060120.1, on the reverse strand, counting down.
CACTAAATTAGAGACCCACATAGTTAACGTTGATATGCAGCAGGATTTCGGAACATATATTGTGTTAGTACATTATGAATTACCTCTAAGAAAACGGTCTATTGACACACAGTCAACATGGGTTTAGAAAACATCGTTCTTGTGAAACACAACTAGCTCTTTATTCACATGAAGTGCTGAGTGCTATTGACAAGGGATTTCAGATCGATTCCGTATTTCTGGATTTCCGGAAGGCTTTTGACACTGTACCACACAAGCGGCTCGCAGTGAAATTACGTGCTTATGCAATATTGTCTCAGTTATGTGACTAGATTTGTGATTTCCCGTCAGAGAGGTCACAGATCGTAGTAATTGACGGAAAGTCATCGAGTAAAACTGAAGTGATTTCTGACGTTCCCCAAGGTAGTGTTATAGGCCCTTTGCAGTTCCTTATCTACATAAACGATTTGGGAGACAATCTGAGCAGCTGTCTTCGGTTGTTTGCAGATGACGCTGTCGTTTATCGACTAATAAAGTCATCAGAAGATCAAAACAAGCTGCAAAACGATTTAGAAAAGCTATCTGAATGGTGCGAAAAGTGGCAGTTGACCCTAAATAACGAAAAGTGTGAGGGCATCCACATGAGTGCTAAAAGGGACTCGTTAAACCTCGGTTAGAAGATAAATCAGTCTAATCTAAAAGCCGTAAATTCAACTAAATACCTAGGTATTACAATTACGAACAACTGAAATCGGAAAGAACACATACAAAACGTTGTGGAGAAGGCTAACCAAAGACTGTGGTTTATTGGCATGACACTCAGAAAATGTAACAGGCGTACTAAGGAGACTGTCTACACTACGCTTGTCCGTCCTCTTTTAGAATACTGCTGCGCGGTGTGGGATCCTTACCAGATAGGACTGACGGAGTGCATCGAAAAAGTTCAGAGAAGGGCAGCACGTTTTTTATCATCGGGAAATAGAGGACAGAGTGTTACAGAAATGATACAGGATTTGGTCTGAACATCATTAAAAGAAAGGCATGAGAATTGTGAAGGTGGTTCGATGAACCCTCTGCCGGGCGGATTCGTGCCGGGTCCTTGTTGTTGTGGTCTTCAGTCCTGAGACTGGTTTGATGCAGCTCTCCATGCTACTCTATCCTGTGCAAGCTTCTTCATCACCCAGTACTTACTTGAACCTACATCCTTCTGAATCTGCTTGGTGTATTCATCTCTTGGTCTCCCTCTACAATTTTTACCATCCACGCTACCCTCCAATACTAAATTAGTGATCCCTTGATGCCTCAGAACATGTCCTACCAACCGATCCCTTCTTCTTCTCAACTTGTGCCACAAACTCCTCTTCTCCCCAATCCTATTCAATACTTCCTCATTAGTTACGTGATCTACCCATCTAATCTTCAGCATTCTTCTGTAGCACCACATTTCAAAGGCTTCTATTCTCTTCTTGTCCAAACTATTTATCGTCCATGTTTCACTTCCATACATGGCTACACTCCATACAAATACTTTCAGAAACGACTTCCTGACACTTAAATCTATACTCGATGTTAACAAATTTCTCTTCTTCAGAAACGCTTTCCTTGCCATTGCCAGTCTACATTTTATATCCTCTCTACTTCGACCATCATCAGTTACTTTGCTCCCCAAATAGCAAAACTCTACTACTTTAAGTGTCTCATTTCCTAATCTAATTCCCTCAGCATCGCCCGACTTAATTCGACTGCATTCCATTATCCTCGTTTTGCTATTGTTGATGTTCATCTTATATCCTCCTTTCAAGACACTGTCCATTCCGTTCAACTGCTCTTCCAAGAACGTTGCTGTCTCTGACAGAATTACAATGTCATCGGCGAACCTCAAAGTTTTTATTTCTTCTCCGTGGTTTTTAATACCTACTCCGAATTTTTCTTTTGTTTCCTTCACTGCTTGCTCAATATACAGATTGAATAACATCGGGGATAGGCTACAACCCTGTCTCACTCCCTTCCCAACCACTGCTTCCCTTTCATGCCCCTCAACTCTTATAACTGCCATCTGGTTTCTGTACAAATTGTAAAAAGCCTTTCGCTCCCTGTATTTTACCCCTGCCACCTTCAGAATTTGAAAGAGAGTATTCCAGTCAACATTGTCAAAAGCTTTCTCCAAGTCTACAAATGCTAGAAGCGTAGGTTTGCATTTTCTTAATCTAGCTTCTAAGATAAGTCGTAGGGTCAGTATTGCCTCACGTGTTCCCATATTTCTACGGAATCCAAACTGATCTTCCCCGAGGTCGGCTTCTACCAGTTTTTCCATTCTTCTGTACAGAATTCGCGTTAGTATTTTGCAGCCGTGACTTATTAAACTGACAGTTCGGTAATTTTCACATCTGTCAACGCCTGCTTTCTTTGGGATTGGAATTATTATATTCTTCTTGAAGTTTGAGGGTATTTCGCCTGTCTCATACATTTTGCTCACCAGATTGTAGACTTTTGTCAGGACTCGCTCTCCCAAGGCTGTCAGTAGTTCTAATGGAATGTTGTCTACTCCCGGGGCCTTGTTTCGACTTAGGTCTTTCAGTGCTCTATCAAATTCTTCACGCAGTATCATATCTCCCATTTCATCTTCATCTACATCCTCTTCCATTTCCATAATATTGTCCTCGAGAACATCGCCCTTGTATAGTCCCTCTATATACTCCTTCCACCTTTCTGCTTTCCCTTCATTGCTTAGAACTGGGTTTCCATCTGAACCCTTGATATTCATACAAGTGGTTCTCTTTTCTCCAAAGGTCTCTTTAATTTTCCTGTAGGCAGTATCTATCTTACCCCTAGTGAGTTAAGCCTCTACATCCTTACATTTGTCCTCTAGCCATGCCTGCTTAGCCATTTTGCACTTCATTATGCTCTGCGCAAAATTCTACCAGGCGGCTTCCTCTTTCATTTCTTAGCCCCAATCCATATTCACCTACTATGTTCCCTTCTCCCCCTTTTCCTACTCTCGACTTCTAATCACCCATGACTATTAAATTTTCGTCTCCGTTCACTACCTGAATAATTTCTTTTATCTCATCATACATTTCATCAATTTCTTCGTCATCTGCAGAGCTAGTTGACATATAAACTTGTACAACTGTTGTAGGCGTGGGTTTCGTGTCTATCTTGGCCACAATAATGCGTTCAGTATGTTGTTTGTAGTAGCTTACCCGAACTCCTATTTTTTTCTTCATGGATCTGACATTCCACGCTCCGATCCGTAGAACGCCAGTTTTCTTTCTCCTGATAACGACATCCTCTTGAGTAGTCCCCGCCCGGAGATCCGAATGGGGGACTATTTTACCTCCGGAATATTTTACCCAAGAGGACGCCATCATCATTTAATCATACAATAAAGCTGCATGCCCTCGGGAAACAATGCGGCTGTAGTTTCCCCTTGCTTTCAGCCGTTCACAGTACCAGCACAGCAAGGCCGTTTTGGTTAATGTTACAAGGCCAGATCAGTCAATCATCCAGACTGTTCCCCCTGCAACTACTGAAAAGGCTGCTGCCCCTCTTCAGGAACCATACGTTTGTCTGGTCTCTCAACAGATACCCCTCAGTTGTGGTTGCACCTACGGTACGGCTATCTGTGTCGCTGAGGCACGCAAGCCTCCCCACCGACGGCAAGGTCTATGGTTCATGGGGGGGGGGGGGGGGGGTTTCCTTACTCGAATGAAAGTTTGCTCATTGTCGTTGATGCTTTCAGCAAATTTCCCTTCGTCGTTCCTGTTAACTCTATTATGGCGTGTTGCACAGTCTAGGCTTTGTCGTCGATTTTTATTGCCCAGAGGGATTGTCTGTAATGATTGTGACCGACAATGGACCTCAGTTAGTTGCCGCCGAGTTTGAACAGTTTTGCAATGCCTCCGGCATCAAGGACTTCGCGAGCGCATCGTTGAACTGGCAATCCAACGGCAATGCGGAATGATTTGTACGAACATTTAAGCAACAGAGGGACAAACTTCGTGCCTCCCATGCACGTGAACAAAATCCGTGGTCCTTCGTATCTTTGTATAGCCCCCAACCACGCGATGGACCTCTGGCAGCAGAGTGATTTTATGGACCTTGCGTCAGTAGCTGCACCCACACGGCGGGTGGGGCCCACGCTGTGCAAACAGCCAAAGTGTCACACTAACGATTCGGTGTGTTACAGCTTAGATGGTGGGTGGAGGCACTGAGAGAGAGGCACCACTGTACAACTTGTTGGACGTTTTATGTTCTTTCTGTAGATAGCGAGAGGATTGCTGTGACGCCACGAGCATCAAGTTCGTCCGTGTGAATTGCATGTTCCTGCCACAGGCTTTGTGCTTTCAGATTGCGTGCCTGCCTGGACACAGCAACTCTCGCTGCGTCTGATTCCTGTGGGCCTCATGCCATCGCCGCAGGTCCCAGAGCCGATGGAAGTCGACACACTTTCAAAGTTGTCGTCATCTCGACAGCCATTATCTTCTGCGATTGGCCTCTCTTCCCAGAAGCTGTCCCATCTGCCGTATCGTATATCTCTGCAGTGCTCTATCTTCATTAGCTGCTCCCCCTCTGCCCGGTTTCCAGCAGATGTCGTCAGGCAGAATCAGTTTGTATGCTGGGGCTTGGATGGGAGCCAGACGTCAGCCTCACTTTCGGCTCCCGTCTCCTCTTTGCCATCTGCATCCAGCTCTCCACTGTACATTTATACTGCACGACGACGGTGAAGAGGTTTAGGCAGGGGGGCCGGAGGGATCTGGTATCTTATACCCATAACATTTCACGGTGTCTCAACATTGGTAACGGAATGACAAGTTTCTGTCTGACGCTGACAGTGGTCGTCCGGGATCTGGGGAAGCCAGTGCTGCGTGTCCGCTGAACCATACCTTCAGCATGTGTGTAATGCGACCGCAGTATGCAGCGTCCAGCGGCAGCCGCTCAGAACACCCGTGCTTGGAGCCACTGTGCTACGACACCTTTGTTCGTGCTTAGGACAGCGAGTCTCATTTTAGTTGCTATTGCATGAGCTGGACAATAGATCTTGCTGCTTATCTGTAATGAATTTGTGTTCTTGTTATACCTGGGATTCACAGTCATGTAGAACTTTATGCCAGTGACTGTAACACTTTCTTTATTTCACGATTGCAATTTCGGCCTTAGTCCATTATCAAGTGGAGACGTTAGGCTATTAGGCCATGTCAATCTAAAATGAGCTTACACATTTATATGTCGTTGTCATTACTATTGAATACACTGGAGACGCTGTTACATAGTGCGAGCACACACGTCCGTAACAACATAGTCTGTAGACACTCATGTTCGTTGGCCCATCACTAGTCATACATGCACTAAACTGCAAATCGTGAAATAAAAAAGTGTTACAGTCACTGGCGTAAATGTGATGTCTTTTATAAAGAGTCTATGTACACTTGGAGAAATACAAGCTAAGCAAATCTAGTGTTTGTTGTGTTAACTTGCTGACTGACGATTTCTGTTCCTGTCCAGTTTTTTCCTACGACAACAGTTACCACACCACCCTGTATTCCATTTCTCCTTGCCATTGTGTACGAAGTCATACACAACACTGAGTATATATAAGCATATTCAAAGAGACGCCAGCCCACATACTGTGCAGCTGTACAATCTACCGTTACTGTACGATTTTCTCTTGTGGCACAACCAATAAACTACCTCTGTATCCCGCTAAGAGCCAGTTTCTTTCTTATGTGTGAGGTAAAGGCACTAAATCGTAGTACATGTGCATTAAATTGCAAAATAATTATAATGTGTTGATGGACCAGTCCCAGAGAACATGACTGAATGTTATAACGATATGTTTACGTAATGTGTATACATAAACATACAGTTATAAATGTCCCCGTTCGCAGTCGCTAATTATAACAATATGTTTACTTTTGTGCTGTAACATACAGCTATAATCAGCGGTGGAAACATATTTGCGAACGCCGACCGTGTGCGGCTGTTTCTTGTTGGATCGTCTGATCAGTCGGAAGTTGCATTGCAGAGGAGAGTAAATGCCTATTCAAAATACAATTATTTTGGATAGCTCAACATGAATTTCCTAAGGTACCGTAGTTTATCATGCATTTACCAGTAGAATATGGCGCGGAGAAAATATTTCGCCGCATGCAACTTCCGTCCGAACTCGACGAAAGAATTCGTGACTGTGAACTCTCCATTTGGCAGAAACATATACAAAATTAAATAATTTCATGAAGAAGTGAGACATAGATTCTATATTAAATGAATAGTCCATACACCAGTTCCATTTAACTCTGAATTTATGGCAATTAATAGACGAACTTACACTGCAATGAAGGATTTAACATGGATGCCGTTTTGACTGGCACTTCTCGTAATGAAAACAATTCCTTTGACGTTTTCACATACATGTCGCACAATAAATCTACTGCTAGGCACTTTCTATTACACATTTACTTTACACTAGAACAATATTATTTTTAACAATAATAATACGGCGGCAAGACATGCGCGTCCGACACAAGTTACAGGAGACAAGAGAAGAATGAGTAACTGTTCATCGAGAATATCTCGTACATCAAAAAAAAAGTGTAAAAGTGTTCTTCTTCTGTCCGTTTTTCGCGCCGCGGTTTTCAAAGTCAATAACTCACTGCATCTCTGACGGCGCTTCGACAATAAACAAGTTACGTCACAGGTGGTTCACCTTTTACATTCTCGCAACATTATTTGCTAACTGTAGCTGTTGCCGAGCGACTGCTCGATTAGTGAATGATTTAAAATGACAAGGCAATCACATAATGTTACATTGCCTTCCATGGGAATCTTGGAAATCAAGGAGATTGCCAAGATTCACATGTCGCCGTTAACATTATGGGATTGAGTACTTTACAGATTTACATTGATCAAACACAGTATTCCTGTCATTTGATTATTAGGATTACACAAATATGGTGATCTCTCATTCTTAGACAAAGACAGTTCTTAAGGTAAATATACACAAAAAATTTTAAAAACTAAGACAGTAAATCTACGAAGTTTACAATGGAGATTATACATTATACTCATTACAGTCTTTTTTTTTTTTTTTTTTTTTTTTTTACAGAGTTCATAACGACCATCTTTGTGGCCTCGAGTTATTGTCCAGAGCTCATACGCTGTTTGCTCCTGAAAGAAAACACATAGGATTCATCTTTTTATACGCACATAATTCTCACACAATTCTCACACATGGAATTTCTCACACGTGTCCATTTTTATACACATATACTTCTCACACATGGAATTTCTCACACTTGTCCATTTTTATACATATATAATTCTCACACATGGAATTTCTCACACGTGTCCATTTTCCATTGCTCACTATTGTTATGATTTTTACGCTTTCATTGTTTGTGTATTGACAGGAAAGTTAACATTTGATGCTTCTCCAGGTGAAGCTTATGCCTTAAGAAGTTGGATCGCTACTTTGCGGTCTCCGAGTAGAAAACTTTTCATCAGCTCTGGCGGGCGAGTCTTACTCGCACGTTACGTACACACGTTACATGTAACAAAAAATATAAATACCCATTAGTCTAAGAACTAAGCTTAAATCTATTTTAGGACTTGGGATTCATAGGAATTTGACTTTGTCACTATTCGCGTGTGGTTTGGCTGTTCACATTTCATCCACGGGATATAACATTAGCATAGTATGTGATATGTTGTGAACTCATATAAGAGTCTTTTATTTTGGGAGCGGCTTTCATGGAAAGTCCGTTTCGTCGAACTGCAGCGGGAGTGCTGTGCAAGTACATCACTTTAAATTTAACGCGTTTGTTGCGTCGATGGACGTTGACACAGGCTGATTGTTAGAGCTGAATCGCAACTCGAGGCGCTCACCAGCCTCCACGCGGTACTTGAGCTTTTCCGCGCACGGTTCAGTGAACACGTTGCGTCGATGGTGTTGTGGTTTGCTGAGCTGGTGCGGAGGGACGAGGATTACCAGGGACAGAGACTCCATTGAAACCATCCCTGTCTCCACATTTTCCAGCCGATTTTGAAGATTTTAAGGTAGGCTAGCGCTCGCACTTTGCAAAGCAGCTAACACACTTGGTTTCCGGTGCACTGCACGTAATCACATCACCGCCTTCGGTTACACAACCGGACTATCATTGTCCGTCGGCCTATCTGCACGTTTAACACTTTTTATCTTCATCGTGTCTGTGGCAGACTTCCACACCATTTTAAGCCTTCACTTATACACTAATATGTACTCAATTTTTTTTTTACAGTTTATAATCAAATAGTTTGTCTCACTTTGAAGCTTGCTAAGTGAGAGCTTTGATTATCATGCCCATTTCAATTTCTGTTGCTTTGTTGGTAACTACCTTAACATTTCGCTTTACATTGTTCCTCATCTTTCTCTAAGACTAATTATGCTTTTAGTTCACAGTCACAATACATTAGTTTCTCCGATCTGTTAGCAATTATTATTATTTCAATTCATTTCAATCGTTCTTTTTATTTATTAGATTCATTAAAGTTATCACTGTCATTTCAACAAAAATTCTCTTTTTACTAGATGTGAGTCACATTTGATCGCCCTCTCACATGAGAACAGAACACCATTCAAGAAAATATTCAAATTCCTTATCACGATCTCGGTTTCCGTCTCGGATTGACTTTAAAAGGAAAAATAAAGACATTTCAAAACTAGCTTTTCCCGATTTCGTTCACGCGTTTCCTTTTGAAAATCGTATGCCAAACCAGCCTTCCATGTCAACCGCATTTCTCAATCTGTGACGTCAAGTCTACGGGACGGGTTTAGGCGGGTTAGGGTATTTACACAAATTCAGAAGAAAGACATAGATATAATAGTACATAGAAGAAGAAATCTAGCAAACAACTCCTTGTTCCTTATGACTTAGAAATTAATTTCCCTTTGCGCCGTTCGTCTGCGTACGCGCTCCAATTAAGAACTAGTTGGGTTGTTTTGCCGGCTGTTTCATTGTCATTTTATTCTCGCCTTGACGCCTGCTTGCGCTACACTTCGTAAACATTACGTTATTTTAATGCAGAGATGAACCTGTTCAAGATTTCTATGTACATTGGAACTTAATCTAGACATAGCTGACTTAGAAACTAGTTACTTGTTTTCCTTTTTAGTGGGATCAGGAACCAATAATTGTCAAGCGACCCTTGTCCTTGACGAAAATAAATTTCATTTCTGGATCGTTTCTCCTTGAACCTAAAAAAGAAAATTCTTACATACTATGTTTTATTTTCACTTCTTTAGCATTTCATATCGCAGAGGCCGGCTTGTTAGGCACATCCTTCGCTTTATATTTCATTTTTCTCTCTTAAATATTTTCTCCTTAAAACTAAATCTTAAAACTAGAGTTCGTGGAGTTGATCACTTTCTTTGTTAAACAAGAATTTTTTTTCATTTATCAGCTTGTCTGTACTTAAATTATGGCTCAAGATAACATATTTTAAATTGTCTGCTGTATAGCAAGATAGACTCACTGTCGTGTAATATATTCTAAGCATTTTTTTAACGAAGTCAAATCAGTTGTCACTTAGTCACTAGCGGCTAACCTTCTCTTGTCATTAGAAAGCTTTCCTTTTGACTTATTCTGTAGCATGATATTTTATAAGATCAGAGTGATGGTATAACCCTTTTATTTTTCCATTTCCGGGATCAGAAATCAGATAACAACCTGTATGCGGTATACGAAGGATCTCGTAAGGTCCCTCAAAAAGACTTTGCCATTTTCGATTTTTGTGTAAGAGCAACGATGGTTTAAAGTGCGTTTTTAGCAAGACTTTTTCGCCTACTTTATAAGTTAACACCTTATTAATATGTTTGTCATACGCCTTCTTGCGTAAATTGGCTTGGGTGGTCAACGTTGTTAGAGCTTGTCTTATTCTGGCGTCTAAACTAGCACTTGTGTTGTTACACTTAGGAATTGAATTGACCTTGAACATCCTTGAACGGGTAATGTTGGAATTTCAATTAATGTACTAATTTGCTTATAGAAACATAAGGTCATAGCATTAATATTTGCACCTGGATCTAGGATTACATTCGTCAAAATTCCGGCTATAGGAAGTTTTGTCATATCTTGCACTTGGTCATCTATCGGTTCATCACCGTCAGTCGTCTCTTCCTCTTGTAATAATTCTTGTCTCATGTCAATCCCGTCATTGTATCTCAGTACAAGTACGTCATGGTTAGTCTCTCCGTCGAAGTGGTCGCCCCCATTCTGTCTCACAGCATCACTTAGGGAGCTTTCAGATGTTGAACTTAGTTTTCCTGCTTGTGTGGTTTTGATTGGCCTTCATCATTAGAAAGTTCGACCAATCTGACATTGTGAGAACACTGAGGAACAAAATTACTGTTATGCACAAACCTCGTGTCAAAATGTTGCTGCGTTTGTTCTGGTGTCCAATACGTGTTACTGTCTTCCGCGTTTGCGAAAAATACAGGGAGATTGTAATGCCTTCGCGGGGTCTGATGATTTTTATTACTATTATGATTTCCGGAATTGTTACTGTGAAATCCACCTTCACACTGTGTGTTGCCGTTAAACTGTGTGTTTCTGTGCATTCCCTGCGCTTGATTTTTACTAGGCGCGGAGTTGTGTTGGTATGAGTGGGCGCTATCAGCTGTTTGTTGCTGCCCGTAATTTGAGTGTTGGCTGCGCGAGTACGGTGCATTCCATTGCGATCCGCTCTGCTACACGGGATTGAATCGGTTGTGTTGATTGTGTCTATTCCTTTTGTGTGGATACCCATTTCCTTTATTTCCGTTTTGCCAATCGTTACTATTTTTGTAACTGTTCCCTGGCTTTTCATAGCCGTTACTCTCGTAATGCTGTGGCCAAGAATTGTGGGGAGTATTCCGCGGTTTGTTAGCTCTCATGTCCTCATAGATCAGGTCTAGGGAATCTAATATCGACAGAAAGGTATCTGGATCATCATCTGGTATGGCTATCAGCTTTTCACGAATCGAAATAGGTAATTTAGACTTGAGAATCATAATTACATCTTTACTATTGATAGGGTTATCCCAATACCTAATTTTTCCAAGATATTTTTCGAAGTACTTTCTCAGGCTACTGTTCCTGGGGTCAAATTGTTCTGCATTATAGACTTCTTTACGAAGGCGCTTCTGAACACCTTCGCTCCAAAATTTGCTGAGGAAACAGTGCTCAAACTCCTCATATGTTCGACACTTATCAACCATTTCTGTTCCCCATATTGCCGATTCGCCACCTATATATCCGGTGACAAATTGGATACGCTATCAGTCCACGAATTTGGAAAAATGCCGGAGAATCCACGAAGAAAAACAATTGGGTGGATATTTCGTTTTTCCGAGTTAAAGGTTTGAAAAACTCGATGCTTTATCATGCTTTCTTCCTTCATCATTTTTACTACTGAGTCAGATTCTTGATTTCGGTGACTAACTGGAATATGTGGTGGTGAAGTGTGTTCATTAGATACAACAGGTATTCGGAATTGCTGAAATAATTCATCTTCTTCCTCTGAGGCTAAAGAGTTAGGATAATTCGGTCTCTGTATTCGGGAACTACTACTCACTTGTGCCTTCAGGTTATTTAGCTGTTCCGTTACCTCTTGCTTCCAATTTGGCAATTCTTGCTGAAGGGTACGCCTAATGCTACCGAGTTCAGACATTACGGTATCTCCGGAGCTTCCAGGAGCTGACAAGATACCAATAGTGGTTGCTTTCACAGTCTCTGCTAGGTCTTTGTTAATTTTATCTTCGACAAATTTGTCCTTTCCAGCAATCCAGTTCTCATACTTTTCTCTAAATTCTCTCTCATGACTATCTAGCCTCTCCTTTACTTTCGCTTCCGTTTCCAGAGTCAAGTTTGACATTCCCTCGGTTAGTTTTTCTACCTGCGTAGTTACTCTGTCTAATCTGTGATTAACCGTGGTTACGGTGGAGTCAAGATTCTTGGTTGCGTTTCGGATGTCAGCTGTCTCGCTTTGCATGGTAGCTAAAGTGTCATTCAGTTCGAAAATTATTCCACTTCGCATTTGAGAAACAGCATCCTTAACTTGCTTTGCTACTTCTTTGGCTACGTTTTCTCTAACAGTTTTTATTTCTTCGCTTACTGTAGAAATTTTATCTTCAATTACTGTAGAAAGTTTATCTTCAAGCGAGGCTAACATTTGTCTATATTCGTCTTTCAAATCATTTTTAATGGAATTCACCATTTGGCGATTTTCCTCTTTCAATTGGCGATTTCCGTCCTGCATCATTTGACTTATTTGACTCAGTAGCTGTTTGAATACATCGTCTGTCACTACCCCTGAATTGCTTTCACCTGCCTCCCTTGTAACCAGTATACGGCTACGACTACAAGTGGCAGAAACTATGTTGGCATTGTCTAGTTCAGTACCGGTAACATTATGGAGTGAGGCACCAAAGTCCGTAAGATTTCCCACTTCACTTTCTACAATTGTTTCAATTGGTGTCTCAGCCCTACTAATTATCGTGCGGGACCATAAGCGACGCGACACTTCACTCGTTTCATTCCGTTCATTTGAATCTAGTGATGACATTTTATCGTCTGCCATAGCTCACTTATTTACAAACAGTAAGTCAATGAAGTTCGTTTGAGCTACGGCCGTCAGCTGTCGACAGAGATGTAATTTATCGGTTGCGAGTCGGTTGTCACTGCTACGTCCAAGTTTGGAATGTCGGGAGTTGCACGTCACGAGAACAAGAGACTATTCTGGACCGTAAAGAAAGTATGGCTGCACACTGGTCAAAATTAATGAAAACTAAGGCTGGTCAGCTCCGTGAACAGGCAGCGGACATTTAAAAACAATTGATATGCAATACACAACAATGTAATTTAAACAATATTTGAAGAAATTTCTACTCTACTAAATGCAATCTACTGAATTCAAAGCAAATTTTTACTGCAACTACTAAAGATCGTCACAAATTGATTAATGTCGGATGAAATTAAGGAAGCTTGGCTATGGCTAACGAAATTTTAACTTACGTTGTTGATGACTGCCTTGGGCGTTGCAACTAGATTTTCGCACAAATTCTGTTCCAAATAAAAAATCTCTCTTCCGTAATTTTCTCTGAATATCTCGTTTCATTCGCTCAATGGAAATTTTATTGGATGGCGTTTGATGTCGTGTAACAAATAAAAAGCACAAGATTAGCTACAATTATTTATGAATATTTCCACAATGCCTATCTTACATAAATTTTTATTCCTTTAAGTTTTTTTTTTTTTTTTTTTTTTTTTTTTTTTTTTTTTTTTTTTTTTTTTTTTTTAATTCGGGTCCCTGTTCGGGCGCCAATTATAACGATATGTTTACGTAATGTGTATACATAAACATACAGTTATAAACGTCCCCGTTCGTAGTCGCTAATTATAACAATATGTTTACTTTTGTGCTGTAACATATAGCTATAATCAGCGGTGGAAACATATTTGCGAACGCCGACCGTGTACGGCTGTTTCTTGTTGGATCGTCTGATCAGTCGGAAGTTGCATTGCAGAGGAGAGTAAATGCCTATTCAAAATATAATTATTTTGGATAGCTCAACATGAATTTCCTAACGGACCGTAGTTTATCATGCATTTACCAGTAGAATATAGCGCGGAGAAAATATTTCGCCGCATGCAACTTCCGTCCGAACTCGACGAAAGAATTCGTGACTGTGGCAGAAACATATACAAAATTAAATAATTTCATGAAGAAGTGAGACATAGATTCTATAGTAAATGAATAGTCCATACACCAGTTCCATTTAACTCTGAATTTATGGCGTCCCTGTCCGGGCGCCAATTATAACGATTGTTTACGTAATGTGTATACATAAACGTACAGTTATAAATGTCCCCGTTCGTAGTCGCTAATTATAACAATATGTTTACTTTTGTGCTGTAACATATAGCTATAATCAGCGGTGGAAACATATTTGCGAACGCCGACCGTGTGCGGCTGTTTCTTGTTGGATCGTCTGATCAGTCGGAAGTTGCATTGCAGAGGAGAGTAAATGCCTATTCAAAATACAATTATTTTGGATAGCTCAACATGAATTTCCTAAGGTACCGTAGTTTATCATGCATTTACCAGTAGAATATGGCGCGGAGAAAATATTTCGCCGCATGCAACTTCCGTCCGAACTCGACGAAAGAATTCGTGACTGTGAACTCTCCATTTGGCAGAAACATATACAAAATTAAATAATTTCATGAAGAAGTCAGACATAGATTCTATAGTAAATGAATAGTCCATACACCAGTCCCATTTAACTCTGAATTTATGGCAATTAATAGACGAACTTACACTGCAATGAAGGATTTAACATGGATGCCGTTTTGACTGGCACTTCTCGTAATGAAAACAATTCCTTTGACGTTTTCACATACACGTCGCACAATAAATCTACTGCTAGGCACTTTTAGTATTACACATTTACTTTACACTAGAACAATATTATTTTTAACAATAATAATACGGCGGCAAGACATGCGCGTCCGACACAAGTTACAGGAGACAAGAGAAGAATGGGTAACTGTTCATCGAGAATATCTCGTACATCAAAAAAAAAAGTGTAAAAGTGTTCTTCTTCTGTCCGTTTTTCGCGCCGCGGTTTTCAAAGTCAATAACTCACTGCATCTCTGACGGCGCTTCGACAAAAAACAAGTTACGTCACAGATCGTTCACCTTTTACATTCTCGCAACATTATTTGCTAATTGTAGCTGTTGCCGAGCGACTGCTCGATTAGTGAATGATTTTAAAATAAGGCAATCACATAATGTTACAATGCCCAACATGATGCATCTGTTGATTATAATAAATATTATGGTTTTATTGATTTGATCATAAGAAATATGTTTTAAAAAGTTGAGTTTCAGAACAATATTTTCTAAAAAATGCTTTCTCATTCTAAGTTTTATCACAATATATAAAAACTTAAAACTTGTGGTTTTTATTGCAGGCTGTTGGGGGAGGGCGGGGAGGGGGCGTTTTGTGGTTGAAGAGGTCTGTTTCAGCAACTGAAATTTTACGAAAAGCGCTGGAGCAAGGCACTGGAGTTTTCAGGTCCAGAGATTCTACAGGTATCATCATTTGATCCTAGGAATAAAATACTGGAGACTACACCAGAGGCATGCATTAAGCCTGTGATGTGACAACAAGATGCAGCAGAAGCGTCAAAGTCTGCGTCAGGGCCAATCGGAAGACGTGAAAGCGCGTCCGCATTACCAGGTTGAGCTGTTGGACGATACACAGTCTCGTACTGGTACTGAGCCCATCTTTGTCATTTTTGGGCAGTTCGTCGAGTAAAACGAGAACTGCAAAGGCTTGTGATCCGTTACTAAGTAGAATTTTCTGCTATTCAAACATTGGTAGAATTTGGTGACCCCATACACAATAGCCAATACCTCTTTCTCAATTTGTGAATAATTACACAGACCTTTGGACAACACTTTTGATGCGAAAGCAATAGGTCTGTCTTTATCACCAGTTCTGTGCGAAAGCACTGCACCGATTCTGCAAGAGTAAGCCAACTTGCAGTACCACTGGTTTGCCAGGATCAAAATTAACTAAGTATCTACCCGTTTAGTTTAACGCGACGCTTCCCGTGCGGGAAGGCGTGCCGGTTCGCGGATTAGTGTCGAGGTCCGGTGTGCCGGCCAGCCTGTGGATGGCTTTTGGGCGGTTTTCCATCTACCTCGGCGAATGCGGACTTGCTCACCTTATTCCTCCAATCGGCGATTGGTGTGCAAACACCGTTTCCCATAATTATTCTACCACACAAACGTTTGGAGCTGCACTCGTCTCGTATGGGACATTTCCGGGGGGGGGGGGGGGGGGGTAAGGTCCACTAGGGGCCGAACCGCAGAATAACCCTGGGTTCGCGGCGTGGGTGGCGGGTGGACTGCTGTGGCCTGTTGTGAACCACTGAGGGCTACGGAAAGGACGAAGCCTCTCTGTCTTTTCCAGGTCCCCGGTTTAATACATATAGACACATACGTACAAGCATCTATCACTGAGCAACGCATCTTTAAGGTTTGGAAAAGTTACTTGGGATTCATCTGTCCAAGCAAAGGGGACATTCTTGCGATGCAATGGAGCCGCGACTTGTGCAGCATTCCGTATGAACCGAATACAACAGTTTATTTTCACTAAGACGGACTGCAATTCTGTGACATTGCGAGAAACCGGCGAATCTGGTATGGCTAACAAATTTAACTGAAGATGATTGTACACGTTGACTTTTATGACATGACAAAGATACTGCAAATGAGGTTTTAAAAAAAATCACACTTGTCCAGTGTATACTTTAAGCCCGCTTCAGATAACACACAAAACAAAGCATGTGAATTTGCAATATGTTCTGCAGGTGTACGATCTGCTGCTGCAATATCACAAAATTAGTTTTAACAGTTTGATACTTGTACAGTCAGCTGTTCCAAAGACCATTGGAAAATGGAGGGTGTGGAAGCACTGCCAAAAGGCAATCGCAAATATTCAAACAAGCCCAAACGCGTATTTATTACACACACTTTTTGGGATTCTTCATTGAGCGGTATTTGAATAAATGCGTCGTCCAAATCCATTTTTGAAAAGCAGCATCCAGTGCCTAATACGTCCATGAGATCCTTTGGGCGCGGCAATGGATACGTATTAATCACAGTTTGTGGGTTGACTTTAGACTCAACAGTTCTGGCCTTGCAAAATTTCTGCTGAGCATTGTCTTCCAGAGTAAAATGTGCAACAAAACCCTCAAAAAAAGATTTCCGGGAATTCTTTTAGCGAGCTAGCTACACTGTCTTTTGCATTGAATGCAAACACTGACAACACATTGTCTGAATCTTAAAGCCAAACAAATCAAAAGAGTCAAGACCAAATACGTTCTCACAATCGCGTGATAGTAGCACTGTAAAAGTCACTGTTCATATATGAGAGTGATACAAGGCAGGCAAAATACATGTTCTGAAAACAGAAATGTCTTGTCCATTATAAGCTGTCAGTTGCGTGCTGACCTTAGGCGTGTGTGGGGAGCCTAACAGTTCAGATTATTTTGTGACGGCTGAGCAATGTGACAGAATCACCCGCGACCAACTAAAATTTCTAACGTTTCTCACACAGAAGTAAATGAACAAAAAGTTTGCTTTCAGTGACATATCACCGAAGAAACCGCATGCTTGCCAGTTTTGTGAATGCCTGTTGTAGACTTCGGACAGACTGCGTTAATGACATGGGCCTTATGACTAGATTTTTGTGAGTGGGCTGAATTCTTATATTTGTTCCGTTGCAAACTTACGGATTGCATATGTCCGTTTCTACCACAAGCGTAACACTGAGCTTGTCGGGAGGGACAGTCTTGGCATTTGTGCCGTGAATAGCTCCAAGTGCAAGACTTAATTCTGTTCGCCTGTGTAGCCGCCTGTTTAGCGAACTGCTTACGCAGCTTGGAACGCTGTTTGCTCGACGTGGCCAGCGCACGTGGCCAGTGCGAATGGGGCGATCGCAAGCAAGGGGCTACACCTCCGGGTCAGAATCATGTTGATACGATTTCTAGACGAGTGCACTTGACTATTTACAGATGCCGTACATTGGTATTCTGCAGCTCGCGTGACGCTCAAGTACCACATTTTCGATGACGTCGACATCGGCTACATTGGGTTAGTTTTTAAAAATTTACCAGGCCGGACCGGTATCGGGCTTCGTGTCCATCTTTAGTCACATTGATAGTGCCCTGCTGAAGATGGGTAGTTGGCCCTTTATGAAGCCGACATATGAAAATTTTACATATTCTTTCCCTGTGGCCGACTTTTAGTCATCAAAACTCAAGACTGTGACTGTTAACGTACGAAAGCAAAGAGAGCTCCACTCCAAGTTTAAACGCAGCCAAAACCTCTCAGACAAACTGAAGCTAAACGATGTCAAAGTTAGCGTAAGGAGGGCTATGCGTGAAGCGTTCATTGAATTCGAAAGTAAAATTCTATGTACCGACTTGACAGAAAATCCTAGGAAGTTCTGGTCTTACGTTAAATCAGTAAGTGGCTCGAAACAGCATATCCAGACACTACGGGATGATGATGGCATTGAAACAGAGGATGACACGCGTAAAGCTGAAATACTAAACACCTTTTTCCAAAGCTGTTTCACAGAGGAAGACCGCACTGCAGTTCCTTCTCTAAATCCTCGCACAAACGAAAAAATGGCTGACATCGAAATAAGTGCCCAAGGAATAGAAAAGCAACTGGAATCACTCAATAGAGGAAAGTCCACTGGACCTGACGGGATACCAATTCGATTCTACACAGAGTACGCGAAAGAACTTGCCCCCCTTCTAACAGCCGTGTACCGCAAGTCTCTAGAGGAACGGAGGGTTCCAAATGATTGGAAAAGAGCACAGATAGTCCCAGTCTTCAAGAAGGGTCGTCGAGCAGATGCGCAAAACTATAGACCTATATCTCTTACGTCGATCTCTTGTAGAATTTTAGAACATGTTTTTTGCTCGCGTATCATGTCATTTCTGGAAACCCAGAATCTACTATGTAGGAATCAACATGGATTCCGGAAACAGCGATCGTGTGAGACCCAACTCGCCTTATTTGTTCATGAGACCCAGAAAATATTAGATACAGGCTCCCAGGTAGATGCTATTTTTCTTGACTTCCGGAAGGCGTTCGATACAGTTCCGCACTGTCGCCTGATAAACAAAGTAAGAGCCTACGGAATATCAGACCAGCTGTGTGGCTGGATTGAAGAGTTTTTAGCAAACAGAACACAGCATGTTGTTATCAATGGAGAGACGTCTACAGACGTTAAAGTAACCTCTGGCGTGCCACAGGGGAGTGTTATGGGACCATTGCTTTTCACAATATATATAAATGACTTAGTAGATAGTGTCGGAAGTTCCATGCGGCTTTTCGCGGATGATGCTGTAGTATACAGAGAAGTTGCTGCATTAGAAAATTGTAGCGAAATACAGGAAGATCTGCAGCGGATAGGCACTTGGTGCAGGGAGTGGCAACTGACCCTTAACATAGACAAATGTAATGTATTGCGAATACATAGAAAGAAGGATCCTTTATTGTATGATTATATGATAGCGGAACAAACACTGGTAGCAGTTACTTCTGTAAAATATCTGGGAGTATGCGTACGGAACGATTTGAAGTGGAATGATCATATAAAACTAATTGTTGGTAAGGCGGGTACCAGGTTGAGATTCATTGGGAGAGTGCTTAGAAAATGTAGTCCATCAACAAAGGAGGTGGCTTACAAAACACTCGTTCGACCTATACTTGAGTATTGCTCATCAGTGTGGGATCCGTACCAGGTCGGGTTGACGGAGGAGATAGAGAAGATCCAAAGAAGAGCGGCGCGTTTCGTCACTGGGTTATTTGGTAACCGTGATAGCGTTACGGAGATGTTTAATAAACTCAAGTGGCAGACTCTGCAAGAGAGGCGCTCTGCATCGCGGTGTAGCTTGCTCGCCAGGTTTCGAGAGGGTGCGTTTCTGGATGAGGTATCGAATATATTGCTTCCCCCTACTTATACTTCCCGAGGAGATCACGAATGTAAAATTAGAGAGATTAGAGCGCGCACGGAGGCTTTCAGACAGTCGTTCTTCCCACGAACCATACGCGACTGGAACAGGAAAGGGAGGTAATGACAGTGGCACGTAAAGTGCCCTCCGCCACACACCGTTGGGTGGCTTGCGGAGTATCAATGTAGATGTAGATGTAGATGTAGATGTAGATGTAGACAGAGGACGAAGCAGCGCCAATATGCTCCCAATCCTATAGGATTTGCTGCAGTTGGTTTTATAATTTTTAGTTTTCATACAGACTTGACCGACAAGCCGTAGAATTGAGATCAAAGGACTGTGAATAAAGTACAATAATGAAATAAAAAGAAAACATCGTGTTTAGATTCGAGTCTCTTCAGGTACGACAGGAAAGCAACAATGTGTTCGTCGACCTTGAACTTTAAATAAAATGGCACTTAACTTCTGTGGTCATCAGTCCCCTAGATCTTGGAACTACTTACACCTAAATAACCTAAGGACATCACACACATCCATGCCCGAGGCAGGATTCGAACCTGCGACCGTAGCGGTCGCGCGGTTCCGGACTGTAGCGCCTAGAACAGCTCGGCCACTCCGACCGGCTAAATAAAATAAAATATTTGCAATTCGCTCATCTTAATGGATATTTCCGCTCTTGGTGTTTCAGGAGTGCAACTGTACATAAGTCATACATGTATTTATTTCTTCTCACTTTCTTTGTTATGACATTTTACAGTCTTCGCAAAAAAACGTAAAATGCTGACCTCCACTTGACTAGCTGATGTTAGCGTCAGAATAACATTTCTCTATGGCAACAGCGTCGCAGTGTCCTGTCAAGAGGGCTGTTAGTATCTTCAAGGTTGCATAGAACACCTTCGAACCACGGTTAATCACAAACTGTCAACATAAATTGAGGTAAGTCTCAAGTCCTGGGAAACTACTACTTTTCCTCGTTTTAACAGATAATGGAGCACAGAGTTCATTGTATTACACATCTGTGGTAAATTGCACACTGTGTGTGCGTGCAGTCGAAATACTTCTCGGGAGGTCGATGTGATGAATGTCTTGCCCCGAACGACCGAATGCGTAGCTTTTCCACCATGCTACATGAGTCGTGATTCGGAAGTATTTGAAGAGCTACATCAAACACATCAATCGTTCAGCTACTGGTCTTCCTGTGGAACGATACTGCAACATTGTCCTAGGTGATTTACCAGAGAAACGTCCGCGGACCTGTTTTCCTGATTCGTTATTTCGCTCAAAACTTTTCGATTTCGGAAAACCATTCGATACGCAGCTTCTAAACTTCGAGCGAGAAGATTTTGTAAAAGATAAAAATATTTCAGTATGAGAATGCAAAGATAAGAAGAGTCATTTATAAATCTACTTCCAAAATCGTAAACACTTTTCTGGGATTTGCTACCATAAAATTACATCAAATGATATCATTGCTAAGAAGTCTGGAAACCTTTAGAGACAGTATTGGTTGAAACTACTGCCAAACTTTTTCCTTAATATACTAGTATCTCTGGCTCACTAGCCGGTTAATCGGTGTCATTTTGCAATACACGGGTAATAAGTTACTTATTTTAGTATAGATTGTGATATTTCTAATGATTTTATTTTATTTATTCTCGTATCGGAAACATATGTGATAATATGTACAGGCAGTTAATACTATATTATTTTTGTTCAGAACTTGCCAATTTCCACAGCATTATCTGCTGCTTGATGATCTTCTGCGCAGGAGGTTGGACGCAGTCGGTATTGAACCAAAGAGGAACAGGGTGGTCTTGTCCACAATCGCACTGAATATCATCTTCGTCAGTGTAGTCCTGTCTTGCCAAATTGACCTTTGATCTGCCAAGCCCACGTCTCAGTCTGTTGAAGGACTTGCAATTCGTCCAGACCTCATAAAAGCCAGAAGGTAGAGTTTCTGGAGCTCTGTTACAGCCAGGGGAAGGCAGGACCCAGCCCTCCATAGTTGCAACCTTGTTTTTCCCGCAATGGTTCCAAGTACGGTCGATGTTCTGGAAAACTCCTCCTTAACTTCAGCTGTTGAGAGTGTGGCTAGTGGCCATACAGAGGATATGTTCTCTCCTGCTTCAGGTTCTTTTTTCCTCATTCGCGGCTATTTCTCTTCGAACAGGAGGTGGTGTTATTCCTGTGAGCCGGCCGCGGTGGTCTCGCGGTTCTAGGCGCACAGTCCGGAACCGTGCGACTGCTACGGTCGCAGGTTCGAATCCTGCCTCGGGCATGGATGTGTGTGATGTCCTTAGGTTAGTTAGGTTTAAGTAGTTCTAAGTTCTAGGGGACTGATAACCACAGCAGTTGAGTCCCATAGTGCTCAGAGCCATATTCCTGTGAGGTGTGAAGCCATTCGACTGGAGTGGATTTCAGGCAACCTGTTATGGTACTGCTGGTGTCACACAGAGTTACGTCCACCTGTTTGACAAGTGTTGATTTGTACCAAACAGGACATGCATATTTTGCCGCAGAATAGCATACTGCTATTGCACAGGTTCATAGTTTGAGGTTGACTACCCCACTGTCATCCGCTCGGTTTCCGTAAAAGTTTGCTCCCGGTAGAAAATCTGACTTGCAGTTCATGCAGTGCTTCCTGAAAATGAGAGATCTAGGAGTTGTAATTTGCGACTAGCTTCCCTGTTCCTCAAATGAAAAGCACACTCTTGTGATTTTGTGGCGTTTGGTTGAAGCTGGATTGCGCTGTAGACCTGGTAAGTTGTTTAAGGGCACTAGCGAGGATGTTCTCCATTGATTCGAAGTTGTGCTCTGGGTGGCTAGAGCAAGGCAGACAAGAAGCTCCTGCTATTGGGTAGTAGGGACTGGTCATTTGCTTTTATACTGAACATAACTGGAGCCAGTACACTTTCCTGTGAGGGGCCGTTTTTCTGTAGCCTCCATCGGTTGCGCTTATCTTGGAAGATAACGAAGAACCTGCGATTCGGCGAAAAAGTGCCCATGAGCCTAGTTAGGCTAAAACCCTTGGTCAGGTTTGTACGCCTTGGCTAGTAAATACACTGCTCATAAGCCGATAGGTACCACTCCTGTCGCCTTACGAGCTTCAAACCCATCTTCTATAAACTGCGTGAGATTTAGCAGTTGTCGAAATCCACATTGCTGAGGCATGAGTAAGAGGTCAATCACAGGCGCTTTAAAATCAACCTTTCCAGCAGTTTGTGAAGATGAAATATTAGTACGACTGATTGAAATTTTTTTGGATTGTTTCCCTCGGAAACGTCAAAGAATGCCGGCTAATCCTTTCACTCCAGAAATATCGACATTGGAGCCCTTTTCAGGGCCACAGTTAACGATTTCTAATGATCAACTCACTCTTCACTTAAAAAAAGTGAAAAGTAAAAGGTCTATGGGATTGTGTTACGTCGCCAACACCTTTCTTATATTTGATTAACTTCTCATGGTTGGGATTCACAGTCATATAATATTTCTTAAAAGATATCATAGTCGCCGTTGACTGTATAAAATATTTATTATTTTATTTATTTTATTTTGTATAAAATATTTATTATTTTGTAATAATAAATACGAGGCCTGTTCAGAAAGTAAGCTCCGATTGATTGCCAGATTGAAACCACAGTGAACATCAGAAATGTTTTACTTGTAACAATTAGCTACACCTTTCAGCTACTTCTCTACGTAGTCGCCGTTCTGACTTAGACTTTTGTCATAGCGTTGTACCAACTTTTCAATAGCCTCATCATAGAAGGCAGCCGCCAGAGCTTTCCGCCAATTCTCCACGCTGGCCCACACCTCGTTGTCTGTGTCAAAATGTTGTCTTCAAAGACAGCGGTTCATGTGACCAGAGATGAAACTCAGGGGGAGACAATTGCGGACTGTATTGTGGGTAATCTAACATTTCCATTTGAAAACGATGCAGGAGCATCTTCATTGCCCCTGCAGAATGAGGCTGAGAATTGTCGTGAAGACGAAACAGCACGACAGTTATGTAATGTTAGCTGCATAGCTTCAGGCGAAATTTCTCACCAGGCCCTCGTACTTGGCGGCAGACACTATTTTCTAGACATCTTTACGCACTCACTGCGAGCTCAGAAATGAGAAGAGCGACGTGATGCTAACTGGGGTTATACTAGAGACACTACCCAACACATCTGTGAAAAGCTTTATCGGATTTTCATAGTCGTTTCCATTTCGCGACCGATCGGAGCTTACTTTCTGAACGCCCCTCGTATTTTATACAGTCAACGGCGACTATGATGTCTTTTAAGAAACCTTTCTTACAGTCCTCTGACTGACGACTTAAGCCACACGCAGCAATAGAGAGAAATGATAAGAAAGCGACTCGTAAGGGGCATCCTAAATGCAATCCACACAGTAATATGTACTCTAAATTTAATGGCATGTTGAAAGCATTTAAACGTATATGCTGAAAGTGGTTAGTAAAGAGACTGCGAGTATAAAAGGCTTAACAAAGCTGTCTCTGTTCCAAGAAACCTAGTCATGCTATATTAGATGATTGTTCGAATCCATAGGCCGCTTCCTGTATCATAAATTTCTACGCTATTGGATTACGTCGACAGCCACATCACGAACAGATCTGCACAGACACTGCGAGCGCATAACTCGTGTAGATAGCTGCTGTGCTGAAAAGAGAATGTACAAGCAGCCACGGACAACGGAACTGTTTAGCGTGTCACTTAATTTTGTAACGGCTGTCAGAGAGGCACAAAAGAGCGCAGAATTGGCAGCACGTGCTATATCAGCACATTTAGCAGCGGGCGATCTCGGAGGCCGTTCAGGCACTGTGGCCTGCGCGTGCTGCCGAGTCAACGGTGCGCCGTCCGTACCTCGATCCGGGCAAAACCGCTGTCGCCAGAGTCAACGCGTCTACGACAGTGTTTGTTGTCACTTACCTACGTGTGCATCGACAGTGGTAGAGAAGGCGTCAGGGTGTCATGTCCACGTAGAACAAATTTCAGTGGATATGTTTATGTTTTTCAAATTTTGATTTCCAAATTCACTAAGAACTTTCGGAGAATAAAGTGCTAGAAAACTTGTATTGCGCTGACGACTTGAGTGGTAACATTCTACCCAGGCCAAGCTGCACATTGCCAGGCTAAACATGCCTACAACGTACACAGAAAGTTCAATAAGGCGGAAGAATCCCGTAAGTACTTGGAGACGACAAAGTACTTGTCCCATTTACACGTTTATTTTATCGTAGTGCAGACTGAAATAGCGATAATGATGACTCCACACTTCGATTCTTTATTATGAAAGGGAGATTGGGGCAAAACCGACCTGTTAACATTATGTCTTATGAAAATCGGACTTCAGCTATTTTTTTTTTTTTTTTTTTTTTTTTTGTGAAATGAGGCTATTAATATTACGTGCAATATTGATAAGTGGTTTAATTGTTGTGAATTCTTTTCCTGGCGTTGACAAAATGGCGGTTATGCCCCACAGTTGGGATAAAACAGACACTCGTAAGATTTAAAAGTAAAAAAATTTAAAATTTACAAAAAAATATACAAATGAATTTTTTAAAAAACTTATGAGAATTTATCAACATAAAATAAGAAATTAACACCACATGAGACTACATTTAAGTTTCAAGAACAAAAGCTACGAACGAAGTTGTCATCTTGTTCTTCACAGTTGTACAAGTCTTGTGGGCCCATCCCTCGTTAAGACACTGAATTCACCCTTCCCTGTCCTTTGAGTCAAAATATAATTCACTTCAGAACACGCAAGCCTCTTCTTCTTCATTCAAGTCATCGGCATCTTCATCAAATTTATTTCCACTTTCTTTTCTTTTACCTCTCTACTTTCATATTTTGTTTGGAACTTAGATTGAAAAGAAAGCCTTCTCTTTGGACACCTTTTATTTTTAGTATCTTCGCCAAATGCACCATTGTTTAATCTTTCATTCTTTCTTCTTTAATTTTCCTTTGCTCTTCTTTTTTCTTCTCCTCTATCTCCAGTTCTGATTTGTAAGGTGAGGATCTTTATTTACCACAAGGCTGGTTTTTAATTTACAAGGCAAGTAATATTTGTTCGTATCCATACACCATCAAAAGTTTTCTCAAAAGCACTTTCTGTAATACACATCAGCAAATAGCTGACACTGGAAATAATTTATACGTCTGTGACAGACAGAATAGGCTGTAGCACAGATAATACCAAAACACATAGGTGAAATAACTAAATATAGTAAATTTAGATACACGGCTGTGAAGCAGTCAGGGAAAATTTTATTATTTATTGCTTGTAACAACAAATTTTATAATATTTGTTAACAGATGCTGGGAACTTGTAATAAAATACACTTCTGTGAAGCAGATAGGGCGCGCTGTAACATCAATAATCATACATACGTATAGACAGAATTACTAGAAAAAATTGACAAGTATTACATGCGCAGTCCTAATGTAACCAGAGCGGACTGTTGTCCCAGTCGTTAGTATAATCACGGAAAGTACAAAATTTAAAATGTCCAGTCTCTGGCGTCAACAAATATCAGTGACACATATGAAGAACTTAGTTTGGAAAAAATAAAAATAAAATGGTTCAAATGGCTCTGAACACTATGGAACTTAACATCTGAGGTCATCAGTCCCCTAGAACTTAGAACTAATTAAACCTAACTAACCTAAGGACATCACACACATCCACGCCCGAGGCAGGATTCGAACCTGCGTCCGTATTGGTCCCACGGTTCCACACTGAAGCGCCTCGAATGGCTCGGCCACACCGGCCGGCGGAAAAAAATCATTTTAAAACTCTACTTACACGGTTGTAAAGCAATTGAAGGGTGTTACTATTTCAGTAACATACGTAATCAAAGGTAACAGTAAATTTAAAATAATGTACATCTCTGTGAAGCCGCCTGAAGGCGTTACCAACGAGTATTGTGAGCAAGAAAATCCCAGGCAATCAGAGGGCCTACAACACATGAATTAAGCAGTTATAGTAAGGGTTCAATTTCGACAGGCCTCACGGTCAGTTGCTCGACAAACTCTAAAACATATACAGGGAATACACATTAAATTTACACAGCAAGTAAACTGTAGGCACAACAGAAAAACGAGGACATACAACTGAGTCCGTTTCGCCCCGTAGTACCCAAAATAATAAGGCACGCAAGTACAAGAAATGGCAGAGTCTAAAACTTTAATTTAGAAAACACATACACCTTCCGAAACTGAAACCCTCTTACAATTAAATAATTATTTGATTGAGACAGGTTCAAATTATCAGAATGCTGATCCACATGAAGGCACCAGCCAAACACGACCAGTAGAACAATCCAAATCACTTTATTGTCAAATAGGAAACAACACACAGAATAACATCCACAAGAAATGGTGCTCACTGTCGTTACTGTATCAGGCGAAAGTGTGTCATGGATGGCTGCGGAGACGCTAGTGCGCCACCATTCAAGATCTTAAGGAATCGGTAGCTAAGTAACGTTGGACAGAGTTTCCGCAAGCGCAAGAGCCGATATAGCCGTGTGCAAGAGTCAGTTCTTCGCTCCCTCCCCCCGCCCCGATCGCCGCTCAAAGGGAAACAGCGAGGGGTGAGGGGCAGGATGGTGACAGGTACCAGAGATTCAGGGGACAAACCTGTGGTTCAGCGTCCCGATAACTAGAGCTGATTTTAAGCTGACTTAAATGCTCCCAGAGCCGGTTCTTAGTGGCTCGGTCCTCAACGGTCAGCTGCCCGCGCGTGCAAGACACCGGAGCGTCGACGTCTGCGTCAGCGGTGGCGCCAGCGTCTTTTGCATCAACAACTATCAGCCACGTGGATGAGAAACTTCGTATTAAAGATCTTAACTTTACATACACAGCTGTGAAGCAGCCAGGGTGAACTACTGTTTGACTAATATGCAAATTTGAAATAATGCGGCCGCTACGGTCGCAGGTTCGAATCCCGCCTCGGGCATGGATGTGTGTGATGTCCTTAGGTTAGTTAGGTTTAATTAGTTCTAAGTTCTAGGCGACTCATGACCGCAGAAGTTAAGTCGCATAGTGCTCAGAGCCGTTTTTTTGAAATAATGTACACATCTGTGAAGCAGATTTTTCCATCAACTAATATCAATCGCACTGATTAAAAAAGTTAGCTTTATAAATCTTAACTTTACATACGTAGCTGTGAAGTAGCCAAACGGAATTACCATTTCACTAATATGCTTAATCATAGAAAACAGAAAATTTAAAACTATGTAAATGCCTGTGAAGCAGACTGAAGGCCTTGCCAACTACTTTTATGAGCAACAAAATCCCGGGCAACCGAAGGGCGTAGAGCCCACGAGTAAGACAATTACAGCAAGGATTCAGGTTTGGCCGACCTCACGGACAGTTCTACAAATTCTGAATCATACACACAGAATACTCAGCTATTTACAGTAACAAACTTAAAGTAGGTCAAATCAGAATTACAGTGGTATTTGTTCGAGGATTCCAGTGAGAGTCGTTTGCAAGACACCGTATTTTGAAAAGTCCCCTCATGGACACTTGTACGATACCTGTGGTAGAACACACTAAAGAATAACACAAGTGCATGTACTAGTTACGTGGATTCTGACAAATAACCGTAGCAGGTTGTGTTCAAAATGACCACTGGGGGTGGCAATACAGGCTTCCAGTCTGGTATGGAACGACCGCTGCAAACGTGCTAGCATTTCGGCGGCGATGTCCCAGCAGGCTGCCGTAGTACACATTGTATTGCATATTAATGAATGTAGTTCATATGCCCTCGTCGACAGCGTCTTTCATCTTTCCCCACAGGGAAAAACCTACAATCGACAAATGCGGGAAAAGGGACAGCCAAGGTACAGCTCCTCTGCGTACATTCCAACAATTTGGAAACGATTCGTGAAAACATCGAGTAGTACCTCGTGCATTATTGACTGGACAGCCATCATGTTGGTACAACGGGCTGGACAGCCATCATATTGGTACAACAGATTCTTCCTAGTCTTCAGAGGAACATCCTCGAGTATCTGTGGGAGATGGTGTGTTAGGAGGCTGTGATACTTGTGCATGTTCAGTGCCCCGTCTATGAAACAAGAGCGTATGAGCTGACGATTTGCTATCCCATACCAAACGTTTACACTCCATGAACGCTGACGTTCCACCTGACGAAGCCAGTGGGGATTTCCAACAGTTCAATACTGCATGTTTCGACGAGCTACCTGGCCGTGATTAGCAGGTGTGCCTTCATGAGTAAACAAGACACGTGACACATCTGGATTATCCTGTCTTAATGCCCATGTGCAGAAGTTGACACGGTTCTCATAATCGTTTCCATACAGCTCTTTATGAAGAGAGATGCGGTAGGGATGGAGCCTGTGTCAGTCGACAGTGTGTAGGACACTCGCCTGGCTCATTTCTCGTGCGACTGCGCGGCCGCCAACGTGCGGATCAACGGCAACAGCAGCAAAAACGTCAAATTGCCCCCTCATCTGTCGTCACTTGTTTCCTTGCGTTAACGTTGTCTACGTGTTACACTACTAGTTGCAAGTACCTTGTGGAAGAGGTTGGGCCGGCCGGACTGGCCGTGCGGTTCTAGGCGCTGCAGTCTGGAGCCGAGCAACCGCTACGGTCGCAGGTTCGAATCCTGCCTCGGGCATGGATGTGTGTGATGTCCCCAGGTTAGTGAGGTTTAAGTAGCCCTAAGTCTAGGGGACTGATGACCTCAGATGTTAAGTCCCACAGTGCTCAGAGCCATTTCAACTATTTGAATACGAGGCCCTGACTACCAATGCATTACGCGAAAACCGCACATCTATGGCACTTTCCATTTCCGCAATATTTCCGATGCGTGTTTTAGGTGATTCACCCCGTATAATACCACATTTGAAAGGATCCGATGCCCATTACTACTGCGAACATCGAGTTTACTTGCTGAGACTTTTTACCTTATACATCCATAAGGATAAAACATAAACACATGAAAAAACTGCACAGCGCATGTACGAATCGAGCTGTGGTATCGTCCGAAGATAGCGGGGCCACACCAAAGTCAGTAAAGCACATTGACATCACAGATATTAGTGATATCTCGCTGCAATCCACAGTATCGAATGCGAGAGAATGAAAAAAATAAAGCCCCTCTGTCAGCACAGCAGCGTCCTCGCACGGAGGTCAGTAGAGAGCCGAGCATGGAAGCTCTCTGTCCGCAGTTCGTGACCTCAGGTGAAGCGGTCAACAACTTCGGGTAGGAACAAAGAGTTATTCGTGTCTCAATCGGAAATGAACTTTTGTAAAAGTTGAACATTGTACTTCAAGAGAACAGTTTGTTAATTATTGCATCAAGTGATGCTTTAATAATCAACGTCAGTTGTAAATTATCATGTACTTCCTTGGAAAAGGATTTATAAAGTCAAGTAAACGTTTTTATCATTCATGTAATAAAGTGGACTGGTATGTCATCTGTTGTAGTTCCGATGGGCCACCTCCCAGAGGAACAAAATAATCTACAGATACTGGCCAGACGATTGCACTTGTACTTTCGTCTGGCGTAACACGAACACACATCTTCCGCTACCCGATCAGTTCGTTGCCTTAGTCAAAAGTGGTTCAAATGGCTCTGAGCACTATGCGAATTAACTTCTGAGGTCATCAGTCCCCCAAGACTTAGAACTACTTAAACCTAACTAACCTAAGGACATCACACACATCCATGCCCGAGGCAGGATTCGAACCTGCGACCGTAGCGGTCACCCGGTTCCAGACTGTAGCGCCTAGAACCGCTCGGCCACTCCGGCCGGCTTGCCTTAGTCGCTCGGCCATCACCACTTTTATTTCACAGCGTTAACGTCAAGGGTACAATCACGGTAGTCGTTTCTTTACGCGATTTCACAGAAAATATACACTTGCTGATGAAAAATGCTCAACTTTCTATTAGCTATCGAACCTGCCAATGTTAAGCCGTTGCTTGTCTTACCGTTTATAGGCGTTTTTCTTAATAAAATGAGGAGACAGGGAGTCAAGATCTTCGAGCCAAAATAGAGTCTTAGATGGTACACAAGCGACCTACTGAACATGAGCCTAATCTGTTTGCCATGGTAGAGGCTTTCCCCTTGTGAGTAACGCACCACCGTAGACTCATCACAAACGACAGAGGATTATTTAAAGGCAGCATAATTAAGGATGTTGCAGCAGGAAATCATTTCTTACTAAAAATAAGCAGTTTACAAACACGTGCCTCACATGTAAGTTCTTTCTAGGTTTCGTATCACCTGTAATATGACCTTCCGCCCACTGATTGATCAGGTGTATTTTCTGAGTTTTTGTTGCAGGAAACACATGGTCTGGTGGCACAGTGACTGCTTTTCGTTTGATTTATAATCCCCATTAATCTTTGTCTCTTTACTGTAATGAAAGTACCCGCACTCACGATACTTCAATCTTCGTCCTCAAGCTACCATCCACTACAGCACGCTTCCGTCTTGGATTAGTTTCTCCGGCACTGTAAGCTGCACGTTAAAAGTGGTACACAGCAGTGCGGCGACCGCATATCACAGGCTTTATCACTGTTGTGAAGGTATCTTCACAAAAACATACGAAATTGGTGTGACAAACCGAATAAATCGCAATTACTTTATTACTGTGTAACGAGTTACCAGGGACCTCGCGCCCCCTACACCAAATTACACAGGAAAGATCCGCGTACAATTTCCATGAGAAATTCATTTGGATTATTTTAGCAAGCTTACACACACACACACACACACACACACACACACACACACACACAGAGAGAGAGAGAGAGAGAGAGAGAGAGAGATGGGGTGTATATAGCCCTGCAACAGTTCTAGATCGTTGCTAGTAGCGCATCTCGTTAATCTAGCAAAAAACGCTGCACTCCGCAAGAAGACGTGGGCGATACTTCCATAAAAAAGCAGCTATACCACGGCGTTGACAGCGACTACAAGTTTATTAACGTAATCTTCTTCTCTGAATAGATATAACGGGGCTACTGGGACGTGTCAACGTACACGAGCGTTTGGCTAATCTCTTTATGTATGTGTCTCTGACTGTGCCGTATGTGACATTCCAGAGGATTAACTGTGCTCTAGCCTACATACTTATGGTGAGCTAACTGTGCCCGTATCGCGCCTGGAAGGCTTGAGGGTGAACTACATATCCTTCAATTAGAGACAGAAGCGTAAGAGCTACATTAAAATCTGTTAGATTGGTCTTTTTGCACAGAAAAACTGCCTAGTAGATTACCTCTCTTTTGTTTCGTCATTTAATTTAAATCTAAATTTTAAGGTTTCGTATAACAATTTCATCCGTTAGGGAAAATTTGATGAGTCCGTGACTGACAATCAAAACGAAAAAAAAATACAGTACAGCGTTAGTTTTAAAGTTTACTTTCATCGACTGTGGCGTTCGACGGTTACACCATTCACTAAGAAGTCTTTTTTACCTTTTCGATAAATGCTTTTAATGGCGTTCAAGGAGATCATGGGATTACGGTGCATGCTGCAACTGCATGACGGAAGTCATTTCCATGTAAAATCCATCACACATTCTAATGTAAGCAGTAGGTTCCACGTGAAGACGATTTAACCGTCGAAAGGCGTATCTCACGAAGTAAAACTTTGTCATTGTAGCTGTATTGGAATTGTTCGTCGTTTCTTCAATCTATAAACCTCGAATTAAAGCTTTGACAAGTTTCTCCCATTATTTCTGCGAACACTGAAATCGTTTGATACGTAACTTGATATTCTCGGTGCTCAAAGGAGGATTGTAATAATACCCATCAAACCCGACAACTCGACGCCTCCTGACAGCTTCTGTCCTTCATGGTACCTTATCTTTAAAAAAGTAAAGCTTTATAAATTTACAGTCATGCACTTGTTACCAACAAGTTTTCGATTGGCTAAAAATGAATAATAGTAACCACTGTAACTTAAATCACTTTGGTACCTTGAAAACTTGAAAGTTGTTGCCTACAAATAAGGAGAAAGTGTTCAAAGCGGGTTCTGACTAAAGAATTGTATAGATTGACGTGGGAGACGTATCTGATCTTCTGTGTCGTGGTGAGTGCAGATGCGGGAATCAACGACCTCATGGTTATAGTAGCATCACTGAGGACTGTTGTTGGAACAATAGTTAGTGAAGCTATAAAGACATTTATGATCAAAACTTTTGATATGAAAATGATTATGTGGGCAGCCATCAGAAAAAACATTCAGCAACAGGGAGTATAATGTGGATCTCTGTAATAAATGTAAGGATGTTGTAGACTATTTTCTATCTGTGATGTTGCCACAGAAGATGGTGAAGCACGGGATGGATCCATTGTGATTAAATGTCATTTCTGGAAGTTACTAATATTAGATTAGATTAGATTTACTTTCATTCCAATTGATCCATAATGAGGAGGTCCTCCAGGATGTAGAACATGTCAGAAAAACAACAATACATGACAAATATTTACAACTAAAACAAATAACGTAATGTACCATTCCACAGGTCCCAAGTGGAGTGATCGTCATTTTTTAATGAACACTATACGAAAGAGTCATTTTACAAATACTAATACAATGAATTTAAAATAAAAAAGTTTATTTATTTATTTATAAGTTAATAAAGGTGTACTACAACTACTACATGTTTATTTACGATGAATGCATTACTGCACTGAAATGGTGGAGAAGTTAGATTGTACGTACACACACACACACACACACATTCACACACAAACACATATTTACAATGAACACATTACTGCACTGAAATTGCGCAGAAGTTATGTTGTACTTTTATATACAGAAATCAGTTGCTTTTACTGAGAAATTCATCAATGGAGTAGAAGGAGTTGGCCCCAATAAATCCTTTAGGCTTCTCTTAAACTGAATTTCATTGGTTGTTAAGCTTTTTATGGCTGCTGGCAAGTTATTGAAAATGTGTGTTCCTGAATAATGCACACCTTTTTGTACAAGACTAAGTGACTTTAAATCCTTGTGAAGATCATTCTTATTTCCAGTATTGATTCCATGAATTGAGCTGTTGGTTTGAAAAAGTGATAAATTTTTAATGACAAATTTCATTAAGGAATAAATATATTGGGAAGCAGTAGTTAGTATCCCTAGTTCCCTAAACAGGCTTCTACAGCATGTTCTTGAGTTCACACCACATATAACTCTTACTGCACGTTTTTGTGCCCGGAAAACTTTGCCTTGGTTTGAGGAATTACCCCAAAAAATAATCTCGTATGACATTATGGGATGAAAGTAAGCATAATATGGCAGATTTTTTCATTTTTATATCCCCTATATCTGACACAATTCGAATTGCAAATACAGATTTATTAAGACGCTTCTGCAGTTCTGTGGTGTGCTCCACCCAGTTGAATTTATTATCAAGCTATAACCCCAAGAATTTAACACTGTCCACTTCTTCTATCTGCTTGTCATCGTATATTAGGCGTATACTTGTGGGGCACCCCTTACAAGTTCTGAACTACATGTGGTGTGTTTTTTTCAAAGTTTAGTGACAAAGAATTGGTTAGGAACCAGTGATTGATGGCCACAAATATTTTATTAGCTGATCTTTCTAGGATTATACTTGATTTGCTACTTATTGCAATGTTTGTATCATCGGCAAACAAAACGACTTGGCATCTGGCAATGTTGCTAATGAAAGGTCATTGATATATACGACAAAAAGTAAGGGTCCCAAAATGGAACCTTCTGGGACCCCACATGTAATAAGTTCCCAGTTCGATGATGCCTGATAGCTTGATACATGTCTCTTTCCTAATAACACCCTTTGTTTCCTGCCAGAGATATAAGATTTGAACCATTTTGCAGCATTTCCTGTTACACTATAATATTCTAATTTGTTTAAAAGGATTTTCGCTGATGACATTTAACGGTGGATCTATCTTTCGCATTTCTTCAGTGCAATGTGAGTGTTAAAAGTTTTCCGGCGAACTGAATATTCAAGGAAGTTTCCAGCTTGCAGCCAGTCATCGTTTACTATACTCCAAGATACGGAATGTCTCACCAAAGACGTCTGGGATGGGTCGGCGGGTCGCTGTGCGTATTTCTCGGACGCCAATACTTTTCGTGTACTCTCTACATTGTGCGACTGAGTGAACTGGTGTTTTCTTTTGAGTTCTTTTGTCAAGTTTAATCGCTCCTAATACTGCTGCTGGACGTCATTATTGCAACTGGGCCGACTTTGGGGCTTTCCCTGCCCGTCTGTCGCTGGGCCCGGTCCTCAGACTGAAACACCGTGCGCACGTCTTCTGTACTGTACAACTGAGTGTCCTGGTGTTGTTTTTTTTTTCTTTTTCTTTTTGAGTTCCCTATCGAGTTTCCATTCGGTATAGTATAAAGGAAGGATGAACGAGTGTTTCTCATCCTGAAATAAGCAAAAATAGAATGGTATGTGGAGCCTGAATTCATACGAAAGTTTGCCGGTATACATGTTCCCAATGATTCGACGATTTGCAGATTAGTGAAGACATTTCAAGAGACTGGATACATGTTACACAACGAAAGGCTAGAGCACTTAGTGTTTTAATCGGAAATAAATTATGCGAGAGGCCTCGGAAAGAAGTCCGTGAAGATCTCTGCACCGTTTGGCACTTCAGACTGGAGCAACTGCTCACAGAGCTGTGCACAAACTGAAATTTGAATTGTACGAAGTAAAGGTAATTCATGAAGTGAGGAACTCAGATACTGTTGCTCAACGTCGTTATTGCAACTGGCTGTTACGGTCTGTGCACAGTGGGGAAGTTCATTCTGAGAGGCTTTTTTTTCTGATGAAGCATGGCTCCATTTATCAGCGTTTGAATTCACAGAACAATCGACACTGGAGCTGCGAAAATCTTCGTGAATTACAGCAACGACGTCTGCATGATGTGAAACCAGGAGTGTAGTGTGCAGTTAGGGCAAGACGATTTACTGGACCAATCTTTTTCCACGAAACAACATGTTCTGACAGGTAACCGAATAGTATACTGCATCCTTTTTTTCGAAAGCTAATACCTAACGAAAAGATGGACGGTTAGTCCGTGCAGGACAATACAAGACAACACACCGCCAATGCTTCTATGACAGTAATACGAAATGTTTCTGATGACAGGATAGTTGCCTGGCCTCCTCGTTCTCCAGATCTGAATCCGTGTGATTTTATCTTTAGGGAATGTTTATACACAAGGTGAATGCAAACAATCCCCACACGCTCGAAGAGTTACAAGACAGGGTTCGATAGTCATTTCCCAGATTTAGGAGATGCCGGCTTGCTCTTACCAAACAGGGACATCATTTTGAGCACCTGCTGTAAATAAAGGTGAGCTCACGTTAGTCAGATGGAAACGTTGTTTATGCTTACCTCGGGGGAAGCGTGCACACAGCCGACCGACTACCGGTAGATCAGTGTCCGAGAGCCGGGGGCGGCGGCGGCCGCGGTTGCGGGGGCGGTGGCCGGATGTTGTCGTGAGGTGGCGTGGCGTGCCACCCGTGGACCCCTCCGGAGCGTCTCTCGTGAGACACCCTGTATGTCAATAAAGACAAAACCTTGGTGACGTGTGTTCAAAACTTCGAAACCAAGCTCTTAACTGATAACTTTTCAAAAAAAAAGTCCTAAAGCATTTCATTCTTAAGTAATAATGGGCACCGGTCGTCAGTACAGATTAGTTCACTGGAATAACGACACGTCTCACATCAGTGCAAAAAAGGTGCTGGTCATTCCAATCCATAAAAAGTGTTGCAAGATTGGACATGTACAACCCTAGACCTGTCTGACACAAGTCGATTCCTTCTAAAATTTTCCAATACAAGCGGTATTGTGCTCACATATGACGTATCTGAAGTCTACATCTACATCATCCACATGGATACTCTGCAAATCACATTTAAGTGCCTGGCGGAGAGTTCATCGAACCACCTTCACAATTCTCTATTATTCCAATCTCGTATAGCTCGCGGGAAGAATGAACACCTATATCTTTCCGTACAAGCTCTGATTTACCTTATTTTTTCTTGGTGATCGTTCCTCCCTATGTAAGTCGGTGTCAACAAAATATTTTCGCATTCGGAGGAGAAAGTTGGTGATTGGAGTTTCGTGAGAAGATTCCGTCGCAACGAAAAACGGCTTCCTTTTAATGATGTCCATCCCAAATCCTGTATCATTTCTGTGACACTCTCTCCCATATTTCACGATAATACAAAACGTGCTGCCTTTCTTTGAACTTTTTCGATGTACTCCGTCAGTCCTATCTGGTAAGGATAGCAGTATTCTAAAAGAGGACGGACAAGCGTAGTGTAGGCAGTCTCCTTAGTAGGTCTGTTACATTTTCTAAGTGTCCTGCCAATAAAACGCAGTCTTTAGTTAGCCTTCCCCACAACATTTTCTGTGTGTTCCTTTCAATTTAAATTGTTCGTAATTGTAATACCTAGGTATTTAGTTGAATTTACGGCTTTTAGATTAAACTGATTTATCGTGTAACCGAAGTTTAGCGCGTTCCTTTTAGCACTCATGTGGATGACCTCACACTTTTCGTTATTTGTGGTCAACTGCCACTTTTCGCACCATTCAGATATATTTTTAAATAGTTTTGCATTTTGTTTTGATCTTCTGAGTAAGAGTACCGGGGCAGTGGTGTGTGTGTGTGTGTGTGTGTGTGTGTGTGTGTGTGTGTGTGTGTGTGTGTGTGCGTTGCAAGGCATCCCAGATATGCTCAATAATGTTCATGTCTGGGGAGTGTGGTGGCCATTGGAAGTGTTTAAACTCAGAACAGTGTTCCTGGAATCCACAATGGACATGAATAGATGCAGGCGATCAGTCAGGATGCTTACGTACGTGTCACCTGTTAGAGTCGTGTCTGGATGTATCAGGGGTTCAATATCACTCCAACTGCACACGCCCCACCAGCTTTAACAGTGCCCTGTTGACATGCAGGGTCCATGCTCAAATGTTCAAATGTGTGTGAGATCTTATGGGACTTAACTGCTAAGGTCATCAGTCCCAAAGCTTACACACTACTTAACCTAAATTATCCTAAGGACAAACACACACACCCATGCCCGAGGGAGGACTCGAATCTCCGCCGGGACCAGCCACACAGTCCATGACTGCAGCGCCTTGGACCGCTCGGCTAATCCCGCGCGGCCAGGCTCCATGGATTCATGTGGTTGTCTCCATACTCGTACACGCCCATCCGCTCGATACAATTTGAAACGAAATTCGTCCGACCAGGCAACATGCTTCCAGTCATCAAGAGTCCAAAGTCGCTGTTGACGAGCTCAGGCGAGGAGCAAAGCTTTGTGCCGTGCAGTCATCAAGGGTACACGAGTGGGCCTTCGGCTCCAAAATCCCATACCGATGATGTTTCGTTAAATGGTTCGCATGCTGACACTTGTCGATGGCCAAGAATTAAAATCTGTAGCAATTTGCGGAAGGGTTGCACTTCTGTCACGTTGAACGATTCTGTTCAGTCGTCGTTAGTCCCGTTCTTGCAGGACATCGGAATATGATGTTTTACCGGAATACTGGCATTCACGACACATCCGTGAAATGGTCGTACGGGAAAATCCCCACTTCATCGCTACCTCGGAGATGCTGTGTCCCATCGCTCGTGCGCCTACTATGACACTACATTGAAACTCACTTAAATCTTGATAACCTGCCACTGTAGCAGCAGTAACTGATCTAACAACTGCGACAGACGTTGTCGTACATGGGCGTTGCCGACCGCTGCTCGGTATTCTGCCTTTTTACATATCTCTGTATTTGAACACTCGTGCCTGTACCAGTTTCTTTGGCGCTTCGGCGTATAAAGCGTGTCGGGACGATGTGGGAAACGGTGCAGTCTTTGTCGTAAAGTGGAAACGGAGCGACTTATCTGACGTCCAAAAGAGCATCGTCAATGGCTTTCGGGAACGGTGAAGCTCGTAAGCTGTCAACGTGACGCCGTGCTTAAAGTAGACCGTGTATGGTAAGATGTGGCTATCTACAACCGGCGCTTCATCGCACAGACGGCTGACACCCTGCAACAATCTTCAGAACGGTCCAGGCCGGATAAGGGTGCGTTATGGTCTGGGGATTGTTTTCGTGGCAATCTCTGAGTGATCTCGTCTTTCTGTAAGGCATATTGGATCAACAAAACAAACTGCATGTAGAGGTGGACATAATCAACGATAGATGTATATCTATCTTTGGAACCACGTCCATCCCTGAATGCAGTTTGTTTTCCCTCGGCAGTATGGCCCTACCAACAGAACAATGTAATAATTCACACGGCTCACAGTGTACGTGCGTGCTTCGAAAGCACAAATACGGGCTCACCGCACTCCCCTGGCCACCAGACTCGCAAGATTTAAGCCTAGCCGAGAATCTGTGGGACCACGCCGATCGGACCGTACGCTGGAGGCAGCACTGGAGTCATCATGGCTCCACATTCCTGTCGGTACCTTCCAGAGCCTCAGGTCAGCGAATTTCTTCCTGCACGTTTCGCAACGGTCCGCGCTGCAAAAGGCTTTTGACAGGCCTGGTCATACTTATATGACTGGACGGCGTCTATCTAATTAATGCTGGTAATAACACTGAACGTGAAGAACACTAACTCACTCAGATGACCGTTCTACCAGTCACAGAAAATTGCGGCTGTAATCATTGCACAGCTGGTGCGTGCATGCACGAAGTTACATTGACCATATACTATATTGTTTGGCAATGTGATCGCATTTAGTTCTGGAATCAGTCACATCAAGCTTTCCAAGAATATCTGTTCAGCTCGAGTTACTTTGCAACGAAATTATTGATCTACTCGTTCGGCCGACCCTTGAGTGTTGTACGTAAATATGGCTTCGTTATCAAGATAGATTAATGCAAGAGATGGAAAAGAGGTGCACCATTCATCGTAGTTTTGTTCCGTCAGTGTGAGCATGTCGCTGAGATCCTCCACAAAATTCGAAGGGCTTATATGTACTGAGAAATGACAGTTCCATTTGAAATCTTTGCGATTATGAGCGTCTTTGACTGCCTCAACACCTGAATGATACGATACTCTTTGGCTACCAGAGATTTTACTAGAAGTAGACGACGGAAAGAGAGAGAGATTCTGTTGCGATAGAGAGACTGTGTCGAGTGGTCAGTGAGTAAAGAGTTTGAATGACGTACGTGCAGACCATAATTTTTATTTGAAATGCTCCCTATGAGATTGCGGATAAAGGATGGTTTCATTGAGTAACGGGACATTTGGAAAAAGGTAAAATGAAAAGACTTCTTATTTGCTACAAGCGTTAACGTGTTGGTATCCACGGTGAATAATTTGAATCTTCATTCTTATTCGTCACCCTCCACTTATAGTTGCAACCGTTTTGTAATAAAAGCAAA
Organism: Schistocerca americana; assembly: GCF_021461395.2. Taxonomy (NCBI): domain Eukaryota; kingdom Metazoa; phylum Arthropoda; class Insecta; order Orthoptera; family Acrididae; genus Schistocerca; species Schistocerca americana. Next base: position 6,095,778 of record NC_060120.1, on the reverse strand, counting down.
AAGTAAATTTCTCAACTTAAATACTGTTTGAATCAGTTTTCATTGTTCACAATAATGCTAAAGGAAGAACGTAGTTTTCAAGTTAGTATGATCCCCACTTCTACGTTATTAAAGAAGCTTAGCAGAATTTCGAATTAAACGAACCTTTCCTTCATTTTCAAACATTTTAGTAAGTTCAGCTTCACAGTTTGTATGCAAATCTTAACGAAACGGTACTGTCAAGCATTTCACTATTGCGTGGACAGCTACTGCATGATTTTTTTAAAAGTAAAGTTAACAAACCTCCCTTTCGAAAGAGGCTTAAAATAAATGATAAGGCAAATAACCGTGCATTGATTTATTTTAGGCATTTGCTGTTCAGTGGTTCTTATCTTAACAGTTAAACAAGACATAGCATGTTTCTGAGAGGCCGTCACTATTGCGCTAGCAAAGTTCCTGTAAAAATATGACGCCATGAAATGGTTTTACTATAATGGTTTTGTAAATATATTTGACTGAAAGTGCACTTTTTGTTTTAATATATACCCTAATTGTTGGTCAGTGGCGTCATTGTTTATACAATGACATCCGCGCAATTCTCTGGGGCGCGCGATGCCGTCCTGAGTCTGTTTTGCGGAGTGCAAAGGTTTAAACGAACTTTGTGAGACGAAGTTAAAAACAGTATTCATTTGTGTGACCTTTTTACATAATTCGGTAGATGTATTTTCTAACAGGGCACGGTTCCTATATGCGGCAATTAGCCTGTTTGTTGTGATTGTTTAAGGAGGCCATTTTGTGTATTATTCATAGCCATTCTTCGCATTCAGTTTTTTTATACATAATCAGATTCAGCTCACTCACACACTGAAAGTAATTTGTGCCGTTAATATTAGTGTTCAAAAAACGGGTAGCAAAAGCTGTTGTGGATCAGATTACATGGGCGACACTGTAATCAGAAATGAAAAGACACACAGTCTTCAGTTACAAGTTTTTAGATAGTAAGTTTTCAGCCGATTAGGTTCAACATACGTGAGTGAAGCTACCAGAAAGACTTTACGCATCGCGGAGGGCGTTACTCACAAAATTAAGTCATAAAACAAATGGATAAAGATATTATTTTCTCTGAGATATATCTTGTGTGATGACCACAACGCAAAAATTCGAGAAATTAGGGCTCACAAAGTCGACTACTGGTATTGACAATCGTTCTTGTGCCACCCACGATTGGAGTGGTAAGTATGGAAAATGATGTACTCACCAACACGCACCGTTCAGTGGCACAGACGTAGGGGCAGGTAGTTTCAGTTATCAGCGCGATCTGTGTTCCTCAGATGCGTTTCCACATGTCTACGATGCTCGGAACAACTGACCACTGTTTCAGCAAGATACAGTTGTTACACAGTCTCTGGGTTTTCATACTCTGCAAGTAGCTCCTACTCTGTTGCGACATTTTAAATCATTTCCTTCACTGCCTTTTCCAACGGAAATACATTTATTCGCCGCGTTTTTGTAGAGTTATCCATAAACACATCCCTACTCCCCACTTAGTTCCAGAACACCTCCGCCATGCTTATTCCCTGATTCGACAGCTTCCCCGTAACTCTCCTCTATAGGTAACGGAATCTGTTACCCTAAATAATCTTCTCCAGTGATACAGTTTCCAAGTCTCTTTCCTAGCGTTACGCATTTTACTTTAGTTTTGCACTTTAATCTGAATTCGAAGCTGAATAGTGCGCACTCGTCTGCAGTGCGGAGGAAAGCATGTAACAAGGCTGAAGCGTGCTGCTCGCGCGTTCTACTGCCTTACCATCACAGAAAGTGCCTTGTTAGCTGTCTGAGTTATAATGATCGCTGTCGACGAAAGCTTATAAACATTAAGCGTAGAAAAAGAGGAGCTGTTAATTCTCCGTGGTCGTCTTGCATACTATGCCAGTTTACGACACGCTTGAATTACTTGTCTGCTTAGTAAATTGGCCCTAATCGTCAGACGGCAAACAAGCTCGTAAATACTCCGGAGGCTTGTATCTGAAAACAAAACAAAAAAAATCTTTTAAAGTAAAACATTTGTTCGAGATATAACGAGGAAAAAAGCCCTCCTTTTCTAAGATTTTCATGTGTAATCTGTCACCAATAACGTCATTAAACGTTGCACATTCTTTGGAAAGAAATCGGTTATGGCATTATAGGAAGGAAGAGATGACTTCACTGGAAACCACGAGAAACTTTGATCAGTAATGTGTGAAATGTAAATTGCTGGGCATTTCCTATGACATTGCATCTGTGTCGTAAACAGCCGCTGAATGTCCGACTGGTAGATATCTGGAGGAAGCATCATCTGTAAGAGAGAAATCAAATTTACCATGATATGGTAAAGAGTTCTCCGTCTGTCACAGAGATCGTGTTGTTAAAAATGAAATCTTAACTTTCTTGTTTTGATGCGTGCTGCGTAGGGAACGTAAGTCTAGTGCTAATTTTATCTGCTAAATAGTTTTATTTAAATAGATTTTTAAAGTAATCACGTTAAGTAAAGTTTGTTCAAATGGGTTACTGGTACACCACCCGGTCATAAAATTCTTTATTTCCAACTTATTATTGACAGCGAAAATTCACCCAGAGTTCGTGAAGATTTCTACGAACTCTGCTACCTGATTTGGGACAGCTGATAATTGAATTAAAATATTGCAGTACGTATTTTCAAGACGGTTCACTTGAAGGATTTCCTAAATCGCAAGAAAGTACACTTTATGGCGTTGAATTACTTCGTTATTTATTATTAAAGTTGTATTACAGAGCTGATTCAAAGAAACATTGGCAGAAAATGTATGGTATCTTGATACGTGATGAACTAAGTACACTTAAGCTTTGTGTTAAGATGGGGTGACAAAAAGCAAATAGTGAACGAACTTCTCGTTAGTTTTGAGCAGTTTCGGCGCCAATTTGTTACTTTTGACACTATGTGGGTCCATCTCTTCACCCCAGAGCTGAACACAGTGCAGTTCGTTTATGGTAGCCTTCGTCTGTGCACTAAAAGAGGCGACGTCTGTTTCATAAGTTGGCAGCACTCGAAAACCTTCGTGCATTGCTTCGCACTAGCCCAAGCTAAGGCACAGAAAACGGTAAAGACAAAGTACCTTAATGTAATAAGGTTTCCTTTGCCGATTTTCTTGAAAAGCTATAACTTATAAATACTGTTTAAGTTTCCTGGACTATCATAATAGAAAAAATAATATGAAAGAACGGAAGGTGCTTTGGCAATGGCAAATGTAACGGACTAGAAGCGCTAATTCTTGATCATCCACCTTATTTTTTAGATGTGGCATCCTCTTGAATTACACTTATCCCTCTGCGTAAGGAAATATGTGGCTAGAAAACCTGTTGAGTGTAATGAGGAAGTTGCAGCAGTTCTGCACATCTACCGAAAAGCGCTTTAGGTATGAAAATCTACTGAGAATTGACATAAATTGGTACTACGTCGTACGATGAGTGCGTATTTCGCATAAACAAGTTTACACTGCAAGGCTGGGGAGTTTTTAATAGCCACGGTAGTTTCATGACAACTGGAGTGGTACTCAGTATCTACTGAGATTTCGAACCGTGTGCTTGTCCGTGAGGGAAACGATTTTTCCTTCTGTGGATGTATAGACAACAATAAACGGAAACACGCCGATGTCTTCTGGCAGCGTTTCAAACAGTGTAACATTAGATAAAGCAATTGAAACTAGATACTTCCGTTGTTGAAAGTTGCAGCCAGGAAGTGGAGAAAAGGCACTAATAAATTTTTGCAATACCCTCAACTCTTCCAGTTTGTCAATAAGAATTTCACGACATTCGATCCGTGGCGTTGTCCTTGGGTACCACTCAGCTAACACTGTTTCCCAGTTGTCTTGTGAAAGCTGTGGACGTACATTGTCCCACGCCTATAGAAGCCCTTCATTCACTGAACATTGCTAGTTTTCACTCGAGTCTATACCAATTACAGAAAAACGGAAAGACGTATAAGGCGGTGTAAAGGTAACAGGCAAAAATAGTTAGTAACATATTTTGTCCATAGTTTCCATGCGAAATAAATTTAAAAATTTTAATTTAGAAAAAGTCTTAAATCCAATTGGATACCAGCGTTATCAAACATTTCGCAACAGATCCGCTTATAGTTGATTTTTTTCCTCTCCGAAAGACTCTTCTACATGAGGCACGGTTTCTTGGAAAACTCGTTCACAGTCGTGACGTAGTGCACCTATGGGGCAGCTAATTTCTTGGATTTTCTGTTTACTGTACAAAATACTACTTGCTTGGTTCTGTAGGACGTCGTACAACGCATAGTTGAATGTATTTTGACGAATGTGATCAAGAGAAAAGCAAATTTGAAGTCTAAAAGCGCCGAAAAACCCTTAACTCTTGTTAAAATATCTGAATCAGTTTCTACCATGGCTCTGAACTTCTGTTCCTACACATAGTCTTCAAAAATCATGATTAGTATTCCATTGCGTAGGACGTGTGGAAGACTATGTTGCAAAAAAGGAATCCAAAATGTTTAGAAGACCTTGAGAAAAATCTGCAAGCCCAACAATCGAATTAAAATATATTTTAAACTCTGTTGTTTGGCTGGTGGTTTGAGGCAAAACGAGTTTTAGCTCATGGGCATAATAATGAAAAATATGGTTTCATGACATGTGACTGTGATTGATGCTTGAGTCCCACTTAAATTTCCCACCATTGTTGCCGCACTGTCAAATTTTTGTGCAATGAATTTTCATTACATCCGCATTCTGATACGGAGAGCAGAATAAGTTCTGCAATAACATGGGCATGTCTATGACTACTTATATCACAGGCCCTAAGAGTCTTTTCTTTATCTCTCCTTCATATACATAACGCAGGACTATAGAACACTGTTCTTTTTTTGCCACATTTGAGGTTTCGGCAACCATGATGGCTACACCAGGAACATCCATAATTTCCTGCTTTATAGTAGACAACAATCGATCCTACGGCTTGTATTTCATCATTCGGAGTTCGATTAAGAATTCCTTTAAGCACAATAGAAGTCTGTGTGTACTCCGCCAATGGGGACCATACCCAGCAGTTTTCTTCGACAATTCCACGTAACTTCCCTTATTGGCAGAATTTGTTATTTCATCTTGTCATCAAAAGGTCAGCTCTAGTTTTACAAGAAAACACACCGCATTAATAGGTCTTCAAAGGATGCCCATTTTGCGCCATACCTTTATAGACTGTGGAGAGATACCGGGTATTTCATTTTTAAGCTGGTCATCAAACACAAGTCTATTCTATTTTCCTCAAAAGCAGCTACAGACGATCGTAGACGTTTAACAGACAATCCGTGCTCGATTATCGACTTCACTAAATTTCCCGAATGTTGTACCCAGTTTTAGTGCAATTAGCATTTCTATCCTTTCCAAACAACAAATAGTACTATCGGAACACCGCATTTAGCTCACCGCTACGCTAACCAGTCACATTTCCTATAAATATTGCAGTTAAAATGTCTAGTGAATTTATTGGTCTTTTGAACCAAACTTGGTAGTCTTGGTGCTGATCATTCATTTTTAATTATTTTCGTCTTTTGTGGGAAATAATACGCACAAAATGACTTAGATAAAAGATTTTTTTGTAATACATGTAGATGTAGTTCTGTTTATTTTACTAGATACCACCTGGCACCCTGACACACAGACACATTTTCTTACAGTTCGACAAACTCGCAAACTGAGCATTGCAATATTGCACCATTGATACGCTCCACCACTATATATTACATGCCCATCCGAAGCATTGCTACTGCCCGTAGGCCAACAGATGTGCGCGTGTAAGTCACTCGCTGTCCAATATTAGCGGCGACTGCGGTTGAAAAACCCGCACACGCCGATGACCAACTGCTCAGCTAAGCTGCACGGACATTGCATCGGCTCGCCTCACAATCCTTTATCATTAATGTAACGTAACGGTCGTATTAGATCACTACGTTTCAAGGAATGTAAGGTTTTTGTCTAGATATTGTTGAATAAACGCGTGGTTGTAATTACATAATATATCGTTACAGTTATTGTCACCGAAGCAGTGCTTCAGTTGATTCCCCTGTATGCACGACACTGGTTTTGGAGAATGTAACGAGGCGCTTTCCTACTGGGCCTCAATCTTCAACGGACGAGGTCGGATGGTTGAAATGGTTCAAATGGCTCTAAGCACCATGGGACTTAACATCTGAGGTAATCAGTCCCCTAGACTTAGAACTACTTAAACCTAACTAACCTAAGGACATCACACACATCCACGCCCGAGGAAGGATTCGAACCTGCGACCGTGAGGTTGGATAGTATGGGACAGGTTATTGTATCAGATAAGAGCTGTAGTGCAAATTATGGAGGAGCAAGACAACTCACGCGATTTTGATCAAAAAAAGTAAAACCCTTCTGAATAGCAACACCCTACGTTTCTAGTGAGTTTTTCGTGCACGAATTTGATTGTGAGTGTTGTGTGTTGTTGGCAGATGAGTAATTTTACGTTTTTGTTACATCTCTACATACAACTGATGTTATTGTCTACATCGCAGACCGTGACAATCTCTAAGCTAAGTAACAACAACGGGAATGTTAATCTGCCAAATCGCTACTCTCGAGTTGAATCTGACAAAACAAGTTCTGATTGTACCGGACAACACAGATACCAAAAATCTTTCAATTTTACGTTTGTTCCTGTAACAGTAAAATATGGAGAAGTCACTACACAAATGGGATGAAAACAATATGCAGGAACGTATGGAAAATATCAGACTACTTCAAATGACAATCAGAAAAAAGCAAGACAATAACATTCGCTTCCAAGGACTACATTAGGAAACAACGAGCGTTTCCTGCGAGCGTTCGGTGATGAACAGAAAACAATCTCGTATTGTACGCTCAATAAAACTTTTGAAGAAGGCGGGATTCAATGCCACATTTGTGAAGGTTGGGTCCTTGAGAATTGTGCTCGTATAGGGTTAAACAGTATTTCCTACACATGTGATAAATGTTTCTCTAAAGGTTAAACGAATATTTTGATTTAGCGTTATTCTGTTCAAAACTTTTATTTGATAGCCGTATTATTACTGACGGTTATACACATGTCCTGGTAGCCGAAAACGTCGTTTATTTTTAATTTCTCATGAAACAAAGAAAAATATTTTTGCCAACCAATCAAGTGTATAATCATTAATGTGAACATGGTCGCAGATACCCTCAAAGACTTTTTGTCTAAGGTGATAAACTTTATTATTATTCACGTATTGGCCCAGCAGGACCACAAGAGGTACAATCCATCAATGTTACTTGTGTCCAAATTTATTTCATCCTTTCAGAGTAGTCTCTTCCTTTCATCAGACCACGGTGTTCCATTTTTAAATTTCCTCTCACGAACTTCCCAAGTAAATATCTTTTGTCTGAATATTTTTCCGTCTCTAATGCACGTACACTGGCTACTTTAAGATAATCCTTAATCGCAGCGATCCGTTTAATTGGCTTAGTTTTGGCCTTATTTCTGTTTTCCTAAAATTCTACTATTGCCAGATCCTCTGCAAAGGCGAGGTAATCTACTCTAACATTACTTCTGTGTAACCTGATTTACTGCTCTATATTTTGACTCGACTTCAGCTCTCGTCATTGTGCAATCACCTTTTCCAAAACACCGTTAAACAGTAATGGGTGAGTCCATCTCCATGTCTTTATACCAGATGGTTCAGAAATCGCTCCTATGAATTTAACTTTAGAGCTAGCGTTAATTAACGTTTCCTTAATCAGTGCTCGAGTTTTATTATCTAGCCCTTGCTCCTTTAAAGTTTGGAAAAGAGATTCACCATGAACTGTGTCGTAGGCAGTCTTGAAATCCACAAATGTACGTACAATATTGTTACCAGAAATCCTTTGGTACCTAAGGATTAGCTTTAAATTGATAATTTAAATAAATTAAATAATTTAAATAAATAATCTGCTTGGTATTCACCAATTTTAGATTCTAACTGCACCTGGGCTCGATCAAGTAAATAACGCGAGAGAATTTTGTATGTGACCGGGAGATGGGAGATTCCTCGGTCATTATTAACATCGGTTCTGTCCCCTTTTTTTCTGCAATGAATGAATTAGGGCAGTTTTCCAGTCCTCAGGTATTTTCTCAGTTTGCCAGATATGCCCTATTATTTTAGTGGTCGTTTTTATAGTGTTAGGGCCAGCTGATTTTAGTAGTTCTGCAATTATATCTTCTTCTCCGGATGCTTTATTGTTTTTAAGTCTGTTAATTTGTTTAATTCTTTCAATTTCGTCAGGTTCCTTAGAGTTAGGGTAGGTGTTATTAGTCTGTTGTGGTTGGAATTTATTTGCTGTTTCTGGACAGTTTAATAGTTTTTCAAAATAATCAGCAAGTACCTTACAATTTTCCTGGTTGTTAAGAGCCAAACAGCTATTTTGATTTTTGAAGCAAAGATTTTGAGGTTGGTAACTAGTTAGTTTTGCTTTGAGTGTGAGAAACTAGTTCGTAAAGCCAGCCCTCTGTCGCACAGCTCGTATAGGGATGGGCTGGCGACTTTGGATTTTGAATGGAAACATGTGTAGGCTCTGGATCAGTATTTTCTGCGTACTGGAACGCCTCTGCTGCAATTTTTTGGACGTACTTCCTTGGAGTTTGCTGAATAATTCCAGAGAGCGTGGCGATGTTTTCAGGAGCAACTATAGTTTTCCCAGCGCCAACATTCCCCACTAAGTCATCATCCACGTTGCCTGTCCGTTGGTATTTAGCGAAGAGCTTGTGAATGGTTTTAGTATCGGGTGTTTCTGGAACATTAAATCGTATTTTAAAACTGTGCTTTGTTGCCGTAGGATTGCGTTATAACGTGGGGTAATAGAGTACAAGAAAAACACGTTGTTCAGTGGAATCCACGATTTCAGCCTCTTCCTTCGGTATGGGAACCTATTTTCACGTTTTGACGGTTGAACTGATTGCTCTGAGCTGCGGCCCACTATTTATAGGCACTACGTATTGCGATTACAGTACCGCCTGTTAGCAGCTTTTCGAACTATTTCGAAGCTTCAGTTTAAAAGTGTTACAGCTTTCACAATAAACATACCGTATGTTGCACTAGTCTACCGATCTTAGTTTTCGATGTATTTAATTTTGCAATCAGGAACACTTTCAGGGAGAAATGAGGAAATATGATTTAGCCCCTTCATTTTACTTCGCGGGGGAGCGAAAGGAAAAAAAAAGAATAACATCCAACATAGAGCCATAAGACAATAAATCCTTATAAATTAGATGATACCACCAAATGATGAACTGTTTACTTTCATGTTGTTAAAACCTAGAAGGTGTCACGAGGTGCAGAAAAAAAGAAGAGTACAGTCGAACACCACTTCGAAATTCGTGCCCTCGTTTTATTTATGGACCAATTAGTTATCCGTCTAAAGTAATTTGAGTAAATCACAGGAAACCTTAGTCAAAACTCATTTCGTGGTGCTGATGTTGGCATCGAGTGGTTGTATGACGTCTACTTGACACCTCCCGGTATCCTTATTTATAACCGCATATCCACCGCCCCTAACTCACGGGAACTAGCCGGAGCTTGATGCACATCTCATTTGACGGTGCCTGAGATCAGTTTGATGTCAAGTGACCACCAAGGGAGCCGTATATCTGCTGGGTGCTGTTGGCAAACAAACAGATCCACGGATTAAACAGCGTATGAGAGATTTCATTTGATCTCAAGGTTTATTCTCCACAAGGGAAAGCCTCTACCACCTCCCTCGCTCTTGCACTGTCTCTTGTGGTTTTTGACTTCCAAATTTTCGTCGAAGTTTCGTGACTGATCTTGAATGATCTGTTGGTATTTTCATTTCGCTAGGTGACCTTTCAGTAAGAGGATTAGAGGATTATTTATTTGTTCATAATTTGACAAAAGTGACTATGTTTGCTTCGTGTGTCGTTACAAGCGGAATGTTATTACTATATATTACTAATATGAGGAGAAAGTACTAAAATAGTATGGGTCGTGAAGAGAACGGATGATACGGGAATGTCTAGGAAGATGCATGAAATGAAGATAGATTTTAAGAGCTTAGGGGAAACGCCAACGGACAAATGGCTAAAAGGAATAAGAGAAACCGTATTGAAGAGCGGAAAACAGTGGGGCAGAGTGGCGACAGAGAAGTGATGGGATGCCTGGAGAAGACAGACTTGCGTTTCAAGCAGAGTCTGGTAGGGGTGGGAACCCGTGCATGATGATGAAGATGATGACTGGAAATAATGAGGGATCTGAGACAGAACTCTTTGGCACGCTGTGTTTAATTTCTCCGTGTTTTGAAAGTGCTGGTCATGAAACTGTGGCTAACCGCTTTCTCTCGTGAGTGAAAAAAACACCATTACTTGCTAAAATAGTATATATTCTCAACCCGATGAATACATCGGAAACAATCGACGACGTTCTCCACATTCGAGGACCTCAAACCGGATTCTTCTCGTGATGTTATGAGTGGCGCATGCCGGACCTCTGTCGCCGCTCACTTGACAGCATAACAACTTACCCGGCCGAGGCCGCAGCATTACTCAACGCTGCTCGCCTCTCCACGACATACGCAGTACATCGCGGGCGATTAATTACCGCGCCGCTACCGAACCGAGTCGTGCGCACCGCGGCACGCAGCAGTTTTCAATCAGCGGCCCGCGCAATTAGGCCGGCAGCCAGCCAGCTGGGATCGGCGAGCAGTGGTGACGCCTGGCGGCGAGTCGGCGAGTCGCCGAGTCAGGGTTGCCTCACGCAGAGCCAGCGCGCCAAGGCCCGCCCCGCCGCCAACCCTTTTGTCATGATCCTGGATCGTGCGCCGGCGGAACAATAAGCAAAAAGGCCCGCGCCGGCCTTGCTCCAATAGCTGGCCGTATTTTTTTTATTTCCTCCGCTTCTCGTGAAGGCATCGTTGTGTAACGAGGCTCGCTCTACGCTTAAAATATTCATAGTCTGTTTTTCTGCCAGGTGAGAGCAGTCGCGATTTAAATGCCCCACAGCGACGTACGTTTGCAGTTGGCGGCAGGCGTTCGTGTCTCGTTAGATTAACCGAGGCACTTGCTGTCGCTACTTCCATTTACAGATTTTTATGCGCTGCGACGGAGAGCGGCTCCCTTTGGCGGGAGCATTTACTGCACAGTTCCGCTGCGGACTGCTGCTGCTGCTGCTGCCTGTTAAAACTATTTTGTCTTTTTGTTCGGTTTCCGATTTGCGTCTCTTTCGATTACCTGACGGCAATTCTGGGTCATAACAAATGCGAACTCCCTTTTTAATTCTGTGTATGTGAATCTACTAACTAAATCTTTCCTCTTCCTAACCATTATACACTGCCCACTTACATCAATGGGACTACCTATCAGAAACGTGAATAAACACCTTTTGCAGCGCAGATCGCTGCGAGAGGAAGACTGTCAGTGTGTTCTCGAAACCATGCTGAAGTCAGTTCAAAAAATGGTTCAAATGGCTCCAAGCACTATGGGACTTAACATCTGAGGTCATCAGTCCCCTAGACTTAGAACTACTCATACCTAACTAACCTAAGGACATCACACACATCCATGCCCCGAGGCAGGATTCGAACCTGCGACCGTAGCAGCAGCGCGGTTCCGGACTGAAGCGCCTAGAACCGATCGGTCACAGCGGCCGGCCGACGTCAGAGCCGTGGCCAGCTGCACTGGGTTTCTCGGCTGAAGATCGGTGGTGCGAATAGCCCGATCAAGGCACTCCCACGCATTCCAGTCTCGGTTTAAATCCGACTTGTTTGGTGGCCAAGGGAGTACTCTAAACTCACCCTGGTCCTCCTCGAGCCACGCACGCACACTGCGAGCTGTCTGACACATTGCAGTGTCCTGTTGGTAGATGCTACCGTGTCTAGGAAAAGCAAATTTCGTTTAAGAATGGAAATGGTCTCCAAGGATAAATGCATACTTGTGTCGACCCATTGTGCCAAAATGACGAGATCAACCAGGAAATGCTGGACGCTTCCAACAACTGGCGCAGGGTGTTCGCGTCCGGTAGAGCGTAAAACGTGATTCATCTCAAAAGACCGCCTGTCGCCACTCAGTGGAAATCGAGTTGCAGATTCCATCCTTCGTCGCCTACGAACAGCATGGTCGTATGGACCTGGCGCCTGCTACGGAGGCTCATACATAGCAACGTTCGCTGAACACTCGTTGAGGAGTCACTGTCGGTAGTCCCTTCGTTCATAAAGGGCGCTCAGTTGCACGTTCGCTGAACGATCGTTGAAAAGTCTGACAATTCGCTGTTGACAGCCCCTCAGTTGCCCAACAGTTGCACGTCTGTTGGCCCGTACACATCTTCGCAGCCGTCCTGTACCGCCGCCATCTATGGCTCGTGGTGCACCACAGTTCTCTCGGGGCCGGTTTCACATAGCGCCAGTTTGCCATCCACAGTATATTTTTACCGTGGCGACACTCAAATTGCTTACAAACGCTTCCACCCTTGGCCCGAACGCCAACTATGATGCCGTGTTACACGTCAGATAAACCGCTAAGTTTCCTCATTACGACAATGACTGCGGTGTTGTCCACGCTTTCTATCAGCTTCCACTGCAGTACAAACACCCCCCGTCTCTGAGTGGTTACTGCAATTTGACGTAGAACATAGGTGGTGTTCACATTAATGTGACTGGACCGGGTAATAGCATAATACTGAGCGATTGTGATAGCTTTGGAAACGATTAAACTCTGCGAAACTCTGCCAGTTTTCGAGTATATCGATCTAGTAACGTGGTGTGGAAATGTGGCCTTTGTGTAGCTTCTCCAAACAAGCTAAATTCTACTTTCCCACCATTTGCCACATTATTTTATGTTAATCACTATACAGACTTGGCTCAAAACATCTCATCTAGACATAGGTCAAAGAAACTCACGTGCGACCTATCCTACAACGTTGGTCGGGCGTGTAGGAACGACGATAAATAGAACTGAGGTTTTAGACCACATCCCTAGAAGGGCTGCACCAATATTGTCACTTGTCCGGCTGACCCAAGGGGGGAGGATTGAGATCGTCATTGTGTTACAGCAAAACATGAATTGAAAGACACTTGAACGTAGACAACAAGGATCGCGGAACGTGGCAACTTCTGGCTTCTGTTTCGAGAAACAGTATTAAGCTTTTAGAAATATACTACAACCCATACATATTGCTCCCTAGGAACTGTAAATACAATAATAAATTAATTACAGCGCGCTCAGAGACAGTCAACCAATCATTATTTCCGCGCTCCATATGCAAATGAAACGGGCAAGTAAGGAGTGCACTGGGAAGCATCTCCTGCCATGAAGTTCACAGTGGTCCGATGTGTGTGGATGTAGATGTACTCGACGCAGGAAGATTAGGTTAGTCGGCAAAGTAATCACTAGGAACAAAGCTCAAGCTCTGGTTGGGGAAAGATATGGTGCCAGGTCGGTTGTGTTATTTTAAAGCAACCAACCTGGAATTTGACTTAAGCGACTTAGAGAAATCACGGAAGATCTAAATGTTGATGGTGCGGTGTCATATTACATTCCAGAGGAGTGATATGTATACCTACAAGGGTGTTTCCCGACGAGCGTTACTCACGAGTGAACTCCATAAAACAAGTTATCTAGAGGTGATCACAAGTATTGAGCGGATTTATTGTTGCATTTGGATGCGGAGGACTATGCTAAGCCACGACACGTAACTTCAAGTGGGGCGTCGATTGCAGTAACATCGCTTGTGAGAACGAGGATGTACGACCTATGGTATAACCGGCCTACACTGGATAACCGCGACTCACTCGGAGAAAATACACGGCTCAATGAAAGTTTGGAATACTATCGTAAAATGTAGTCTACGATACTAGAGGTCTCACTGACCGAGGCACGTCATCCATTATACAGTTAGAGCCCATATGCTAGATGGTGTGTACTATGGGCATTCTTTGCGGCCGTTTCCCAGTCATGTAAACATACCGCTGCCGCAGCGGCATACCCCGAGTAATCCAGTAATCCAGTATCAACAACAGCTTCATTCAGTTTGTGTAGGCACTTCAGCAACATGCCACGTAGAGACATACAACACTTTGATATAGTCAGGATAGTGGCTTTACTTTCAGCAGGCCATACACAACAATATCTTACTCAAAGTGGTGTCTCTAAGCAGTGCAGAAACTCCAGAGAGACGGGAAACGTGAGCGATAGACCTCGCAGTGGTCGTCCTCGTATGACAAAAGCAATGCCGGATCGTTTCCTCCGACTGACGGCTCGCAGCAGTCCAAATTCAGTACTGGTAATAAACTCCCAGGGAAACAGGGATTCGTATCTCAGACCAGACAGTGCACAGAAGTTTGCATTAGTGTGGTCTTCATTCCAGTAGACCAATGAGAAGTTTTGGACTGAACCAACGAAACCAACACAGTCAAAGGACCTAGGCTCTTGCAGATCAACATTGGACCATTGCAGAATGGACTTACGTCATGTTTGCTAACGAGGCCAGGGTTGGTTTTCGACCGGACGCTACACGTGTGAGGGTTTGTAAGAGCGCTAGACGACACCAGGAATGCCGATACACTCAGAAAGTCCACTGTTTGCAGGTGGAAGTGTAATGTTCAGGCTGGCACTAATGATGGGACGTCGGACCCATCTAATTCCCATCTACAGCAATCTGACTTGTCCCAGATACCTCCAAGAGGTCCTACAAACGAGTGTAAGGCCCTACAGATGTAAAGTCAGTGACAGCTTCATCGTAGTCGATGACAATGCTAGGGCGCACCGTGCTCTAGCAGTGTCTCGGTATCTTCGAATATCCAGCATCAACATAGTTCCCATACGCGAATGCAATGCAACATGCATGGGACCTGATGAAGGTGGTCATTGTTCAGCGTCTGAATCAGCCTAACAATCTTCACGGCCTCACTGAAGCTGCCTTTAAGGAATGGGACCTCATACCCCAAGATAATCTTGATGTTCTCATCCAGAGCATACCTCGCAGCGTGGAAGAAGTCATCCGTGTGCAGCGATGACGTACTCACTACGAGAGACTGATAATCATCATCATGAGACGAAGATTTTCAATTTATTCGTAGTAGAGGGACTGCTTTGTTTTGTAATGATTTTTTCTAACTAGCCGAGATCGTTCTTGTTTTCAGAAAGAGTTATGTTTATTATGTTAATAAGGTAATGTAAGAACCACAAAGGGTGTACTATGAGAAGTCATTGTAGTAAACTCTATGATATTTCAGACTTTTGTTCAGGTGTGTGTGGTTATGACTGGACCCAAACAAATGAACTGTTAATGAATTGTCATTCTGACCTCATCGCTCCTTGTATAAATTTGTGTGTTGTGTTGGGAATTCTAATCTTTATCCTGATGTTATGGCCCAAACTAATAGTTCACATTACGTTGGTTTGTTTGCAGTTGCAAACAAAATTATTTTTTAAAGCAGACTTTTACGTTCCATTCTTTACAGTTGCACCAGGTTAATTTAGAGGGATGTTGCTTATTCTTCTTGTTTTGTTGCCCCTTTTAATACAATTTTGTCAAAAACTGGCATTTTGAGCCAGTGGATGTGTACTAAATATAGGTTGACTCTTACATAGAAGATTACAGCAACCAGCCACTTTTTACAGTGCTATTTATTTATTTAAACAATGCCGTTACCGGTTTCGAACCGAGAGGTTCATCTTCAGACGGCTAGTCCACATTTTACATTAGATTCCGCCTTTTGTTTCCCCAACTGACGAAATTTCCTTGCAGTGGTGGTGCCGATGAAGAATTCCGCGCCATTACGTTTCAGTGCAAGCTGCTCATCATCCTGCAGCAGCGAAAGCTGTATAATGCACTTTTTATGTATAAATATGCATATAATGTTAAGAACCACTGACACACTCAGAAGTTCCATCACATGGAGGCATGTATACATGAACGAACTGCTCAGATTAAAAAAGGTTGTAAGACAGGGATGTAGTCTTTCGCCCTTACTGTTCAATCTGTACATCGAAGAAGCAATGACGGAAATAAAAGGAAGGTTCAGGAGTAGAATTAAAAGTCAAGGTGAAAGCATATCAATGATATGATTCGTTGATGACATTGCTATCCTGAGTTAAATTGAAGAAGAATTACATGATCTGCTGAATGGAATGAAGAGTCTAATGAGTATAGAATACGGATTGAGTGTAAATCGAAGAGAGACGAAAGTAATGAGAAGTAGCAGAAATCAGCGAAAAACGTAACATCAGGATTGTTGATCACGAAGTAGATAAAGGTAAGAAATTCTGCTACCTAGGTAACAAACTAACCAATCACGGACGGAGCAAGGAGGACAACAAAAGTAGACTAGCACTGGCACAAAAAGGCATTCCTGGCCAAGAGAAGTTTACTAGTATCAAACACAGGCCTTAATTCGAGAAAGAAATTTCTGAGAATGTACGTCTGGAGCACAGCATTGTATGGTAGAAAAATACGCACTGTGAGAAAAGCAAAACAGAAGAGACTCGAAGTATTTGATATGTGATGCTACACACGAATGTTGAAAATTAGGAGGAGCGATAAGATAAGGAATGAGGAGGTTCTGCGCAGAATTGGAGAGGCAGTGAATACGTGAAAACACTGACACGGAGAAGGGACAGGGTGACAGGACATCTGTTAAGACATCAGGGAATAACTTCCATGTTACTAGAGGGAGCTGTGGAGGGCAAAACCTGTAGAGGAAGACGGAGGTTGGAATACATCCAGCAAACAATTGAGGACGTGGAATATGAGTGCCACTCTGAGATGCAAGGGCTGGCACAGGATACGAGTTCGTGGCGGGCAGCATCGAACCAGTCAGAAGAATGATCACTCAAACAAAAAAAAAAAAAAAACAAAAAAACAAGAGAGAGAAAGAGACCTTTGAGTATGCTTATGGGGCTAATTAAAGTGTAAAGACCACGTAAAACTATTCGCATGTAAGACAGACGCCCGAATGAGATTCATATAGCTCATCAGTCTGGGATCTGCACGAGGTAGGATAGATAGAGGCAAGAGATAATATCTGAAAAAGATCGGTGCGTTTAGTTACATTTAGTAAGCACCAGTGCATCACAGACATGCTCAAGTAACGCCAGCAGTAGACGCTGCAGGAGGGGCGTAGTGCACAGCCGTGTGGTTTACTGTTAAAACGTCCAGAGCGCGCATTCCTAGAGGAGTCAGCCAGTATATCGCTTCCTACTGGTCCGCAGCTCGTGCTCGTTCTTCACTTCATGAAACATAGCCGGCACGGTAGCTCAGCGTGTTCGGTCAGAGGGCTGCTCGCCCTCTGTAATAAAAAAAAAAAAAACTCAGTAAAGGTATCAACGATCAACTTGGACTGATGTATTGTGACGTCCGCCCAGACCAAACGCAAAGAACAATACTCAAAAAAAAAAAAAAGGAAAAAAAATGCGGTAGCGTTCTCGCTTTCCGCGCACGGGGTCCCGGGTTCGATTCCCGACGGGGTCAGGGATTTTACGTGCCTCGAGATGACTGGGTGTTGTGGGTATTTCATCGTCATTTCGTCATCATTGATTTGCAAGTCGCCGAAGTCGCTTCAACTTAAAAGCACTTGCAAAATGGCGGCCGAACTGCCCCGCATGGGGCCTCCCGGCCAACTATGCCATGCGATCATTTCATTTTTTTGCTTCCTATAATGGAATGTAGTCGAATTAAGTCGGGTGATGCTGAGGGAATTAGATTAGGAAATGAGACACTTAAAGTAGTAAAGGAGTTTTGCTATTTCGGGAGTAAAATAACTGATGATGGTCGAAGTAGAGAGGATATAAAATGTAGACTGGCAATGGGAAGGAAAGCGTTTCTGAAGAAGAGAAATTTGTTAACATCGAGTATAGATTTAAGTATGAGGAAGTCGTTTCTGAAAGTATTCGTATGGAGTGTAGCCATGTATGGAAGTGAAACATGGACGATAAATAGTTTGGACAAGAAGAGAATAGAAGCTTTCGAAACGTGGTGCTACAGAAGAATGCTGAAGATTAGATGGGTAGATCACATAACTAATGAGGAAGTATTGAATAGGATTGGGGAGAAGAGAAGTTTGTGGGACAACTTGACCAGAAGAAGGGATCGGTTGGTAGGACATGTTCTGAGGCATCAAGAAATCACCAATTTAGTATTGGAGGGCAGCGTGGAGGGTAAAAATTGTAGAGGGAGACCGAGAGATGAATACACTAAGCAGATTGAGAAATATGTAGGTTGCAGTAAGTACTGGGAGATGAAGCAGCTTGCACAGGATAGGGTAGCATGGAGAGCTGCATCAAACCAGTCTCAGGACTGAAGACCACAACAACAATAACAACAATGTACATTTAGCGTGAAGACAATAAAGGTAAGATCAGACAGCTCTTCCCGTGAACCGTTTGCAACTGCAATAGGAAAAGGGGGAAATGACAGTTGTACACCAAGATCCCTCCACCACACACCATAAGTGGCTTCCGGAATATAGATGAAGACGTAGATGTAGATGTAAAAGGACATGAAGATGCGGTGTTTGATAGGAGTCTCATTGTGGGTGTCCATTCGGCATATTAGTCGAATTGTGGGCGTTCGGATGTTACAGTGGTCCAATGTTGGACTGCATGAAAATGGAGGACAGGCATACTAGTTACCAAGATCCGGGCGACAACGTGTGACCACCACAAGGGAGCATCGCCGTCTTGTGCACCGTACGAGTACACATCGTAACCCCTTCACACGTGCGCCTGCAACGGCTGCACGTTTAGTGGTGACGTGACCAGAGAACATGGACTGCTGCCGAATGGCGTCGTACTGTGTTCACCGACGAATTGCGGGTCTGCGCTACCCAGGCTGAACACCGTAGGCGAGTATGGCGGCTACCTGGGAGAGGTCCCATTCTTCCAAAGTTTTGGAGAGGCACAGCCGTGTCACTCCTGGTGCTGTGCAGTGCCGACCCGTTTGGTATGACTAGGTCACGGCTCATAATGGTTGAGGGGACGTCTGACTGCACCACTGTACATCACGGACGTTCTGCGTTCTCATGTTACCTTTGAACCGATAGCATCGTAGTGCCATTTTTCTACAGAACAATGCTTATCTAACTTAAAGTGGCTCCATAAGCTATTTGCATGATGCTGAGGCACTCCAATGACGAAAACATCCGCAGATCTGTCTTCGATAGAACATGTGTGGCTCGATTCCCGGCGGGGTCAGGAATTTTCTCTGCCTCGTGATGGCTGGGTGTTGTGTGCTGTCCTTAGGTTAGTTAGGGTTAAGTAGTTCTAAGTTCTAGGGGACTGATGGCCATAGATGTTAAGTCTCATAGTGCTCAGAGCCATTTGAACCATTTGAACATGTGTGGCACCAACTCGGACATCAACATCCCATTTACAGTATCCAAAATATCATGGACCAGTTACAACAGTTGTTAGTCTGCCTCATGAGAGGATACCAAGGCTTTCTGAGTGACGTAACACCATATACTCTCTCAGCCTATGAAGTTTCGTTTCTTCCTACGCTTTTGGGTGCTTCACTATCTTTTCAGACAGTTTATTTACAAGGGCAATACTTATTGACAATGTATGCTAAGATGCATGCCATTGTATTTATTAAGAGTTTTTGCACTCTTGAAACACTGTACGTAACCTGTCTATTACTGTGGCACTTTTTTTTTCTACTTCGTTTTATACAAAGTGCTATTATTCTTGTATCCGAATTGTCAAGAGTTAAATTTAAAACACCAAAATTAAAATTACATAATTGTGGATGGCTCTGTTGCCCAATACTCAGAGAATACATCTGTGCAATTGTATGGTCACTGCGAACATTGAACCGTCTTCTCCATGTGTTGTGCCTCACTGTATTCGTGCTGCGTTGTTAATATCTATTTTCACTTGCCCGTTACCGATTTCCATCAATTTAAAATGTATGTTTTGACGAATGTCGTCTGACCATTTTCGTTGGATATGTTGTAAGGGATACTGCTATCAAGGTGTATGACGTAGTCAGTCGCATACCGTACATATCGCTGACTCTCTGAAAGATTCGGAACATAAAACTCATTTTCCGGCAGAGGGCATTGTATTGCTGTTTAGATCAAAATGCCCAAGTGCTTGGCAGTCGTTCACATGGAATGGTTCAACGCAGTTAAGTCGAAGTTTTCCGTCAAATGGTAAGGCAAGTGTGAGTGATTAATCGGTTTATTCGTGGAGAGTACGTGTAATTATACACTAAGTCAATAGATTAATGAATACCATCATTCTTTGTCAGTAGCATCCGTTTCTGGGCTGCACAACTATTTGAATAATTATTAATGCAACTGAGACCGTTACTGCGTGATTTTAATTCCTAAAAGCAAAACAGCAATGACAAATTCTACGCTGAAGTTAACGCATTCATTTGATGGTTAACTTTCATGAATGATTATTTACTCACGTTACGTATCCCACAGGAACAATAGTTGATTTAACCATCCCTACGGAACAAGGATTTTTTTCCGAAGTAAAACATAGCCTATGTATTAATTCACGGTACAGGCAATCTACATTGTAAAGTTTATCCAAATCTATCCAGGTAATTCAGTGTGAAGGGATAACAAATATACTAATTACTAACTTAACGGAGAAAGAAAATAACTAATTTATAGTTCGGCGCAGCGCAAATTTTATAATGAATCTGTACGAGCAACAACATCATCTGGCGACACCTGTGTTCCTGTTACCGGTGGATACGCCCGCATACTACAATCAAATCCAGCCTCTCTAAAAGCCTACCACGCTGCACATGTAAAGGCGCGAAGTCTCACTTTCGTACGGCACCTCAACTGACACCGTCGTTGGGCGTCTTCAAGTGTCTGAGAAGCTGTAGGATACGCCTGAAGTTCAGCAGCTAAAATGCAACAGGCTTGTATGGAAGTATGGATTAAACATTTTGAGGTTAGTATAAGCACTGTATTCATTGTGTTGAATCGTATTATGTAGGACGTATTAGACATTAAAAACATTTTCGTAAATATGATACAGTTTAACAATCGAAGAGTAGACAGTCTTTTCTAAGAGTAATTATTGTTCCGCATTTCGCTTTGTATTCTATAAATCAACAGATCTCTTGTACCGCACACTTTTAAAAGCAGGCTATTTGTTAGTTCAGCGTGTAAACTAATTCCATCAATCTCTTCTAAATCTGTCCAGCCGTTTCGACGTGAAGGAGTAATAAACATACTCACACACGAACTGACGCAAGTGTAATATCTATGGGATTCATTACCTGCTGCGTCTCTGAAAAGAGGACGAGAATTTCTCGTTCGGCCACAGCCCTCTCTTTTTTCGTAACTACATTCGCTCAGATGTTAGTCGTTGTACTCGCTACATTTATTTCAAGCAACGTGTCAGTAACCGATACGAAAGCAATGTGTCATTAACCGGTACATATCAATAATGGCGTGTGTCCATTTGTTCGGCATAGGTCCATTCCGCGGGGTTGAGAGTGTCAAACGCAACAGCTATTAAATTCGGCAGTTTTAGTGCATTATTACCACTGCAAACTCTGAAATTGTTATTTCCATACCCCTGGTATGTATCCGTAGTTAAAGTGTGATCACAGGTACTTTCTAGTGACAAAACTGAACTGATGCCAACTCTATTACCTTCTGCATCTACATCTACATCCATACTCCGCAAGCCACCTGACGGTGTGTGGGGGAGGGTACTTGAGTACCTCTATCGGTTCTCCCTTCTATTTCTATTCCAGTCTCGTATTGTTCGTGGAAAGAAGGATTGTCGGTATGCCTCTGTGTGGGCTCTAATGTCTCTGATTTTATCCTCATGGTCTCTTCGCGAGGTATACGTAGGAGGGAGCAATATACTGCTTGGCTCCTCGGTGAAGGTATGTTCTCGAAATTTCAGCAAAAGCCCGTACCGAGCTACTGAGCGTCTCTCTTACAGGGTCTTCCATTGGAGTTTTTATCTATCATTTCCGTAACGCTTTCGCGATTACTAAATGATCCTGTAACGAAGCGCGCTGCTCTCCGCTGGATCTTCTCTATCTCTTCTATCAACCCTATCTGTTACGGATCCCACACTGCTGAGCAGTATTCAAGCAGTGGGCGAACAAGCGTACTGTAACCAACTTCCTTTGTTTTCGGATTGCATTTCCTTAGGAGTCTTCCAATGAATCTCAGTCTGGCAGCTTCAGATTGGGAAGACCTTCTTTGATTTTAAGGTGGAAGACATTATATCTAGACCTGTACTCTATGAATTATTACGAATTGTGTGACACAAGAAACTTTTCATTGCACCTTATATTACGCTTCTACCTGTTCCATTAATGAATTGGGTGTAGGAAAAATGACTGCTTGTGCCTCTGTTTGGGAGATGTCATTAGCCTAATTTTATCCTTCCATCTGAACGGGATCGATGCGTAGGAGAATGAAGAGTAATATCAGTTTCTGCCTTGGAAGCCTGGTTCTCATGACATGTACGGCGTCTCGCTTCGAATGTCTGCCAATTACGATTCAGAAACTAATCCTTGTAATTAACACATATTTTTAGAAAGGAGCTTTTACTGCAGATAAGTTTCTATCAGGCATTACAAAACACAAACAACATTGTACCCGTCTTCTTCAGGTGCTGCAATAGCTTTTGCATTCCGGGAGTTATGTAAACAAATTTTCGTAAAAATTAAACTATGCAACATTTCACGCGTCGTAGCAGTATCATTTGGTAACGTGCTGTTGCTCTTTCAGCCATAGACTCGACAGTTTGGTTAATTATTAGCCGGTATCCGTATCAGAGAAATAACTTTGTGGCACATAATCGCTCAGTTTCTTAGCGAGTAACCATCGGTATATCTATTTACCCAAGTAATTTTTGCTCGGATAAATTGCGTTTTGTTGCCGTAGGTACTTAGCAAGGAAAGAGTGTAATGCAATTAAGGCTGCCAGTGAAAGGGGCTGTTAATAACTACGAGATGCGGAAGAGATCACTCGCGATGTCTTATGCGGACAGGTTCGTCGACCGTAATGGCGCGTGCATCGCCATCAAAAAGAAACGGCAGTGTGCGACGTGTGGCGTGCAGCCGATGCCAGGCCAGGCGGCATTAACTACTTGTATAACGCAGCGCCGTGTTCTCTCTTGCAACTATACAAGAGCGCCGTCTGGTCCCCTCCTGGGATACGGGACCCACGCGGCAGAGTTTTATTCGCTCATCTTTCATGTGAAGGCACTTAACTGTCGGCGGCACGTAAAACGGTAATAAATTTTGAGCAAAATCGACCTCTGTGACAGACAGAAGCAGACTGCTGGAGCGGTACTCGAACCCGGATGCCTTGAGTTTCGCAGGCACTTTCCTACTATTATAAAGTGTTAAATAGATTTCGTAGAATAAAAATAGAAATAGCACACCACTGGGCATTAACCCCTCTTTTCAGTCCGTTTCCAGCGAGCGTCTGTAAGCGATATGGCTATAATTTGTTGCAGACTTCTCGATCATATTCAGAGTTCGAACATAATAAATTTCTTAAAGACAGAAAGTTTCTAGCTGCAAATGAGCATGGATTTAGAAATGATTGCTCGTGCGAAATTCAGCTTGTTCTTTTCTCATGTGACATCCTGCGAACGATGAATGAAGAGTAACAGACAGATTCCACACTCCTAAATTTCTGTAAAATGACACGGTGCCATACTGCAGCATACGGAATAGCTTTCCAGATATAGTAGTGGCCAGAAGACTTCTTAAGTAACAGAACCCAGTACGTTATCTTGGACGGCGGCTGCTCATCGTCAAGAGTGTCCCAGGGAAGCGTGATACGACCGCTCTCTTTATATATATATATATATATATGTTATAGTGGCAGTGGATGGTTAAGGGAGGTAAACCGTCCCTAGTGTATGTACATCATCCTTAAAATGATCACTGATAGCTTACCATAGACTAAAAAAGAAAAAGAAAACAAGCACACATCCGCTATTGAAAGTATACCATCATTGTATGTGTACTAGACTTGGCCACTGTTTCTATGTTTCGATACAGTGTATCGATACGTGGAACTGTTTCAGTGTTTCGGAACGGCTGTGGTTCACTGTTTCGAAACAGTGGTGTTTCATTCCGCCGCTGTCTCGAATAACCGGACCAGATTCGATCTCGAGCCAGACACAGAAACTGTATCGTTGTTTCAAATAAGGCTGTTTCAGTCCACCTGTGCTTGGAACGGACTAATTGTATCGAAACAGTGATGTTTCATTCCGCTCTGTGTCGGACGAGATTCGGGCTCGGCACAGGTACTGAAACACAACATACCATTTCATGAAACATTTTCAAGAGTGTCGAAATCGTTTTGACAAGCAATAGCATGAAGGTTAAGATATCCGAAAGTAAAGCTTCGTTTCTAGGTGACTGTCCTATTCAGAAATGGCGTAACATCTGCTTTATAAACACTAACCAAACAATAAAACAACGCATACTACTCACATTCAAAATAATAAATATGTACAGTAATCATATTTCGAAACGCAATTAAGCCTACAACATTTTGAATAAAAAAAGGCGTAGAGTGACGGTTATTAGACATATACAAAAATTTGATGTAGGTATGATTGAAAGCAATCTGTTTGACATATCACTGACAATGTAATGGTGAACGGGAAGGACTGGGAAGCATGGTGAATTTATAGTAACGGTTCGAAACACCTTGAAATACAAAATATTTTTCTGTTATATTTTGATATTTATTCGAATTATTTGACGTTATTTGTGAGTCTATAGTCACTGTGCCTATTAATAACCCATACTAACGGAATGTGGGAATCCCAGTGGCATATCCGTCGTTTCTGCAGTTTGCTCCCACCTCCAGTTCCGTTCGTGGGGGTTCTTGTGTCTTCAGCTATGGCTGTCCTCAGCCAATTGAAAAGTATGAAAGTCACACGACACAAAAGCAGCGCATTTGCTGCAGGAAAAACGAAACTGCCAAGACGCGTAAGTGATAGTTTCATACTTTCTGCGATATGATTAGCGCTCTCGCACCTCATTTGTGTTTATATGGACATACTTATACAGTAGACATTCAAGATGATAAAATGTGTAGGTTTATTAGATTACAAAACACAAACTATTTCACTGTTTCGAAACACCGTATCGGAACATTACATTGTACTGTATCATTTGTTTCGAAACAGTTAGGTGTTTCAGTTTGCCCAACTCTAATTTGTACAGTAGCAGATTATTGAAGGTGCGTCCAACAATCGTACGAGGCACCGGCATAAATGTAATTGTCGATAGTTGCTTATTGTTATGTTACACAGTACGGCTGTTAAAGAGTGTCGAAATATCGATATCTATTTTTTCCAACGAAGTTATCGATATAGTTCGGCGATTTTTCTTATCTCATACCGATATCTAACTGGAAACATCGTGTGCCGATATTTTAATTTAAAATTTTTCGCAACTTTCGGTAAATATTTGAAACTATACTTTTGAAATTTTGGAAGAGTATAAGTTTACTTTCGTTGTCTGAAACAGCCGTACTACTTTTTGAAATTTCATCACATCCAGTCTGTCCTGTCTCTTTGACTATGTGAAGCAAGTATAGTTGGTGCAAAGAAGAAGACCGATTGCGTTGAGAGGGGGAGAGGGGGCGGTCGGTGGCGGTGTGAATGGAATAACAAGATTCCCGATATGAAGAAATAGCACACTAGTTGCGTTAAAAAACAATTTTTAAGGCAACTAGAGTGCTATTTCTTCACATCGACATTCTTCAAAAACTGTTGTTGCAAATGATGAACAAAAATCTAAACGAAAGATTGGTCTTTGCGGTAGGTGAGGGGAAATGCTGACGCTCGGCGCTACCAACAAAAACTGTAAGGTTTAACTTCACCGCGCAATTTTGACACTACAACTGCTAGGTCGGTAGCGTTTGCAGGAATAGGAACACAAGTAAGTCGACAAGAAGTGTTCCGGGCAAATCCGGTAACTGACGGAACCGAACGACGAATACCTTTTATTATGACAGTTACCTGCAGTTACCACTGTCAGCAAAGAGGTTATCGCCTATCGTGAACGTGCGTCGTTTTCCTTTCAGTTCTTGCTCTAAGGGGATAAGCAGGCTGCTAGCTTTCTGGTTCACAGAATATCTAATAATAAATCAATACTTACATAAAACCGGCAGTATATTTACAATGTGCAATTGATATTTTTATAGGACAGGACGTCGATATTTTTTCCGTCGATATATAGATAAGTTCTCCGATATTTCGACAGCAGATAATGATTTTATAAATATCGATATATCGGTTGTCTGATTTTTAAAAATATCATCAGTTCTATTATTCAGCTGCGCAGCTATGGCTGACGACAATGGGACGCGGAAACCCCAGTAATAACGTGTCTCCGGAGAAGGAGAGAAGTACGAGTCGCTTGCCATCAAGGATGAATAAAATCTGGACGGCAACTGCTTCAAGTTTTTGAAGAGATATGAAGTGCTCGAGGTGAATGGAGTAACGAAATTTAATGCAACCTGTTACTGAAGAACGCAAGACGAAGCACTACGTTTGTCATTAAGAACTGTGTGTTATTCTGCGTGACGCTCATTGCACGACTGGCCACGGAGGATACGACCGAATTATAAAATGCTTAAAGTCGAAGTACCATAAGATAACATACACGTATTTCCAGATTTATCCTAGCTTATGTGAGCCTCGTTTACAGAACAAAAAGGTCAGAAGAAAGGAATAACAATGAAGCCCATACTGTTCAAAGAGATAAATTCCAGATGACAATTTGATCTCATCGACTTCTGATCTTAACGAGATGGAGACTGTGGTGTCACCGCCAGACACCACACTTGCTAGGTGGTAGCCTTTAAATCGGCCGCGGTCCGTTAGTATACGTCGGACCCGCGTGTCGCCACTATCAGTGATTGCAGACCGAGCGCCGCCACACGGCAGGTCTAGTCTAGAGAGACTCCCTAGCACTCGCCCCAGTTGTACAGCCGACTTTGCTAGCGATGGTTTACTGTCTACATACGCTCTCATTTCCAGAGACGACGGTTTAGCATAGCCTTCAGCTACGTCATTTGCTACGACCTAGGAAGGCGCCATATTCAGTTACTATAATTACTTCAAGAATGTATTCTGAACAGATAATATTGTGAATCATGTACCGTCAAGAGCGACGTTCATCATTAATGGATTGAAATTAAGTATCAAACTAATTGCGTCCGCTTTCTAAATTCTAATTCCTTGTCATGTTCCAGACCTCGCGTCAATATAGTCCTTCCCTCCTCACGCCAGCCTGCGTGAGCTAAAACGCGTGCATTTCGGCCTGCTCTCGTAACACGGTGTTGGCTCTTCCGCCAACACAACAGAGACTGTAAATTCGTAATGGTTTATCAGGACCATCTCACTAAATTCGTTTTCCTCAGGCCATTAGAAGTTCAAAGCAGCTGATGCGGTATGCGATAAAATTATTAACATTTTTACCTTGTTTGGCGCTCTCTCAGTGTCGCAGTCAGACAATGGTCCAGAATTCGTTAGCAAAATAATGAGCAGCTTAGCTGAACTGTGATTGAGTTTTAAGATTATGCACGGTAAAACCAGATACTGTTAGAATCAGAGCAGCGTAGAGTGAGCAAATCAAGACAAAAAGTATGCCCACTACATGGCTGCAGGAGGACAACAACGTGGAACGGAGCCGCGCACTAAGGTTTGTGCAGTCAACGAAGGGCAGCATTCGGGAACTAAAAGGTCAGCTATGTTTGGATGCCCTCCTGAACATAGAGTGTCTTCGTCAGGCTTACCTCCTGAAGCATTGGCGAACGTTCACCCTAACAACGACCTTCAAAATATAATTAATCGAGTGAGTATTACTAGTGAGGAAAGAACTGAAACGTTGGAGGAAGATGGTCATAACATATCTCCTGCGCAAGAGGATAACACACTAATGCCGTGCGGAGTGGCCGCGCGGTTTGAGGCGGATTGCGCGTTCCTTCCCGCCGGCGGTTCGAGTCCTCCCTCGGGCATGGGTGTGTTTGCTGCTCTTAGCATAAGTTAGTTTAAGTTAGTTTACGTAGTGTGTAACTCTACGGACCGATGACCTTAGCAGTTTGGTCCTTTAGGAACTGACACACATTTGAACATTTTTTAACATACTAGTAGGAACAGATGTTGAGAACAAAAAGAAATAATCTGTCCCAGACAGCAGTGAATACTACCTAACTGATTTAGAAGAGTTAAGGCGTGCTATTAAAAACCACAGAACAGAGGTGTACAAGTGCTGAAAAGAACAAGCACAAAGAACGCATCAGTTGCTCAGACTGTCGTTCGCCACCAGTGGAAGAGGGATGTACGGCGAGAATCCCAGTTGTCGACTTCGGTCGTGGAAGAGGAGATGCAAGTCGATCTTGAGTGTCTTAATCGAGACAACGGCTGATGGGTTCTACCGAATCTGGACGGCAGATGTTCTAAGCCAGCTTGACGCAAGGGGAACGTATAAAGGCACATTTGCATGCCGAGCGTGAGTTTCCTCGGAAACGCGAGATATTAATTAAATAAATAATCAGTGACAAATAAATAAAGCCTATGGCACACAACTGCAGCGCTGTGTCGCTGATAAAACAAAAGTACATTTACGTTACTCGTATGTTTGATTAAGAAAAAGGAGAGCCCTGGTTGAAGTGGTGCGAGAAGCACGTATTTTAGTTTATTGTCTGGCACACCGCCATATTTCATGATATAGAAAATTACTGCGAGTTGCAACCATACTAGGCACTCGATTCTGTAAAGAATTTATATTTATAAAAGTAAGTAGGATTATGAACTGTAGGCTTATTCATTGAATATATCTGATTTAACTAACTGTGTAATTTTTTGTTTAGTAGACAATCACCTCTGTACGACGTTTTGGCATGGCTGGCAAATTATTGTAATATTGAGATTTAGTTTATGAGTCCGCACCTACCGCAGCAGTCTTTGGAAACGATTTAATTACGAAGTCCGATTATTTCAGTTTTATTTCACGGTCAACTACGAGTAACATTGCCTTTACGAAAAAGCCATTGTCAAGCGTCTGATACCGAATAATCAAAACCTGACGACTCATAGGAGAGCCAATCATACAGATATTAATAATTAATATTTTATTTTATTTTATTTTATTTTATTTATTTTATATTGGCGACTGCGTGTCGGACTTGTTATTTTGTCATTTGTTACATTGTTCTCTTTGTTTCATGTGAAAAATCAACCTTCTGGTCCTGGACTTGACTATATGAGAAATAAAAAAAAATCAGAAGATATTTGCCAATTATAAAATTTTGCGGGAAGACGCAGAGAAGCTTCCAGCAAAATAAGGTAAGACGCAGCATCTTTGCATTAGCAGGCTTGACCAGACGTATAATTCAGTGTATTAGCTTTTCAGTAAAATTCTGTAGTGTTTCTTTTCCGCATAACAGTTTCAGTGATAAATTCCATTCTCAGTATTTTTCCTTAAACAATAACGTATGCAACAATACCAATACACGAGTGTACAATATGGCCGACTTCTGTACGATATCATGTAACATGGCCAGCAGCCATTACCAATAATCTCAAATTCAGTTTATATTTTTAAATTAACAGACAGCCATTGTTGCTACGACCGATTCATACTCAACTGTATTTTATTTTAAAATCAGTGTCAAATATTTTCTTGAAACATATATCACGTGTGGCATGGTAATAACTAGAAAACAATACGCAAAAATGGAACAGCAAAGACGTACTATTCAGACGCAATCCGACTCGGACGAGAGACAAATGTTAGAAAATGACTTTACGACAGCAACCGGTAGTGACGATTCATCAAACATTGACGCGAGTGTTGACGAAAATTTTGACAAAAGGCCTTCCACCACAAAAATTTCAAAGTCTCAATCAGAGCCCATGTTAATGCATGACGTCACGTCTAATGACGCGGCGGGGGCAGAGACCTTGCAAACGGTAAACATTGCCGACATGTTACAAATGCTAATGAAGCAAAACGCCGAAAACATGGCAACCTTACAGATGCAAAATGAACAGTTAAAGACACAAAATGACGGAATCAAATCTGATCTCATAGCACTCAAGACAGCTAATGACACTTTATGTAAGCGTGTGGAACTTATAGACGCCACACTGACCAAACAGATGACTGAACTCAGTACGAAATTTTCCAAGCTTAATACGAGACAAGAAAAGACTACAAATGACGTAGCACTTTTACAGACACAATTAAAAAACCTTAATGTCACGTGTGAAGCTCTTACTGAACAAATTCAAACATATCCTTCAGTACACGACAACCTTGAAAAACGAATTACTGACGTGCAGAATAAATTTGACGATGTTGAACAACACCTGACTGACATCTTACAATCTGATGCCACAGCTCATTTTCAAAATATTAATAAAGAATTTCATGATTGGGTAGAGAACAAAGACAAACATTTTGATAGATGCATACGTGAAAATTTACCAACAATTGTGCACGACTCCGTAGCGGAATACATCACTAATAACAAACAGCTGATTAGTGACGCAGTACAATCCGTCACTGCACCCATGAGACAATTCACCGATCAACCACAGTCTGAATGTAACGAAAATATCAGTCAAAATGTACAGTTCAGAAATCAATATACATTCGAGTATGACGCACACATACCGCACACAACATACACACAAGAACAAAACACACCACGACAACAACACATACCACAACGTGCAAACACAAACACAAGGTATTATCATGGTAAACCACAGCAACATTATCGTAATTACTCGCCAGCTGAGCATTGCAGTAATTACAGTGGTACAAATCCATATCATAATGTATAGGTCAACGCACCTGAAACAACAGAACATTTTTCGTTGAAGCATTTCATTGCAATGCTGTGTAACTAAGAACATTCAACAATCTAAAGTTGTATTGTATTATAACAAATATTGTAATTTTAAAACTAAGTTACCTGTCATAGAATGTAGTCTTCATATGTAATCTTGGTGGAATATTTTCTTTGTGCAACGACTAAGAAATGCGCGCGCACACGAACAATATGAACTGCAATACTGTGCCGCGTGATCTAAATTTACGAAATAACGGCAGTGCCGTAGTTACACAGACGCTTCTGCGCATGCGCGCACTCTGTTTTGCCAACATAAGAACTTTTTCGGCGCACGCGCGTCATTCAAATTTTGTATATAATATACAGTATAATGTAAGTCATGTAAATAGTTGTAGATAACTTAGATTTTCTTGTGCCTTTAGGTGAATTGCTCGCCTGCAGGTGTGTCCTTTCGCCTCGCAATTCAGGGGGCAATATAAAGGCACATTTGCATGCCGAGCGTGAGTTTCCTCGGAAACGCGAGATATTAATTAAATAAATAATCAGTGACAAATAAATAAAGCCTATGGCACACAACTGCAGCGCTGTGTCGCTGATAAAACAAAAGTACATTTACGTTACTCGTATGTTTGATTAAGAAAAAGGAGAGCCCTGGTTGAAGTGGTGCGAGAAGCACGTATTTTAGTTTATTGTCTGGCACACCGCCATATTTCATGGTATAGAAAATTACTGCGAGTTGCAACCATACTAGGCACTCGATTCTGTAAAGAATTTATATTTATAAAAGTAAGTAGGATTATGAACTGTAGGCTTATTCATTGAATATATCTGATTTAACTAACTGTGTAATTTTTTGTTTAGTAGACAATCACCTCTGTACGACGTTTTGGCATGGCTGGCAAATTATTGTAATATTGAGATTTAGTTTATGAGTCCGCACCTACCGCAGCAGTCTTTGGAAACGATTTAATTACGAAGTCCGATTATTTCAGTTTTATTTCACGGTCAACTACGAGTAACATTGCCTTTACGAAAAAGCCATTGTCAAGCGTCTGATACCGAATAATCAAAACCTGACGACTCATAGGAGAGCCAATCATACAGATATTAATAATTAATATTTTATTTTATTTTATTTTATTTTATTTATTTTATAAACGGACGATGCGATGTGCTACTGCGACTACGACTGCGACAAGATTGTGTTTGAGATCCCAGTTCAGTACTCGCTGTCTAAGAATAATCTCACAGGATGAAGTTCCAGCAGACAAAACTATTGCCCTGAGGACACCTGGGACACCTGAGTTGATGGGAAGCGGCCAGGGATTCTTCAAATGCAGTTGCCAAGACAAATGTCAGACTCTGAGATATTTTTACAAAGAGGAAAATCTGTTGTCCAACTATAAGTGCAAAAGTGCACTTCCTTGCTTAAATAAATCAATTTTGTATAATATAACTATGTTTTTAAATTGCAGCATTTGAAATACCACTACGTTTTGTTATTACAACCACGGTTCATATTCCTTAGCTCACTAGCGATAGTGTACTAACCATAGTGAATGTATGTTCTTTGGAAAAACTGGAATTAATAATCCACTTTTAGCAAAGGGGTCAGCAAAGGTGCACCATCGCCATTGGTGGTATACTTTCCATGAAAATTCCACTTCCACTGTAACACATGTAAATAATCTGACGGATAGGGTGAGTAGCTATCTACGACTGTTTGCTGCTGATGCCGGTGTAGTATGTGGGAAGTATCGTCGTAGAGTGACTATAGAAGGATGCAGGATAACGTACAATATCTATTTTGTGTGATGAATAGCAGCTTGCCCTAAATGTATACAATTGTAAATTAATTCGGGTGACCAGGAGAGACAGTCCCGTAATATTCGACAGCAGTATTGGTAGCTAGAAGCTTGAAATAGTAATTTCGATTAAATGGTCGAGCATAAGGTTGCAAAGCGACATGAAATGGAACGAGCACTTAGGGGCAATAGTAGGGAAGGCGAATTGTTTACTTCGGTTTGTTGGGAGAATTTTAGCAAAGTATAGCTCATCTACACACCACGGATAGAACAGTAATGTGACTTATTCTTGAGTACTGCTCGAGTGTTTGAGATCGTCATCAGGTTGTATTAAGGGAGGACGTCATAACCATTTATACGCATGCGTCTATATCTGTTACCGTTAAGTTCGATCAACATGTGGTTATTACGGAGATGCTTCGTTAATTCAAATGGGAATCCCTGGAGAGAAGACTTGTTTTCGCGAAACACTACTGAGAAAATTTAGACAAACGGTATTTGTAGCTGACAGCAAAACAATTCTACTGCCGCCAGCGAATATATCGGGTAAGAAACACGGAGACGAGAAAAATTATGGCTCATGCGGAGGCGTGTTGACTGCCGTCTTTGCCCCGCTCGTCGTAGTTTTGTAGCCGTTCCTCCACAAGACTGAAGTGATTTGTGGTGGAAGCACTAAAAACTCAGTTCGCGATGGATGGAAAGGGATTTGAACAACGGATCTCCATAATTCCCAGCCAGTGTATAGCAATGCCGCCAAGTTGTTCTGTTGGTCAATATGCCTAGACGTGTACCACGTGAGTACAAGCCAGCTTGCGTTGTGTGACACAGCTTGCTTCCGGTGTCACTACTATTCCCTGCCTTCGCTCTTCCACTCGCGAGTGTTGATTGGGACGAATGACTGTCTGTAATTCTCGGTATGAGTTCTTAAGTTATCTTAATGTCCCACAGTCAGCCATCTTTTTGCGAATTGTGTGTGGGAGTTACCTGACTTTTTTTGCAGCGCCCAGTCACATAATTTTTATAGTAAACCCGTGTGTAAAGCACCGCACCTCTTTTGTAGGATTTTGCCATTGCATCTCCATAGCACTATCGCACTTACTAAGTGAACCCACATCGAGACGTGAAGCTCTTCTTTTGATTTCTCTCCGTCCTATATTAATCCTACCTAGTAAGGATTTCAGATAGTTTTGTAACGTCAGTTCAGGTAGTTTTGGAAATGCAGATAGTTTATCATGGAAAAAGTACCTTCGGCTTGCTGGAGATCCGTAAACACACATGTTTCTCATAAACAAAAGCAGTTCAAAAAATGGCTCTGAGCACTATGGGACTTAACATCTATGGTCATCAGTCCCCTAGAACTTACAACTACTTAAACCTAACTAACCTAAGGACATCACAGAACACCCAGTCATCACCAGGCAGAGAAAATCCCTGAGCCCGCCGGGAATCGAACCCGGGAACCCGGGTGGTACCGCAGGACCACGAGAACAAAAGCAGTACTTCCAGTACAAATGGCTTGCCTTTGACTGCTCTCTTTCACAGACGCCTACATTACGGCGCACTTTAGCCTTCATAATCCGACTCCGAATGTGCTCTAGATAACGTTATTCACTACGAGTGTCTCAGGAAATCTACCAAGAGCAAAGATCGATTGTAGCAGCCTCGGCCGAAACCCAAGTAGCCTTCTCTCTGCAACTGGAGAAAGAGCGGGGGAAAAGAAAGAGATATTTGCCTTATGTAGGAATAGAATAATATGAACACGAAGAGGACACTGCCTGACATTTTCCGAGGACATCTTGTTGACTGCCTACCGCAAGGACTTTTCATAGAACGTCGCGCAGCTGCTGTTTGTGGGCCTCGGCAGGTTTGGTTGCAGGACGAGTCCTGGAGTAGCATAACAGTAGGCAAGGAAACTACAAACCACCAAAATGCGAATAAAATGAAGGACATTATCAAATCTGATGATAAGCTCTCCCTGGATTGTAATTTCCGTTTGCCACAGACGACTAGAACCTGTAGGGAAGATCGCAAGTGAAAAAGTGTATAGTACAGGCATTACATTTTGCTATATAATGAAACATGGGAAGGGTGGTGGTAGTTTAGCAGCAGCAGTATCAGTATACGAGGGTTGGAACTTTAATAGTAGCAACTATTTATTTACAGATCGCAAAAAATTCATACGTGTTTCAAAGTTTGACTGACCTTCAGAGCGGCATTGTGTACAACCAGCTGCCAGCGACGTGGAAGTCCTAGGATACTGTAAGCAGTGCCAGTTGTGTTGGCAGTTCAAGCGGCGCGGTCTATTGCCCGACGAATCTGTAGCAGTTCTGAAGCGAATGCCGTGAAGTGTCTCCTTCAGTTTAGATAACGAGTTGAACTCAAGAGGGCTTAAGTCAGGGAAATGCAGTAGGTGGTATAGCACTTCGCAGCCCCATCAGTCAAACAAATCAGTAACAACTTACACTGTACGTGCTTGAGCATTGTCCTGCAAAATGATGGTCAGGTCCTGCACAAGGTGTCACCACTTCTGTCTCTAAGCTGGTCGTAGGTTGTGTTCAAAAAAATGAACAGCATAGAGACAGAAGTGATGGTACTTTCAGCAGGACCTGGCCATGATGTTGCAGGACAATGTTCAAGCACGTACAGTGCAAGCTGTTACTGATTTGAAACTTCCTGGCAGATTAAAACTGTGTGCCCGACCGAGACTCGAACTCGGTACCCGAGTTCGAGTCTCGGTCGGGCACACAGTTTTAATCTGCCAGGAAGTTTCATATCAGCGCACACTCCGCTGCAGAGTGAAAATCTCATTCTGGAAACATCCCCCAGGCTGTGGCTAAGCCATGTCTCCGCAATATCCTTTCTTTCAGGAGTGCTAGTTCTGCTAGGTTCGCAGGAGAGCTTCTGTAAAGTTTGGAAGGTAGGAGACAAGGTACTGGCAGAAGTAGAGCTGTGAGTACCGGGCGTGAGTCGTGCTTCGGTAGCTCAGTTGGTAGAGCACTTGCCCGCCAAAGGCAAAGGTCCCGAGTTCGAGTCTCGGTCGGGCACACAGTTTTAATCTGCCAGGAAGTTTCATATCAGCGCACACTCCACTGCAGAGTGAAAATCTCATTCTGTTACTGATTTGTTTGACTGATGGGGCTGCTAAGTGCTATACTACCTAATGCACTCCCCTAACTTGAGCCCTCTAGAGTCCAACTCGATTTCTAAACTGAAGGAGACACTTCACGGCCTTCGCGTCAGAACTGCTACAAATTCGTCGGGCAATAGACCGCGCCGCTCGGACTATCAACTCAACTACCACTGCTAAGAGTATCGTACGATTTCCTCATCGCTGGCAACGGTTTATACACAATGCTGGTGACTTCTTTGAAGGTCAGTCAAACTTTGAAACACGTATCTATTTTGTACGAGCTGTAAATAAGTAGTTGCCACTATTAAAGTTGCAACCCTCGTATGTTTCTATCACGCTTGGCTTTCTTTTTAATTGTATTAGTTCCATATCAACTGCCTCGCACTGATATTGAGACTGATCGAAGCTCTTAGTAACTAGAAGGTTGCTTACTGTGGATACAAGTTCAGGATAATCAGAGATACTACTCCGACATCGTGCCTATTATACTGGGTAGACTACACATCAGCGCCCTGAAAATAATTTATTTGGCCCTGATGCATAGGCCGCCATACAAAGCCAGTCGATGAAGAAGGTCAATAGTACTCCAACACGTGTATAGTACAGGTAGCCTATACGCTGGGGCTGGAAAAAAAATATTTTGCCCATATCTCCGCTCCTATTGGAGCTAAAAAAACTAAACCTCGTTTGAAGAGGCCACGAAGGCCCAACAGTACCGACCGGCGGCCGTGTCATCCTCAGACCACAGACGTCACTGGATGTGGATATAGAGGATCATGTGGTCAGCACACCGCTCTCCCGACCGTATGTCAGTTAACGAGACCGGAACTGCTACGTCTCAGCCAAGCAGCTCCTCAGCTTGTCTCACAAGAGCTGAGTGCACCACGCTTGCCAACACCATACCCACACCCTGTCATCTGGTCGCCACACTGTGTACCGTGATGCGTCACTCCACACAACGCTCTTCCACTGTTCAGTCATCCAGTGTTTACGCTCCTTACACCAAGCGAGGCGTCGTTTGGAATTTACCGGCGTGATGTGTGGCTTATGAGCAGCCGCTCGACCATGAAATCCAAGATTTCTCCCCTCTCGCCTAACTATCATAGTACCTTTAGTGGATCCTCATGCAGTTTGGAATTCCTGTGTGATGGTCTGTATAGATGTCCGCCTATTACACATTACGACCCTCTTCAACTGTCGGCGGTCTCTGTCAGTTAACAGACGAGGCCGGCCTGTACACTTTTGTGCTGTACGTGCCCCTTCACGTTTCCACTTCCCTATCACATCGGAAACAGTGGACCTACGGATGTTTAGGAGCGTGAAAATCTCACGTACAGACGTATGACCTAAGCGACACCCAATCACCTGACCACGTTCGAAGTCCGTGAGTTCCGCGGAGCTCCCCATTCTGCTCTCTCACGATGTCTAATGACTACTGAGGTCGCTGATATGGAGTACCTGGCAGTAGGTGGCAATGCACCTAATATGTAAAACGTATGTTTTTAGTTCAAATGGCTCTGTGAGGTCATCAGTCCCCTAGAACTTAGAACTACTTAAAACTCACTAACCTAAGGACATCACACACATCCATTCCCGAGGCAGGATTCGAACCTGCGACCGTAGCGGTCACGCGGTTCCAGACTGTAGCACCTAGAACCGCTCGGCCACCCCGACCGGGTATGTTTTTGGGGTGTCCGGATACTTTTGATAACATAGTGTATGTCAGCATTATGTAGTAGAGTATACCCATCCCAGATGGAGCCACGAACGATGGTAGTCGAGTTTGGGTTTCTTCTACGCACCTACGTCAGACATTCTCAGACAGGCAATGATCGTTCGGTGGTGTTCTGACTCTCTGCTCTGAATGCAGTAGTCAATGTCAGCGTTAAACATGATCGTAGCGAGTTATTTAGTGAATTTTTGGTTCAAATGGCTCTGAGCACTATGGGACTTAACATCTTAGGTCATGAGTCCCCCAGAACTTAGAACTACTTAAACCTAACTAACCTAAGGACATCACACAACACCCAGCCATCACGAGGCAGAGAAAATTCCTGACCCCGCCGGGAATCGAACCCGGGAACCCGGGCGTGGGAAGCGAGAACGCTACCGCACGACCACGAGATGCGGGAGTGAATTTTTATTCCATTTGTTACGAGTTGTCATCCCTGATGGTGGAAGTAAGCGACAAATTCTAAATAGGCAAGCGAGAGACATAATTTACGGGATGCCCGCTCTCCTTAAGTGAAAAGCACGCATATTCAGATACAGCGTCCGTCGCTTGGGACCGGCAACAATGCAGTCCCCGTCCATGCCTCGACATACGCGAACCGCCATCGTTCATGAATCGGACTTTAATACAACTATGTCAAAGAATTCGCATTTAGCGAATTAATTTCGAACTAAGAATATTTGCTTTTATTCTTTTAGTTGCATTCTTTCTCAATCGAAGTGGCAATCCCGCCTTCAGCTTCATTTCTCAGAGTGGTTAGTCTTCCGTGGATAAATTCTGAGCTGAAATAGCCAAACGAAACCAGACTACACCAATACGCTTTATAATTGGACAAACGAGTCGTAAGCAAGCAACCACACGTACATCGTACGTGGTTCGTCGGCTTGTTTCGACATTACGACGAGCAGTGGTGCTTGCCATCTGCAGTCACCTCACACACATGCGATCCCAGTCAGATCGCGCGACTTGGATTGCTGCGATCCGCTCGCTTTATGGTTCTGGTGTTTCCATTAGTTTTTTAAACCACCGTCTAGTGACGTTTCATTGAGAGAAACAATGAAATGAGATGATCGTATGGCACTGTTGGCCGGGAAGCCCCATGCGGGGAATTTCGGCCGCCGTATTGCAAGTCCTTTTTGGTACACCCAGTCATCACGAGGCAGAGGAAATCCCTGACCCCGCCGGGAATCGAACCCGGGACCCCGTGCGCGGGAAGCGAGAACGCTACCGCAAGGCCAAGAGCTGCGGACAGAGAAACAATAATTGAACATAACTTTAAGTTTGCGAGTATTATACTTGATAAGGTAAAATAGTATATAAAATTCCATTAACTGCACTATAATTACTTGATAATCAAGCTTTCCTCTTTTATCAGTCTTGATTTTCAACTTTTTTCATCCAACGCTTCACGTAGTCAACGACAGATATTTTTGAATGTGTCTTCTATCGTATCAACAAAATATTCTGTTAATGTAGTTTAAGAATTAATACGACCACAGTACTTCTTTCTTCGTCAATAAAACTATTCATAATTTTTATATGAGCGTTTAAATAAGGGAACTTCGAAGATTACTTCTTCAATTTGACTGACATATATTTGATTGTATGCAGGTTTGAATAACCGACGCAAAATGTTAAACTGAAAATATATTCTGTTTCTTGGCAAAAGCTTACGAAAGCTGCAGTGTGTGTGTAGTCTTTGTAAATGAAATCTGTTATGAATATAATTTTCACGAAAAGATGTTTAAGAGCAACAGTTGGCAGCGTAAACGAATCACTACCAACGATTGACATTAGCGAAGCATAGTGATTCAGTTGTTAAAAGTAAGTAATATCGCTGAAGTTTGTGACAACATTGCTGAAAATATTTAAGCAACCATGATTAGAGAACCGATACAGGCTCTCTAACCTTGAATACTGCAAACTATGTGAACTTCATACACATACTGAAACTACGGCTGTTGATATGAAGGTAAGTCATTTAGATATTATGAAGTTTTTACGAATCATAATGACTAGTAAAGATAGATAATGTCGTGAAACAGAGCACAAACGGTTGTTAAC
This sequence comes from Schistocerca americana, assembly GCF_021461395.2. Lineage (NCBI taxonomy): Eukaryota > Metazoa > Arthropoda > Insecta > Orthoptera > Acrididae > Schistocerca > Schistocerca americana. The sequence goes on along the minus strand of NC_060120.1, from coordinate 6,056,202 downwards.
CAGTGAAAAACGTTTTACACGAATCTAAGAGGACCAAAATATTTATCCGTATTAAAAATATCGTTTCACACGAACTGTGTGAAAAATAATACTGTTTCCGATGTTGTCAAATTTTATTACTTCTAAGTTCTTCGATTTCCTACTAAAACTTCATCGTGAATCTGTATACAGTATATCACAGTTTTTTGGATAGAATGAAACAAATTGCTGTTGCGGTGTGTTTCGCAGTGTCAAATTTTCTACAGATTGTACGATACTGTCCGTTGTATTATTCATTTTGACATTCGAATGCGTTTCTAAATAAGTGCACGTACTTTTCATGATGCTCCGCTTTTTTGATGCAGTGTGGACAAGACATACGACATTGATTTCATTGTCAATTTTTTAGCTGTAGCCGGTACGGTGACTTAAGACCGCAAACCGTATAATTTCTCAAACATTTCGTTAAATGTGGCTAAGTTCACATAAGGTTGATTCTTGAAGATCCAAAGGATCTGCTACTTCGGAGATGTCTGTAAGGCGAAAATAATTTTAATTTGTCTTTAGCCATACCATATTCTGTGTAGAACGTAACGCATCTAATAAACTGGTGGAAAAATCTTCTTTTCCTAAGATTATGAGTAAATATTTTCGAAACAATCGCTTTCGATAGTGAAATTTCAAGTTCTGTATAACGCGTTCATAACGCTGAAGTGAATCACTTCCAGCTTTCGGAGAGAAAAATATATGCTTTATCGCCTTAAATTTGATACCGTGATGGTCCAATCAATTACTAGTAATTCTTGGTACTTTACACTTTTTTCGCACGAAAAATCGCTTATGCAAACTGGAAATCCAATCGATGAAAATAATGATTACCATCCACGTTCTGTCTTCTTTTTTTCCTTGCCTTGCATCTAACGGGTAAACTGTCAATTCTGACGAAACAGGAAAATAAAATTAAACAATAGAAACAAGCTCCTCACTGGTTGAAGCTGATGTGCCCACTAGCGGGTTCTATATACCGCGCAAATTCTGATAACACTTCGTGTAAATCCTACAGACGCTTGGCATGGTTCAATGTGCACACAAATAAAAGAGCAACGCTTACAGCCACTGGAAAATATAATACTTAAAAACAGAAGAATCCGAAGATAGCAAGAAACTGAATATTACGCCAACACTACAAGAAATTTCCTAAAAGTAAATGACGTTAGAAATAAAATATGTAACTAAATTGAGTCAGTCCTCCCTTTTAAGCGTTATTATGAAAAATATTTTAACTACAACAGTGTAGTGGATCCGGCGAAACGAGATCCTTGACAGCTGACATACCTGTTGTTAAGTGTTGTTAAGCTTTGTGGTTGGTTGTAGTCGTCGTTCTTTAAGGTTGAGACGAGTGAACTCCGTACGAATAACAAAACGTTTAGCAATAACACCAAAGGTTAATTTAGCAACGTTAAACACTCTGCTCATATATCTCAGTGTGTTACCTCAAAACGGAGAACAGTTTACGTAACATGTTGTTTACTTCACAATTTGGGTGCGATATACAACAAACCAATCCAGCAGCGAGTTGCAAGGATTAACCGTTGGATACACGAGTGGCTCGACTAGCAAAAATACATTGAGGGCTATCTAAGACTTTACCTTAAAACAAGTACTAAATGTTAATGTTAAAGGAAGTATTATGAAGTTCTGAGAGAGTTGGTGACACAAAGTGAATAAGAACGTATTTATTATGATATTATGGCTTTTAAGATAATATGAAATACAGTATAGTAAATTATAATTTTTCAGAATTGTCTAACTCTTAGTTTTACTGACCCACATCAGAATATTTTCTCATTAAAAGTAATACTTTCCACATATAATTTCACTTTTGTGCTTTTGCGGAATGATTGACCGCTTCTCTGTCTTACAGTTGGGAGCACATGAAGCATTTCCCTTTCGGTGATCTTACAGTTGCCTCAATCTTCGCCCATTGGCTACTAATTCCACAACGTACCGCGCCTTCTACAACTTAAGTTTTGGAGGCGTGGGTCGTTGATTCTTCTCTCCGTACGAGAAAAGTTCTGTTTTTATCATGTCGTTGAGATGTTTCTGTCAAAATAAGCATATTTGTCCGTAAGACAAAATATCATCCCGTTGACTGTCACTTTCAAGTATACGTACTTGTCTTCAGGTCAAGAGAATCACTTCCTGCTGTACATTCGTTATAAAATAATGTTGTTTTCACGTCTTCATTTACAGTGGTTGCATTTTGCAGAGACTTGGTGACACAATTTTTCTGTTCGGCCACACAACGTAAAACCGTCAAATTGTCTTCTACACGTAAACGTTGATTATAATATTCCTCGCGTCGTGTAAATCTTCATTTAGAGTGGATTTTCCATTCCCTTTAGTTACACTACCTCTTCCTGGAGAAGATGGAACTTTGGCTTCTGCCCACAGGAGACAGTGATTTACTCCATTGAGTTCCACCATGACCGATGGCGAAATAGGCAATTTTGTAGTTTTTATATCTAATTCTTCACTGCTTGTTTCGCCTGGGACGCAAACAGACGTGCGTTCATTGTCCTGATGACCATCTCTGTCTGAATCTCTGCTGTCATCTTCGTCAAAGAGAGTTTGGTCTTCAAGCTATTCAGTAATTAACGATTTAATATTTTGATCACTTGTGTTGACTTCAGATTTTCTTCTGTCCTTACAAGCAGTATAGTATACAATTGCGTTCTATATAAGGAATAGTGGAATCCTAAATGCTTATTTTATCATAAAAAACTTACTCTCATCTGAAAGTGTTTTGATAATGAGAAAAATCATTTATCTTCAATTGAGCACTGGGATTTACCTTTTACAGTGCTTTTAACCGCTCAATAGAGTTTAATTGTGATAAACTGATAACGTTGTAAGTGATACAGCTACTTTAACATGTCGTTCTGGTGAAATATAAACTATCGGAAAGACAGCTGGTTTGCTACAGAGTCTAAAAGACCCCTGTCATGAATTATACGAGTAAGACTACAAAATTAGTAAAATAAAATAATTAATTTTACTTGCCACAAACAGGTTTTCGTCTGAAGTAAGTCAATTGTATATCCAAGGATTACACAGGACATTAACTATTAAAATAATTAATTTTACTTGCAACAGAGTACCTTTTGGAGTCAGTATTTTTTCCAACGACTGCTCCCTCTTCTATACACAGTCGAGTTGCGCATAGTGATTTATCTGCCACTAGTACCAGTAACAAGCGCGCAAAAAGCCTGCAAGTCATTGTCTTCCGGTTCGTCGTACGAAAGGAAATATGTCACTAGGACGAGAAGTATATCACCGTCATTATGTGGCATTCTGCATATTAATTCAACTGCGAGCAGTAGTAGAAGTCAGTTTACGAAACACAAGTAATATAAGTCAGTTTACGAAACACAAGTAATAGCAACCAGTGCACTAAACACATACGAATGTATAAATCACATTCCGCAGCACTATAAATACCAGTGTAGTGAAAACGTATTCATTGTACGTTTCAGTCCGTATGTCAGTTCATCGGGTAGTTCTTGCCGAAAACCGTCCACTTTAAAAAGGATGATCTCACAGTCTGTACTTGATGCAATAATGCAAGAAAGATTTCTGTATGACTATGAACGCGTAAACACGTGCAATTGCCCACTCATCGTTCCGTACTCTTCACCTGTATAAATGACCGTTCTCTTCGTGGTTACGCTTCACGCACAAAGCTTGGCTTACGTCAACTGGCCTCCACACTACTATCCCGACTGCTTTGCTATCGCTTCGCATACAGAGCTATTGATTTATTGCAAATCTCGTTTCTCTCGCAAAAACCAGATAAATTCAGTCCTTTAAATATTTCACTCGAATATTCAATTTTATGCAAATAGAAATATTTTACTCAGAAGTAACGTGTTATTAAATCTGTAAGGGCACCACAGCACAAAACGAAAAATAATAATTCCCTAGATGGCAGTTGAATAACGGGTATAGAAAGAACATAAAATCTGACGTACAATTCCATATATGGCCTTTACAGGACTTAAGTAGAAAGAAACACAAAACCTGACGTACACTACTGCAATTCTATGTTCGACGTGAAAGGAAACGGAAAAAAGTGAAAAGAATTTTATATTTTACTATGCCAGTATCTTCTTACAACGTTCAAAAATTTTTTTTCAAATGGCTCTGAGCACTATGGGACTTAACTTCTGAGGTCATCAGTCCCCTAGAACTTAGAACTACTTAAACCTAACTAACCTAAGGACATCACACACATCCATGCCTGAGGCAGGATTCGAACCTGCGACCGTAGCGGTCGCGCGGTTCTGTAGCACCTAGAACCACTCGGCCGCCGCGGCCGGCTCCATCTAACGTTCTTAAATTTTAAAACATTACGGTTTTAAACTGTTACCAAAGGCAAATAATTCAGATCCTAACAATATTGTAATTCTTTCCTTAGACATTTCGTTCTCAGTTTATACCTACGAGGAATTAAATATTTTGCGTTAAACTCTTATTGTTTCTTATTATAAGGAAACATGAGTAAGTAATTACATAGGGTCCACAATATCGCTTCGTGTTACCCCTTTTTTTCTTATGAATTATTTTCGTGCCATATGTTTTCAATGTGTGCGTTCTAAGAAAAATGGGAGCTTATACGTAATAAAACATCGTACCCGTAAACTCAGATGTCAGATGTACCTAGCAAACAAGTAAGGATTTAATAACTCAAATGTCTTTCGTTCGTAACGCTGGAGTATATGACCGCTCATCTGCTTCCAGTACGGATTTGGGACTGGTCTACGTAGATAATCTGAGATAAGGCAGGCGGAGAGAAAGTATTGGTTTTGGATAAGTTCCGCCTTGAGCAAACACAAATATTCTTACCTTGCCACGTTTCACTGAAGCTATAAATCATCAGTGAGGTTTTTTTTTTTATTTCCTGCCTGTTAAATAACAGGAAAATTGTTCTTTACGCTCTGCACATACACAATTTCAGTTTTTTAACTGAAGTATTCTCAGTTTTGAAAAAAGGTAAAATTTTATTACATATACCTTGTTAACACATGTCGTGATTATTGTGGCTTACTGTATTCTGAATTATACCCGTTTTTCTTTCACATTTTGTCACGTGCATGCATAGAGAACTTAGTGTTGATGTTACTTCTATCGGAAGTTTAGGACAGCTAGTGATAGACTATTGTGGTTAATATTATTTTATTCTATGTGAAAGACTGTGTGTGTGTGTGTGTGTGTGTGTGTGTGTGTGTGTGTGTGTGTGTGTGTGTGTGTGTTCTTTGAGAGTGGATAATAGAGTTCCCTGTTGCTGCATTTGAGAATTTTTACGTCGGTGTTGATGTCTGTGGTCCAAATCAATAATTTGTTCTGCGAATGCAAATAACTTTCCACATTAAGTTCTCTGTGGTTGCAGATGACAAAGCGTGAAAGAAAAGTAGCTTTAACGCAAAATACAATAAGCCACAATAACTACAACATGTGTTAACAAGGTAATATACAAAAAATAATTTGCTTTAAAATTTGGAATACTTTTCTTATAAGCTGAAATTCTGTTATACAATAGTAAAGAGCAATTTCCTGTTATTTAACAGAAAGGAAATAAAAAAATTCATTGACGGTAGTGTAACTTCAGCGAAGCAGATCTGCGTAAAAAGAGAAGAAAGTTGTTTTTGCTCAAAGCGGAACCTATGCAAAACGAAAATTATTAGTAAGCAAACAAGAACATAAGGGTGATCTTCAACCTCAAGAATAAAGTTTTCTCTCTATAGCGGAATGTGCGCTGATATGAAACTTCCTGTGAGAAAAAACTGGGTGCCAGACCGAGACTCGAACCGGGGACTTTTGCTTATAAGATGCAGGTTCGAGTTCCGGTCCGACACACAGTTTTAATCTGATAGAAAGTTTTATTGGATTTGTGCGAGATAATAAACGAGTATTTAACTTGTGAACAAAGCACAAACAAGCTTAAGTGAGTGATATATTGACTGTTCACCTGCAGAAAATGCTTCGAATGACTCTAAACACTATGGGACTTAACATCTGAGGTCATCCGAACCCTAGACTTAGAACTACTTAAACCTAACTAACCTAAGGACATCACACACATCCATGCCTGAGGCAGGATTCGAACCTGCGACCGTAGCAGCCGCATGGTTCCGGACTGAAGCGCCTAGAACCGCTAGACCACAACGGCCGGCTGTTCACCTGCAATAGAAAGTCATTACTGTATGAGAAACTACAATAAGATAATAATATTTATGTATAATGCTGTCACAGCTGGTCATAGCAATGTTAATATGGTGTTGATCCATGCTGCCCAGTGGAAATCATCTGATTTTCCATCACGTGAGCCGGCCACGGTGGCCGAGCGGTTCTAGGCGCTTCAGTCCGGAACCGCGAGACTGCTACGGTCGCAGGTTCGAAACCTGCCTCGGGCATGGATATGTGTGATGTCCTTGGGTTAGTTAGGTTTAAGTAGTTCCAGGGAACTGATGACCTCAGACGTTAAGTCCCATAGTGCTCAGAGCCATTTGAACCATATGAGCCATCCATCACGTGACACTTGAGTGATTCGACCACAAATGAGCTCTCACTGATAACTTCTCGAACCTGTCAGAATTGCGTGATAACGGAAACAATTTATGAGACAGGAACTGTTTCGCAAAATATTAGCGAGAATCTTCCTCAAAGTTACGAGTTCACTTGTTTTCCCGTGTGATATAATTTTGACGCAAAGCAGTACGCAGCTCGGTTTTAGGCTGTGTTTGAACACCTAATTTGTGAATATCTCGTCCGTTAACGGCGGCACCATGATGGTTGCGACTGTTGACAATTATAAGTAAAATAATTTACTGCGTCAGCTTGCATATTTTCCACTACGTATTTCCGTGGTTCACACCATTATCGTATGGTGGAGAATTGTGTTGTTGTATGTCTGATGCTAGTGTGAAGTACAGACGCCTAATCGTAGCAGCAGACCAAGAGCAACGCTGATTATTTTTCATCTTTTACTGGTGATAAAGCTGATTTTCTTAGAGAAGACACTGTTAATGTAAAAAAAAAAAAAATCATGAATTTGTAAGAGTGAAGTGTACTTACAAGTGAAGTAGAGTCGAAAAGATGGTGCATACTGCCAAAAATTGCATGTGCTCTTCAATGTACATTATGTTTACACACTGATTTCATGTTGTTGTTGTTGTGGTCTACTGCAACCAACATCCTTCTGAATCTGTTTAGTGTATTCATCTCTTGATCTCCCTCTACGATTTTTACCCTCAACGCTGCTCTCCAATACTAAATTGGTGATCCCTTGATGCCCCAGAATATGCCCTAACAACCGATTCCTTCTTCTAGTCAAGTTGTGCCACAAATTTCTCTTCTCTCCAATTCTATTGAATATCTCCTCCTTAGTTATGTGATCTACCCATCTAATCTTCAGCATTCTTCCGTAGCACCACATTTCGAAAGCTTCTATTCTCTTCTTGTCCAAACTATTTATCGACCACGTTCCACTTCCATACATGGCTACACTCCATACAAATACTTTCAGAAACGATTTGCTGACACTTAAAACTATACTCGATGTTAACAAATTTCTGTCTTCAGAAACGCTTTCCTTGTCATTGCCAGTCTACATTTTATGTCCTCTCTAGCTCGACCATCATCAGTCATTTTGCTCCCCAAACAGCAAAACTCATTTACTAATTTAAGCGTCTCATTTCCAAATCTAAATTCCGCAACATCACGCGATTTAATTCGACTACATTCCACTATCCTTGTTTTGCATTTGTTGATGTTCATCTTATATCCTCCTTTTAAGACACTGTCCATTCCGTTCAGCTGCTTACTCAATATACAGATTGAATAACATCGGGGAGAGGCTACAACCCTGTCTTATTCCCTTCCCAACCACTGCTTCCCTTTGATGCCCCTCGACTCTTATAACTGCCATCTGCTTTAAGTACAAATTGTAAATACCCTTTCGCTCCCTATATTTTACCCCTACCACCTTCAGAATAGGAAAGAGAGTATTCCAGTCAACATAGTCAAAAGCTTTCTCTAAGTCTACAAATGCTAGAAACGTAGGTTTGCCTTTCTTTAATCTATTTTCTAAGATACTTAGGGTCAGTATTGCCTCACGTGTTCCAACATTTCTACGGAATCCAAATTGATCTTCCCCGAGGTCGCCGTCTACCAGTTTTTCCATTCGTCTGTAAAGATTTCGTGTTAGTATTTTGCAACTGTGGTTTATTAAACTGATAGTTCGGTAATTTTCACATTTGTCAACGCCTGCTTTCTTTGGAATTGGAATTATTATATTCCTCTTGACGTCTGAGGGTATTTCGTCTGTCTCATACATCTTGCTCACCAGATGGTAGAGTTTTGTCACCACTGGCTCTGCCTAGGCTGTCAGTAGTTCCAATGGAATGTTGTCTACTCCCGGGCCCTTGTTTCGACTCAGGTCTTTCAGTGTTCTGTCAAACTCTTCACGCAGTATCGTATCTCCAATTTCATCTTCATCTACATTCTCTTCCATTTCTATAATGTTGTCCTCAAGAACATCGTCCTTGTATAGACCCTCTATATACTCATTCCATCTTTCTGCTTTCCCTTCTTTGCTTAGAACTATATTTCCATCTGAGCTTTTGATATTAATGCAAGTGGTTCTCTTTTCTCCAAAGGTCTCTTTAATTTTCCTGTAGGCAGTATCTAACTTACCCCTAGTGATATGCACCTCTACATCCTTACATTTGTCCTCTAGCCATCCCTGCTTAGCCATTTTGCACTACCTGTCGATCTCATTTTTGAGACGTTTGTATTCCTTTTTGCCTGCTTCATTTACTGCATTTTTATATTTTCTCCTTTCATCAGTTAAATTCAATATCTCTTCTGTTACCCAAGGATTTCTGTTAACCCTCGTCTTTTTACATACGTAATCCTCAGCTACCTTCACTATTTCATCTGTCAAAGCTACATTGATTTCAGACAAGGATGTTATACATTTGAGAGATTTTCTTTCTTAGATTCAGTACAAAGACAAATGGAATGTGGAATTGCTGAAGAATTGCTATTTGTTTAATGTACACCACTATTTAGTTACTGTGTTAAAGATACTCTTTGGTAGGAAACTGTCTGAAAAACATGTAAAGGGGGTGAAGGAAAGCTTTTTCTGACAAATAATTCTGAGGAAAAATTGTATACTTTGCGCCGTTTCCAAGTTATTTAGCATTGAAGTTAGGCAATCAGGCCGTTGCGCACATAGATTCAAGCAATGCACAGACATCTGTGGGCCTGTTAGTTACCACGTGTTCAAATTCTCCTTACCAGTTAAAGTGTGGCTTTCTCAGAAGTGATAATTAAGCTAGCTGAGCAAAAGTTGCATTTATTCGGTTTGAGGAAACCAAAGGAAGAACAAGCTTGGCAGTGTGGCAGTACTATCTTGGGCAGGCTGTTTCAATTTGCATGCGCGGCGACCTGACTGGGTAAATTCATTACTAAATAGCACAACTTCCCCTGTGTGTGTGTGTGTGTGTGTGTGTGTGTGTGTGTGTGTGTGTGTGTGTGTGTGTGTGTGTTACCTTGTATTTTAAAATGTAGATGGGCTGCAACAGAATATGGGCATGAGGTGCAGTAGGAGAGAAAGTTATCAATAGTAAGGGCAAATTTATTTGTAGAATAAAAATCCGCTTCAGTTGCTAGTACTTTTCTTGAATGTGTGGCAGTCGGACCAATCAGTCACTGGGGAGCACACCAATGTCAAACAAATGTGTGGGGTCGTACGACCAGTAACCACAGTGCCCACCTGGAGAGCATGAAACGGAAGGGACTGGTACCTGAATGTGAAGCTTTAAACTTTGAAACCGGTTGTGAAACAAATTAAGACAATAACTAGCTACTGAAGGAGGATTTTTATTCTAGAAATATATTCCTTGCTTGCCGATGTTCACCTCATCAAATAATTTCTAGTAATAACAAAGTTAATTTAGTAACGTGATAAGGAATTTAGAATTGCTGTTAACAATAAATGTATTATGAGTTTAAAAAATTTAAAAGCTTAAAAAACTAATAATCAAATGTTGCTCGTGTCAGAGTAAAACTGTTTACAATGTTTTATTAACAACAAATTTTCGTATACATTACTTGTTTATATATCTTACATTTTTCCTTGTGTTCAAAAGCTGGATTAATAGAGATCATACGTATATGCTTTAGGCCGACTAAATCAGATCAAAACAGATCATACACAGATACTGTCAGTGGAACTTGCTGGGATACGAACAGAAGAGCTTAAATAAATAGTTGTGCACTGACACTTATTATAAACTAACTGTTACCTGCAGCTGTGCTCATACGTCAGTAGAGATGGTGAGTAAGCGAGCTGCTGCGGTAGTTCACTCCCCGCACTTCAGAAACGTCGGATCACCTTTTGGCTGTCGTTGCACAAGTACCGAGTCTTGCGGCATCTATAGCCGTCCAAACTTGCGAAAGCGTAGGAATTTGTGCACCAACTGACCTCTCGATTATGTCGTGCGACCTGGGTGGCCAAATCATTCGCTCGAATTTTCGAGAATGTTCATCAAACCAATCGTGAACAAGTGTGGTCCGGTGTCATGGCAGTTTGCCATCTATAAAAGTTCCATCATTGTTTTGGAACATGAAGGTCACGAATGGCTGCGGATGGTCTCCATGTAGGAGAACATAACCATTTCCAGTGAGTGGTCGGTCCATTTGGACCAGAGTACCCAGTCCATTCCATGTAAACACTGCCCACACCATTATGGAGTCACCACCAGCTTGCACAGTGCCTCGTTGACAACTTGCGTCCACGGCTTCGTGGGGTCTGCGCCACACTCGAACCCCACTATCAGCTCTGAAATCGGAACTCATCTGACAATATCCCGGTCTTCTAGGCATCTATGGCCCAACCGACGTAATCACGAGCCCGAGAGAGCCACTGCTGGCGATGGAGATGCTGTTAGGAAACGAATTCGGTCGGTCGTCTGCTGCGATGGCTCATTTAAGCCAAATTTCGCCGCACTGCTCTAACGGATACGTTCGTCGTACACCGACATTGATTTCTGCGTTATTTCATGCAGTGTTGTTTGTATGTTAACACCGATAACTCTGTGGAAACGCCGCTGCTCTCGGTCGTTAATTGAACGCCATCGGCCACTGCTTTGTTCAAATGGTTCAAATGGCTCTGAACACTATTGGACTTCTGAGGTCATCAGCCCCCTAGGCCTTAGAACTACTTAAACCTAACTAACCTAAGCACATCACGCACATCCATGCCCGAGGCAGGATTCGAACCTGCGACCGTAGCGGTCTCGCGGTTCCAGACTACAGCGCCTAGAACCGCACGGCCGGCTGCCGCTGCTTTGTCTGTGGTGGGAGGTAAGGCATGAAATTTGGTATTATCGGCGCACTCATGGCACTGTGGATCTCGGAATACTGGATTCTCTAACGATTTGCGAAATGTAATGACCCGTCTGTCCATCTCCAACTAACATTCCGCGTTCGGAGTCTGTTAATGCCCATCGTTTGGCCGTAATCACGTCGGAAACGTTTCCACACGAATCACCTGAGTAAAAATGACAGTTCCCAACGGACCATTTAGCTCTCAATAAGACAGACATTGTTTGTGTAGGATGGAACAGCCAGTCTTCGCAACAAGACATGTTTCCACATGGACTCTGCTGTGACTTCTGCGTAGCAACACAGACTGTCACGAAGGCGACCATTGTTGTGGCTCGACTTGACGCGACAGCAAAACAGAGGCGTCGCCAGTGGTGCAGCCAGGGACGACACCGGGCACGGTAGTGGCTCCACGTCTCAAAAATGGTTCAAATGGCTCTGAGCACTATGGGACTTAACTTCTGAGGTCATCAGTCCCCTAGAACTTAGAACTACTTAAACCTAACTAACCTAAGGACACTACACAACACCCAGTCATCACGAGGCAGAGAAAGGCTCCACGTCTCCCTGGGGCGAATACAGCATCACGACGGCCATATTGGCGTGTCGCGGCTACTACTATAACGAACGTTGCTAGCTTCCGTTCGTCATCTTCATACTATCCTACCACAAGGTGCGATAACATGGGAATCTATTAAGAAAACAGTGCCATAACTTTTGGTTCACGTAGTCGTTGGAGAGTAGCCGTTAATCTTTGACTAAGATAGCGGGACATTGCGTGTTACCCGTGTTGTCCTCCACTACCTCGGTAAGGAGGGTGTTTAACTGTTACAATGTCCAGCCCGTTTTCCAGATGTCCCATCCACTGAAAACATTTCTTCATGAGTTGCTGAGAGACTATCACGTCATCGTTTGCCACTACTGCGACTGACTGATAGAATTGAAGAAGCATGGAATGACGTACCAACATCTCTCATCGAAGCTCAGTTTGACTGAACGTTCGGTCGGGGTGGGGGTATTGTTTCTGCCACAGGTGGTAGCTCTGTGCACTAAATATTGCACCCTGTAGACCGTCAGTTCATGTACTAGACTGTATTGTTCGCAATAAGTAAAATTTCGTTGTTTGCTGTTCTTCCTGGTGTAGCAGCTTTAGTTGTCATCGGTGTATTTATCACATAATAACTGTTAGGCTCACATCTCATATGAATTACATCACATTCGAGTGAGACTACGTGATACTTCCATTTTGTGTTGTTATTTCCTCGTGTTTGTATGCTTAATTCAATGCATTCGTAGTTCGTGATGGACAAGGAAATTTTCTTCGAAAAATGCTTTGTGATGATTGTAGTGTTGACTCAAGAGCCAACACCGTGTCGCTACAGGAGGCCGAAATGCACGCATCTAGATACACGCAGACCGGCGTGAGGTCTGGAACAGAGAATTGCAATAAAGTACAAAAATCTTGTAATATTTAACTTTAATCCATAATCGGTGTACATCGCTCTTGTACAGATATAATCTCCATTTTTATATACACTGGTAATGGCGCCTTGCTAGGTCGTAGCAATTGACGTAGCTGAAGGCTATGCTAACTATCGTCTCGGCAAATGAGAGCGTAGTTGTCAGTGATCCATCTCTGGCTAAGTCGGCTGTACAACTGGGGCGAGTGCTAGGGAGTCTCTCTAGACCTGCCGTGTGGTGGCGCTCGGTCTGCTATCACTGACAGTGGCGACACGCGGGTCCGACGTATACTAATAGACCGCGGCCGATTTAAAGGCTACCACCTAGCAAGTGTGGTGTCTGGCGGTGACACCACAATGATTATGTAACGGATACAACGCAAAACCATTAACAGCTAAACCTAAAATTGTGGCTTTAAGGGAAAACACTACTAAAAATAAAGATTTACATCTTGCCGTTCCTTCTCAACAAGCTCGCTACATGCGTCTGTATTTGTTCAGACAAGGAAAATGACGATTCAGCACAACTTGTTCCCGTTACCAATTTTGCACCCATGCCGGCCTGAGTGGCCGAGCGGTTCTAGGCGTTCCAGTCTAGAACCGCGCGACCGCTACTGTCGAATGTTCGAATCCTGCCTCGGACATTGATGTGTGTGATGTCCTTAGGTTAGCTAGGTTTAAGTAGTTCTAAGTTCTAGGGGACTGATGACCTCAGTTGTTAAGTCCCATAGTGCTCAGAGCCATTTGAACCAATCTTCTATGGAAGAACAAAAATTTCTTACTCAGAACAGTTTCCGAATATGTCGGAGAGGAAAACATCTTTCGTCTGTACTTGGCTGCAATAAATGAGAAATTATAGGAAAGAAATGATGATTGAAGGTCATTAAATTCGAAAGAGAAATACATTTCTAAACATGATTTTAGTATCACACCTTCGGAGAAAACAAGAAAAAAACTAGTGCAACGTTGTAAGACGATAGAAAACAATCTTAATTGAATGAACTAATGCTGGAAAAAATCCTGAGAATCGTAAATAATTATTCACATGGCCATAAGTATAATTCAAACAACTTCTGCCGCTTTGTACGTGTACAGTGCGGAACTCAAATGAAATAGTCCATAACAGACGGATTTCCTTATGACTGAATGCGTCCTTGAAATTCCAGGCCGGCAGTCTCCGCATAGCAAGAGCTCGTTTTGAGTCAGGCTGTTACAGAAGCCGTCTACATCACACCTCGTGTGACATTACACTTCCGCCATGAAGTAAGTCTTCCAAGAATTACCTTCTTTCGCTTCCAAGCAGTAACTGCGAATAAATATGCATTCCTCTGCCACTTACGATGTTTCTTGGAACATTTTCTTCAGAGAACAAGCTATAATTATCCAGGATTAACGGGATTATCTTGGAACTCAGATAATAGCAGCTTCTGTTTATTCATACTGTTTTGTAGACCATCGCTTACATACAGTTGTAACTCCGAATGCACTTGAATTAAACACTTGAAAGAAGTCACTGCAGCGTAGACGTCACAGCTCTGTTTTTCCTTCTGACGAATCGATTATACATTTTTTTTCCCTTAAGACTCGGTTTGCAACCTTCACGCCAGAAAACTGCGTGCCGTCCTATACATTAATTCCCCATATCGTGCCGTCCTATACATTAATTCCCCATATCGTGCCGTCCTATACATTAATTCCCCATATATGCACGCACATCTAGAGGAGTTATGGTTCCACTCAATGCATGGTTCGTTCCTGTAAGCAGTGCGTCGTTCCACGCATCCTGTTTTACGTATCTACGGGTGGAATTTCCTTAATTGCAACTGTTAGTGTTTGGAAGGTATGTATATTCCAGAGAGAGTTACGTACAGCCGCTGCCGCAATTTTTCTCAGTGATATGAGTGTTAGCGTGTGACAAATATACGTTCTTCAGAAGGTGCTGTTATAACTAGAGTAACTACGGCATCAATGGAAAAATGCGACCATTGAAGCACCAAAAATGCAAGTATTTTCTTATTTGTTTAAAAGACTCTGACTGAAAAGTGGGGTACCAGCTGCCTCATTCTACCTTCCTGATCACCTTTAAAAATATTCCTAAATTTTTCAGCATGCGATCACATTAACATGCAACTCACTTCAAACTCTCACAAGCTCCCGTAACTGTTACTCACTCACTCATTCACAAGTCCGTCGCAGTAAGTCGCACATAACCATCCACTCCCAGTTGCTCCTTTTCACATACTTCTTCAACCCAACTCATTGTCATTTTCTTTTTGTGTCTGTCTGTCATCTTCTTCTGTGTCACAACCACAGTCCCCTTCGCTCTCTCCTAGTACTACAGTCTCCTCCCGCTTTCAGTTTCCCTCTTGCTCTCTTTTACTGCTAATATGTCATTGCTTCCTTCCTACTGCTTCTGCCGCTTCTCACTGTCACTATCTCTCTCTTCCTCGTTCTCTTTGTCATATATTCTGTTTCTCATTATCACTGGCTCTCACCTACTTCCACTTTCTCTTTATTCCTCCTCTCTGGCACTATCTTCTTCACTCTTTTCCTACTAATATTCTGTCGCTGTCAACTATGTTCCACTGCCACTATATCCCTGTCTTTCTCTCACACTCTCTCCTTCACTCTACGTATAATACAATCACTGTCTTCTGCTTTCCAGTATTTATTACTTTTTCGTCTCTTTGTCACTGCCACTGTTTTCTCTATCAGCATGAAAAGACGCGAATATGATCACATGCCAAAATCTATGAGATGAATTTTATAGGTGCTGAGGAAGGTACAACGAGGCAGCTAGTCCTCCACTTTTCAGTCAGTTTTTTAAACAAACGGGAACACACATGCATTTTTTGTGCTCCAATAGTAGCATTTTTCCGCTGGTTCCCTTCTTCTCCTTGCTGCTGCAAGGCATGTAATTGATGGAAAAAATGTATTAGCCAGTAAAGTTTAGATAGTTTACTTATGTGAAACTGAAATAATGCAGAACTAATTGCACACTTCAGACCGAATTTTATTGAAAAAATCTTTTGCATGTGCTCCACTACTACAACAGGAGGTTCCCATATGGTAACGGAGGCACTTCAGAGCGTCATTTTCCGTGCCACATCAATTTATAACCTACGTTTCTGCCTCACACCGGATTTTACGTTTGTATTTTACGTGTACAGTCAGCCCTGGTGAGGCAAACTGAGGAGCTACTTGATTGAGAAGTAGCGGTTCCGGTCTCGCAAACGGACATATGGCCGGGAGAGCGGTGCCCCTCCGTATACGCATACAGTAACGCCTGTGAGCTAAGGATGACACGGCGACCGGTCGTTACCGATGGGCCTTCATGACCTGCTCGGGCGGAGTGCAGAGTTTAGTTTAGTTTTATTTGGCGTGCACAAGTAGGGTAATTCTCAACCTGTGTATCACGGAAATGTATAAAGATACGAAGAAACGTTTCAAAAGTTTCCGAAATCGGAATCTTTGGAAAACATCGTAAAAATTACAACCATGTGCTGCGCAGGGCCGTCTCGGTTTCCGAGGCTGGATTTTGGAACCCTAAAATCAAATTTTTGAGGTGTTTCTCGAAAACAGATTCAGGTTTTTGAAACGAAGACAAAAGTTGTTCAGCCGGCCGGAGTGACCGTGCGGTTCTGGGCGCTACAGTCTGGAGCCGAGCAACCGCTACGGTCGCAGGTTCGAATCCTGCCTCGGGCATGGATGTGTGTGATGTCCTTAGGTTAGTTAGGTTTAATTAGTTCTAAGTTCTAGGGGACTGATGACCTCAGAAGTTAAGTCGCATAGTGCTCAGAACCATTTGAACCATTTGAAAAGTTGTTCGCTGTAGGGCTCTTACGAATACTACGCAAAATATTTCAGCCATTTGCTGTGGGTAGCCGTCTTAATCCTCGACTGGGTTTTGGTCTGCTGATGAAGGCGAAAACATAGTAAACAAACCCTTTTTGTGCTATTTTCCGACGAACCGTCCGGGAACTAAGATGCACCCGTGAGTCTCACCACGCCCACCGTAGACCACATCAAATTCAAAACGAACTAACCGATCTGCTTCATTTGCCTAAGCAGGAGGAAGTGTGTAATATTCGTACTTTGACCATGTACCGCAGGATAGTGACGCTAAGACGATCCTTCGGTTGGGCATAAAGATGCTCCGTAGTCCAAGGGCTATCCAAAAAGCTTGAACGACACTTTTTATCACCAACAGAACTCGACGCATCAGCATTGGGAAATCCTGTTTTTGTCACTGCTGTTTGGAAAACATTAGGTAGGCCTACACATGCTGTCGCATGCATAGCGCTATCAGACTGTTGCAGTAAGAGAGAAATTGAGAGTAGCTATTGCCTAAATCTTTCTTAATTTTCGTGGTGTTTCCACAGACTGTTTGTGCACTTGTTAACAAACCAATCACCGTCGAAAATTATGTCTAAATACTAGGTGATGACTCCACAGTTACATATTCAATTGAGCTGTACGGATGACATCGGGCACTAGAAGTTGCTACATATTTACAGCAGCGTGTTTATTTTAGTAAAGAACTCGATACTACTTACTGAAGTCACTACCGGCTCTAAATGTGAAGTAATCTGGTTGAACGTAAACATCAAAGAAATATCAGTCATTCACATCGGACGTTTTTGTATACCACTTGCCTCAGAAGGATTGCGGACACATTTTCACTCATGCAACAGGGAGAGACTTCAATAGGCTAGCAGAGTGTGACATCGTTAACACTGATGGAAGGAATGGGGATTTACGTGACGTGGTTTTGTGTGTCTTCACTGAAAATTATTTCGAGCAGATAGAGAATGAACTAGTGTGGACATAGCACTGGTTCAAAATGGTTCAAATGGCTGTGAACGCTATGGGACTTAACATCTGAGGTCATCAGTCCCCTAGAACTTAGAATTACTTAAACCTAACTAACCTAAGGACATCACACACATCCATGCCCGAGGCAGGATTCGAACCTGCGACCGTAGCGGTTGCTCGGCTCCAGACTGTAGCGCCTAGAGCCACTCGGCCACTCCGACCGGCTGACATAGCACTGTTGATATTTTTAAAAATATCGGGAATCCAATATATCGACACCTCATAGCATCATCTTCGCCCCTCTATATATAGAGAAAAGTAACCATGTATGGACAGAGAAACTACCGACGTACTGGCCTATATAATCATTGGCTGCACATTGTAAATGTACTGCCTGTTTTAGAACTGTATGTTTAAGTACTGATTAATTATTACATATTCTGTACATCAACAACCTAGGAGCCCGCTTAAACCCCTTAATGCAAGAATTGAAAGGAAAACGAAACACGACCACACTTGGCGATAAACACTTTGCTAACAATGGTAATTGGATGTAACTGGCACAGTAAAAGGTGTCCGATGGGTCCATCGTTCGATTTCGTCACATATCAGATTTGTATGGAACATTTCATGTCGACTTCCCTGTTTTTCTCATTTCTTCAAACGCGAGCGACTTACCAGTTGCAGTGTCAAAATTGCATAGTGAAGCTGAACATTGTGTAACGTCCCACCTGTCACTTACCTGGTTTTGGCGTGTGTTCACCCCAGCTAATTGACTAACAGATCAACAGAGAGTGCAAAACTGCCGCAATGTCGGATAACGCAAAGAAAGTAATAAGGTCCTGATTGAACTGCGGTGGCAGTGTTGACATTAATTGATTCAGAATTGATCCCTTTTAATTAAAAAGGGGTGCACATTGATGTTATATTCAACTATTGAACACCAGAAGCAAATGTTGAACATAAAATTAATTAAGACAGTGACTTGGGATTTCAACTACTTGATTGAAAATAGATGCAGTCGATTATCACAAATTTATTTTAACTCACGACCTTCAATCATCACATTACATGACTCTCCTAACAGGCAGTGATAATAAATTGCGTTTATGTGGAATAAAGCTCGATAACTCAAAAGTAATTCCTATCGACTGACCCAAGCGTAATGCGAAGTGCGAGAAGAATTCTACAGTACAGGGCCCATGAAACCCTTGTGGAAACTTTGCCGACGTGGTTCAACAAATTAATCAGTGGCCGGAGCGGGCGCAATATCACCGAATTCGGCGTGGAGGAGCGGTGTCGTCGTGTGGACGTCGGCCGGCCTCGTGGTGCTGCAAGGCCGCGCTCGTCTATTCACTCCTAGATATCTTCCTCAGTACATAGCTGAACCAAAACTGTCTATCTCCAAGCTCAATCGTTCCATTTGCTCAGTCCTAATATCCAGAGATGCTCACTCTTTCTCAGGCAAGCTGAGTCAAGAACGCTACGTCCGCACTCTAGGCAAGCTGGGAACGGAAGACCTCTACGGAGACTTCTCACAGTCCGCTCTTCGCCTCATTTTCCCCTCCAGCAAAATCACTTACGCCAATTGCAGCGCAAGTCGCATTAATTATGTGTCGCTTCCCAGCGCCGACCAATGCCTGCTCTGGGAAGTGAACAAATTCCCACAAAATTTCCCTTCCTCTCAACTTCTATTTTGCTCCTCCAAGGCCACCCATCAAGGTTAATGTCTGCACAAACACCACGTTTTCTGGAATTCTGACTCCCAGGAGAGTACTTCAAATTCCTTGGTCCTACGTTCCCATCGGAGGCTGGCGTATTTCATTCTGTCGCTCTTCACCTGATTTGCTTCAGACTCTGTGGACCGTGAATTCAGCGTGAAGTTGCTATAGTCACGAATACGCATATTTTGACCTCTGTTGACCGCTCCACCATAGCTTTGCGTGACTTTCTCGCATGTTTCACAGAAAACGGGACGACAGACATTTATCAACAGGCATACAAGTTCTTCGTCTGTTTCCTGGTACACCTGCATGGAGTCGGGGTCAACCACCCACTCACTGTCACTCATCTTAAGGCAGCTGGAGGCCACGCACCGTTACCGCTCTCTCAGAGTTGAGCCGCCATAAGCTGCCTATTGTCGCTTCCCTTAGCCGCCTTCCCGGCGGCCACGGTCAATTCTGAGTACTTCCCTGGGCTAAACTAGCCTCCAGTAAATCGACACGTTTCCACAATGTTTTCATGTCGTGTGAATTACTTTAAAACCATCACCCGATAATGATTATTCCAATATGTCCATACTATACCCTCTACAAGATGCATTGTGCCTTGTCAGTCATTTTTTTCAGCCCTACTGTTCGCTCAAAGTGAGTTAGGTGATCTTTAATGACCTAATGTAAGGGGCATAGTTCTTGCCATCTTACAATTGCTGTTTTGTTGGTAATGTCGAACACCGATTAAGTCAGCATTGCCCTTCAGATTTCGTCGTCCACTAAAGACCAGTTTTGTTACTTAGATTTATTTCGTCATTTTAAGCAACTGTTTTTGAAGAGTGCCGGTGTCAAGTTGCGTAAAAAATTGTTTTTAATACAACTGGTGCGCTATTTCTTTACATCGGAAATCGTGTTATTCTATTCACACCCCACTTCCCCCCTCCCCCAGTGCAATCGGGCTTCTTCTTTGTGTCTCCTGTACTTGCTTCACACATTCAAGGAGGAAGATTTGACTTTATGAAAGCAGAGGAACTAGTAAGTTATATTATATTCTACTACAATTTCGAAAGAACAATTTGAAATATCTTACGATAATTGCAACAAAAATATAAAGTAAAATTATGTTGCCATTCGATATCGATGTATCGGACAAAAAATATCGCCAGTATATATTGATATTTGTTGGAAAAATATCTACATGTCGATATATTGATATGATATCAACAGACCTAGTGGAAAACGTCCTCGATGTCGTCGTAGCTAATAAGTCCAAGTTTCTCGAATCATTTAACGTAGAGGAGGAATTACAGACCCTAATGCTGCTATAATATCAAAGGCTACAAGTATTGATAGGTATCTTACATAAGATAGGAAAATATTTATGCTTACCAAATGTGACGGGGCATAAGTTGAGGATTATCCTATCAGTCAACAACATTCTTCTCGGGAGTCGAAGATGTGGAACCCAAACTGATGGAGTCCAAAATTACGTTTAACAATATGACTTAGACACTTACTTGCTGAGCACGGTTACGAAGGATGCGGAAGACCCGCTAAGGTTCAACAGCCATAATAGAAAGTTGCAATAAAGCAGAGAGAGCTTCGTAACAGATTTAAGCGTCTCTAACCTCGTCTACATCCAACAGCCGAACGAAGCGAGAATGAGAGTCACAGATCAGCGGAACCAGCGTTAAGTGATTTCGAAGGTAGAATTTAGCCAACCGATCTTAGGTACAGCTTCGATCTTAGGTACAGTTAATGAGCGGACCGGTGAGATTACCGGCAACAAAACGGGAGATGACAGAAGACCGAAATACAGATTTCAGTCTTCTGAAAAATGAAAATAACTGCGGAAGATCATACACGTCATATCGTTTGAACCATAGCACGAATGCTGAAATTGCAGATACTGAGGTAAGCGATCACTGAATAGAAAATCAACTAAGATTGCTCAACAGAGGAGAGGCACTGGACTGGATGAGGTACCTGAGAGATTAGGCGAGAGAAGATGATCTTCTCGTGTAACACCATGCTTCACTGAAGCACCAAAAGGGCACTAACTGAGTGCAAAAAGACACCTATATCGATGACCTCGATCAGTTGTAGAGTTATGGAACATGTTTTATGCTTCCGTATTATGATGTTAATGGAAAACTGAAATCGCCTCTTTAAAAATCTGACAAGTCGCGAGGAATACCCGAGATCGAGGGTTCCATACAGGGAGGTTCATTGGCCTGGTTAAGTCTTCCTCTAGGACGCCACTTTGGCGATTTGCGTTTCAGTAACCTACAGCAGCTGTGCGACCGGGAGAAGGGGACCTTACAGTTTAAGTTGAAATGCGTATCGTGTGTTGCTTCTGGTGACACTTCCCCGTTTTTAGGTGAAGGCTAAGTAAAAATGAAAACTAGGAAATTCGTAGCTCAACGGAGATCTGAGCCCGCGATCTTTCAGTTTCCAGACACTCACTTTACAGTTATGTCAGCAGCTCGTATGTATATTTTGTTGAGTGAGTTTGCCCATATACCAAATTTGTGAGATATATGGCCGTATCTTTGAACTGGATTGACTTAAAAGCGTACGTTATTTGCAACGCCAAGGGACCGTAGACCTTGGTATTTGACATAAATTTCAACCTGAGACCTCTACCCGTTCCTGAGAAAAAGTCGGACAGACAGACAGACGGACAAAAGTTGTCTACAGTTGACACTTTGTTCTCCTGCACAGGTTTCTAGAGTTAAGTTAATAGCATTTGTCATATATATTATCTCTGGAGCTTTTGGCAGACGCGCCTATACGAAGCTCTCGCTAAGTTAAGTGAATAATATTGAAATAAGAGCTAATTCAGTTAATATAACGTTTTAGACTAGTATATATGCTTCTTGTCTAGGTTATCTATTGAAAGTTTCGATTTTCTGACCGTCTTTAGATCGAAAAGGAAGTATTTCGTAAAAGGCCGGTAGTCGCTAGTTCTGTTTACGTTTTTTTTAGGCGTAAATTTCGCGCGAGTGAAGATTTTCGTTTTTGACTAGAGTTATCGCTTCAAAGTCAAATTAATTCGTGTCAGTCATACAGAGTTTAGGTATTTAAAACTTTCTGAAGTAAGTTTAAAAGTTTGTTTGCATTAGTGTTTATTTACGGATTAGCAAAAATTGGCTCTGAGCACTATGGGACTTAACTACTGTGGTTATCAGTCCCATAGAACTTGGAACTACTTAAACCTAACTAACCTAAGGACATCACACACATCCATACCCGGAGCAGGATTCGAACCTGCGACCGTAGCAGTCGCGCGGGTTCCGGACTGCGCGCCTTTTTTTTTTTAAAATAATATATAAAGGAACTGAATAAATCTTCTTGCCGTGACAATCTGTCCAATACCCGTGAAACAGAAGAACACGAAATCAATCAAGCACTTCTGATTTGTTTTATGTTACGGCTTCTGGCAAAATTAGTTTTCCTGAGGCACTTTCACCTGCTGTACTATAAAAATAAATAAATGCCAACTTAATTATAATGAAGCACAATTAGTATCGACTCGCTGTAGTGTTGTGCACCAACCAAAAAAAATTACCGCTTCATTATGGCAAAGTGTGAAGTAAGAAATTTTGAAACAAAGCTTCGTATTTCCGACTCGTTTTAAGGTTGTGGTGCTCTTCCATTATATACTGTATGTACTCGTCTAAACTCGCATGTGTATTCGTAACTGCAAAATATGCAAACTGGCCGATAATCCAAGCATAGCTATTGTGCTTTGTTGCAGGAAAGAAATGCCAGTCTGGTTGAAGTACATCTTCAAGTGTTATAGCAGAGTCTGTGGTTCTAGTAATTATTGCGAGTTTTTTTCTAGTCCAGTTCCATATGTGGTATTGGTCGCGGCAGATGACAATGTGTGCCAAGGTATCTACAGTATGGCAATGATCGCAGTACGGGCTCTGCTTCATTTTGATATTGTGCAACTTGTCACCTGTGGGGACCTTCTCGTTCACAATGTCATACCACGTGGACACTACTTTGGAGTGGAGGATGGGATTGTTAATGTTTTTCCAGACGTTACTCCAGTTGACCGCTGGATATTTCGCTTCAATTGGGTTTTGCCTATGGTGTCTCGTGAGGTGGTAATAGGTCCTTCTGGTGTTAAGCAGCTGTGAAGTATCTTGAATATAGCTCATTTACAGGTAATAAGTCCGGACGTGATCGAGTTGAGCGCTGATGCGACCAACATCGACTGGGGCCTTTTTGCTCGTTGGGGCTAACCTGTTGAATAACGTTTTCGTAATTGTCGGATGGGGTGACTGCAGTATTTTGCGGATTCGGTCCATATATACGGCAGTGCATTGGTTCTTGATGTCTTTGACGCCCAAACCACCAGCGGCGCGGGTTAACACTATGGTTGGCATGGCGACTTTAAAGATGTTTCCGCTCCATATAGCCTAGAACCGCTAGACCACCGCGGCCGGCACGGATTAGCAGGCTACAGGTTACGAAACTACTGTAGTCTTGCGCCAACTTATTCTCTGCTTTTGTGTTAAGTACTTCAAACCAGGTGTGACAAATGTGTTCTGTGTGGACTGTAACTTATGTTTTCATTCGGGTGAACGTAGCAGCGAGGAAACGAGGGTAGAAAATGAAGCTCCTCCATGGCAGTGTAGGTTATGTAGAAAGGACAGAAAAATCGCTGAACAGGAGGCAAAAATTTGTGCCCTTAAGGCTGAATCAGAAAGCGTGAACTTGGAATTACGTAGGTTAAGGGAAGAAAAAGAGACTGGGAACTGGGAAAAGGTAGCAAGCAAAGGGCAAAAAAGGGAAACACTTAAAAAAAACTTCAGAAATTCAATTAGTAAATCAATTTGGCTTGCTATCTGAAGTGGAGGAAGGGCCTCATCCAGCTGTAGTTGAAAGTAGGGTGAAGCAGAATATTAGCTTAAAGAAAAAAGACAGGTCGGGATCATACCAGAATAGGAAAAGAAGAGTTCTGCTTAGAGGCAGCAGTCATGGAAGGGGTGTGGGCCAGCAGCTTTAAGAGAAATTACGTGCAGGGTACCAGGTCACTAGTTTTGTGAAACCAAGTGCTATCGTCAGCCAGGTGACAGAAAACTTAGGTCAGCTATGCAGGGACTTTGAGAAGGAATATCAGGT
Organism: Schistocerca americana; assembly: GCF_021461395.2. NCBI lineage: Eukaryota > Metazoa > Arthropoda > Insecta > Orthoptera > Acrididae > Schistocerca > Schistocerca americana. The sequence goes on along the minus strand of NC_060120.1, from coordinate 6,031,649 downwards.
AATTATAGTTGGGGGAGCAAGAAACAGCCTGGCTATGAATCCAAGATACAGTATTAAGAGTGACCTGGATAAAATAGGAGCAGAAACTGAGCACACAAATGTGGAGTGTGTGGAGGTCTTTCAGGGCCATGATTCGCCCTGGGTAAACACTGCTGTAAGGCATGTTAACACTGAGCTGAACAGGATCTTCCAGACACCAGCAAAATCTCACATATGTGTTGTTCCAGTATATGCTGTTCGTAGGTGGGGATACACTACACATGGCATACACGTGAATGGGATGGGGAAAAATAAGTTAGATTTCTATTAGCAGAAACTGTAAAGGGGTCCACAGTCACACAAGGGGTGATCCCTGTGGTTAATGGGTCGAGACAGACAGTTTTTTTTTAGGTTAAAGCCAAAGTCCAGACAGATGACAATCAAGATAAATATAACAAAAGAAACTTCATGTACAGTAAATAGTGATAAAGCTAAGGTCAGTATCAACTTACTTCATCAAAATATCAGGGGAATAAAAAATAAAGTAGATAAGCTATTAGAGTGTTTACATGATCTCAAAAATAAGAATGAGATTGATAAACTCTGTCTGTCTGAACACGATGTAACTGTGGGCTTGGATAGTGTCAGTATAAGTAGGTATCATTTAGCATCTTACACTTGTAGATCTAGGATGGATAAAGGAGGAGTTGCCATTTTCATAAAACAAGGGTATAAATACAGAACTCTAGAAGTAAGCAAATTTTGTGTTGATCAGCAGTTTGAGGTTTGTGCATGTGAACTTCAGCTAGATAATGTAGTATTGATATAAGCAACAGTGTACAGGTGCCCATTAGGAGACTGGGAGCTGTTCACAAAAAAGTTTGACTCCCTATTATGCTGTCTGTCAAACAAAAAGAAGAAGTTATTAATCTGTGGTTATTTCAGTGTGAACTTTCTAAATAATTCTGAGAGGAAAAGTGAACTAGAAGTGTTATTAACAACATATAACTTAGAATCAATGAACAATTCCCCTACACTTATAGCTCAGGACAGAAGCACGCTAATAGATAATGTATTTGTGCAGAAAGAGGATGTAAAACAAATACATGCTTTATCAGTCAACTCTTCCGGGCTAAGTTGCCGTGGTCGATCTGTAGAACTTCTTCTCCCTGACGTTTCGTTCTCAACTACGGAGAACATCTTCCGAGGTGAGTCGACGACTGGCTGCTAGGAGCTGGGGCCGCCGCTTGTATAGAGATCGTAGGGGGCGCCACCACACGTCACGTGGCGTCGATGTGCAGCTATCTCTGGCTATCGTCTGTTCTCTCGATTGCAGGCAATCGATTGTCACGTGATTGATGCAACGTCGACCGCCATATCTTACCCAATTTTAATCCTTCTTCTTTACGATTAAAATTGTATTGATGTTTGTGGATTTCAATTGCCTCTCTATACATACGTGTATAATAGTGCGACGTCCTCGCTAGCACGCTTGTTTCACCAAATTTTATGTCGTGATCTCCATCCTTAAAAACATGTTCCGCTACTGCCGATTTGTCGATATGTCCCAAGCGACAGTTTCTTTTGTGCTCCGTCAACCGTGTATTGATGCTTCTTTTTGTAGTTCCTATGTAAACCCTGCCGCAACTACACGGAATTTTATATACCCCTGGGGTGGCTAGGGGGTGACGAGCATCTTTTGTTGATCTTAGGCATTCACTAATTTTCTTAGTAGGTCTAAAAATGGTCTCTACCTGAACCTTGGCTAGTACTTTTCCAATGCGATCCGTGATGTTATGGATGAACGGAAGAAATACTTTTCCAGCTGATGGTTGTTGCTGTCTCCTATTTTTAGGCATTTTTCTATTTGGGTTAAGTGCTCGATTAATCTCGTTTTTCGTATAACCATTTTTCGCAAAGGCCATTCGTAAATGATTTAGTTCTTCTTGTAAGTAGCCTGGTTCACAAATATTATTGACCCTATCCAATGAGAAGAATGTTTCATTCGGCACAAGCTAACCGTATTTATTCTCGTATGGAACTGGCATTACTACGTGAGCGGATACATCAGACACGACGAGGACTGGCGGTATGTGATGGCCAACTGCTAAATCGTCATTTACTTATTAGCAATACTATGCAGTTTTGTCATTGGAACAAAGTGAACAGTTTAACATTTAGATCTATGGAGATTAGTGCAGAAGTGTCTTCCCATAGGCAGAAGGAGAAGTTTGATCGTCTACAAGAGGGTCGACAGGAAACACCGATTCCAAACAATTCCCAAACGGTTATTAATTTATCGGAAAAAGAATTGTCTAAGGAAGAACTTTCTGTTCTGTCTAAAGGAGGGAATTTTGCAATAACTCCATCCGTGATTCCTGTGGAGGACATTATTGCTAATATAGAGGCAGGAATTCGTCAGTTACCATCATATTCTGCTGATGAAATTAGAATGGAAACCTCCAGGATATTACGCAAAGCTAAGCCACCCAGCAGCAATCTGTCTCAAGGGGAAAGGAAGGCATTGCGGGAGATCAATGCAGACAAGAATGTTATTATAGTTGCCGCTGACAAGGGAAATGTTACTGTTTTAATGAATACTGGGGATTATCACAAGAAGATCTGTGATCTCCTGGAACCCAGCACATACAAGAAGTTGAAAAAGGATCCCACAACGAATGTGCTGAATGCCACCAATCGTCTGATAAAACAGTCTTCAGTTCCTACAGAAGTTAAAAAGTATCTTTGTAAAACGGAGCCTTATCCTCCGAGATTATATGGATTACCAAAGATACATAAACCTGATGTTCCTTCGAGACCAATAGTCAGCGCAATTGGAGCTCCTACCCAAGAACTAGCCAGACACCTTGCCTCTTTGTTACAACCTCACATAGGCAAAACTGAGAGTCATATTAAAAACTCTCTACACTTCATTGAGAAATTGAGGGAAATTACTGTCGCTCCTAATGACATACTTGTCAGTTTTGATATAGTGTCTCTGTTCACGATGGTTCCAGTTGATGAAGCTCTCTCCCATATAGCCAATATGTTTCCTACTGATATTGTAGCCTTGTTCCAACACTGTCTATCCTCAACCTATTTTCAGTACAATGGTGAATTTTATGAACAGATCGATGGGGTAGCCATGGGAAGCCCCCTAAGTACCGCAATTGCGAATTTACTCACGGAATATTTTGAACATCAAGCACTGCAGTCGACCACAAAAAGCCCCTCGAAGTGGTATCGGTATGAGGATGATACCTTTGTAATATGGAATCATGAGGAAGAAGACTTGAATGATTTTCTGGTACACTTAAATAGCATCAACCCAAAGATTAAATTTACTATGGAGAAGGAGAAGAATGGACAACTTAACTTCTTGGATGTATCAGTTATCAAACGGGCGGATGGGACCTTAGGCCATAAGGTCTACAGGAAAGGTACACATATTGATCGCTACCTCCATAAGAATTCAAACCACCACCCTAGGCAAAAGAGGGGGGTCATAAAAACACTAGTGGATAGGGCCAGTAATATTTGTGAACCAGGCTACTTACAAGAAGAACTAAATCATTTACGAATGGCCTTTGCGAAAAATGGTTATACGAAAAACGAGATTAATCGAGCACTTCACCCAAATAGAAAAATGCCTAAAAATAGGAGACAGCAACAACCATCAGCTGGAAAAGTATTTCTTCCGTTCATCCATAATATCACGGATCGCATTGGAAAAGTACTAGCCAATGTTCAGGTAGAGACCATTTTTAGACCTACTAAGAAAATTAGTGAATGCCTAAGATCAACAAAAGATGCTCGTCACCCCCTAGCCACCCCAGGGGTATATAAAATTCCGTGTAGTTGCGGCAGGGTTTACATAGGAACTACAAAAAGAAGCATCAATACACGGTTGACGGAGCACAAAAGAAACTGTCGCTTGGGACATATCGACAAATCGGCAGTAGCGGAACATGTTTTTAAGGATGGAGATCACGACATAAAATTTGGTGAAACAAGCGTGCTAGCGAGGACGTCGCACTATTATACACGTATGTATAGAGAGGCAATTGAAATCCACAAACATCAATACAATTTTAATCGTAAAGAAGAAGGATTAAAATTGGGTAAGATATGGCGGTCGACGTTGCATCAATCACGTGACAATCGATTGCCTGCAATCGAGAGAACAGGCGATAGCCAGAGATAGCTGCACATCGACGCCACGTGACGTGTGGTGGCGCCCCCTACGATCTCTACATAAGCGGCGGCCCCAGCTCCTAGCAGCCAGTCGTCGACTCACCTCGGAAGATGTTCTCCGTAGTTGAGAACGAAACGTCAGGGAGAAGAAGTTCTACAGATCGACCACGCCAACTTAGCCCGGAAGAGTTTACTGATAAAGACGCCGGCCGTGAAAGCCTACATGGAATGAAATACATGCTTTCCCTGTGATAACTGGATTGTCAGACCATGATGCACAATTGATTAACTTACAAAACCTAACAGGGTGTACAGTTCGGAAACCATTAAGTAGAAGTGTGAGGTCGCTCAACCCAGTATCTATAGAGCACTTCAGAGAAAGCTTAAGAAATGTTAATTGAGGAGATGTATTCTTTTTTTTTTTTTTTTTTGTCGTCAGTCTACTGACTGGTTTGATGCGGCCCGCCACGAATTCCTTTCCTGTGCTAACCTCTTCATCTCAGAGTAGCACTTGCAACCTACGTCCTCAATTATTTGCTTGACGTATTCCAATCTCTGTCTTCCTCTACAGTTTTTACCCTCTACAGCTCCCCCTAGTACCATGGAAGTCATTCCCTCATGTCTTAGCAGATGTCCTATCATCCTGTCCCTACTCCTTATCAGTGTTTTCCACATATTCCTTTCCTCTCTGATTCTGCGTAGAACCTCCTCATTCCTTACCTTATCAGTCCACCTAATTTTCAACAGACGTCTATAACACCACATCTCAAATGCTTCGATTCTCTTCTGTTCTGGTTTTCCCATAGTCCATGTTTCACTACCATACAATGCTGTACTCCAGACGTACATCCTCAGAAATTTCTTCCTCAAATTAAGGCCGGTATTTGATATTAGTAGACTTCTCTTGGCCAGAAATGCCTTTTTTGCCATAGCGAGTCTGCTTATGATGTCCTCCTTGCTCCGTCTGTCATTGGTTATTTTACTGCCTAAGTAGCAGAATTCCTTAACTTCATTGACTTCGTGACCATCAATCCTGATGTTAAGTTTCTCGCTGTTCTCATTTCTACTACTTCTCATTACCTTCGTCTTTCTCCGATTTACTCTCAAACCATACTATATACTCATTAGACTGTTCATTCCGTTCAGCAGATCATTTAATTCTTCTTCACTTTCACTCAAGATAGCAATGTCATCAACGAATCGTATCATTGATATCCTTTCACCTTGTATTTTAATTCCACTCCTGAACCTTTCTTTTATTTCCATCATTGCTTCCTCGATGTACAGATTGAAGAGTAGGGACGAAAGGCTACAGCCTTGTCTTACACCCTTCTTAATACGAGCACTTCGTTCTTGATCGTCCACTCTTATTATTCCCTCTTGGTTGTTGTACATATTGTATATGACCCGTCTCTCCCTATAGCTTACCCCTACTTTTTTCAGAATCTCGAACAGCTTGCACCATTTTATATTGTCGAACGCTTTTTCCAGGTCAACAAATCCTATGAAAGTGTCTTGATTTTTCTTTAGCCTTACTTCCATTATTAGCCGTAACGTCAGGATTGCCTCTCTCGTCCCTTTACTTTTCCTAAAGCCAAACTGATCGTCACCTAGCACATTCTCAATTTTCTTTTGCGGTCTTCTGTATATTATTCTTGTAAGCAGCTTCGATGCATGAGCTGTTAAGCTGAGTGTGCGATAATTCTCGCACTTGTCAGCTCTTGCCGTCTTCGGAATTGTGTGGATGATGCTTTTCCGAAAGTCAGATGGTATATCGCCAGACTCATATATTCTACACACCAACGTGAACAGTCGTTTTGTTGCCACTTCCCCCAATGATTTTAGAAATTCTGATGGAATGTTATCTATCCCTTCTGCCTTATTTGACCGTAAGCCCTCCAAAGCTCTTTTAAATTCCGATTCTGATACTGGATCCCCTATCTCTTCTAAATCGACTCCTGTTTCCTCTTCTATCACATCAGACAAATCTTCACCCTCATAGAGGCTTTCAATGTATTCTTTTCACCTATCTGCTCTCTCCTCTGCATCTAACAGTGGAATTCCCGTTGCACTCTTAATGTTACCACCGTTGCTTTTAATGTCACCAAAGGTTGTTTTGACTTTCCTGTATGCTGAGTCTGTCCTTCCGACAATCATATCTTTTTCGATGTCTTCACATTTTTCCTGCAGCCATTTCGTCTTAGCTTCCCTGCACTTCTTATTTATTTCATTCCTCAGCGACTTGTATTTCTGTATTCCTGATTTTCCCGGAACATGTTTGTACTTCCTCCTTTCATCAATCAACTGAAGTATTTCTTCTGTTACCCATGGTTTCTTCGCAGCTACCTTCTTTGTACCTATGTTTTCCTTCCTAACTTCTGTGATGGCCCTTTTTAGAGATGTCCATTCCTCTTCAACTGTACTGCCTTCTGCACTATTCCTTATTGCTGTATCTATAGCGTTAGAGAACTTCAAACGTATCTCGTCATTCCTTAGTACTTCCGTATCCCACTTCTTTGCGTATTGATTCTTCCTGAATAATGTCTTGAACTTCAGCCTACTCTTCATCACTGCTATATTGTGATCTGAGTCTATATCTGCTCCTGGGTACGCCTTACAATCCAGTATCTGATTTCGGAATCTCTGTCTGACCATGATGTAATCTATTTGAAATCTTCCCGTATCTCCCGGCCTTTTCCAAGTATACCTCCTCCTCTTGTGATTCTTGATCAGGGTATTCGCTATTACTAGCTGAAACATGTTACAGAACTCAGTTAGTCTTTCTCCTCTTTCATTCCTTGTCCCAAGCCCATATTCTCCTGTAACCTTTTCTTCTACTCCTTCCCCTACAACTGCATTCCAGTCGCCCATGACTATTAGATTTTCGTCCCCCTTTACATACTGCATTACCCTTTCAATATCCTCATACACTTTCTCTATCTGTTCATCTTCAGCTTGCAACGTCGGCATGTATACCTGAACTATCGTTGTCGGAGTTGGTCTGCTGTCGATTCTGATTAGAACAACCCGGTCACTGAACTGTTCACAGTAACACACCCTCTGCCCTACCTTCCTATTCATAACGAATCCTACACCTGGTATACCATTTTCTGCTGCTGTTGATATTACCCGATACTCATCTGACCAGAAATCCTTGTCTTCCTTCCACTTTACTTCACCGACGCCTACTATATCTAGATTGAGCCTTTGCATTTCCCTTTTCAGATTTTCTAGTTTCCGTACCACGTTCAAGCTTCTGACATTCCACGCCCCGACTCGTAGAACGTTATCCTTTCGTTGATTATTCAATCTTTTTCTCATGGTAACCTCCCCCTTGGCAGTCCCCTCCCGGAGATCCGAATGGGGGACTATTCCGGAATCTTTTGCCAATGGAGAGATCATCATGACACTTCTTCAAATACAGGCCACATGTCCTGTGGATACACGTTGCGTGTCTTTAATGCAGTGGTTTCCGTTGCCTTCTGCATCCTCATGTCGGTGATCATTGCTGATTCTTCCGCCTTTAGGGGCAATTTCCCACCCCTAGGACAAGACAGTGCCCTGAACCTCTATCCGCTCCTCCGCCCTCTTTGACAAGGCCGTTGGCAGAATGAGGCTGACTTCTTATGCCGGAAGCCTTCGGCCGCCAATGCCGATTATTTATCAAAATTTAGGAAATGTCGGGGATCGAACCCGGGACCGAAGACGCTACCCCTAGACCACGGGTACATACTTTATATGACAGGCCAAATGCTAATGATAAATGCAACATATTTCTTGATAAATTTATATCCCTTTTTGAATATTGTTTCCCAAAGAAAATTACTGAATGTAACACCACAAAATTTTCAAAGAAACTTTGGATTACTGCGGGTATTGAAGTGTCTTCAGAAAGGAAAAGAAAACTGTATGAGACAGCAAGAACGAGTAAACATCCAGAAATTGTAAGGAAATCAAGAAATATGTATCTTAGAGAAGAAATTAACAACTCCAGCAATTAAAAAAAAAAAACAATATTAAATGATGTTACGAGGGAGACAGGAAAAGTAACCACTGGGGTAGGTAGTATTACTATTAAAAAGAACAAGACCTTCCTAACCAACAGTACACAAGTAGCTAATGTATTTAAAAACCATTTCTTAAGTGTAGGAGAAAAAACTGGTGAGAACAGTTCAAAAGAAAAAGCCAGGCAGTACATGGAAGAGTCTGTTTTGAAAAACATTTAGTCAGATTAACTTTCACCTAGCAACGTTTTGTGAAATAAGTAAAATTAATAAATCTTTGAAAAATAAATGTTCTGTTAAAGTAGATTACATCTCTAATAAGATTTTAAAACACTGTGGAGCAGTTACAGCTGATGTTGTGAGTCACATATGTAATGCATCACTAACTCAAGGTATTTTCCCAGACAGGTTGAAATATGCCACTGTCAGGCCTCTCTACAAAAAGGGGGACACCACAGATGTCAATAATTATCGGCCAGTATTCTTGCTTACAGTATTTTCAAAAAATCTTCTAGAAAGTAACGTACTCAAGAGTGGTTAGCCATCTCAACAGTAATGGGATACTTAGTAAATCACAGTTCGGATTTCAGAAATGCTCTTCCACTGAGAGAGCAATATACAGTTTCACTGTGCACATAATAGAGTGTTCAAATAGTACAATTTCACCAATAGGAATTTTCTGTGACTTGTCCAAAGCATTTGATTTGTGAACATTGTGTTACAGAAATTACAATTCTATAGTATAAATGGGATAGCATATGAGTGGTTAAAGTCGTACCTACAGAACAGGAAGCAAAACGTTTCCTTATATAGGTCAGTTGCCACTTCATCTAACTGGGGTTAATTTACATTAGGGGTTCCACAGGGTTCGATCGTGGGTCATCTTCTGTTCTTGATATACGTGAACGACCTCCCTTCCTATCTGAAACAGGAAACTGACCTGACACTGTTTGCTGATGATACAAGCATCGTTATTAATCCAGTAAAAGAAACTCCAATTGAGAATGATACAAATAAGGTCTTTGGAAAAGTCATTAATTCGTTTTCTGCAAATAGGCTTGCTCTAAACTTTGAAAAAACACAGTACATCCAATTTTCTGCTGCAAAAAGTACAGTTCCTTCAATAAATATAACACATCAACAGAAGTCAGTAGACATAGAGCATACTAAGTTTTTAGGTGTACATGTAGGTGAGAATCTCGATTTGAAAATTCGTATTTTGGATCTTCTAAAGTGACTAATTTCAGCTACTTTTGCAATCAGAATAATTGCCAATTTTGAGCATATAGAAATTAGTAAGCTAATGTACTTTGCATACTTTGACTCTCTGATGTCATACAGAATAATATTTTGGGGTAACTCAACATTTAGACAAACAGTATTCACATCTCTAAACAAACTGGTTAGAACAATGTGTGGGGTTCATAGTCGCACATGTTGTAGACATCTTTTTAAAAGATTGGGAATTCTTACGACAGCCTCGCAGAACATTTACTCACTAATGAATTTTGTTCTCAACAACATGGACCAGTTTAAAAACAATAGTGACATTCACCATTATTATAATGCCAGGAAAAAGAAAGACACACTTTCCTTTACGCAACCTATCTGTGACACAGAAAGAAGTAAATTATGCCGCTATAAAAATTTTCGACAAATTACCAGATGAAATAAAATGTCTGACAGACAGCAGTAATATCTTCAAAAATAAATTGAAATTATACATCCTTGACAACTCCTTCTATACCAGAGATGAATTCCTGAAAAGGAATAAATAAATCTATAAATATGTTGTTGTTGTTGTGGTCTTCAGTCCTGAGACTGGTTTGATGCAGCTCTCCATGCTACCCTATCCTGTGCAAGTTTCTTCATCTCCCAGTACTTACTGCAACCTGCATCCTTCTGAATCTGCTTAGTGTATTCATCTCTTGGTCTCCCTCTACGATTTTTACCCTCCACGCTGCCCTCAAATCCTAAATTTGTGATCCCTTGATGCCTCAGAACATGCCCTACTAACCGATCCCAACTTCTAGTCAAGTTGTGCCACAAACTCCTCTTCTCCCCAATTCTATTCAATACCTCCTCATTAGTTATGTGATCTACCCATCTAATCTTCAGCATTCTTCTGTAGCACCACATTTCTAAAGCTTCTATTCTCTTCTTGTCCAAACTATTTATCGTCCATGTTTCACTTCCATACATGGCTACACTCCATACAAATACTTTCAGAAACGACTTCCTGACACTTAAATCTATACTCGATGTTAACAAATTCCTCTTCTTCAGAAACGCTTTCCTTGCCATTGCCAGTCTACATTTTATATCCTCTCTACTTCGACCATCATCAGTTATTTTGCTCCCCAAATAGCAAAAGTCCTTTACTACTTTAAGTGACTCATTTCCTAATCTAATTCCCTCAGCATCGCCCGACTTAATTCCACCACATTCCATTATCCTCGTTTTGATTTTGTTGATGTTCATCTTATACCCTCCTTTCAAGACACTGTCCATTCCATTCAACTGCTCTTCCAAGTCCTTTGCTGTCTCTGATATAATTACAATGTCATCGGCGAACCTCAAAGTTTTTGTTTCTTCTCCATGGATTTTTATACCTACTCCGAATTTTTCTTTTGTTTCCTTTTCTGCTTGCTCGATATACAGATTGAATAACATAAATATAGTATATGCATTTTGTGCCATTTAAGGGAATGGGGTAAATAATAGAAATATTAGTCTTTAACACTGTATTGTAATATGTATATTGAAAAATCTTGTTTCAAATGTGCATTGCTTGTGCACTTGACACGTTCCACATCATAACGGCTACCGTACCGTGTGGTCGATCAGCGGAACACGCAACCAACTAACTAAATAGGTAACTAACTAACTAACTAACTAACAAAAACTGATCACATAACGGTTCCGTTTTTACCGATTGAGATATGGAACCCTAAAAAGCAACATGAATTCCGCAATTATTGATCTTCTGAAAATCAGCTCGCTCTGTTCATCGATGAGATCCAGAAAGCTGTACACACTGGCGTCCAGGTTGATGTCATGTTTCTTGACTTCCAGAAGGCATTAGATACAGTTCCATACTGTTGCTTAGTGGACTAAATAGAGGCTTACCGAATAAAGGAGAAGCTCTATGAGTGAACGTAAGACTTCATAGAAGACGTTGTGCTGAACTTGACGAAGTTGTGAGTTGTAAAAGTATCGTCGTTTACATCCCCAAGAGACGTTGTACAGCAGGGTGGATCGTGTTTCCGCCTCTCCTATTTACTCCTGTTAATAGTAGGGTTGATCTTTTTAGGAAAAGTATTTTGTCACAAAAAAGCAGCGACAAGGTTTAGTAACAGGTGCCTTACACAAAAAAGTCCAGTAAACATGGACTCTAAAATGAATACCTAAAGAGCTACGAGCGGTCAATAGAGGAGATGTGCCTCACACTGACGAAAACTAACAAGTGCTCGTAGGTCCTCAGGTCCTTTTTTCTTGTTTTGGTCTATCGACTCTTGTGTATCCTTAGCTGAATGTTCATCGCGGCTGACTGCCACACGGAGGACCGGGGTTCGATTCCTGATATTAACAGAGATTTTTCATCGGTTGAAGGAATGACACAGGGTGCATGCACTCAGCCTCCTGAAGTGTGATGCCGATTGAGGAGCTACTTAACCGAGTAGAAATCGCTTCAGGTTGTAAGTAGGCTGTTTAGGTTTTTTATTGGTAACGCCACCTCTGTATGAAAATCACTGGCTGTGCTGTGTGCAGTCTGTGGCTGCTTTGCATTGTTGTAATACTCGCCATTGTAGTGTTAGGCAGCTGGCTGTGAACAGCGCGTAGCGTTGCGCAGTTGGAGGTGAGCCGCCAGCAGTGGTGGATGTGGGGAGAGAGATGGCGGAGTTTTGAAATTTGTCATGAACTGCTATATTTATATATGATGATATCAAGGTAAATACATTGTTTGTTCTCTATTAATATCTTTCATTTGCTAACTATCCCTATCAGTAGTTAGTGCCTTCCATAGTTTGAATCTTCTGTTTAGCTGGCAGTAGTGGCGCTCGCTGTATTGCAGTAGCTTGAGCAGCGAAGATTTTTGTGAGGTAAGTGATTTGTGAAAGGTATAGTTTAATGTTAGTCAGGGCCATTCTTTTGTAGGGAATTTTGAAAGTCAGATTGCGTTGCGCTAACAAAATATTGTGTGTCAGTTTAAGCACAGTCACGTATAATTGTTCAAAGGGGACGTTTCATAAGGTCACTAAAACTCATAACATTCGGGAAAGCGGTGTGCTGGCCCCACGCACACCCCCACACACCCCCGCCCTCTATCGACTGTTCACTGACGAGGTACATGGGGAAGCTGCTCCACCAGAAAACAGCAGCAAAATCCAGGAAGACCTGGAGATGAGAGACGATTAGCGCAGGCAGTGACAGCTGATCTCCAAGGTAATTAAACGTAGCGAATTGAGGATAAGTAGATGGAAAGACCCGATGAAGTTCGGTTACGCTGTTGGTTATAAATGACTGGGGACAATGTAACAGTAAAATATACAGAAGTAACCGTCCGTAGCATCCTAATTAATAACGACAAATAAAACTAGATTTAGGAAAACCGAATTTCTGAGTGATCCACTACATGACTCCTAAAGAAACGTAGTGTTTCTAGAAACTGAAGTGGCCTCCCAAAACACATTCTTGAGTATTGAATGCCAGACTGGGGCCCTTAATTGAGGAGGTAGACAAAAGGCGAAGAAGGTCGGTGGGTTTGTTTGTTAACTGCAAGGACTTTATAGGGAGAAGATTTCAGTGACTGACGCTGTAAGAGAGGTGTTGTGCAGTGCGTGTTGTAAATTTATTGGCTGTACCACATACAATGCCTCATGCAAATGTTCTTACGCCGCGTGACACAGCATTGTACTACGTAGGTAGCTTTAAAATTTTCACTTTCAGTGTTTGTCAGTTTCATAATTGCGTGTATTATGTTTGATGACTGGTTGTTTTCTGAATACCGGTACTTGGAAATGACAGCATGTCGAAATTGCAGTCGCCATAAATAATGTTTCAATAGCCAAACGCGGAAATGATTTCTTTTGAAAAGTCACATGTATGTCGCCGAATAGCGTCCTCTTATAAATTATCAAGTTCCTTCTTTTTGGCAGCACGTACTCTCGTCGTGCAGTCAAAAGAGCAGCAGTTGGTTCCTCTCGCTCTTTCCTTCACCGAGGCCATTTCAGTTTTCGGTGCTGTAGGTACTCGTTCCACGACTTCCACGAACGTCCACCGTTACTTGCTTCCTCTTATGATAATAAATTAAGTACGAGTTCAGGACATTTAATCTTTAAGGTAGTATCCGTGCTTACCTCCTGTTGCTTGGGGTAGAAGCAACATCATATGCAACTTCCTGGCAGATTAAAACTGTGTGCCGGACCGAGACTCGAACTCGGGACCCTTGCCTTTCGCGGGCAAGTGCACTACCGACTGGGCTACCCAAGTACGACTCACGCCCCCTCCTCACAGCTGTAATTCCGCCAGTAGGGCACTTGCCCGCGAAAGGCAAAGGTCCCGAGTTTAAGTCTCGGTCCCGTACACAGTTTTAATCTGCCAGGAAGTTTCATATCAGCGCACACTCCGCTGTAGTGTGAAAATTTCATTCTAGTAACATTATATGCGTTTTAAACTGACAGTACGATACTTAACACCGCTATTTGCGGCCACTGAGTACAGCAACAGCCGCGACCTTGAGTTGTCGTGGTGGCAACGGGACGCCATCGCCATCACAGCGTTTACGAATTCCATAGCTCGGACTGGCACTAGAATGTCCCCTCCATACAATGCGCTCCACGTGCCTGAACTGTCAGGTATGTTCTTTCAGCGGCCTGACTAGTCGTTTTCTTTCCCGTTTCACTTGCAAACGGAGCGAGGGAAAAAGACTACCTGTATGCCTCCGTACGAACTCCGGTCCCTCTTGTCTCCGTGGTCCTTATACGAAATATATGTTGGCTGCAGTGAAATCGTTCTACAGTCAGATTCATATGACGGGTATCTAAATTGTCCCAATAGCATTCCACGAACAGAACGTCATCTTCACTCCAGGAATTGCTGCTTCAGTTGTCGAAGCATCTCCGTCACACTAGTGTGATGATGGAGTCTACCAGCGTTAAACCTGGCAGCACATTTGTTAGTGGCCGGCCGGGTTGGCCAAGCGGTTCTAGGCGCTACAGTCTGGAACCGCGCGACCGCTACGTTTGCAGGTTCGATGCCTGCCTTGGGCATGGATGTGTGTGATGTCCTTAGGTTAGTTAGGTTTAAGTAGTTCTAAGTTCTAGGGGACTGATGACCTTAGAAGTTAAGTCCCATAGTGGTCAGAGCCATTTGTTAGTGGCTTCGATGTCTTCCTTTAACCTGATCTGGAAAGGATCCCAAACACTCTAGCAGTACTCAAGAATGGGTCTATGCGTCGTCTCACTTACAGATGCACCACACTTTCCTAAAATTCTCCCAAAAAACGGAAGGTAACAATTCGCCATCGATACTACCGTCCTTAACTGTCTGTTCCATTTAATATAGCTCTGCAACATTACGCATGCGTCGACACGACAGTGTCAAGGAGCATGGTACATGTACATCTGCATACGTCATACTCCGCAAGCCACCTGACGATGTGTGTCGGAGGGTACTTCTGGTACCACGATTCCCCCCTTTCCTGTTCCACTCGCGACTGGAGTGTGGGAAGAATGATTGTCGTAAAGCCTTTATATTAGCTCTATTTTCTGCAACTTTGTCGTTGTGGTCTTTTCGCAAGATGTATGTAGGAGGAAGTAATATGTTGTCCGACTCTTCCGGGAAGTTTTCTCTCAAACTTTCAGTGCACTCTCTTGTAACGTCGTCAACTCGAGTTTTTGAGCATTTCGGTAACGCTCTCGCGCCGACTGAACGATCCCGTGATCAAACGCGCCGCTCTTCGTTGGATCTTCTCTGTCTCTTCTGTATGTCCTATTTGGTAGGGAAACAAGATTGATAAAAAAATACTCAACAATCGGCCGAACAAGTGCCTTGTAAGCCACTTCCTTCGTGGATGAGTTAAATTTCCTTGCTATTTTTCCTATGAATCTCAGTCGTGCATCTACTTTCCTACTATTTGTTTTATGTGGTCATTCTACTTCGGGTCGCTCTGGATAATTAGTCCTACATATTTTACGGTGGATATTTTTTCCAGAAATTTGCCATCAGCACCATAGTTCTTCGGTGGTGGATTTTCGTATTATAATATTACATTTATGTACGTTCAGAGACAACTGCCGGAGCCTGCACTATTCATCACTCGTCTCCAGGTCGTTCTGCAAATCAATAATTGTTAATTTATTATAGAAAACCGTATCATCTGCGAGCAGTCTTAAAGAGCTCCCGACGCTTTCTCTAGGTAATTTCCTTTGGGTACTCGGAAATTAACTTCACATCTGTCGACTTTGTTCCGTTTTTTAGCGACATGTTGAGTTCTATCTGGAAGGAAGTCTTGAATCCAGTCGCAAATCTGGCCCGATATTCAGTAAGCTCTTATTATTTTATCTAAACAGCAGTACGGTACGGTGCCTAATCCATTCCTGATGTGGTGTCACCGCCAGACACCACACTTGCTAGGTGGTAGCATTTAAATCGGCCGCGGTCCGTTAGTATACGTCGGACCCGCGTGTCGCCACTGTCAGTGATTGCAGACCGAGCGCCACCACACGGCAGGTCTAGAGAGACGTCCTGGCACTCGCCCCAGTTGTACAGCCGACTTAGCCAGAGATGGATCACTGACAATTACGCTCTCATTTGCCGAGGCGATAGTTAGCATAGCCTTCAGCTACGTCATTTGCTACGACCTAGCAAGGCGCCATAGCATTTGATAATTAATATTGTGAAGCTTGTACAGTAACGAGAGATGTTCACCAGTTGTGGATTAAAGTTAAGTATTACAGCAACTGCGTCCGTTTTCTGCGTTCTCATTTCCTTGTAATGTTCCAGACCTCACGCCAGACTGCGTGAGCATAAAAGTGTGCATTTCGGCCTCCTCTAGCAAAACGCTGTTGGCTCTCCTGCCAACACATCACCTGAAGTCGAGGAACACACTACGGCATCAAGCTGGCCGCCGTGCTCTGCAACGCTGCGGATCTCATGGAGGAACGGAGCGTCCTGAGTTTCGCATCATCTATGTTTGCGGAACCCGTGTTGATTTTTATAGGGGATATTTATGTTCTCAAAAAACGCCATAATCCTTGAACGTAATACATGTTCCGTAATTCTACAAAAGACTGAAGTCAACGATATAGGCCTCTAATTACGTACATCTGTCCTAAGACTCTCGTTGAAAACTGGAATGACTTGCGCTTTTTTTCCAGGCGTTAAGTACCTTTCATTTCTACAGCGATCTACGATAAACTGCTGCTAGAAGGGAAGCAAAGAGCTTTCACATAATCTTTGTAGAATGTCATAGGTAACGCATCCGATCCTGATGCCTTTCCACTACTAGGCGGCTGTAGTCGCTCTTCTGTTCCGCGGAACTTTTACCTCAATATCTGCATTTCGACATCCGTACGATGACTGAAAGGAGGAGCCGTGTTACGACTCCCGCCGTGAAAGAGTTTCGGAAGTAATTCAGTATTTCGGCCCCGTCTGAGTTAACGTGCGTTTCGGTGCCATTATCGTCACTGGGTGAATGAACAAGGGATTTCGAATTGCTTAGTGATTTCACGTAAGACCAAAACTCTTAGGGTTTTTACTCAGATAATTTGACAAATTTTTGCTTTCAAAGTCATTGAACGCTTCTCTCATTTCTCTCTTTACGCTCATTTACACTTCGTTCAGCTTTTGTTTGTCAGCTGAATTTTGACCTCTCTTGAATCTGTGATGAAGTTCTCTTTGTTTACGTAGCTATTTCCTTACACGAGTGTAAACCACGGTCGGTCTTTCCTGCCCCTTATGACCTTGCTCGGAACATACTCATCTAGGGCATATTGACCGATTCTTTTGAATTTATTCCATTTGCGCTCCACACCTTCGTCCTCAGTACTGAATATTTGATGATGACTACTTGGATATTCTGCAGTTTGTAATCCTGTCACTCATGCTAAGCAAAAACATTTTCCTACCTTTCTTAACATTCCTTGTGATACCCCGTAGTCATAGATGCTTGCACACCCTTACGATGCACCGATACCTTCCTCTACATTAAGTGATTTCGTAAGTTCAGGTCTCCTGTTGCTAGGACGACTAAGACGCTACCTTCACGAATTTGTTCTCTAATTATCTGTCCGAAGTAATGTTCGACAACACATTCAGATTTATGTGAAACGACTCTCTGTCTCTGGCATCACTTTTGAAGGCATGACTCTCCCTGGCCTCTATACCTGGCAATTTCAACAACATGCTCAGGAAAATTTTAACGCTGTTCTGGAAGATCCGTCTGAAACGCTTTACCACTATAGATAGCGATCCAGGTGGTCTAAAAAAAGCACAATTTTTGACCGACCTTTGATACTTAACTTCAGCCAGATTAATTCACATTTTGAATCCGTGGTAACCTTGCTAGGCATAATCGAAAATCTTACTGGAATAAATACGTCGGCACCATTGGCGACTAAGCTATTCTTACGATAAATGTTCTCTTGTGAACTTAAGGATTTCGTAGATATTCACATCAGGTCTCAACCACTTTCTGTTCCTAGTACTATCTGGGCACTATAGTCTTCAATTAGCGATACTAGTCATGGGCTCTTTCTTTGGATGCACCTGTAGTTTACTAATATCTTATTGACCTCTTCTATATGGAATCTGCGACAGGCAATTCGTGTCTGATCCCAAGGGGTATGTTTGGGGGGGGGGGGGGGGGAGGGTGCGGTTCTGTAAACTAAAAAAGAAAAAAAAATTGCGCGCCACACGTACTCTGATAGCCTGGTAGCTGCTTTCTGCGTGTAGGGCACGCTTGATCTATTAAGGAGAATCCTAGAATTCTGCACACAACAGCGAGGGTCGGGAAATTTGCATCCGATACCGTTGCAGAGCCGCCTGAGCCTCTGGTGTAGACCTTCCATTCTATTTCAAGACGGAGGACTCCGTCGAGCCTGGGTATAACGCTAAGAATAGTCGGCTTAGCTTGCACCCCTCGTGCGATGCAATCTCCATTCACCAAATTAGCCATCCGCCGAAAGGAACTGAGGGTGGCTTCAGAATCCAAGTGTCAGCCTTCATTCGTGCCCACATGCACTACTATTGGCAGCCGATCGCACACAGTGCGGTCGATAGCGGCCGGCAGAGCCTCTTCAACGTCACGTTCGGAATACCCTGGTAGCCATACCCGAGTGCACGCTGGGATTCTTTTCCGCCCAACCTGCTTTTTCCCTGATGGACTCCATCACCAGGCTAACATTGGAGCTCCCAATGACTAGCATACCCGCCCTTGCACTTTCCCGGACTGGGCAAGGAAATAGATCGCTGGCTCAACAGAAGAGGCATCCCGCACCGGCTCAGACGTGTTACCAACACCGCGTAGCACCTCATACTTGTTGTTAAGGCGCAAGGAGCTAGCAGTGCGAACGTTTCCCTCTTTTGCCTTCCAGCCGGTTACACACTAAACCAGCTCTGTCCGCCACCCAGTGTCGAATGAAGACGAACCGTTCAGCAGCCGCGAGCCCGCTGACCGTGGCGTGGCCAGTGCAGTCTCCAGCTGTCAACTGACAGCAGCCAATTCTCCTTGTGGCCGGTACAAACAAACACAGTCCCTATCTGATATTGTACTGTGTGTGTGTGTGTGTGTGTGTGTGTGTGTGTGTGTGTGTGTGTGTGTGTGAACAAAAAAAACATATCATGGATACAAACAAAGCAGTGAGAAGTAAAAGAAGAAATAGAAACAAACCCCCGCAAAAGAGAAAATTACGCAATACTAACGCTGTATTCCAACTTTATAGGATTGCTTTTCCCAATCTCTTGCATGTACATTTTTCTAGATTTACCGCAAGCCGTCATTCATCGCACCAATTAAAACTTTTGTCTGTCATCTTGCGTTTTCCTACCGTCACTGAACGATGACACCGTCCCTTACAACACACACCGTCATCAGCGAACAGCCACAGATTGCTGTGTCTCAGATAATGTGTGTGTGTGTAGGAAATGAAAGCACTCCTATCACACCCCTGTTGATATCCTTGTCTCTGATGAACACTCGCCGTCGAGGACAACGTACTGGCTTCTGTTATATAAGAAGTCTTCGAACCACTCACATACCTGGGAACCTAATAAGTATGCTTGGACCTTCGTTGACAGTCTGCAGTGGCTCAGCGTATCAAACACCTTTCGGGACTCTAGAAACATGGATCTGCCTGTTGCCGTTCATCCACAATTTGCAGGACGTCATGTCAGAAGAGGACAAGCTCAGTTTTACACGAGCTGTGCTTTCTAAATCCGAGCTGATTTGTGGACAGCTTTTCCATCTGAAGGAAATTTGCTATATTCCAACTCAGAATATGTTCAAGAATTTTGTAGCAAACCTTGTAAAGGATATTGGTATGTAATTTTGCTGGTCCGTTCTTTTACTATTTTATATGTCGGAGCAACCTGTCGCTTGGGACTGTGTGTTGAGCGAGAGATTTGCCATGAACTCAAAACCGAATTGGCACTCCATCCGCACTCAACGACTTATTTGCTTTCAACTTCTTCAGCTGCTTGTCTACACCAGGGATGCCTATTACTACAGGGTGAAGGATATTGAACTATATGAAAAAAACATAAATTAGTTACAAGCTGCAGCTTGCACACACTTTATTCAACTTCTAAACGTCACCACGAATATTCTGGTTTAGATTATGAGATGTTCGATAGACCTGCCGTTATTGGCGATGATGTGGCGCAGAATAATAACGAAATTTTGCGTGACCCGCTTAAGTGTCGGAACATCGATGTTGTCGATCACCTCCTGAATGGCTGTTTTCAGCTCAGCAATGGTTTTGGGGTTATTCAAAAATGGCTCTGACCACTATGGGACTTAACTTCTAAGGTCATCAGTCCCCTAGAACTTAGAACTACTTAAACCTAACTAACCTAAGGACATCACACACACCCATGCCCGAGGCAGGATTTGAACCTACGACCGTAGCTGTCGCGTGGTTGCAGAATGTAGCGCCTAGAACCGCTCGGCCACTCCGGCCGACCTTGGGGTTGTTGCTGTACGCCTTGTCTTTAATACAGCCCCACAAAAAAAGAGTCGCATGTTTTCAGATCCGGAGAATATGGCGGCCAATCGAGGCCCATACCAGTAGCATGTGGGTACCGCAGACTCAGAATGCGGTCCCCAAAGTGGTCCTGCAGAACACCAAGCACTCTCCTGTTGCGATGAGGTCGAATTTCGTAGTGCGTGAACCACATATTGTCGAAATCGGGGTCACTTTGGATAATGGGGATGAAATCGTGATTCAAAACAGTCAAGTACACTTCGTTAGTGACCGTGCCGCCAAGGAATAGCACACCGATCACTCCGCGACTCGACATTGCACGCCACACAGTCACCCGTGGGGGTGAAGAGACTTCTCGATCGCGAAATGCGGATTCTCACTCCTCCAAACGTACCAGATTTGCTTTTTGACGAACTCATGCAAATGAAAGTGGGCTTCGTCGAAAAACCAAACCATACATGAGCACACAAATTCCTAGCTCAAACTGTTTAGAAGTTACGGCGATTTTATTTCTCCTAGTTCAATAATTGTCACCCTCAATGTCCTCCATGCGGTAGTCTGTGCGATTGTTAAATGACGGTATGTTTGTACGAACTTCCTGAGTGAGTGATTTCTGAAACGTGAAATTTATAAGTTCAGCTTATCTTTTGCTGTTTTCTATTGCGCAGCCAGACTGGTCAACGAGTGACTGAAAGAAGCCTTCGATCTATTTGATGACTTCACGTAGGAAGGGAATTTTCTCGGCTTCTCAAGCAAGTTCTTTTGCTAAAATAAGGTGGTGGCAGTTGTATGCTTCGCGCATCGATCATTTACAGGTGCAAGAATTTCGACAAATTTTTCCATGTCGTCATTTGCACGTTCTTTTTTGGAACGAGAGTGCAACAGTCTCTGCTTCCTCAGCATTCACCGAAGACTGTTACGAAACCACGGTTGACCTCTCTCGTCCTTAATGCACTTGTTCGGCACTTTCTTCTCCAGAGTGCGATTTACAGTCCGCATAAACTTTGCCCAAACTTCCTCTGGAACTGAAAGATGTCTTTTCATCGTCGAAATGAGATGCGAACAACTTCTTATCTACTCTTTCGAGCAAACGTTCTCTCCTAGCCTTCTTGATGGGTTTATTAACTTCAGTAACCATTGTCGCTAAGATGACATCGCGGTCACTATTCCCTGTCTGTATACTGTGTGTGTGTGTGTGTGTGTGTGTGTGTGTGTGTGTGTGTGTGAAATCTTATGGGACTTAACTGCTAAGGTCATCAGTCCCTAAGCTTACGCACTACTTAACCTAAATTATCCCAAGGACAAACACACACACCCACGCCCGAGGGAGGACTCGAACCTCCGCCGGTGTCTGTATACTGACACCGCCTGTTTGTAGCTACAAGATATAAAATATTTCCATTGCGTGGGGGATGTCGGACTAGCTGTTCAAGAGAGTTTTCGGAAAACTTGTTCAAAAGTACTTCACCACCTGCAAAGAATCCATAGATGTGCCTATCTATACCCCGTAGCTTGAACTCGCCTCCAACTACTATTGCTTGAGCTGGGTCATAACATGTCGGTACAACCTATACGAATGTGTAATGGAACTGCTGAGGGGACCTACGTGGAAATATTCACAAGAAAGATGACACTGATCTATTGGACACCTGTTGGGTATATGGGAGTATGTGTACAAATCTATAGCACTGTACACCGAGCGTAGGGAGACCTTGTGAATAACATAAGATTTATAGTTCAGAATTAATAGAAGAAAGCAATGACGATGACGATTGATTTAATCAAACCTGGAGAAGTGTTCATAGAGCGTAAAGGCTAAGGCAAAAAGCGTCTGGCGTCAGATACCGGTTAGGCGCAGATTATTGTTAGTCACTGTATATTCACTACAATGAGGATGTCTGAGCGTTTCTTTACCGGGATCATTTGATAGTACTGATTCTTATTTGATTTCATTCCCTTACCTCTATCTATTGTAAATCAGTGAATTTACTTCAACTGGTACACACAGGAATTCTCTTTGCTACATACGCATGAGGTGGATTTAATTGATATTCCGAGATGATCAGCCTTATGCTGTTGAAGTTTCCACCTCAATGTAACTGCAGATCGCTGAGAAAAATAGGGGAGAGGAGTTAAATATTGAAATGGAGCATATTGCACGTAAATTGCAAGTAACGTGTCCAGCATGGAGCGGGTTCAAATGGTTCGAAGCACTATGGGACTTAGACTTAGAACTACTTAAACCTAACTAGCCTAAGAACATCACACACATCCACGCCCGAGGCAGGATTCGAACCTGCGACCCCAGCAGCAGCGGGGTTCCGGCCTGAAGCGCCTAGAACCGCTCGGCCGCAGTGGTCAGCCATGGAGCGGGAACCAAACCGGCCGTTGGCAGGCCGGATCACTGTTTGACGCTCCAGCGTATCACTCGGAGAGCGTGGTAAGTGACATATCGGATTTAGCCGAATAAAAGGGAGGGGCTGGGGAAAGTTAGGAGCGGTACTGGAGAGAATTCCGAGAAGATCGTTGCGCCCTTTAGCACTACGGACTGGAAAGTAGTGGCTTCTTGCATACACAGTTGCGCACAAACTGCAAACTTAAACAGTGTAACGTACCCACTGCTGGTACAAACGTGGGTGGACAAACGTTTCCGGTACTACGCGAAGTATTAACTTTTAGAAATTTTCAGTGTCGCCGCCAGCCCAAACCCTTCTTTAGCTACTGAAGATCGGCCCGGGCTGGAAAATTTCGTATTATTAGATAAATGGGATTTATAGGTTTCATTTAACTCTGACAAATTATGCAAAATCGAAGCATGTAATCACACAATAAAATACGAAAACATTAATAAAATGTGGGCTGTGGGATCCGATGCTGAAGGCTGTCTCCAAAATTATACAGTATTGCATAATAGTTATTCCCTCTTTTTGCAACTTGTAGAAACAACGCAAAATGTTCTGTCACTGTTTTTTTACGAAGAAGGTGAATGCGTGGTAAGTTAAAAAGAATGCGACATGACACGATGTATTAATTGTCACTGAAAAATTTATTCTTATATTGACCTGGTAAAAATAAAAAAGGAGGAACACACTAGCTCAGTAGCTGTTTGGTGGCTGAATATTAAATAATGCTCCATAACATGTTAACGCAATACCACATCGTCCATTTGACCAACTATAGAGGAAGTGAAAGGGACAGAAAAAGGAACGTATGGGCTCATGAACTCAAATTGGACTCACACATTAAGATAAAGTTCGGAGAGAAATTAACCAGCACCACGAACATGCAAATAGAGTAAAAAGATTTATACCGACTGAACAACTGAAACAAACATAAGGTACGGGAATTCGCACCCAGAATACCGAAGATGAACGTGAAAGGAGACGTGTGTGAACAAATTACTCATCGAGAAACACTTTTAGAAGTAGATAAACATCACAAAATTACAGAGCAAAGAATGCACGACTACGAAAGTTAGAATAAATCACGGGGAAACTGCGAATAGATCAACGAGATTAGGAAAGCCAAAGGCCCCACTGGTTCAAGCAACACGTGGTCCCACAAACAAAACAGGTTACTCAGATCCCAGAAAATTATGAAAATACGGGTACTCAATTAGAGCGATAGGTACTGATCGTTTAATCTAATTAGGATTACGCATTGAAATAAAGATATTCGAACTGAGGGCTCCCTGAACGAAGAACACGTGGAAATAGGAGGAAAAAACACACACACGAACCGATATTTCTAATCTCACGTAAATTAGAATAGAAAGAAACGGACGCACACGAAGATACAATTATTCTCACATTCACAAAGGGTAAAGATCGCCCTAACTTGGCCTAATCAGCACGTGATGGTGAACATTCCACGCCACAAGGTTCCAAGGGAACAGGGCAAATCCATATTACCGAGTAAATCGAAATCCATGACATTAGGCGTACATTATGCCTTTAATTGAACGTACTCTGGAAAAGGAGATAAAAAACTTCAGTTAGGCTGAAGAACTTACACATTCACAACGACATTAAAGTAGCAAGACCGCGCTTAGTAACTATAAGAAACGGACTCACCAACAGCCAGAAACAGAGAGCCTTTCTAGCGATAGCACCCAGTGATCCCACCCAGGTGAAACGGAAATACCAGAGGGGTTGTTTCCGGCATCAGTATAACTAACAAACAAGGCACACACAGTGGGGACAGACCTCTTTTCCCCCGTAAAAAGAACACTAAGTTGATTATACTGTACACCCAGCAGATGGAAAACAACTAGACTGCCACGTAGCTTACAAATCCGAGAAGATACATATACTCATTCATTCTTTAAGACAAAAGGCAAGGTAAAGAAGGGAACATGATAATATAGGACGTCGCAATATGAATTTAGATGTGGATTACGAAGGATGAATAATGGAATTACACACTACATAAAATTTCTGATGCAGACTACAGGTTGCTTACATCTAAAGGTCAGATAATTAATGAATTTATGCCAAAATCAATGCTCAGTCCTTTTAGGAGAGTTTGAAGAAGTTCGCCGCATGTGAGCGGTGTAGAAAATGAGATGGTCAAAATGTCTTATGAAACATTCCATAAAGACATTTCATCAGTAACGGCAGTGCATTGACATACCAATACAGTTACTATTTCTCGGCGTCAAAACTGTAGCAGGATATTGCTGTCTGTGCATTATGGAAAGGCTGATTCTGAAATTTTTCAGTGACGTTTCACTGTGCCAGTGCACATTTAGGAGACACAGCTTCACTGTCAGTTCTTCACAATTTCGTTGCGATGTCAACTTATAGCAAAGACGTATCTGCGAATTTTGTTAATTTCTTTTGTATGTAGTGCCACAATGAAGTAGCCCTCAAATGCGTATTACACTGTCATATCAACATAAAAACTTTTCAGAATGACACTACATGTTTGAAAGAATGTGTCATTTCCTGTCTTTTCTGCAAATCCTCATCAGCAGTCTCAACAGTCTCTATACGACGAGAAAACAGGAGTGCCGTGTGCAGTTAGTGCAAAACGAATTATTGGACCAATATTTTTGCACCAGACCGTAACGTCTGCTAGGTTTGAGAACAATAATCCGCTGCCTTTTTTCCCAGATTTAACATGTAACGAAAAGATCTACATTTTATGTCATGCGGGATAATACAAGAGCGCACACCGCCAATGCGTATGTGACAGTATTACTAGGTGTCCTTGATAATAAGAACGATTCTGTTCTATTTTGTGACAGATGTCAGATTTCCTCAAGTGCTTTTTATAATGTTGGTCATTGTTTTGAAAACAAACAGACGTTTTTGCTTTACGTCGTCAGTATGTGGCTAAGGCGACTGTTCTTGATATTCCACACTCCCTTGTGGAGAATCCAGGAAGTATCTTTTAATCACTCTTTTTTGTTTACCTTCGGTTTACCCCTTTTGGAATCTACACTATGTGATCAAAAGTATCGAGACATCTGGCTGAAAATGACTTACGAGTTCGTTGCACCCTCCATCTGTAATGCTGGAATTCAATATGGTGTTGGCCCACCCTTAACCTTGATGACAGCTTCCACTCTTTCAGGCACGCGTTCAATCAGGTGCTGCAACGTTTCTTGGGGAATGGAAGCCCATTTTTCACGGAGTACTACACTGAGGAGAGGTATCGATGTCGATGGGTGAGGCCTGGCACGAACTTGGCGTTCCGAAACATCCCAAAGTTGTTCTATAGCATGCAGGTCAGGACTCTGTGCAGGCCAGTCCATTACAGGGATGTTATTGTCGTGTAACCACTCCGCCTTAGGCGGTGCATTATGAACAGGTGCTCGTTCGTGTTGAAAGATGCAATCGCCATCCCCGAATTACTCTTCAATAGTGGGAAGCAAGAAGGTGCTTAAAACATCAATGTAGGCCTGTGCTGTGATAGTGCCACGCAAAACAATAAGGGGTGCAAGCCCCCTCCATGAAAAACACGACCGCATCATAACAACACCGCCTCCGGATTTTACTGTTGGCGCTACACACGCTGGCAGATGACGTTCACTGGGCATTCGTCATACCCACACCCTGTTATCGGATCGCCATATTGTGTACCGTCATTGGTCACTGCACAGAACGTGTTTCCACTGTTCAATCGTCCAATGTTTACGTTCCTTATACCAATCGAGGCATATTTTGGGGTTTACCGGCGTGATGTGTCGCTTATGAGCAGCCTCTCGACCATGAAATCCAAGTTTTCTCAACTCCCGCTTAACTGTCATAGTACTTGCAGTGGATCCTGGTACAGTTTGGAATTCCTGTGTGATGGTCTGGATAGATGTCTGTTATTACACATTACGACCCTCTTTAAATCTCGGCAGTCTCTGTCAGTCAACAGACGAGGTCGGCCTGTACGCTTTATGTGCTGTACGTGTCCCTTCAGGTTTCCACTTCACTGTCACATCGGAAACAGTGGACGTAGGGATGTTAGGAGTGCGGAAATCTCGCGTACAGATATATGACACATTTGACACCCAATCACCTGACCACGTTGCAAGTCCGTGAGTTCGGCGGAGCTCCCCCATTCTGCTCTCTCACGATGACTAATGACTCCTGAGGTCGCTGATATGGAGTACCTGGCAGCTGGTGGCAGCACAATGCACCTGTCTTTGGGGGTGTCCGAATACTTTTGATCACATAGCGTACCTTCAAAAATACAATTAGGCGTTCTTTGTGTGGAGTTGATAGTTTGCAGAAAGTGTCGTTTCTTCTCAATTTTGCTTTTAGTTTGTTTAAATGTTGACTGAAGGTGTACTGCGCCATCTTAAAATATTCATAAAACTTCCTCTCATCAACCATGAGATGAAGAAATAACGTTCGAAACTCACCCTATACTGATCTCATTTTCCAAACACTATGGATTCACGTATTTCTTCTTTTTTTGCGTTGCTTCTTTTTGTTGTGCCTCTAAAGCAAGTGCTGTTAGTCCTAATTTCCTATTACGAAAATTGTAGAACGTATTTAAAACTTTCACAAACAAGAAGACAGAGCACTACTTTCAGACCATCTGAAGGAACAACAGAAATGTGGACGAGCCCCGGTTGCTCGTGGTTTACGCAGGAACGGGCCGGAGCGAGGGCGTCACTCGTCCGACGCTCGCTCCTGCCACCGCCCGGACTTTGAAACTGCAGACCACCTGCCACTCTATCCGAGGAACGTCCCGAAGAGTCGTGCGCAGGTCGGCGACGACTGCCTTCGGAGGTATTGGCTCCAGAAAGCAGTGCTTGCGTAGCACGTGAAAAATCCTGTATTTGGGAGCGTTGGTGGCTGCGGAAAAGTAGCACGTGTGGGAGTTGAGTGCACGAAGAGGTCGGGGCGGCGGCGGCGTCGGTGCGGCGCAGCGGATGCAGGCGGCGCGGCTGGGCTGGCGGCGCGCTAGCAGCCGGTGCGCCGGGGCGGCGCTGCCAGCCACAGCCGCATCCGCCAGCGCCGCGGCAGCAGCACAGGCAGGCCGGCTGCTGCGTGACGTCCCCCCACCCGGCCAGCTGCCGGCGGGAGGGGGCCGCCGCGAATGTAGGTCTCTGGGTCTGATTGGGTGCCGATTGCGGGTGGGGGAGGTGTGTGTTGTTGGTGGCGCGCGCCGCCGCCGCCGCCGCCGCCGCCACCGCCGCGGCTGCTGCAGCGGGTTCTCGCCCAGAGGTTGTTGCCACAGTGAACCGGCGCGCCGAACACTCGCCTCGCCACGACTGGACCGGACCGGCTCAGGAGCGTTGTCAGCCAGCGACCTCGGCCACCGGCGAGCACGAGAGCGGCCGGCTGGAAGACGCTCCAGGCGCGGAAGCACGCTTCCAGCCGCGGTCTGCTGCCACGCGCCGCTCATTGTTCCCGCGTGCGTGTGTGTGTGACTGTGTGCAGTAGTGGGCGGAACCTTCTCGCGGGGACAAGGAACACCGCGGCGTCGCCGGCTTCAGTCAGTACGTCGTCGGCGTGCACCGGAAGTAACCACCGAGGCACGTTTCGCGCACAAACTAAATTCATCTGCACCTTGGATGTTTTTTCTGCTCCCACGCAAAACAGTTTTCCTTAAAACTTCACAACCCACGTGATGACAGCTTCCGAAAACAACGTAATCTGACAGTTCTCCTTGAGGTGCCAATTGACTTTCAACTAATACGCCGTGTGACTGAACTAGTGAGAACGGTGGAGGACCAAATTAGACGGGGGGACACGAGAAGAAGGAACGATATTACTTATCTGGCCACAGTTTCCCGCTAGCCGTGTGTGTGTATCGAG
This sequence comes from Schistocerca americana, assembly GCF_021461395.2. Taxonomy (NCBI): domain Eukaryota; kingdom Metazoa; phylum Arthropoda; class Insecta; order Orthoptera; family Acrididae; genus Schistocerca; species Schistocerca americana. Next base: position 6,003,002 of record NC_060120.1, on the reverse strand, counting down.
TGCAGTGCCCGCGCTGTGAAGTGAGCAGCGTCTCCACGCTCCTTAACGAGTGCATCCTTGCGGCTCTACCGGAAGTGAAGAACAGGTAAGCACCTAACAGACAAGAGGAATTCTTCGTCTGTTGCAGTGTTAATAAAAATTATTAAATACGCTTACCGCAACCTTCACCACGGATGTGTTGCTGTTCTATCCATGCATTGAAATCTCCGGAGCTCCACTTCAATAGAGCACTCGTAGTCACTCACCGTTTGAATGCAACTTATCCCTGATATACGTCAATCATAGGGTCGCTACAGAATGAATCCCTCTATGCGACTGTATGTACTATTGTCAGTGAAAATATAATTTACATTGCTTCACTGATGGCTCTCGTAATCAACACAACCTACGTAGTCGTTGAAAGAAAATTACTCTGAAAAAAGGCATTCGCCGTCGAAAGTGAAGGAACTTGAGTTGCCATGTGATAAACTGATTAGCATATTATCCTTTCATGCAACCAATAGGTCACTTTGTCTTGTTCCTTCATTATGCCTTAATTAAGAGCTCAGTATTTCATACCGGTATTCAAGCTTGATTTTACTTTCCAAAAAACTGCGATTTCTGTCGTTGTTTCTAGAATCTATTTTGTTCGATTTTCAAAGATCAGATCTGCGTTGATTATTTCAGGGTGGAGTGTAGGTATGTAATTGTCACTTTGCTCTTAATTACATGACATTTTTATAATGACCCCCATGAATATTGTTAACAAACTTTACACTCAACGTTCTGGTCGCATTAGGCTGAAACACGCCAAGTTTTGTGTTTCCTTATTAGTTTGAAACAGCGATTTAGTTTGTCAAACACTTTCGAAATCGTGTGACTTGTTCAATCAAGGAGAGTCATTAACAAATAGTGTGTTACTAGGTGAAGAAATCTCGACATTAGACACTAAGAAGCGCATCCAAAAAATACATGTTTACATGTCCAAGACGACGTGTATTCACTTGGGTTGGTGCAGTGTTCCGTTATTCTCACCGTTACACCTGGCGATAGAAAAACTGCCGAGGCGCGGGCGAGTGCATCGCGGGATGCATAGCCACACACGGGACTGACCGCTCCTCCGACGCATCTCCGTCGCGTCTCTGAGCGTCCAAACAAAACTGAGCACGATAGTTTCTTGCACTTTTTTATAACCTAAAATGGTATAGTAGTTATCCATTGTGGTGCTCCAGATGTGTTATGAAAAGTAGTTTACGTCCGGATATCTATAATGAAATAGCTATCCTGTATCTTAATTTTATGCCATTCCGTGAAGTAGATATGTGAGTCCTGACTTAATTTAGATTCAGTTTGCCGAAAGCCAATTAACTGACCAAGCCTCGATTCTACGTAATACACTTCTGTCTACACAGCTACATGATACGCAAGAAAGCTGTAATTTTCTCTATACTTCTGTTCAAGGCTTCAGTAGAGAATATGGAGACATCGACGAACGCACAGAAGACGAGCAGCTTGTGAGGGTTTATTCAAAAGAGGCTCGGAACTGTCTGCCTTTCATTTGTAGCTATTTTTATTGTTTGCTGTTAATGACAACAATATGTTTGGGAAGCCCGTCGGGGCGGTACTAGTTGCTCACGGCTATGGAAACTCATAGGCGAATACATATGAACAGGCGTAGCGCAGAATATCTGGAAAAGATATTTAAGTGAAATTTTCGCTCCGAGATGAATGAAATTCATTTAAAAACTACCTCACAGTTTAACTCTTGGTAAAGCAATTGCGACAAGCGATAGCTATAATTTTTTATCCTCGCAGAACGCAGGCTGCCTGTTATCTACATAACGAGTAACATTTTCAAACTAAATTTGTCTCTTGAATTTAAAAGAATTTTTATTCATTACGACATTTAAGTATTCCGAATTTTAATACCAGTTATGCGTGAACTGGATAAGGTTTAAGGTAGACACGTCCTGCTTTTAGATTTCGATCCAAACTTCAGTCAGTATTACATTGTGTCAACTCAAAGAATGCGGCATTGTTTACTTATGGTTAACGTTATTAGCATGATTTCTTTATACTGCAATCTGTTTGCACTTCGAACACAACTCTTATATTACAATTAAATTTTCTTACCATTTCTCCCCGGTATACTACACGTTCATATATATATGAAAGTTACTTTACGTATGGGATGAACAGTAATCAATGAGGGTTGAAATGCTATACTTGTTTACCGAATCGTGGAGTATTGAAGACTTTCTGAATGGCTGGAGCTCTTTACTTTATCTCTCCCTCGGAAGAATTTTTAATGGTTTTTTAACTGATACAGAAACTGGATCTTACTGATTCGGGAATTAATTCACCGCCATTTGAAAACACACAAACGTTGAGCCGTATTTCTTTAAGCTGCAGGGAAGTATTCCAATGGAAAATATTGAATTTTATTATATGTCCTTTCTAAATTACATGAAAGCATTTCATGGTAGTAGTGATTTAAAAACTGAGATATAATACGTAAGATATAATTTCTACAAATTGGTTGTTCTGATGAAAAAGTTTCGTGACCAACTGTAATCGTTCGAATTACATTGATTTCATATTCGTCTATAAATTAATAAATGTGGCTGCTTGAAATCTTTTTATATGTCATAACTTGAAGAAATGTGAGACAACAGCATCAAGGGGATAGTACGTATTCTCCTGGAAGTGGAGGTGCATTTAACAGTTTGTTGGAAAGGAAGCCCCTTCCACTCTCATAGAATACGTTTCACAAAATATTTCAAGCTGACGTAAATAATGAATATTTTTTATTATTTTACTTATTTCTTGAGCGCTTAATGAAAGTGAGATAAAGAGTGATCTGTAGTACCGTAACTTTCTGAAGAAAACTTTTTCGGCAAAAGATAACGCTAACTCATTGATGACAAACTGAATTTCCCGAAATCGTGATGTTTGTGGTGACTACCCTTAAAATACATTACGGAGCTCGCACGTGGGGTATCAGCTGTTAGCTAACGGGACTTGGCGCAGTAATTCTAGCGCCTGCCGCAGTAGCTCTGCCGTCGTAGTCACGTGACCACACACTGCAGCAGACTCCATTCCTGGCAATCCCGCCCGTGTTCTGTTGAACTACGGCAGTAGCACCAGTACTTAAACATAAACTGTTTGCAACACTTTGAGATGAAAATTGTAAAATGCGACTTTACTCATAAATTGTGCAGAAAGACACAGGTTTTTGAAAGTTCAGAAATTTTACAGTTTTTGTCGTAGGTTTGCGTACTTATTTATGCGTTTCGTATCGTTTCATACATGTAGCTCACACCTGCATCCCCCTGCATTACAGCAATATAAGCTATTTTATTTTTAGTAATTGTTCTTCAACGAGTTGCATAAATCCGTAAGTTTAACATGTAACTTGGAAAACAGACCCTCATATACTCGTACTGGAAGATCAACTTATAACTGTCTCATTTTCCACTTTATCTCCATTTTACTGTCAACATTGACTTTAGTCAGCTCCTATGACAGGGGTGAATTTGTCTACGGTGACTGTGTAGAATTCATAAATCTGACTACTAGATAAGTTTAAGGACTCTTGCGATCAATTTCGTTCAACGTTAGATTCATCTTGAAGTATGTTTTGAATGACATTTATAAGAAACAAAATGGGCGCTTCATTAACCGTCGTCACAATATAATGTTCTTTGTGTAAAATCCTGAGACATATAACAGGATTAACGTTTCAGATTAGACTGCTGTCGCAAATATTCTGAAATGCGTATACAACACTTACCTAATATAAACTAATTTTAAATTGTCTTCGATTTTAATTGTTGTTTCCAAAAATAACATAGCAATAAATTATAAATAAAAGTATACTAATTTGCAATGCAACCATCGGACTGTTATATAAGTAGTTTGAGAATAGATTCAACATTAAAGCTATTTACGGTGAAGCAGAATTTATTTTGTATGTACATTTTGTTATAATAAGACATTACTAACGTTACTGTCTCTTTGGCGTATGAGAATTTGATACGTTCGTCTTCTGTTCATTCATCGAAGTCTCCAGCACTGTAGTTGCTGTCACAAACCGATCTCCAAATGAAAAGCTAAATTTTAACACCACTTGCCCGTATCATTCAACTAAATAGCTCGCAGTGACATCTTGGTTTTTTTAATATTTGTAAAATTCGCTTATTAAAGTCATTCTCGGTAAGTAGCTATTATAGTAATACAATTTACACTAGAGAGAACTAGTGCTTAACTTACGCCAGGGGTAAGATGAGTTTAAACAGTAAGTTACTACTTAAGTGAGTAGGACCTAGCAGATATTAATGGATGGATAGCTCACCAATACATTCATGGCGGAGTGAATCCGCGCCTGAAATATAGTTTTTTCTTACACAATGTATGTAGATATAAATACGGTGAACAGGGCGTCTGTATTCGCAGTCACAAAATGAACAATGTAAGTCTTACGACAATAATGATTTTTCTCAATCGTATGAAACAGTATGTCAATGAAACTAATATCTCGAGAAAGATGAAATCGTAGAATTGCTGTTAGTGTAGTGTAGTATTTAGTAGGAGATCATAACAGAAATTTTCCTACAGAAAATTATCAAAAGGAATACACTGAATTTTAATGATAAATTATGGCATAAATATCTACGTTCGCTCTACAATCTGAAGCCCAGAAACGTTAAAAGTAAATCTGAGTTATTGTAGCTCTATAATCAAAGCGTTGTGAATAATGTAAAAGCTATTACGTTTAATTGTAGCTGGTTTTGTCGACTCACGCTACTGCACTCGTAAAGAATGATTTTAAATAGGGGAACTTCATGTGATTCAGCTTTGTTTAAGAAAGAAATTTTAGAAATTCCATTCAAAAAGCACAATTTCAACTTTTGTCTCCTTGGTATTTATAGGTCTCAATGTTAAAGTGTTAGTCATCTTGGCGCCACATTTCTCCTCCTGAATTGACTAATCCACCCTTACATCTCTCCTGAGACAAAACAGTTTGTCTGCCCGTAATAAAGGCTTAGTTAAACGAAAATATTGTCAAGTCAGTACAAGGTTTCATGAATGATTATTTTAGAGTGTACTACTGTAAATATTATTACAACTCATAAAGTTTTGCTAGTTCCTGCTGAACCTTCTTTATGTGAATAGCAGATGCTGAATGAAAGAGAATTAGTAGACGTACGTCTGTAATATTGTAACACAAATATTTTTTTGGTTCTTAAGTACATAACATCCATTACTACTTAAGATATTTAAATTTTTTCACGATTCATTAAAGTAAATTGTCAAATATTGTTAGTTGTAAAGCATATGCAAGATAGAACACTATGCGCAGGAATAGAATAATTCTTTAATCATTGGTAGAGAGATAAATGTAACATTAACGGTACGGAATAATGAATCTGTGGTACAGTTCTGTATTAAACAGTCATATTTTATTCGCAGTTGTTCATCTCTATAAAGCAATCAACTAACGTATGAGCTGTGCTGTTTCTTGTCTCTTTGACTTACTCAGAGAGTTGATGTGATTTAAAGGTAATACTTTCCCATCTAAGTGATTGTATAGAGATGTTATTCATTACGTTTATTTTCAAAATTTTCTACGGTAACCAAGGGATCTGCCGAAAATATGCAACATTTCGTTGACTTCCACTCATTCAATACTTCAAACTACGATGAGAGTACTTATCAAACTATCACAGTTTTCTATTAATTTGGTCGATGGTAAAACGAAAATCTTATTTACCCTCTTTTTATTCGATTCAGACAATTTTAGTTCTACTTGGTTCAGTATCGTGCTTGCAGTACTCATTGATAACTTCAGAACCGTTTCAGAACGCACGCTTATTCCTGGATACGACATCACTGCAGATAATGAGAACGATTGTCCGGAACGTAGGAAACGAAGTACGACTATCAGAATTTGACGTCCTTACGAGAAGGCCAGCGGCAGTATCGAAGTTCCGTCTATTGCCAAGTGAAACTCCTTGGTAATGGTTACAGTCCAATGATTTGTCACACTGCTTGCCGCCTCGATTGTAAATGGGTTTTGCTCTGGAACAAGGATAACCGCACAATTGTTAACGTCAGGCTTTGTGCCAATGTCAGCGTGGTTACATGCTGCGGAGCACGGAAGGCCGTCCGGCGGTTGCTGCGAAAAACTCTCATCCAGAGGGCATGTCCAACCGCCGTGGCCAACTCGCACAGCCGGCGAGATGCCACGGATCGCGATTTCCCCTCCTCGCTGAAACATAAAGAATCTGCATAGCGGTAGAAAGCGTGAAATTTGGTGCAACGTCCACTCAGACTCGTGGCCGGGCGCGTGTGGAACTGGTTGGCCGCAGTTCAACTTTGGATTAGTGCTGACATGCTCTGTTTAACATATACCGGAAAAAATGAGACTGATCCAATGGAGGAAGTGGAGGTAATATTATTTTTCCTCCATCATAGTAATATAGACTCCAAGTAAAACTTCTGAATGGCGTTCCATGAGCCGAAATTCTAGTGGCCGTTTCCATTTCAAGGAAACAAATATAGCTACTCGCGCAAAAATACGTCTGCTAACTCCCTTTTATCCAACATCTGCTACACAAGTACGCAAAGCTTCAGTTGAAACTGGCAGAATGCACTTTAAAATGTAAAACAATTTACACAATCTAAACTGAACATAGTCGTTCATCAGATAGTACTCTAACTGGAAAATATTTAATATTCGTCCCACATTTTCGTTTTTACTGATCCTTCATTACTGGCCTTTGTTCTCGGACAGACAAACTAGCTGGCCTCAGTTTCTCCAATTGAATCCATTAAGGACTCAGTTGGAGAAACATGGGGACAAGATGGCTAAGAATTTAACGCTGAAACATATACATAACATAGAGACAAAAGTTGATGTTTCAGTTGTTTGAGTAGAATTTCTACACTTTCTGTCATAATAAAAGGAGCATCAGATCAGATACTCCAAATTAATGTCCAGCATTATGAGTGTAGTGATGTCCTTAGGTTAGTTAGGTTTAAGTGGTTCTAAGTTCTAGGGGACTGATGACCATAGATGTTAAGTCCCATAGTGCTCAGACCCATTTGAACCATTTATGAGTGTAGTAACGACATTGCGCAAAAATAGCCACAAAGCTAACATCTGCTACATTATTCACGAAACTTTGACTACAGGTTTGCAGTAGCTCACATTTAGTTCTGATGTTCACTTTCAGGTTGTAGAACCAACATACCCATTTATATGGATATGTAAACAGTTATAATTAAGGTTTAGTGTATTCATTTTGACAACTCCCTACAGAAAAATCTCTGTTGCGATGTCTTTTTAAATATTAAAGTAATTCTTCCTTCTTCGATTCTGTTTTTCTCGAGGTATTGACTTCATTGACGTACGGCTGTACTAATTCAATGGGAAAAGTCATTTCTGTCAAAACATGTCACTAAAAGTTAATAGTGTGACAGCGAATCTGGATGCACTTGTTCACAGGTGGAAACATACTGCCACATAATACTTTGAAAAACCAGATAGTATTTGTGGGCAGTTTTGTAATACTACTGACGTCATCACTTTTCTGGTAGTTTCTTGCGCTTTCCGTAACACAGGAAAATACTTTCGACAATGTTTGCGCTGGTATATACAAAAGAAGCTCACTGCCATTACAGTAAACTTTGGAGCGGCCACATTTAAGCACCTGGCAGGTGGTGGATGACTTTAAATTGTTTCATTGAAATGACGCACATAAGTAATGGCGAAACTAAAGTTTTTTAACTCTTAAAAATGGTGCCATGGCAACATGTTAACTTTTAACTGCAAACCTCTACCGCTAGGGTAACGTGTTGTGTCTTATTGACCGAGTATCGAAGTTGAAGCAATTTTCTCTGTGCGCGCAACCTTATATAAACAGTAGACAGCTCTACAGAAATCTTAAAAAATCATAAAACTTTCAAGCCCTACTTTAAAGTCAACCACAGAGAGAGATTATATTAAAACGCTAACGTCAACTGGAATTGAGATCATAGTGATATTTTTGACGTGGTACAAATGAAACAATGACTCAGAGATATAAAGTTATTGCCGAATCAGTGGATCAGCCTTACCAAGTTTCCGTCGCAGTATGACCGCCGCTTACTCACATTCATCATTTCTGATGTCATAGCATCCAAGGAGCCTCGTTGAAGGCAATATTTTACAACTTCCCGGGTTTTACTGCGAGACCGTTTTCCAACAACGTTCTCCCTGGCGTCATAGCCTTCAGTCTTTCAACTGCTTTAGTGTCGCAGAATTATATTCATGAATGACTTTTGACTATTTTCTGATTTTTTTCGCTGTTCAGAGCTTTGGTATTAGGAGCTTAAGTTCTGCAGACAGAAAATTCTGCAAAGATCAAGCTGCATTTCGCATAAATCGAACTTGGAGTTTAGTATACCAGAAGTGTATAGCACTGTTAAATTCTTAAATTTTCTTTCCTTCTCTCTGACACTGTTCCCGTCTTTTACAAAAATATTCTGATTGAGGTTTACGTACCTACATCTTACATCTAAAACTGCTGGAATTATTCAACTACGTGAGCATGTTTTGTCACGTGAGAAACATTTAAATACTTTGCTCTTTTCTGTGTTGTGATTTCCCGTCGGTACTAAAATGCTAAAATTTGCAAGGCATTTTATAAAGATTACCATGATATTTCACGACGAACCTTTTGGTTGTTCCACTCAGTATTGGTGTGAAATAAAATCGATTGCATACATGCGAGTGTGGTGCCGAAAATTACAGCTAGTTGTACAATTAATTAATTCACATGCACACAGAAAATAGCATATGATAGCCTTCTTTCTTTTTCTTTTTTTCTCGCATCATAGAACTGCTGTCAATGACTGAAAGAAATTGTTTAATATGATTTCAGTTCATTTTCTATTACAGCTTAATGCATTTCTTGACACACGTCTGATATCGTAAGACTATTTCGTATACAATCTTCGATAAGTGTTTTAACGCACTTTGGCACGTATAAATGCTTTGACAACCTCTCCGTATCACTTTTGTTTATATTCCATCCAGACAGACACACAAATTTTGTCACAATACATAAAAGTGCTCGTAACATTATATCCTGTTCTATTATGATGTAAGTTTCTTTGTGGTTGTTTCTAATTCATTGGCTGTTAAACGTAATGCTCCCATACTAAAATGTTACCATTCGACTGACATATACTGGTACAGATTAAGTATTCCACAACATATGTTTCCGTATTAATCACGCTTTTGTTCCGCATCCAAACCACGTTATCGGGCCATTTTGTTACTAGTAACCATACGTCCGCTGCAGCTTCTAGTTTATCCCCTGGCACAAAACACAAGTATTACAAAGAATATTGACACGTTAAATCAATATTTTGTAGAACGTTCTAGGTGAGACAATTCTCAGTCAAAATTGTGTAAGTATTGTTTATCATTAAGACTTATTCGCTTAATCTAGCGGGGAAGTAGGTCTTGTCACTTACTGACTCTAGCGTTACATGAATCTTTTCCTTGTAATTTAGAAATAAATTATTTTATGAAGTTGTTTTTGAAATACTATTATGAAACCACACCTCTTATACCCGTTCTGAGCAATTTTTCCGCTTCCTGCGAGCTCGACGCGAATATACTGTATTAACGGTATCAGTCCAATTGTGGATTCCAGCGTAATAGTGCTTACTTCTCTGACACTCCAATGAGTTGGCATGGAATCTGAGTGAGGTTACAACTAGACTTCTCAGGTACACAAAAATATCTCGGAAGAAGGAAGGCTTCTTTAAACTCCATAAGAATTTCCGAGACCAGCTGAGTATTTTTGGAAGTTTGTGACCTGTCGAGATTGCTTCTCAGTTATTTACAAGCATAATAGTCCGTTCTTTTCCGCTGTCAATATGAAATTAACCATTTCCGCTATCTTGGACATTCATTTTATTTTTTTGCTTCCGTTTCGTCCATCTAGGGACCACGTGGCAGTTTCAGCTCCTTCTTATTTGCTTTTTGTTTTTCCTCCAGTACTCTTTAACCTTTTCACTATGTCTCCTTTTTTCGTTCACACCGTTTTACACGTTCTCTGTCATTGCTCCCCCTAGCAATCCTAAGTTTAACAGCCTTCTCTTGAAACTACGCTATCTGCTCAAAAGTATCCGGACGTCTATTAGAGAACAATAAATAGTGTGTGTCCACCCATCGCCTTTATGGTTGAAATGGCTCTGAGCGCTATGGGACTTAACATCTGAGGTCGTCAGTCTCCTAGAACTTAGAACTCCTCAAACCTAACTAACCTATGGACATCACACAGATCCATTCCCGAGGCAGGATTCGAACCTGCGACCGTAGCAGTCGCGCAGTTCCGGGCTGAAGCACCTAGAACCGCTCGACGACCGCGGCCGGCCATCTCCTTTATGACGTGCTGAACTGTGCTAGGGATACTTTGAATGATTTGCCTGAATGTCTGTGGAGGGACGGCAGTCCATTCTCACTGAAGGGCAGGAACGAGAAGGTGTAGTGCTGTCTGACACTGGAATCTGGAGCAACGTCGACGCTCTAACTCATCCTCAAGGTGTTCCATTCGGTTCAGGTCGGGACTCTGGGCAGGTCACTTCATTTCAGGAATAATACTGTACACAAAAGAGGCACCCCACCCACGAAAAACACCCCCGTACCGTAACAACATCCTTTGCGTACTTCGCTAGCCGGCCGAGGTGGCCGAGCGGTTCTAGGCGCTACAGTCTGGAGCCGCGCGACCGCTACGGTGGCAGGTTCGAATCCTGCCTCGGGCATGGAAGTGTGTGCTGTCCTTAGGTTAGATAGGTTTAAGTAGTTCTAAGTTGTAGGGGACTGATGACCTTAGAAGTTAAGTCCCATAGTGCTCAGAGCCATTTGAACCATTTCGTACTTCGCTGTTGGCACTACACACGATGGCAGGTGGCGTTCTGCTGACATTCGCCAAACCCAGACCCTTCCATACGACTGCCAGGGGGTACAGCGTGACTGACCACTCCAGACCACCCGTTTCCCGCCATCCACTGTGTGCTGGCTACGCTCTTAGCACCACGTCGAGCGTCGCTCAGCACTAACTGGCTTATGAGGGGCAGCTCAGCCACTTTACGTCATTCCTTTAAAACCCCCACCCACAGTCACTTTGGCGTCTAGATTGCTGGTAGCACTTTGGAGCACAAGAGTGATCCCTTCCGCCGATATAATGCCATTTCTTTTGCAGCCAGCCCCTGCAATGTTGGATGGTCGCTCGCCGTCAGAACATGAGGTGTACCTAGTTTTGGTTTACCTGTGGACGTTCCTTCGCATTTCCGCTTCACAGTCACATCACCAACAGCCGACTTGGGCAGCTTTAGAACAGTTGAAATGCCTCTTATAGATTTCCCGCTCACGTGGCATGCAACGACTAGTTCACACTCTGACTCGCTGAGGTCTCCTGACCGACCACTTCTGATTTTACTGCTTCTTTGCCGGCGACAAAATACCTCCCACCTCACTTTACGTTAGCAAGTCCGCCTCTCGTGACGTCTATTGATCAATTACGCATTACGTAGGGGCTTTTGATCAAATAGTGCTTGTCTTTCTGCTGCCTCATCTCATTTTATTTTGAGTATTTCTAAATCTTTTTTAACTTCTCGGATCCAGGTCGTTGTTAATTTTTGTCCCCAGATACATCTGAAGATCTGTTTTGTCAGCTTATTGTCATTCATAGTGTGGAAATGTCTAAAAATATGAGCATCCTTTGCCTTATTGCATCTGACATTTTTCTGTATTTTGATTTATTTTGCCACTGGTGTTTTTTAAACTTTCAGTCTTCTTTGCTTCCTATTGACGAAATATTTTCCGACGACTCTTTTGCCATTTCCAGTTTGTTTACTTTTTTTGCCATTTCCAGTTTGTTTACTTTATAGCTCATCGCTAGATAGTCCTTTGCGTAGAGGTGCTCTGCTTTCGCTTCCCATTAGTAATGCGTTATTTTTGCAGTTCTTGATGTGCAGTTCTTATTATAAATGTTTATTGATATAGTATTATTTCATTTTATTTATTCATTTGTCTGTCCCGGTCTGTGCCCTGCAACAATACACCGGGTGTACCTCCTATGTGTTGTCAAGCAGCTTTTCTCCGGTATTTCAGCAGATATATTCAATTTCGTTTTCGTAATGTATAACTGTCGTCATACCAAATAAATACTGCTTATCGCGTCTATCATCAGACGTCCAGTGTCAACGAAAAGCGTTGGTTTGTTTCCAGTTGCAAACAAAAATGTTTCTAATGGGGAATTTAACGTGCCGATCCGATAAAGCAGTCCGAAGTTAGTCTAGTGAGATACTCGCTTCATCGATGTTGAAGTGTGTTATTAAGGACTGTTAAACACGAAAAGTGACCAGCAGTCCAGCAGCAGACCCCATCCAACTCGCCCCACGTCGTGCGCCGCCCTGCCTCGCGCTCTCTGTTACCGCCAAGCTGCAACGCTGCTCAGTTAATGCTGGAGTACCGGTTATCCTTCGCGTTTTACTGTCCCTGTCAATACGTATCAATAAAATAAATGTCACACTAGACTAATTTGGGTTCCCTCTACTGAATAAAAACCAAACTAAACCCCGACCGAACAGGCCTTGGAAGGCGCATCGGTACCGACCGGCCGCCGTGTCATCCTCAGTCCACAGACGTCACTGGATGCGGATAAGGAGGGTCATGTGGTCAGCACACCGCTCTCCCAGCGGTATGCCTGTATATGAGACCGCAGCCGCTACTTCTCAATCAAGCAGCTCCTGAGTTTGCCTCACAAGGACTGAGTGCACCCAGCTTGCCAACAGCACTCGGCAGACCGGATGGTCACCCATCCAAGTGCTAGCCCAGCCCGACAGTGCTTAACTTCGGTGATCTGACGGGAACCGGTGTTACCACTGCGGCAAGGCCATTGGCTCGCTCTATCGAATGGAACCGTAAAATTCTATTTTCGAAATCATTTTGTTTCTAACTGGAAACAAACAGACGCTTTCCTTCGACACTGGACGTCACATGGAAAACGTGGTGAACAGCATTTGTTTGGGCCGAGTTCATTTACACATTCCAAAAACTAAATTGCAAATATCTGCCGGCCAGAGAAACTGCGCCTTACGTTTCTTTGTGCAGACACCCTGTATGTGTGTGTACGCACATACACCTCTTGTTTTTGATCTCATAATCCTGAGAATATATGCTAGAACGCGGTAAATGTATTTGAGTCTGTTTCATGCAAGGGCCCAAATACACAGAGGTGGAGAAGGCCCTGAAAAGTTGAAACGTTCCTTTAGTCCGTGGCGGCTCGGAGCTCCTGCAGCGTGATGCGAAATAATTCTCGCGGCCTCGGCCAGAAACCGTGTGCTGCGATGTGGGGCGCGCGAGACAAATTATGGCGACGTAGTGTTCTGCAGATTTAACCAGAATGGATTATTGCCGGACCCAGATTACTTCCCTGCGCTGCAGCACATCTAAAATCCTTCTTAATAAGGGTCATCAGCCTCCTTTTATCATTTGAAGCACGGTTAAAAAGTATTTAAAAGTCATGTAGCACTCCAATCATTTTCATAAAGACACCGAAATCAGTGCATCGGACTGGAATAAGTTCATCGCTAACAGATCTTACACCGCCTCCAGTTGGCTACTCATAATTTCCGCTGGAAATCTACACATAACAAAACAAGAAAACAACTTAGTGTCAATAACGTAAAAGTGGAAACATCGTTCTCAGATTTCCACGGAAACAAATTTAATGTACTGATTTCTGTTAAACCTCACCAAGTCCGCCTCGATGTCTGACAACGCGACTGTGCAGGTAGCTTGGCTCCACAAGCTAATTTTAGGCCTCTGATACTGACCGCCTGCTCTCCCAAAAGCAACAGTCGCCTAGAAAACCGGAATGTACCTAAGCAGAAAACCACCCTGCCTGACTGGAGCCCACTTTCGATTCTTGTAGACTTTCCGTAGTGTAGAAATAGCTTGGTTGACCACGCTGGGTTGCCAACTAATGAAACACTCCTCAGAGCACGACGTACGCCCCCGCGAGCACACGACGGCATCTCAACCAGAGAGGCCTGCTGCCATTTTCAGAGCTCCAGACCCCTCCGCGAAATTGTTTAACATTTAGGTCTTGCAGCTATTCAGTATCAGAAGGGCAATTTAGGCAATTTCGTTGGCCTTATTTCCTTATCCTCCTTGCACCGTTATAGCAAGGCATTGCTTCTTGGCAGGAACTGCAATGAGTCTTACCTCTGAAGTCAGCCTAGACAGCTGTGGCCAATACACATTTAGGAGGATTAGGAAATATCAGCACATTACTTCCAGACTGGAACAAACCACTTTCCCTGACGTACACAACAGCCACAGAAACAAGCACATGGGCGTGTTCCGGGAAATGATACGTTATGCTTTATTATTGTGCTTTATTATGTAGAAAAGGGCAACTACACTTTATTGTATAGATAGGATTATGCTTTATTAAATGGATAAGAATTGTTGTGTGTTTTGCAAGTGAATTTATTTGTATGTACCAAACATATTTAGCCTATCCATTACTATGGGCCTTCAGTGGTCTATAATAGAAAGAAAATCATTGGTTTATGGTACAAAGAAAATTATTTATAAAGAGCGTTCAAAAAGTTTTGTACAGTCGTCTCTAATTTTTTATTTCTTGCAGGAGGAGAATGAAATTTTTGGTGAACATACTTGGAACATTTAGCAACACATTGAGCTTACTCAATGTAGCCTCCATCAGATGTGACACATCTGGCCCAACTTTCTTTCCATGATGTAAATGCACTTTGGTAAAATTCTGGGGATCGACTTTTACACCATCGCTTGACACAGGATATAAGGTCTTTCTCACTATCAAATGTTTTACCGCGCAGGTGGGTCTTCACACGACCAAAGAGGTGAAAATCAGAGGAGCCAAGTCCAGACTGTAGGGAGAATGAGGAACAATTTTACAACCCATTTTCCTGATTTTCTCGTGCGTCATAAGGACTGTATGGGGTTTGGGATTGTCATGGTGTAGTCTGATGAGCTGACCCTGAAGCTGTGGTCTGTGGGTCTTGATGGTACGTCACAGCTTGTCCAATGACAGACAGTAACGGTCCCGGTTAATTGTGGAGCCAGGTTCCAAAAAGTCAATGAAACTGACACCACACTGATCCCAGAAGACGGAAGCCATCACCTTTCGGCCTGCTGTTCGTTAACGTCTTGATTTCTTCTTCCGAGGGGAACCTGGATGACGCCACTCCACGGATTGGGTTTTGCTCTCAGGTTCGGACAAAAACAACCGTGTTTCATCCTGGGTAATGACGCCGTCAAAACATTGTTTCCACTCTTCAGTAAAGGTCTTCATGGGCCCCCGCACGCATTCTTCCTCATTGTTTTCATTTCTCTTCTCGATAATCTTGGTACCCAACGTGCACAGATTTTTCTGAACCCTCGTGACTACCAGTGATACCACGCTACCCAATGACAAACGAGTCATTTCAGCAAACTTTCGTGTCGTCACACATCTGTCATTATGGGTGATTTGATCAATGGTGTCCTCATTCACATCACTCACTGCCGTCGATGGTCTACCGCATCGTGGATTGTCCAGTAGAGAGAAATCACCTTCTTTAAACCTCTGCAACTACCGCTGGATACTGCTGCGATCCACTGTGTCCTCCCCATAAACAGGGAGCAACTTCCTGTGAATCGATGTGGCAGAGTTATCGCCGGTCTTGATGAGGAACTCCTTCACCGACCGTTGTCGCAACCTGACATCTACTTCACGGTCCATTGTAGCTCACCTGTAAATAAAAGAAAATTTTTTTATATGCCAACTTATAGCTAAATGTTCCAAGTATGTTCTCAAAACATTCCATTCTTCTCCTGCAAAAAATTAAAAAAATTAGAGACGACTGTGCAAATCTTTTTGAAAGCCCTTTGTAATAGCACATATTTTGATCTGAGATTTGTAGTGATCCTTGGCAGTCTATTTAAATCTAGCTAATTCTGTTTACACCTACATAGCTGTGGTTTTACTTGCACCCACTTTATGCCCTACTTATGATTGTATCTGTTGCTCTGTAAGTTGTAAATTCGCATAGCACAGGTTTCTTGCAACTGATGTATAACAGTTAAAGGTTTCTTTGCACACAAACTGTACTGTAGCACACTGCACATGCTCTTTGTCTCATGCTTTAGGCCTCACTGAGGGATCATGGGAGCTGTAGGGATGGGGATGGAGGGAAGGTAGGTGGTGAGTGGCTATGTATGTATTAGTTTGAATGTTGTTCTTCTGTTAATGCTCTTTTGGTCACTGAGAATGTTTTCATTTTTATTTGTGGCCTACTGTATGAAATATTCTTCCCGCAGAGTGATCATTCCCTTACATTTGTTGTTATGCCAGAAGTTTGTGATGTCTGCTTTTATCCCAGTGTGATGGTTATTTTCTTTTATTAGATTGTGTGCATATATGGAATGGATAGATTCACACCAGAATGCTCTTGTGTGTTCTTTGTACCTGAGGCTAAAATTTATTGCAGTCGTGTCCAGATATTCTGATCTGTTGTATATATCCCCCTCTTCTGTTACAGCTTTAGTTGTTTTGTCCTATTTATCTTGAAGAATATATTAATTTTATGTCTTTTCAAGATATTGCTAATCTTGTGTGTGAGTTGTTTGTGGTATGTTATGGTGTGTCATTCTGTGTTGAGGGGTGTGTTTTCTGGTGTGAGGGCGCATTGTGTTATTATATTTCATAGAGAAGGGCATAAGTGAAACTGAAAATGTTCTCAATGGCGAAAAGAACAAAAACAGAAGAGCAATATCCAAACTAATTCACCGTTCTTCCCTCTCCGATCGATGTCTACCGGTGCTTGTCCTCCGGCAGCCACCAAAAAAACTAAAAGCACGGCGATCGTGTACGGCGCATTTGGTAATAACGTCACCATAGTTCACATTTCCGCAGTTACTGCACTCATGCAGAAAAGATAAGAATGCATCCTAATCCCTCACCTACGTACATGTCGGTACATAGATACACGTATTGGAGCCCCGCTACGTTGCATATACAATGCAGCAACGCCCTCAAGCGAAAAATATTTGATTGTCCTTTATAAATGTAAGTAAATACCATAAGCATATAGTTGTAAATGTAAATAGCTGGAATGGTTCGCACGCTGACACTTGTTGATGTCCCAGTATTGAAATCTACGCAATTGCGGAAGGGTTGCACTTATGTCACGTTGAACGATTCTCTTCAGTCGTCATTGGTCCCGTTCTTGCAGGTGTTGTCGGAGCTTTGATGTTTTACCGGATTCCCGATATTCACGGTACACTCGTGATATGGTGGTACGGGAAAATCCCCACTTCATGGCTATCTCGGAGATGCAGAGTCCCATCGCTCGTGCGGCGACTATAACACTACTTAGAAACTCCCGTAAATCTTGATAATGTGACATTGTAGCAGCAATAACCGATCCAACAACTGCGACAGACACTTGTCTCATATACGCATTGCCGGTCCCAGCGCCATGTTCTGCCTGTTTACATACCTTTGTATTTGAATACGCATGCCTATACCAGTCTCATTGGCTCTTCAGTGTACTATTAATGACTTACGTGTCTGTTATGTGTGTCTGTTGTGTTTATTAAACTTGTGGAAAAACGCTACGGACGAATGCACCAACCTATTATTAACAATAATATGTTACAAAGTTTATCCGCGGCATCAGTGCCGAGCCTTTTGTACTGGTCGGAACCGGAGACAAGGCTCAGCTGAAACAATAAGGTAGCGCCGCTGGAAGCAGACCGGGACTGTGACAGAGAACTTGCGGCCGCAGCCTCGGGCGACCGCCAATGTCGCCGCGGGTGGTCGCCGCGGGCGTGACCAGCCTGGCTTGCGGCGGCTCCAGCCCGCCGGCTGCGACGGCCGCCGCCTGCTCGTCCTGGACGGCGCTGGCACACTTACCTCCCACGTTAAACACCTGTTCAGGCTTATTCTGTGAGCAGTGAACCTTAGAAGGCGCTCACACCTTACGTAAAGTTCGCAAAAATTAGAGCTGATACAGAATCAAACTGATAACAACGGTTGCAAATTCCCTATTACCTATATCTACGTCAAACTCCGATAGCCACCTAATGGTGTGAGGCGGAGGGCACTTCTTGTACCATTAACAGAGTCCTCCAACCCTGTTTCAGCCGCGAATAGCGCGTGGGAAGAATGATTGTCGGCAAGCCTCTCTATTGCTCCAATAGCTCGAATTTTCTCTTCGTGGTTATTACGCGACCCGTATTTGTGGGAAGTAATATGTTGTCCGACTCTTCTCGGAAAGTGCTGTCTCGAAATTGCAGTAGCAGATCCCTCCCTGACACACAAGGCTTTTCTTGTAAGTTTGCCAACGGAGTCTGTTGAACATCTCCGCAACGGTCTGTGGCCAGCTAAACGATCCCGTGAGGAAGTGTACCGCTCTTCGTTGAATCTTCTATATTTCTTCTATCAGTCCTATCTGGTATGGATCCCAGACAGATGAACAGTACTCAAGAATCGGTCGAGCGAGCGCCTTATAAGCCACTTCCTTCGTGGATGAGTTACATTTCCTTAAGATTCTTCCTATAAATCCGAGTCTGCCATCCGTTTTACCCAGTATTTGTTTTATGTTGTCACTTAAGGTCGCTCTGGATAGTTACTTCTAGATATTTTACAGCAGATATTATTTCCAGTGGCTTGTCATCAATTCCGTAGCTGCAAATTAGTGGATTTCTTTTCCTATGGATGTGCAATATGTTATATTTATTTACGTTCGTGGTCAACTACCAGCGTCTGCACCATTCATCAATTCTCTGGAGGTCATTCTGCACATCGTTACTATCTTCTGACGTTGCTACTTTGCTGTGGGCAGCCGCATCATCTGTGAAGAGCCTTATAGAGCATCCGACGCTTTCTGCTACATCATTTACACTTCCTTGGGCCACTCCAGAAATTACCTTCACATCAGTCGATTTCGTTCCATTAAGAAAGACATGTAGAATTCTGTTTGCAAGGAAGTGTTGAATCCTTTCGAAAATCTGCCCCGATACTCTATAAGCTGGTTTTTTTTTTTTTTTTTTTTTTTTTTTTTTACCAAATGGCAGTGTGGGACGGCGTGTCAAATACCATCCTGAATTCAAGGAATGTGGCAGTAACCTGATTGTGTTTGTCTACGGCGCTGTAGTTCTCATGGAGGAACAAAGCGAGCTGAATTTCGCAGGATCTCTGTTTGTGCTATCCATGTGGATTTTTACGGAGCAGGAGCAGTTTTGCATTCATACATATTATAAAAATGTGTGTGTGTGTATGTGTGTGTGTGTGTGTGTGTGTGTGTGTGTGTGTGTGTGTGTATGTGTGTGTGTGTTCGAAATCTCTTCCTAAACCACCGGACCAATTTCAATCAAAGTTGGTACACATATATCTTACCGTCAGGCAACAATCGCTATCGGGATAAGAGCTGCCCCTATCTATCTATCATAGTTCGGAGATATGGCGTCGTAAGCGATGAGATGCGTGAGAAATCTGTCGCATTGTGCGCGATGTTTAAATTTATTAGCTCTTTGCTACTAGCACTATTGGCAGGAGAGTTTGCAGACAGTATCCACCTACCCCTCGTAAACTGTGTCATTGTATAACACATATATCAGGATATATTAGGTCATAAACACTGATATGCGTGAGAAACTGCCGCATCATGCAAGAGCTTTAAATTTGTTACTTCTTTCCTACCAGCTATATTTGCACCATAATTTCTCACACAGTATCCACATATGTCTCTCAATATATCTATACAAGTATATCATTGCACGGCACATAATTCAAGAGATATGACGTCTTAAGTCCCGAGACGCGTGAAAGAATGCAGCGTCATTCACGAAGTTTCAATACATTTATTCTTTACTGCTAAGACACGGCTGCAGTCGAGTCAACTCGAAGGAAACCCCGAAACCTGGCAGAGCTTTTGACAGCTTTCAAGTGCGAGGCGCCAGCGGCTGTAGCCGAAAACGATAGCCATCTATAGAGCTGTGAAGAGGCGTTATCATAGAGGCGTCTCCAGTATCGCGAAGCAGCTGCGCTCAGCGCACAGGAACCATCACGTATCATCTCACACCGGGTCCACTACAGGAATACATGTAAAGGTCTCATTTCTAACAGAAAACTGGCAACATCAGTACAGGGGAAACGCCGGGTTCGTCAGCTAGCAAATTAATATAAAAATGCCGGCTTAGGTGGCCGAGCGGTTCTAGGCGCTACAGTCTGGAACCGCGCGACCGCCTCGGTCGCAGGTTCGAATCCTGCCTCGGGCATGGATGTGTGTGACGTCCTTAGGTTAGTTAGGTTTAAGTAGTTCTAAGTGTAGGGGACTGATGACCTCAGATGTTAAGTCCCATAGTGCTTAGAGCCATTTTTTTAATATAAAAATGTAAAGACGGACAAAATTACGTCAATGTGGAATTTGAAATGCGATGGGAGTAGAATCGCATCTTGCACCTGTACTCTCCTCTCATTGGAGCGGTGATTCTCAGAACCTAACTAATGCGCCCCACATAAGTCTAACCAGACGCTGCTATAGCTACACACGTCCTACGGCTAGTATCCCTCGCTACAAGATTGAGGTTAATATAGTTACCACCATCGTATGACTATGTCATCTACGTTCTACGTCTCGATTTCTACTCTTAAAGCGACATTACGATGTGTGACAGAGGAAAGTCGTATGCGTCCCGAAACCCTCACCCTCTGTTTCACGTCTATTCCAGTAAAACGGTTTTGCAGGTACATTCACCTTTGCAAAAACTCCAGTTTCCCTCATTTAATCGTGATGGGCGATGGTAGGAAACATATGGAAGGAACTAATCCGTTACTTGATTCTAATTGATAGATATGCCCTCGACAATTGAGCAGTAAATCTCTTCACGATAACCATACTTCAAGTTTCCACAGAAACGAAGGTAATTTATTGGTTCCATAATTGACGTTACATCTTAGAATACGTAATATCTTTTGTTATAATAAATAAACTAACAGTGTGTGAAACACAACTTCCTATTTTTGACTACCGGTTTCAATCTACGCTCCAGATCGTCTTCGGGTCTGTGGCCACAAAGTACGATTCTCAACGAAGTGCCGACGGACAAACTGCACTTTGCGGTGCAGATGATCAGCAGCGCAGATTGAAAACTGTATTCGGTAATCAACAGCTGTGATGCAGACGGTGTTTCCTCATTTATGACTGTTTTCACTTGTATCTAACTGAGTTTGTCTTTTTCACTGAGCGCTGCCTACTAGTTCCACACTCTAATGTGAGGCTTCTTGCCACCAAGCCTACCTGTCGTGTGCACTTTGACTAGAGCACAGAGAACAAGCGAGCAGAAATTGTTAATCAAAGGTTCATACCCTCACACAGGAAGCACTGTTGAATTCTTGTGGGCATATCATGTTGGAAAAATAACCTTATTGCTCACTTG
Organism: Schistocerca americana; assembly: GCF_021461395.2. Classification (NCBI taxonomy): domain Eukaryota; kingdom Metazoa; phylum Arthropoda; class Insecta; order Orthoptera; family Acrididae; genus Schistocerca; species Schistocerca americana. The sequence goes on along the minus strand of NC_060120.1, from coordinate 5,981,488 downwards.
GGACTTCCAGCTTCAGAAAGGTTACACTTAAAACTTGCCACCTGTACCCAGGTGGACTGCTAACCGAGCCCGTGTTTCGCGAGAAAGAAACTCTTACATACAGCCTGAACTTTCAGGCCTTTCAACTAATTAGCCGGAGGAACATAAAGCAAGCATTTTCATGGTCGTTTCGTGGCCCCACTACCAGCAATCTTTTGCAAAGCTCTGCTTCCTGCCAGGAAAGTGCTGAAAAAAAAAACTGCCGTCGTGAGTCACTGTGCCTTAAGCAACCATGTGGTAGTTGGCTACTCCTCTACATGGACGGCGGAGTGACACCAGCATCTGCTCCGGGCAGGGCAGACCTCACTACCACCGAATGCCTGCCCCGGTGTCCCTAACGAGCAAGAGGACGACACACGGCGCGACCGGGACTCACATGTTACTCATCGTTTCGCCCCCTCCATCTTCAGTAAACCATGAAAACTTTCTGTTCCGTACGCTGAGTGGTAATGGATCCGCTCGGCAATGAGAGGCATGCCTCCTGTATAAGGGCAACCTACCCACGTCATTCGACATCGACTGTAGTAGCGCTCTTTAGAGCCGTCTTTTTGAAGTTCTCCGTTGGCATAAACAAACCAGGTGCAAGTGTGTATTGCCAGCTAGCCTCTATCAACGATACAACCAATTGTGATACCTGATGCGAAACGTCGTACTTGGTCGCCTATGCGTTCGGAACGGGTATCGTTACTAAACCGTGATCTAGTTGAGAGCGAGCCGCACCCACGCCAGTATCGGATGGCACTGAGAGCGAAGGCGCACTGTCGTTCTGCACGCAGACCGCGTTGCCGTGACACGCCCACGTCAAAAGTTGTAACTGAAACAAGCAGCGCGAGTCGCCCTTCCGACAGCTGTTGCTCTTGAGTCACCGAACTTGAAAAACTGGTCGGCCGGTCCAGACAATAATAAACGACACGGTAACGTCATCGCACGTTGCCGGGTGAGGACGAATCCGACCACGTCACTTCCCTAGTCTTCTCTGGATAATTCACTGTGCGCTAAATAAAGAATTATGTCGCCTTGGACACAAGAAAGTACAGTATTGAGTAGTGAGGTTGTTTCTTGGGTAACATGGCTGTTTTCTCTTGTGTTATAAAATGTTACCACATTAAAAACTTTTCATAACACATGACAGTGAGTTAGTGATAACGTAGTAAGTATCCCAAAAGAAAACTGAGGAATATGTCCTCATACGTACGTTTTTCTTCACTGTACATAATTTTTTGCTAGCAGTGCCGTCAGATACACTTTCACTCTGATGAGCGTGGAGATACGTTTGCTCGAGGCAACATCATCGTTGCTACGTTACAGAGTTTCTTCGGTAAAAGCGTACTTACGGCGTCGGAGACTTTTGCATTGTGTGTTGCAGATGAGAAAAAAATGGTTCAAATGGCTCTGAGCACTATGGGACTTAACATCCGAGGTCATTAGTCGCCTAGAACTTAGAACAACTTAAACCAAACTAACCTAAGGACATCACACACATTCATGACCAAGGCAGGATTCGAACCTGCGACCGTAGCAATCGCGCGGTTCCGAACTGAAGCGCCTACAACAGCTCGGCCACCACGGCCGGCTGCAGATGGAAACTGATTGTACGATGAATGATGGGAAGTGAACACAATGAATCATAAGTCTGATTACTAGACAAAATGGCGAATCAGTGATAAAGTAGCGTTCGATAAACGTCGTCATGGTGTTTATGAAATTGCGTAGGGGCATAATGGAATATATTGTGCAACATGTGATCATATAATACGCGATATTGCATAAAATTTCTACTGTACTCTTAGGTTTCTCGTTACCACAACGCGAGGAATCAGACATTTCGAGAGTACGCCATAGAGTTTTTGAGACGATCATTGGGTAATGCTAAAGATCGGTCCGTCACCACAGCCACTTTTTCTCCAGTCGCAATACTCACCTTCGCCAAACCATAGCCAGACTGTAATATTCCAACCTAACCTAAACCTCTGACTGCGCTACAGATCAGTCCGTCTCCACAACCGATTTTCTCACACTCACATTATTCACTGGCTTCGCTAAATCACAGCCAAATTGGACAACACGAAACATGAAACAATACCAAAGAAATCCTGTCATATTCCAAAACCTCTTTGTTTTGTACTTCATCTGTCTACTTTACATTTAACGTTCTTCTACGAAATCACACGTACACGATTCCACAGCCAAAGTCTCGCTTACATACGAATTTCCTAAGAATGTCTACTTTCCAAAAGAAATAAATACATTCAGAAAAGTTCTATAACTGCAAGCAGGTGCTTTTTTCAATGTAAGCTCTCGTCGTATGTAGCTGTATGATTTTGACTCTTCCTTATACATCTTCTATAGTTATCCTTTAATAACACCTGATTTCCTTCTTCATTCCTTAAATATCTGTCGGAATTTCTTACTCTCTTTTCTCTTCTTTCCTCACTACTTACATCCTTCCGTCCGTTTATTCTTAACCCGTGTTCAGAATGAAGAGGAAAATGTAAAATTATATACTATTGTTGACTATTGATGACTGAGTATAGACTTCTTTTATAGCATTTAAGCTGCGTTTCCACTACTGCTCCACGATAAAAGCGCGTTAAGACTTGACAAGTAGCTAAACAGATTCCACGTAGCGTAGAGCTGACAACTTGTAACAATTTAAAATTTTGTGCCGATTTGGGACTCAAAGCCGGACACTTCCCTTAAGCGGCTGTTCTTCCGACAGATCAGCTAACACAGCACGCTTCACTTAGCGTCTAGTAACCTCCAGTTTGTCATAATCCCTCTCCAAATCTCGCATGCTGCTGGACATACTACTAAAAGATCTCCCACAATGCTGTGGGACCATTAAAAAAGGGAAACGTAAAGCTTGAAGTCAACATCGAGGCTACTGGAGATTGAGAACACACTCAGTTGAAAAAGTGTGCCGGAACAGATAAGTCGTAGCTTTGCTGAAGGAACCACTGCATCATTCGCAAAGGAAAATCTACTTCAGGATAGCCGAACAAGAATATGAGTCCCGCACTTCTCTATTAACGGCCCCGGGAGAATGGGTACTGGCGTTGATGTATACCTTCACCGTAGTCTCAGAGTCGTTACTGAGAGAAACGTAGCGTATTTTTTAGTTTAAAGGTAGCAGTTTAATGCTCGGAGGAGGACAATGACATAACGTAACACTGGGAAATATGATACTTTTGCATATTGTTAATTGGCTTCTTCATACTAATGTTAATGAGCACCATAATAGCACCGCGTGATGACGTATTTCTGGCATGGTTGTACACAGGTAAAAACACAGAAGCACGCGTATGACAGTGTAAATATCTTTTGGGATACAGGTTATATGACTTTGTAACTAGTATATACGTTTCTACATTTTTAAGTGTGGATGGGAGACAAATAGTATCTGTATGATATATTTTACCAATATTCTCTTCTTACTCTTCCCCAAAACTCTAAACCTCCAAACCGAAATCGTGATCTGATCGCTAATAAATATCGATTTCAGAAACGTATGCCATATAGACAGTAAACTGCAGTGACAGATGTTGGAATAACGGACGGCTTCGTACTGAAGAGTAAGTCGAGGACGTCTCACAGAGCCGCTAGACCTAGAAAACCGGAACGACTTCCCGACACCGCCACTTGCATGAATTTCTTGCAGCCACGCCGCAAATCCTTCCACACTCCAGTGCATCTCCTCTTTGCAGGGAGTGGCGGGCTCGATGACCGCTTCTGTTGGCCAGAGAAACTATCCGCCACGTCCCAACTCGCAGCTAATGAGAAGAATGCGGTTAATTGCAACCTAAATACCGTGTAGCTTCCGCGAATCGGTTGATCATACACACACACATACACTCACACACACCACGCACAGCTGTGACTTAATGAAGTATGCTGGAACCCACACTTTCTTGTTAACTGTCTTCGAGGAATGCTATAGAAAGAATTGAGAAGTTCAACGATTCTGCACTAAATGTATGAAGTGGATAAGCCCAATAATTTAAAGATCATCAATTGATGGATCCTATTTGTACAACAAAGACATCAATTTTACAAATAAAAAATCGCAGTCTCCCAGTTAACGGCGCAAACACTGGCCTCAGAATTTTATCCGTGAAATTTCCTTTACACGTAATTGTGTCTGTCCAGAGCGACCAAAAGCTTTGTCATGTAGGAATACTGCTCCAGCAATTCGTTAAGAAAAAGGCATTCCTCAAGACTACGGAACCTATTATTTCTACACAAAGTCCGACATAGGAAGGGCCTGTTAAATACAGTGTAATCCCAACCGGTAGAGCGATACGCGTCGGCTGTGGAGGTGGGTAGTAAGATACAGACTGATCATTATCTGTTGAACGTAAGAGTGACACTGGAGTTTCAAGTACGACGCGAGCGATGTATCCGGCGTTGAGCGGGAACGAAAACCTCCGATATATAAATCCTCCGAACCGTTGCTCGGACTCCGTGGCAGGTCCCACACCTGTTTCAGCCGATTACAAACTAGATGATTTATGAGTGAGCCTGAAATTAAGTATGAGAAAATATAAGTATCATTTTACGTTTCAGACGTGTGTGTCAGTAGCAGCTACTGATAGAATGGTGCATAAACATACTAAAACAATGAAGTAAAGGTAGTGTATCGATTGGCCAATTCAGATAGTGTGTCTCATCGCCAGTACTGGAACAGTCTTTTCGTGATGGGTGGGTTGATCCTGAAATGCTCTTTTTCTGGTGAAGCAAGCCTACATGGCTACGTGAAAGCGCAGAACATTCGACTTATCATCAGTTACATCGGGTGCCTATGCATGGAAGAATAATTATTGTACACTGTTAGTACAACACAAATTATTTGACAGTTCTTTACCCCTGTAAACATAACTGATGATAAGCATACGAACAATAAACTTCAACATGTTTTTCAGGAAACTAACAACAAACTAACAGTTTTTGTCAACGCTCTCATACACTGATAAAATGTCACACTTATCGTGTGGTCAGAAGCCTAATAATTCGGAAATAAGGCAATCGGTTCCGAAATAAACAGAAACTTAATAGGGAAAAGTAGATTACTACTCGGCTTTAAGTACAAATGCGTGGTAATCAGTTACGGAGTGGAAGTGTCCATAAGAAACAGTTGACCTCTTTATCTTGAAGCAATTATTTTGATTTTTTTACATTATTGGCAAACAGTTAGTACTCCTGCAGTTTCATACGCACTGATTTTATCAAAATTACCGCATATTTTCACACATATTTTCACATTTTTGAAATAACCGTAGATTGCATCATTTCCATACTACTATCGGTTAAAATACGTGGTAGTTACACACTCTATCCGCAGCTTTCGAAACAATTTTCACAGGAGATACAAAGAACACTTTATTGTTAATTTACATATGTAGTCATTAATGTGAGTTGAATTGGGAATAGCCCAAATGACTACCAAAGGCGATTTATCATCTGTTATGTGTTACCTGTAGGATTTCTATAGGATACTACCACTGTGCGCCCTGTGTTCCATTTTCGTCTTGTGTATTCGTTTACGTTTATTCTGATTGTAAATGTTGTTTTATGTCGAATAGTTCCTTTGTTAATCCTACGATGTTACATCGTACCAGGGTGAGATTTAACCCTTTCAGACGCTCTGGCTACAATCGTGTATATTAATTTTACTGTGCCTTCGCTGCAACAGAAGTCTTTTTCCCCAGTGGGAACCTGAGGTACGCATTTGTGAACGTTCAGTCATTTCATCATGCGCAAGTGCTGCCGACTCCTGGGCATCACTATGAAAATATCGGTAAGTCAGTGCAGTAGCGAGCTCGTTACCACCAGAATACACAGGTGTTGTTGGTTCGGTATATTCTATTGTATAATTGAACATTTTTATTGTTGCTTTGCACGATAATTATTGAATGATTATGTTACTATTCATTACAATAGAGTTTTTCTCAATTATTTTAGTCCATAAAATGAAGCCAAGTGTACAAACTATATTTTGAAAACGGATACATGTTTTTGCATAAATCTTGCACCCAAAATCATTAAAAAATCACCTAAGAGCATTACGACACAAAGAAAAACTATCTTGCTTCCAGAAAAAAAATCAGCTCTGAACGCGTTCGTATAATGTTTACCATGAGTTATCAAAACCAATTGTAACATAATATTTCCTGTGTTGAGATGGTTGTATGAGCTCTTTACGAAAGCCAACAAATTAAGAAAATGTCAGGTACACAGTGGAATCGTCAGTATTTAACTCGTGTCCTCACTGTTTTGGGATAATTATTTTGACCTCTTTCTTTTTTTGGTAAACAGTGAGTAGTCCTACCTTTCCAGGCTCAGTGGTTTTCACCAAATTTTTCAAAATTACCTCATATTTTTACTGAAAGTCCACATATTTGAAGTAGCCGTAGGTTGTATCATCCCGAGACCACAATCGATTACATCAGGCCGGCCGCGGTGGTCTCGCGGTTCTAGGCGCGCAGTCCGGAACCGTGCGACTGCTACGGTCGCAGGTTCGAATCCTGCCTTGGGCATGGATGTGTGTGATGTCCTTAGGTTAGTTAGGTTTAATTAGTACTAAGTTCTAGGGGACTGATGACCACAGCAGTTGAGTCCCATAGTGCTCAGAGCCATTTTTTTGATTACATCAGAATGATTGTGTGGTTGTAACACTAACAGTTCGTAAATGCAGTCGATTCCGAAACATAACCGAAACGTAGCAGGAGCTCGTAACAGCAGACGGCATCGTTGCGACTGTGAGACTATTGCGAGTTATTTTTGTTCATAGGATAGTTCCTACCATACCTATCAGAGCCTCCCTAAGAAACAAGTAGTAAATTCGTTTGGGACTCTTGTTAACGTCGATTCAGACACGTACCTGTTTCAACGCACGGGAACATCGTCTTGGTACAGGCTTCGCAGGAAGCATGTAGCGAGTGCTGGGGAGCGGAGCCCGCGTTTGCCGAGGCGGCTCGCGTCGCTTGGAAGTTGGGCGCGCGGTCGTGCCGGCGGCGGCCTATGCCCCAGCCTTGGAGGTGCTCCAAGGCCGCCGACCTGCGACCCCTCCCCTCCCCCACGACTGCCGCCACTACGCGGCTCTTCGTTGCTACAACAAGAACTATACTACTGCTACCACCACCACAACTGCTTCGAGCGCCTGTGCAGCGTGGATGACGAGAAAACCAGAGGTCAATTGTTTCATTGACACTTCGGAGGTGGTGGCCACAGAATCTGATCCGATCACCCTCATTCGAGAAACGACAGGGGCGGAGGTCATTCGAGGGCAGTCTCCCACTTTGCAGATCGTTTTGAAAGTATACATTGCCCTTTAAAAGTAGTATATCATGTTAGAGGTTTCCAATTCACTAAAGTTTTGTGTTACAACAGTGCATATGGAGTGCATCAAAGATCATATTTACATATCAACAGCACTAGCGGTTCTGAGGTACCAAAATCGAACTACGCTGTAACACCCATATTAGTACGTCGTGTAGCGTCCACGGGCGGCAATGCCGGCGCTGACTCTGGCAACCAGTCGAACATAAAGATGGTGAATACCGTCGTGGGATACGGTGTGCCACGGCTGCTCGTCCTGTTCACGTAGTTCTGTAAGAGTTATTGGTTGACGAGTCGCTTGAGTCAGTTTTCGTCCCATCGTAGCCTACAAGTGCTCGATTCAGGACAAGTCCGGAGATGTGCTTTCCACGGACGTTGCTGCACATCTTGTCTATGTGGCCGAGGATTGCCCTATTGGAAGAACACATCACCTTCCCGCAGAAGGAACAGCAAAAGAATGGGTCTGGCAGCGTCTGCATATGCCGAGTGCTGGTTAGCGTCTCCTTCAGAAACTCCGAAGGCGTACAAGAGTTGTAGCTTATCGCGCTCCAGACTATACGGCCTGAGGTGGGGCCAGTGTGTTTTGACGAATGCACTCTACGAAGTAGCACTCACCAGGTCTACGTCGCATGCACTTACCTCAACTCACTGGCTTGCAGGCAGAGTCTGCCTTCACCGCTGAAAATCACGGCGCCTCAGTCCAAGTGATCTGACGGCAGCAGTCGCTGCTGTGACTCGAGTGGAAGACGCGCGTGCCCCCAGTCCCACTGATAGTAACCAGCTGGCAACAGCTCGTGTTGCTCACAAGACCTCTTACCTGTGCTGTGGTAGCTGTACGATCCGCCACTGCTGCCCTTAACAACACGACGATCCAGCTGGGCGTCAGCGCCGCGCTGACGTCCACAACCCAGTGTAAGGGCGTGAGAGTGTCCACGCGACCACTCATATCAGCATCGTTGTAGAACCGACGCAGCACGTCCAGGTTGTGTGGTAGTCTTCCAGAAAGACTATTCCGCCCCTAGCAAGGCCACAGTTTGACCCCTTTCAACGATCGTCACAATAAAATGTGCAGCTACAAGTAATACTGCTTCTCTCTCTCTCTCTCTCTCTCTCTCTCTCTCTCTCTCTCGCATCTAAAAAGGAAAGTAACTCAAGGAAAAAGTGGGCAACTGTGTGCGTATGAGCTTCGACTTGAGATTCTGCAATTCATTTTTTCGCCTCACAGCTTCAGAGAATGTCATTTTCTGTCATATTTAGTGATCCATCTGCGTATGTTAACGTCGCATATTCCTGTGCTTCCTGCTAGTAAAGATGTTATTTGAGTTTCTGTGCAACAGATAACATGCACCAAGTGGATCTGAAAAATTGTAGTACATTCCTTGTGAAGGGAAGAAATGAAAGAATAAATGTACTTAATAAACAACGGACGGTGGGTAGCAAAGGACTCAGCTTGTACACAGAGCTCATTTCAGAAGGAAGGTTGGGTAAAGTCTAACATTCCATCGACATCTAGGCCAACAGAGCGGGGGAACCGGCTCAGATAAAGACGGCCGCTGGAGCCTCGTTAACGATTACGAGAAGCATACCTGCTTTCTCCGTACACCGTGTAACAAAATCGTTGAATCAGAACAGCCGGAAGGTGTCTGGAGAAATTCGGGGGTGACAGGTTCGCAGAGGGAGTGATCTGAGTCAATCTCCTCGAGGTGCCTTAGCTACTACGCCGTCTGGCTCAGTACTCGGTTTCGGTTTTGACACTTGAGCGAATTTGAAGTGAAAGCGGGTTCCGCAGTGTACTTTGCAGGAACGTGCGTTGTTTTCGGTACAGCCGTATCCGCGGTACAAACGGCCGCAGGCAAGTCGCCGCTGGAGAGCCCGCCGTTTGGAGCATCCTTGAGCGCCGCGCTTGACCGGTTTGCGCCTCGGGCTCGATCACCTGCCTGCTGCGCCCGCTCCACCTGGGCATTACGGTTTTCGCTTTTTGCTCTCCTCGCCGGGAGGCCGGCTTAGCCTGCTGAGTCACACGGAAACTTTTCTGCTGGCGTTTCGGCACTGACAGCCTGCTTATCTTTCCCGTCTGTCCGTCTTCTTTCCTCGTTTATCATCCGCTCATTCCTCCCCTCCTCTTCTCTCCCCCGCTTCTTACCTCCTCCATCTCCATCTCTTCCTAGTATGTTTGGATATCCTACGGTAAAAGGGGCTTCATTTTTTGTGAAGTACTCACTTACAAATACTTGGCCAAAATATGCAGAACACTGTAAGGACAAACTGTAAAGGAACTGCGTGAAGATGAGTTTATCTTCAAAAAATACACTCTATGACAAAAAACGACTCACCGCGAAGGAGTTATGCAAACTGGTTACAAATTGATCTTCATACACGCATCGACGGAAAATACCAAACTGTAAACTTTGTCGGCCGATGGTTTAATGTGTGACGCTGCAGCGTAATTTCACCGCCCATCTGGCAAGGACAGTAAACACGTGAGAGGCGATACCAGGGCAGAAATTATTCGAGAATTCCATTCTGAATACTCAGTCGGACAGTAACTAAGCCTCGCAGATAGGCTGGTGAATAATACACGCAGGTGTCAGCGCTTGAGAGTGGACGTGTAGTGGGCTCAAAGAAGCCGGTTGCGGTAGTTGGCAAATCACTCGACATTTGAGTGGGACCCACCCCGCTACTCGAAGATTTTGATAGGAATGAGTGAGCCGTGCCCGAACACAGCGTCAAGAAGAAAGCGGCCGACCTGCAGGTAAGACGCAACATGGGGACCGAGCACTCGCCACAGAGGCACTCGGAGCCCCACACTCATCATTAGCGCCGATCCGACGTGCAGCTTCCGCTACAGTGACCGTAAAAGCCATTAATAGGCGGCTCACGGTGCGTCTTGCTCCGACCACCATTTACCCCTGTACTCCAGCAAGCCCGTTGACATTGGCGATGACCACGCTCAGCTTGTAATCTCATTGGATGCCGTAGAATTGTCTTCAGTGATGAGGTCCGCTTCGCGCTGAGCTCCGATGACCAGAGAAGAGGTGTCTCGAGACACCCCGCACAGCGCTGGGGGGTGGTCAGCTCACTGCCGGCCGCCACACAGCCCGGCAACCAGGAGTCCAGGAGTGATGGTCTGGGATGCCCTCTTTACCCTTACACCACAGCAGTAGGTCGACGATATTCCACACCCTGTTTTGTTGCCACCCTGTGCTTACATTTCAGCAAGACAGTGGCCTCCCGCACACAGAGAGAGAGTTTCTGCTGCTCGTCTCCGTGCTTGCAAACCCCTTCGCACTACGTCCCTCGAGCGGCTCTGCATTTTGACACTCTAAGGCGCCAGTAGGGCAGAATTTGGCACGGTGTCCCTCAGCAGCAAGTCTTTCAATCAATTCCAAACCAAATAACTGTTTGAATAATGGTCAGAGGTGGACCACCACGTTGTTGACTTGCTCAGTCTGTGTGGCTCTTTCTCACGAATGCGGCTACACAGACAGACTAGAAGCCTACAATTTCTGCAGAACCAAGTTCTGCAAGAGAAGTGAGAAAAATATGAGATAGTTGTAGCTTATGGATGGTACGTATATTGCATCGGACGTTTATCAATATTGAGAGAATAGGGAAATAAATATTACGTAGAGTATATTTTTGTCGAAAATGGTGCGAGAGCATCCCAAAACTGGTAACGGAGTTTGTACTCTGACATCCACGATTCCAATTCCAATCTGCTGCCAGGTCATTTATTTCAACGTCACAAGACCAATAATGTCGTTTACTTTCGATTTCAGTTTGTAATAGAATGGAAGAGGTGAAACAAAAGTTCTGAATAGGAACAAAACTTCAAGACAATCGTATTTCAACTCAAAAGGAGGGGGGGGGGGGTTCGTGGAGAGCATAAGCCGTCTGGTAGAAACTGTGGAAGAGTTAAAAGAAATGTCTAATGAAATGAACAAGCAACGCAGCTGACAATTTCATGTGGGAATACACAAAACATGGATGAAAACGATTGAAATCGTAGACAGAAGTGTAGTAACTTGACAAGTATCTTAAATGGTGAGGACAAAAAATGAAATGAAACACTTCTTTTCAGTAGGAAGCATATAAATGAGAATGGTCATGACGACGTAATTTATCTACAACAAAAGAGATGTACCAGTTGTTACGACCAGACGAAACTACTTTCGTCCAGTCACAACTGCGGTTTCTTGGACTGCTCTGGGAGAAGACTCATCAAAGTAGAACAGGTGAAACATTAGTTCACTTTATTACACTAGTGAATAAAAGATTTACTTTGACACAGTTCTTTGCCACAGGATTGTTGTACAATTTAGAACTGTCATTTACTAGCAAGCCATCACTTGATGTACTTGTTAATAAACAGTTCTCTTGAGGTGCAAGGTTTGACATTTACGACGGTACAAGTTCGTTAACAACTCGTTGGTCCCACACTATGATGTTCACTCCTTCAGATGGGGGCAGGAACGGGGGCGAGCGCTTCCATGCTCGGCTCTATATTGACCTCCGGTGTGTGGGCGCTGCTGTATTGAGGGGGAGGTGCAGTCTTCAGGAGCGTCTCCCATACGTTGTTACGTCTGTGCTATCGACATGTGTTGCCAACACTGGTGTGGCACCATGATCTCTGGACAATACACACTGGTACTGGTTATTTTTACAGAATTATGGGAGAAGTTTCTGAACCAGTATGTCTGGAGCGTAGCATTGTGAGGAAGTAAAACCAATACTGCAGGAAGAGATACGTAAGGAATCATTCTTCCCACGCTCCTTACATGAAAGTTATGGAAAGTAACTGTTTATGTGTGGTACGCAAAGTACCCTCTGCCGTGTTCTGTACAGAGCATTCGCAGAGTATAGCTGTAGGTTGAGAAGGAAGTTCATAACTTTTTCACGCAACGTTTTGACTTCCGCTTCTGGTAACCAGTAGGAAATATTAATTACTCCTTACACCATTTTCTATTCAGATCTGACCTACTTGTTACCCGATTCCTCGTCCATCACTCCTTCTCCAAATGGAAAAAAAAAACATGGGCAACGGACAAATATTCCTGTCATACGTACTTGATGTCATTAACGACGTATTTTTAACGTTCGTTATATTCACATTGTGATTATTTCTATACGTATATCGGACATAAATGGATGTTAGCTGGACATTTTTGTAAGTGGAGGCGGAAAACCATTTGAAAATTGCATCCCACCTTCACTCATAGGGATATAAATCCTCCGTAGCCTTTAGCTGTCCCACGGGGGCTAGTCACTTCCTCACTTGATGTAAGACTTCTCTGGAAAGCTTCGTGAGAACGCAAAGGGGATCCGGAAACCATCACACTGAAACGGTCCGAGAGAAATGGCTTGCAGCGGCGACAAGTGTTTTAACGGACACGCCATCTGGGAAACACAAACGCACGAGCGCCCTCGGTGTCCAGGGCCGCCTCCAGTGTTTACTCGGCAGAGTGCTCCATCTGCGTTTCACGGTCGAGTACTGCGACCGATACACCTCGACACGGTTTCTTTGCCTCTGACGTCCGTGGCGAAATATGTCATTAGTTCTGTCCCGCAACCAGCCGCGCGGAAAAAAAATCAGTGACGCGAAACGCGGATACACAACAAATTTGTTCCAAAAATTTCCAGACAATGAGATCCATCGCACAGCAGCCGCTACCGATCGCTGCCGCAGAGAGAGCATTATCATACCAGCTGGCGGATCTCAACTAAGCATTTGGTGACGCGGCAAGCGAATCCCAACCATGAAATAAATGCTCGTTTCACTTGGGACATAAATGTTGCTCTTGTTGTTGTTGTTGTGGTCTTCAGTCCTGAGACTGGTTTGATGCAGCTCTCCATGCTACTCTATCCTGTGCAAGATTTTTCATCTCCCAGTACCTACTGCAACCTACATCCTTCTGAATCTGCTTAGTGTATTCATCTCTCGGTCTCCCTCTACGATTTTTACCCTCCACGCTGCCCTCCAATACTAAATTGGTGATCCCTTGATGCCTCAGAACATGTCCTACCAACCGATCCCTTCTTCTGGTCAAGTTGTGCCACAAACTTCTCTTCTCCCCTATCCTATTCAATACTTCCTCATTAGTTATGTGATCTACCCATCTAATCTTCAGCATTCTTCTGTAGCACCACATTTCGAAAGCTTCTATTCTCTTCTTGTCCAAACTATTTATCGTCCATGTTTCACTTCCATACATGGCTACACTCCATACGAATACTTTCAGAAATGACTTCCTGACACTTAAATCAATACTGGATGTTAACAAATTTCTCTTCTTCAGAAACGCTTTCCTTGCCATTGCCAGCCTACATTTTATATCCTCTCTACTTCGACCATCATCAGTTATTTTGCTCCCCAAATAGCAAAACTCCTTTACTACTTTAAGTGCCTCATTTCCTAATCTAATTCCCACAGCATCACCCGACTTAATTAGACTACATTCCATTATCCTTGTTTTGCTTTTGTTGATGTTCATCTTATATCCTCCTTTCAAGACACTGTCCATTTCATTCAACTGCTCTTGCAAGTCCTTTGCTGTCTCTGACAGAATTACAATGTCATCGGCGAACCTCAGAGTTTTTATTTCTTCTCCATGAATTTTAATACCTACTCCGAATTTTTCTTTTGTTTCCTTTACTGCTTGCTCAATATACAGATTGAACAACATCGGGGAGAGGCTACAACCCTGTCTTACTCCCTTCCCAACCACTGCTTCCCTTTCATGTCCCTCGACTCTTATAACTGCCATCTGGTTTCTGTACAAATTGTAAATAGCCTTTCGCTCCCTGTATTTTATCCCTGCCACCTTTAGAATTTGAAAGAGAGTATTCCAGTCAACATTGTCAAAAGCTTTCTCTAAGTCTACAAACGCTACAAACGTAGGTTTGCCTTTCCTTAATCTTTCTTCTAAGATAAGTCGTAAGGTCAGTATTGCCTCACGTGTTCCAGTGTTTCTACGGAATCCAAACTGATCTTCCCCGAGGTTGGCATCTACTAGTTTTTCCATTCGTCTGTAAAGAATTCGTGTTAGTATTTTGCAGCTGTGACTTATTAAGCTGATAGTTCGGTAATTTTCACATCTGTCAACACCTGCTTTCTTTGGGATTGGGATTATTATATTCTTCTTGAAGTCTGAGGGTATTTCGCCTGTTTCATACATCTTGCTCACCAGATGGTAGAGTTTTGTCAGAACTGGCTCTCCCAAGGCCATCAGTAGTTCTAATGGAATGTTGTCTACTCCCGGGGCCTTGTTTCGACTCAGGTCTTTCAGTGCTCTGTCAAACTCTTCACGCAGTATCATATCTCCCATTTCATCTTCATCTACATCCTCTTCCATTTCCGTAATATTGTCCTCAAGTACATCGCCCTTGTATAGACCCTCTATATACTCCTTCCACCTTTCTGCTTTCCCTTCTTTGCTTAGAACTGGGTTTCCATCTGAGCTCTTGATATTCATACAAGTTGTTCTCTTATCTCCAAAGGTCTCTTTAATTTTCCTGTTGCTCTTAACAGTGTCTAATTCCATGAAAGTTACCCTCCTGACCGTAACAGAGTTTTTGTGTGGAAGAATTACGACCAAGTCTCGTACAATGATGGTTTCACTTCGAGAGTGGAAAGAGACTTGTCCTATCACTCGTGGGACACAGTAGGTAATGGCTTCCTCAACCAGAACGACACGTTTTGTACGTTGCAGAGTCACACAAAATAAACAAGCATAATCTTGCCATCTGCAATTAACTGCTCAGCTATATCAAAGGCTTTTACCCAAAACTTAATTTTTTACTGAATGTTTCCGTGCGTCACCTTGCTGCTCAATGTCGACATTCACCACTCATAAGCAATTGCTAACGTGAAAACAAAAATATGGAAAAAAGGGTTAAATTTTATGTCCCGTCTGCAGTTAGACCATAAATACAGGGCATGAGAAGGAAATCGGCCATGTCCTTTTCAAAGTAACCACCCCAGCATTCCTTTTACTGCATAAGGAAATCTCGGGAAACCCGAATCTTGATGGCTGGACGTTGAACCGTTGTCCTCTCCAAGGCGAATCCAGTATCTCACAACTGCACCATTTCGTTAGGCACTTGTCAGTTTCATCCATCTCCTCTCTTCACTGCTCATAAAGACAACCGTATTACAAGTAACGAAGGCAGTTTCGCGTTTAAAGACTTTAGAATGGTGTTCTCATAAGCGACAGACAAAATGTCAATTCTCATTTCACTCCTGAGTCGTAAATTCCAGTACATATCAATAAAAAGCGATTCTTTAATTAACCTGCAAGCTGTACTCCTATTTTTGTCTTTTATACTAACGTGCGCTGTAAATGAGAGTCGGTATTCTCCTATCTTTACACACCATATACTGGTAGACGTTCATCCCAGACCTCGGCTGCTGCAACAGACGCAACTGAACCAGGAGCGACAGGCGCAAGCTTTCTAGAGGGTACAAGGTGGATACCCCGGATATCGTAAAAATCCATACTACTTCAGAAACGCTCTAGGAGACAGTTCTTAGCAAGTGATTGTGTTACTGTATACTTAACATTCGGAAGATCTTTCTAGAGGAGTAAGACTTTTTTAATTGGAGGTACACTAATTTTAAAAGCATTGCGGAGAAAATTAGTGATACGGCCCTTGCTTGCTGTGGATCCTTTAGCATAAACAGTCAAGTAATATGTAAAATAGGAGTCTAGAGTTTGAAAGCAGAATGCTGTTACGCGATAATAGAAGTAAAATTACGTTGTGCAGATAGATTCAATTTTGACGTTTGGCCATTTTTGCCAAGTGTTTGAATTTAAACGTTGACAAACGTCACACACCGTAATTCTGTTACAATAGGTACGCACATAACAAATTGTTGCTAGTTTTTTTCTCGATAGATAAAAGTTATGGCCGTGCACATTACTTATACACGTTGTACGGTGTCTGCGACTTATAATCACACTTTTGATAATGACTGTAGTCGACGAGAACAGTCACATCCTAGGACGTTTAACGCTGCGCTTCTTCATAGTCCGACGGAGACCACTCCTCATTGCATTTGCTATCTAGGCTGTAGACTTCTGCAGTGAGTGTCCTTCAGACGTGCAGGATTTCTTGATATTATTCTCAAATATAAGGATCTGCGCTTCAGAATATCAGCATCAATTGGTACATATTTGTCGTGCAATACTTTTTCAGTCTCGCGTGAAAATAATTTTCTTCTTGAGATGTAGTGGGGCAATATGGCCGGTTGTTGGTGTACTGGCTCAGGAAACGCCATGTCCTTTTCAAAGGAATCATTTGAGCATTCGTTCTGCTATTTAAGGAAATCTCGGAAAACTGCAAATTGGTTACAACAGTCTTCTCACTGCAAACCACCCCATATTATCCACTGCGTCAGATTTTCACAAAAATCTTTTAGCTCCCAACAACATTTAACTGACACAAATATGAGCGATCCAACATAGCAAAAGTAGGCCTCACTGCCGCACCACATTTCAAGAAGCAAAGTAGTTCCACACGAGAATTTGGAAACACATAGCGCAACAAACTGTTTACAATTCATATTATTCTGAACCGCAGGTCTCTATACGTGAAAATAATATCAAGACATCCAGCATATGTGTAGAACAATGCAAAACATGCAGCCTGGAAAGTAAATGGAATAAGCATGTGCTCAGAAAAAGCACAGAGCTAGACTTCCAGGATTTGAACTACCCCGTCCGCTGTGGATAGACTCTTAAGTGTGCGTACTAACAAGGGATATCGTGCGGTGTCAGAAGTAAAATGGGCCATCTAATGATCGGCCGCCTGCAGCTGTGGAACTGAAAATCAGACTGCCGAGCGTATCGCCTTTGGGAAGCCCGTCTGTAGGTATAGAGGAGAAAAAGAAGAACTCATTCATGTCACACGTGAAGTTGACTGGATGCGGTATCTGCCTGCCGAGTAAAATGAAGACTCACAGCTTAGTTTTGATTACTATGTGTCCTCTTTCTTTACGTGCGTTGTGTGCATTTAATGTCCCAGATGCAGGTGAGCGATGCTCGGCGAGCGCGCCTCGAAGGAGCTGCAGCGCAGAGCCGTGTGGGCAGACAGCGCATGCATGCTTGTGGTAGCCTTTGTTGGCGGGTCGTGATCGTGGACTGAGCCGCGCCACAATTCACGCGTCCGCACACCGCATAAAAGACCAGCCCGTGAAGCGGCTACGCTAGAATTTTGTGCTACTTTGCTGTGCAAATCCTATTCACAATCACAGTCACTGTTTGTAATTGCGGCTAGCTGTCGTCGGTCTAGAAATTCTATCACGTTCTTGGCAGGGATGTGAGGGCTTACGAATTCTCATCAGTGTCAAACACTATCTGGATACTGTGGCTAATGCTGGAACAAGTCAATTGCGGTGCAAGTCATCAGAAAGTCTGAATATGACGACGCGTTACCGAACGTGGCAGCGTTGTGGTAAATCTCGTACTCCTCTCTTGGAAAAGTCGTAGAGGAAGTGATTTGCCACTTTTCTTACTCTGACCTGCGTTTGACGGATAATACGTGTCACTGCTTCGCTTAGAGGTCTGGCATGTATCTTGCACGCCCTTAGAAGTACACCATTTGTAACAGACTGTATTCCGTTAGTGCAATCACAGTTTCGTGAATAGAAGACTTAATCGTCGTTTACAAAATGATGTTTACTAATGACGTTCTCCAGGCCGAATAATATCTTAGTTGTACATGTAGAAACAGAGGACTTTCAAATCATTTTCGTGGGTTCGGGTGGCAAATATAATAAAGATCAACTGAATCAGATATAGTTACCCAATGACACGTAGAGCCCTTTTTTTTCCGCGGCGACGCTTCGTGGCATTGATTACTTGAGACATCGAATGCTTTAGGAACCCATCCTGAACAGTGACTGTTCAACTGCCGCCCATAACTCGTGAAAACTGGTGAACATGGAGATCCAAAATCACTCTCCATGTAGTGTTTTTCAGACACTATTAAACCAAATCGAAAGCGAATGAGGGATGCATTATCTTGCTGAAGATGCAGATCGTACTTTAGGCGAACAACCTGATTCACAAGCGCGCGCGCACACACACACACACACACACACACACAAGCGTGCAGTTCCTGCATGAATCGGGATGCAACACATCACATGGTTTTGATGCACCCATGCACTACCGCCGGCATGTACAAACGTGCATGGTGATTCACCATTCCAGGATGCGCTTTTCGAAGTACAGGAACACCATCATATGACGGTCCTCTTATATCTGTATCATTCTCTGTCCCCTGTTACCAGTGGCAAGCAGACACTCAATATCTCCAATATCTCATGGCTCAACTAAGGTCTGTTGCCCATGTTTCTTTACCGTAGGGTGCAGTTATTACCTGTGTGATTAATGTGACATACCTTGCTCCATGAGACTCTGACAAGGGAACCTCCCCACCGCACCCCCCTCAGATTTAGTTATAAGTTGGCACATTCGATAGGCCTTGAAAAACTAAACACAGATCAATCGAGAAAACAGGAAGAAGTTGTATGGAACTATGAAAAAATGAGCAAAATATACAAACTGAGTAGTTTATGTGCAAGATAAGCAATATCATCGATAGTCTGAGCTCAAGAACGCCGTGGTCTCGTGGTTAGCGTGAGCAGCTGCGGAACGAGAGGTCCATGGTTCAAACCTTCCCTCGGGTGAAAAGTTTAACTTTTTATTTTCAGTTTATGTGACAAACGCTTATGTTTTCATCACTTTTTTGGGAGTGATTATCACATCCACAAGAAAACCTAAATCGGGCAAGGTAGAAGAATCTTTTTACCCACTCGCCAGGTGTACAAGTTAGGTGAGTCGACAACATATTCTTTTCATGTGACGCACATGCCGTCACCAGTGTCGAATAGAATATATCAGACGTGTTTTCCTGTGGAGGAATCGGTTGACCTATGACCTTGCGATCAAATGTTTTCGATTCCCATTGGAGAGTCACGTCCTTTCGTCTACTAATCGCACGGTTTTTCGGTGCGGTCGCAAAACACAGACACAAAACTTATTACAGTGAACAGAGACGTCAATGAACGAACGGACCGATCATAACTTTGCGAAAATAAAGAAAGTAAGTTTCTCACCCGAGGGAAGACTTGAATCAAGGACCTCTCACGCCGCAGCTGCTCACTCCAACCACGAGACAACGGCGCTCCTGAGCTCACACTATCCTTGATGTTCCATATCTTGCACATAAACTACTCAGTTTGTATATTTTGCTTATTTTTTCATAGTTCCATACAACTTCTTCCTGTTTTCTCGATTGATCTGTGTTTAGTTTTTCAAGGCCTATCGAATCTGCCAACTTATAACTAAATCTGAGGGGGGTGCGATGAGGAGGTTCCCTTGTGAGTCATCAGAAACTGTACGCTACCAACTTTCCACCCTTATAGCCATGAAGTTGGGGAAACGTTTTTGTTGTGGGTTGGCGAGAGAGCCAACACCGGGTACTAGAGGAAGCCGAAAGGCACTCGTTTTAGCTCACGCAGGCTGGCGTGAGGTCTGGAACAGGACAAGGAAATTCGACTTTAGAAAAACGGACGTAGCTGGTGGAATACTTAACTTTAATCCATTAATGATGAGCGTCGCTCTTGACCGTACATGACTCAGTATCAATAGTAACTGGTAATGGCGCCTTGCTCGGTCGTAGCAAATTACGTAGCTAAAGGCTATGCTAACTATCGTCTCGGCAAATGAGAGCGTAATTTGTCAGTGAACCATCGCTAGCAAAGTCGGTTGTACAACTGGGGCGAGTGCTAGGGAGTCTCTCTAGACCTGCCGTGTGGCGGCGCTCGGTCTGCAATCACTGATAGTGGCGACACGCGGGTCCGACGTATATTAACGGACCGCGGCCGATTTAAAGGCTACCACCTAGCAAGTGTGGTGTCTGGCGGTGACACCACAGTTTTTCCGCTTCTGTCTCGAAAACTCCTCTACAGCGTCTTTCAGTGACCTCGGCTACAGAACTTTATTTTAATTACCTTTCCTGATCATACTGTCATCGATCGTTTTCACTTGTCTAATTTTTCTTCTGAACTTGGAAGTACTCGTTTTCTATACACGTTAGTTCGGAGTCGTTACAAAAAACTGTCATGAATAAAGAATGAATAAGATAAGAACAGTGCATACTAATACTTTTCTAAAGCAGACTGTGAAACACCTCATAAAATCGTGTTGAAGACTTCGCTGTTAAATAAATGATAGGCAAAACGCATGTATGAGTGTGCGGGGTCCGCAGCTCGTGGTCGTGCGGTAGCGTTCTCGCTTCCCGCGCCCGGGTTCCCGGGTTCGATTCCCGGTTAGGTCAGGGATTTTCTCTGCCTCGTGATGACTGGGTGTTGTGTGATGTCCTTAGGTTAGTTAGGTTTAAGTAGTTCTAAGTTCTAGGGGACTGATGACCATAGATGTTAAGTCCCATAGTGCTCAGGGCCATTTTTTGAAGTGTGCCTGTTATTCGAGAATGTTCCTTCCTGTTTTGATAACTTTTTTCCACGGAATAAAATTCAGTTTTGAGACACTCTAAATCTCCTACAGCTAGCACCCTAGTATTAAAACGTTTCTTTCTTCTAATTCAGTATTATGAAATGGAAAGTTGCTACTCACCATATAGCGAAGATGCTGAGTCGCCGATAGGCACAACAAAAAGCCTCTCACAATAAAAACTTTCGGCCATAAGCCCTTCGTCAACAATAGAGACATACACATACACTCAGACACACACACACTCACACCCACACACACACACACACACACACACACACACACACACACACACACACCCGCGCGCGCGCAAACGCCGCTCACACACCTGGCTGCATTCTCAGGCAACTGAAAGTTCACTGCTTTCTTCTAATTCCCTAAACTGTGCTCACCAACTCGGTTTAAATGGTAATTCTGAGGGCTACAAATCCCTGTGAGACAACTGGAAAGTTACACCGACAGATATTCAGCTGCAGTAAGTCAGTCACTTAGCGCTGTGCGAGACTCTATTGTCGTGTCCTTGTACTATATTGAGGACTTGAGTGATGTGTGACGCACCAATGACACAACTGAGGTCTACCCGTGCGGCACAGAATGTCCGGGAGTGATGGAGGTCGTTCCATTCTGGAACTGGGATGTGGTGCTCTTCCGCTGTGAACGCATTTCATGATTCATCTATTCCTGTTCATCAACTCTTCCTGTTCTCTCTAAATATTACTTGCTATTAACTCGTTTATTTATTTGTGAATTTATTTCACCCGGCAACATAAAAGCTTTCTGGTCCTGTTTTACATCTAACGAGACATCATTGGAGAGTCAACATTTAGCGTAGTACATGAACAGAATAATAATAAATTGCCATTATTACCTGTCAAATTTATATTCTTTTGAATTCTGTTGTCATTGCCCTACGTCCCCACAAACCAATTCTTCATACAATTTTACGTTACTGCAATGTTATTGTCTTCCTCAGCAGCCGGCCGCTGTCGCCGAACGGTTCTAGGCACTTCAGTCCGGAATCGCGCTGCTGGTACGGTCACGGGTTCGAATCCTGCCTCGGGCATGGATGTGTGTGATGTCCTTAGGTTAGTTAGGTTTAAGTAGTTCTAAGTCTAGGGGACTGATGATCTCAGATGTTAAGTCCCATAACGTTTAGAGCCATTTGAACCATCTTCCTCTGCCGACTAACGTTAGCAAGAAAGATCTACTGTCTTCTCAGAGCTATGTCAAGTCTTTCACATACACATTTGTAGCTTTCGTCTTCTGCATTGTAAAGAAAGTACCCGCGCTGATTGGTGAAAGTCACGCACACGTATCGGCCAAGACACATCGTGAGACAAGAAGTAATTTAGGAGTAGAGTGGTAGACAAAAACTACTGTAAAATGTGCGCCCCGTGATTTTCCTAAACAGAGAAATGCAAAGGCCGAGAAATTCCGTTTGAAAAGAACGTGACTTACTTACTGCTCCATCTTTGACCAATCTCAGTTTGTGCTGCACCTCTAATGAACTTATTCTTGACGGCGCGTCATGACTGACAGGTCACGTATCCAACTACGAGGTGCATTCAAGTTCTAAGGCTTCCGATTTTTTTCTCCGGACTGGAAAGAGATAGAAACATGCGCATTGTTTTAAAATGAGGCAGCGTTCATTGTCAATACGTCCCAGAGATGGCAGCACCGTATGGCAGATGGAATTTTACCGCCAGCGGCGAGAATGAGAACTGTTTTAAATACTTAAAATGGCGACGTTTTCCTTACTTGAACAGCGTGCAGTCATTCGTTTTCTGAATTTGCGTGGTGTGAAACCACTTGAAATTCATCGACAGTTGAAGGAGACATGTGGTGATGGAGTTATGGATGTGTCGAAAGTGCATTCGTGGGTGCGACAGTTTAATGAAGGCAGAACATCGTGTGACAACAAACCGAAACAACCTCGGGCTCGCACAAGCCGTTCTGACGACATGATCGAGAAAGTGGAGAGAATTGTTTTGGGGGATTGCCGAATGACTGTTGAACAGATCGCCTCCAGAGTTGGCATTTCTGTGGGTTCTGTGCACACAATCCTGCATGGCAACCTGAAAATGCGAAAAGTGTCATCCAGGTGGGTGCCACAAATGCTGGCGGACGACCACACGGCTGCCCGTGTGGCATGTTGCCAAGCAATGTTGACGCGCAACGACAGCACGAATGGGACTTTCTTTTCGTCGGTTGTGACAATGGATGAGACGTGGATGCCATTTTTCAATCCAGAAGCAAAGCGCCAGTCAGCTCAATGGAAGCACACAGATTCACCACCACCAAAAAAATTTGTTGGTAACCGCCAGTGCTGAAAAAATGATGGTGTCCATGTTCTGGGACAACGAGGGCGTAATCCTTACCCATTGCGTTCCAAAGGGCACTACGGTAACAGGTGCACCCTACGAAAATGTTTTGAAGGACAAATTCCTTCCTGCACTGCAACAAAAACGTCCGGGAAGGGCTGCACGTGTGCTGTTTCACCAAGACAACGCACCCGCACATCGAGCTAACGTTACGCAACAGTTTCTTCGTGATGACAACTTTGAACTGATTCCTCATGTTCCTTACTCACCTGATCTGGCTCCTAGTGACTTTTGGCTTTTTCCAACAGTGAAAGACACTCTCCGTGGCCGCACATTCACCAGCCGTGCTGCTATTGCCTCAGAGATTTTCCAGTGGTCGAAACAGACTCCTAAAGAAGCCTTCGCCGCTGCCATGGAATCATGGCGTTTGCGTTGTGAAAAATGTGTACGTCTGCAGGGCGATTACGTCGAGAAGTAACGCCAGTTTCATCGATTTCGGGTTAATTAGAAAAAAAATCGGAGGCTTTAGAACTTGAATGTACCTCGTATATAAGAAATAGGAGTGGATCCAAAATTGAACCCTGTGGGGCTCCCGTTGTGATTTTTACGGGCGGTCACTACAATGTTCTATCTTTCCGACGTTGTCTGAATTATTCAAGTACAATCTATTGCATTCTGTTTGTCAAGTATGATTCAAACCAGCTCTGAATGAGACACGAAACAAAGAAGAATAGATTGTAATGTCCCATCGATGTCACTAATCACGAAGCTCAAACTCGTACTGGACAAGCATGAGTAGCGAAGTTAAAGGTCTTTTTTTTTCTAAAAAAAAAAAAAAAAAGCACTTCGGTTTTTGTGCGACCCTAGGTCTCGATGGTCGGGGGATTTGAACCACATACAATCGAGTACAAATCCACTGTACCATCTCCGACGGAACAATGGACAAATGTTGTATGGCGTTCCGAACTCGTTAAACGACCGCCATTAATGGCCTACTTGTCGACAGAACGTTAAACCCTAACCGCCCTTTCCTCCTTGCACGTTAAGGTGTGTCGTCAGAGAGTGATGGGCGACCGCGCCGCCCCCGCTCGGCGCGGCCACCTGACGTGCGGTGCGCCCTTGAACGTCGGCGGCCACTCGCGTGGGCGTGACCAGCCCGGCGGCGCAGCAGCGCCAGCGACGCGCTGCGGCCGACAGGGGCGGCGGATCGCTCGCCGCGGTGACGCAACCCCGCGTAGCGGGACCCGGATGTGTGCGACCTTGCGCGCGGCCTTCTGCTTCCGAGACCCATCCGTGACGTCATAGGCGCCTAGCGCCGCATCCCGGCCGCCGACAATGGACCACGCTCCAGAAATACTGCGTCGGACCGCGTGCTTTTCTTCTCGTTTCCCGCCGGCAATGAATCAACCGCCTGGAGAGTCTCCAAAAGCCGATTCTGAGCCCGTTCCAACAGGTTGTCCTTCTCGCTGTCGTACGACAGGCTTGATAAATGTCTTAATTATAAACCGCCACAGTTGTCCAAATGCTTCTCGTAGAAATGACATAGGCGATAGCATCGATACACTTAAAGAGCGCGGGAAATATATACCTTGGAGTGATTCATAAGGCGTATTTAAATACCCATTCTGATTATATACAGCTATGTTTTTACATACCTATCTGTACAGGGTGAGAACAAGTTCCATCAACAAAATTTCGGAGATTTCTCAGGGACACTATCTGTGTATTTTGGCGTAAGGGAAGGACCCATGGTCTCAGGTGGTTTGTTACACAGTAACTGCGTTTCGTTTGATTTGTTACATCCATTTACCTTTCTTTCTAGAATGAAATTTTCACCCTACAGCGGAGTGTGCGCTGATATGAAACGTCCTGGCAGATTAAAACTGTGTGCTGGACCGAGACTCGAACTCGGGACCATTGCCTTTCGCGGGCAAGTGTTCTAGTTTGGAAGGTAGGAGACGAGGTACTGGCGGAATTAAAGCTGTGAGGAGGGGGCGTGAGTCGTGCTTGGGTAGCTCAGTTGGTAGAGCACTTGCCCGCGAAAGGCAAAGGTCCCGAGTTCGAGTCTCGGTCCGGCACACGGTTTTAATCTGCCAGGAAGTTTCATTTACCTTTGTGTCCGTATTGCTCGTAAAATATCTGCACAACAGTGCAAATGTCGACGATGCGGACTACGAATCAAACTTGTGCTATTTACTCACGCAACCTGATGTTGACAACAGTAATGCCTGCTTTGCTCTTTGCCTTCAGGCTTGCAGTCTGTACAGCCAGTCGTTTTTGTATTCACTAGCCAATGAATATAACTGGAAGTCTGTAGTCATTAACGTTGTGGAAATTTTATTAAACAGCGAGATCAATCGATCTAAATTGGCGATTCAGAGGAACATTTACTAAAGCCATACTAGTAATTTCAAAGTTTTGTCAATAGTAATCTTTGTTTTCGATTAGTAATGAGGAATAAGGAGGAACTGGCATGGGAGAGGTGGAATATAAATTTCTCATACTTTTCAGTAGCTACAAGGATCCGTGAATGCTAGGACCCGCAAATGGTATTTTTTGTGGAAGATGAAATTTGATTTGTCTCAGTTGACAGTAATTTTCGGTAGTGGTGGACTATGTGAATTCGTATCCAGTAAACGATAATGATTAACAAATGTGGAAATATCGTTTACATGTGGCTGACTAACAACATCAGGTTAGCATCAACTCCTCTACATTTCTTCTAAGCTTCGCTCCAAATACGCATTGCAGCGATCATCTGACCAAACTGATGAAGGAGAGAAGCCAAACTCATCGTTGTATCATCTTTCTTAGTGCGCTACCCTTAAAATACCGAGCGAGAGACTATGCATTACATGGAAGTCATAGGGAAGCGTTAAGTGACACTTTGAAGTGCTTATTTCTATTCGTGGTGCTGTGTTGGCAGAGACTGTTCGTGGAAGACCGGCGTCTCTGTTGGAGTGGTTAGTCTATCAAGCAATTTTAACTTTTCTCCAGTGTGCTATTGTGTCGTAGACGGAAAATCTCGTCCCAATGGTAACTGGACATTTTTCACTCGTGTGTGAGGTGGTTCAGTGCATCTCCAGAGAAGCTCGTTCGTTACTTTGATATTAGTTCTAGCTTGTCTTAGCGGAAGTCGAAAAAATATTCTGATAATTCGCCGTCAATGTGCTGTGACAGTACCAATAACGACAAGTTAAAGGAAGGAAGGGAGAAAGATTGGATTTAACGTCCCGTCGACATCGAGTTCATTAGAGACGGAACACAAGCTCTGTTCGAACGTGTGTGAATTCCTAAGGGACCATACGGCTGAGGTCATCGGTCGCTAGTCTTACACATTACTTAAACTAAACTATGCTAAGGACAAAACAAACACCCATACCCGAGGGAAGACTCGAACCTCTGGCGGGAGGGGCCGCGCAATCCGTGACACGGTGTCTCTAACCGCGCGGCATACAACCTCCGATTGTGACATGGATGGGTAAGGAAATCACCCGTGTCCTTTTAAAAGAACCTTCCTGGCATTTGCACGGAGCAATTTAAGGAAATCACGGAAAACATAAATCTGGATGGCCGGTCGCGGGTTTGAACCGTCGTCCTCCCGAATGCGAGTCCTGTGTGGCAACCGCGCACCACCTCGCTCGGGCAAGTTACACAGAGCGCACTTAGCTAACCAGTGAAATGGAAAAATGTTCAAAGAAGACAGGGTTGAGAATACAAGTGACTGCCTCACGACAGCTGGATTCATCTTCTGCAATTAAGATCGAATATGCTCGCATGACGGACGTCCTCATTCGCGAAGGTGAGAGTCCACCTATGCTAGAGGCCACCGCAGTTTTTAAAGTGTCATCTGCAGGAAGTAGTGTTCGGCCACTTGTTGGGTTACAGACTCCACGGTTGTGCGCGCTAGGTGCTGACAACGGTATCTGCAGTGGATGACGCGCAAGTGGCTTCTGCCTGCCGCGTCTATTTATAGACGGCCACACACCTCCCCGTTAGTCGCAACGGACGGATTTTTTTGACTTTCCTGACGTACAATGTTTACCATCTGGCAGCTTTGAGAGAGCCGTGCTGCTGACCTACCACTACGACGATCTTCTTCGGCTATTGGCTATCGAGCACGACTTTCAAATCTATTAATACCATGACCCAAGTTTTCTCGGCGCGTTTGACCAATACTGTTCTTTCGGGTTTTCAGCGGAGTTGTTGATTCTGCTTTTATGCAAAATACTTCGACGATCGACCCAGTTGTCTCTCTTCAGCTGCTGTAAACGGTGTAGCCGGCCGCGGTGGCCGTGCGGTTGTGGGCGCTGCGGTCCGGAACCGCGGGACTGCTACGGTCGCAGGTTCGAATCCTGCCTCGGCCATGGATGTGTGTGTTGTCCTTAGGTTAGTTAGGTTTAAGTAGTTCTAAGTTCTAGGGGACTGATGACCTAAGATGTTGAGTCCCATAGTGCTCAGAGCCAGTTGATTTTTGTAAACGGTGTTATTATTCATATTAGCTACCAGGACTCCAACCACACTATGAAGTACATTGAGGTGAAAAAAGTCGTTTGATACCACCTACTATGGAGACCAACCCCCTTTTTACCGGCGTAGTGTAGCAGTTCGATGTGGTATGGACTCAAAAAGTCGTTGGAAGTCTGCTACAGGAATATTGAGCCATTCTGCCTCTACAGCCGTCCGTAAATGCGAAAGTGTCGCTGGTGTACGGTTTTGTGCGCGTACTGACATCACTATTATGTCCCACAAATATTCTGTGGGATGCATGTCGGGCAATCTGGGTGATCAAATGATTCGCTCAAATTGTCCAGAATTAACTGCGGTCCGATGATATTGCCATCCAAAAAATTCCGTCGTTGTTTGGGAACATTACGTCCATGAATGCATTCAAATGACCTCCAGGTAACCGTACAAAGCCATTGGCAGTCAATGATCGGTTCAGTTGGGCCAGAAGAACTAGTCCAATTTCACGTAAACAGAGCCCACACCATTGTGGAGCCACTCCCGGCTTTCACAGTACCTCCTTGGGTCCATGGCTTCCTGGGGTGTGCGCCACACTCGAGGCCTAGCATCAGCTCTTACCAACTGAAATCGGGTCTCATCTGACCGGGCGACGGTTTTTCAGGCGCCTCGGGTCCAGCCGCTATGGTCACGAGCCGAGGAGAGGCGCTGCAGGCGATGTCGTGCTGTCAGCAAAGACCTCGGTCGTTGCTCGCGTCGGTCGTCTGTTGCCATAGCCTACTAACGCCAAATTTTGCCGCACTGTCCTAACGAATACGTTCCTCGTTACGTCCCACACTGATTTCTACGGTTATTTCAACCATTGTTGCTCGGCTGTTAGCACTGACACTCTATGCAAACGCCGCTGTTCTTGGTTGTTAAGTGAAGGCAGTCGGCCTTTGCGTAGTCAGTGGTAATGCCTGAAATTTGGTATTCTCGGCTCACTCTTGACACTGTGGATCTCGGCACACTGAATTCCCTAAGATTTCCGAAGTGGAATGTCATACGCCTCTAGCTCCAACTACCATTCCGCGTTCAGAGTCTTAGTTCCGTCGTGCGGCCATAACCACGTCGGAAACCTTTCCACATGGTTTACCCGGGTACAACTGACGGCTCCGCCAACGCACTGCCCTTTTATACCTCGTGTACGTGATAGTGCCGCCCTCTGTATATGTCTGTGTCGCTTCCGCATGACGCTTGTCACCTCGGTGTACTGTGGTGTTTCACTGCAGTTTATGGCGGCTTCCCTTTGATGCCACTTTGTTTTTCAGAGCCCGCACTGACATCGCTTAAACGCACCTATTTTCAACGTTTCCCATCGGTAAGATCTTAGTAAATAGAGTGCCGGATCACAGGCATTGTTTAAACTGAAACCGTACTGCGTCTCTACATTCGACAGTGTTCTTAGTTAGGCTGTCCCAGAAACTTGACGATTGCACCGCGATTCTGATCTTGTCGCGTTTTATTTCATGATCAAACTCGAGGTAGTTCCTGGTGAATGCATGGAAAATTGCTACGTTAGTTGGCAGCCAAGAATCATCGCAGATATAGTCTGGAGTGGTTTAGGGAATCCGTGGGAAACTCAAATCAGAATTAGTTCCTTCCTTAGTTCCTACTTAGCTACTAAACCGCTGAGTTACATTGTAAGAAGAACACATCTGAGCATGTGTTGCCTGTAAACCCGAAACTTGTAATGTTTGGAAGACGCTTTGCTATTTCCTCCTCCTCAATAAAAAAATTATCGTTGACACAGTTGTCGCGGTTCTCTCTACGACATAAAAATGTGGAACTTGTGGCTAGTCAGGAGACGAGCTCGGAGATCTTAACGTCGCTTCATCAGAAATGAGAGCAATAGTTTTCAGTTGTGCGGAAGATGGTGTCGATACCAAAATTGGGAGCGCCGAGACGGATACGTTCCTCCGCGAACACTTACCTCACAGCGTCCAGTGCAGATGTTGGCTGACACCATTCACCGATAATTGTTTCTGTCTTGAAACATTTCGGTGTGCTGAGCGCCCGACCGTGGCAGCACTGGAAAGCCGGCTGACCTCAGGAAACAGGTCAATGCACTGAGTGAAGCATGGCTGATGTGTTTATAGGCGATCAGGTGAGCAACTTTTTGCAGCATCTCTCATCTGGGTGGCAGAAACCCGGATCTAAAATAAATGCAGTGAGCCGAGAAACCTGTTCGCCCGCCCCGACTGTTTTTGCGGCGGGCGCTCTTCTCGCGGGTTGACAAGCCTGGTACGCTTCCGGTCTCAGCAACTCCAGGTGTGAGGCGGGGCGCTAATTCTGATGCACGACTGACATCCCCACAGCTTTAGAGCTGGACCGTTGATGGCGAAAGAAACACCTGTGGCGACCCCAGGAGATTATACGGGTACACTGAACTTAAACTTTCTTCTTAGATATTCTGTTTATTCGCCCTGTTTATGCAAGCTCCGTAGTTATAATCAGTTGAAGTAAGGAAGAATATTAAAGTTCAAGATCTCGTCGACAATAGCGTCATCAGATTCGGAGTGCAACAAATTCAGATCAGTGTGGTGAGGGGGGGGGGGGGGGGGGAGAGAGAGAGAGAGAGAGAGAGAGAGAGAGAGAGAGAGAGAGGTAATCGACCGAGCCCTTTTCGAATTAACCTTATTATCTACCGTTCTCCTGAACACGCTTCCAGAGTCTCATAACTCCACCACCCTGCCCGATATAATCAGTTAAGTTAATTCGTACCGTTTGGAATGTTCATAAGCACTTTATGATTTCTGTCAGTTTGACTTTTATAAATGACGGTATTATTCGTAAAAATGACAGTAGGAAACAGATACCGTGCACTGCTCACTTCAAGAAGCAATGTTTGCAGGCAAAAAAATAATTGGCCAATTAAAATTTTCAGCAGACAATGAAAACTGTTTTAATAACAGATCGAAATTATTTCTGCTAACTCTTTCTACTCCATAAATGAATTTATGAGCTGGTAGTATGAGTGTAGGGCTGGGTTACTTTTATTGGCTTTTACTGCGGTTTACATTTGAAGTAAAAAAAATTCAAATGGCTCTGAGCACTATGGGACTTAACTGCTGAGGTCATCAGTCCCCTAGAACTTAGAACTACTTAAACCCAACTAACCTAAGGACATCACACATATCCATGCCCGAGGCAGGATTCGAACCTGAGATCGTAGCGGTCGCGTGGTTCCGGACTGGAGCGCCTAGAACCGCTCGGCCACTCCGGCCGGCTTTGAAATAAAAATGCGATTACATATTATAAAATTTTATGGTTGTTTCCGGAAAGACAGGGAATAAAAAAATAATTTCCGTGTCAGCCTGCACGCTGCTTCCG
The DNA here is from genome assembly GCF_021461395.2 of Schistocerca americana. Lineage (NCBI taxonomy): Eukaryota > Metazoa > Arthropoda > Insecta > Orthoptera > Acrididae > Schistocerca > Schistocerca americana. The sequence continues at coordinate 5,950,440 of NC_060120.1, read as the reverse complement.
TCGCTACGTAACAAGTGAGTTCCAACGATAATAACGAACTGCGAACAACTGGCTGCAAATATACTTCGTTTTATAGTTAAGCTGCAGCTGGTATGAGTTATAACGCTCCTATAGTATCGACTCATTAACAACGCAGTATTCAGACTATATATTGAAACGTTACTTCGTACTCAAACAAATAAATTTAGTTCTTGTTGAACTTTACAACCAGCCACAGAATGCCTGGAGATACGATCATTTCAATAAATAGAAAGTAATACTAGGACGTAGTACATCTTCTTCCGCTACTAGCTACTGACTTAAGAAGTGTCTGGTCGTACATTCAGTAGTTTATCAGCATTAATTTAACCAGCTAAACCACGTGAAGCAACAGAACTCGAATGACATAGCGATGTAAGCTTCAACGGCCGTCGTCGTGTAGCGTAAAACTTTTTAAACAGTAGCATCACCTCATCTTCAATAGGAGTTGTACCAAAGTATGGGGCTGTGAGGGATTCTCTTGAAGATGTGTGTAAAGAAACACGAAAAGAAGTTTACTTCTGAAGATGAACACTGTGAACGCGTCCTGCCGACCATGGTTCGAAACTTACAGGACTCAAATCTTTAGTCAGCATTTTGTATCGGTATGCATGCGACAGCATGCGTACTGTGTTCCAAGACGCCACGCGTGAAAATGGGATTTTTTGGTGATCAAAGCTCGAGTTCTGCTGGTGGTAGAAATGTACGATCCAGTGGTTTGGAGAGCCCTTGGGCTAGGGACCATTTGTGTGTCCAACAGAATGATCATCCCAGTGTCTGTATCCCGCAGTATAGGGTTAGAGCACGAATATTACGCACTTCTTCCTGCTTAGGCAAAAGGAGCAAATCAGTTGATTCTTTTTGCATTTGATGTAGTTTATGGTGAGCTTGATGGGACTTACGTACGCACCGTTAGCTCATGGGCGGTTTCTCGGAAAACCCGCACGAAAAGCGTTTTTTTATTATATTTTCGCTTCACGAGCGGACCAAACTACAGCCGAGGAATCCAAGACGGCTACGCACAGCAAACGGCTGAAACTTTTGCGATATATTCCTAAGATCCTCATGTCTAATGACCTTGAAATATTCTTGATATCTTTATCCGTTCCCAAGAAACAGAAGTCGAAGTTACCACACTTCTACGCGTAAAATCTGGTATGAGGTGAAATCTAAATAATTAATGACCGCAGCAAATTGCTAGTACCAAAATCCAGCGTCGGATTCTGATATACCTATGTACGGCAAATGGCTGTAATTCTTACGACTTATCCCGATCTATAACAATCTTGAAAATTTTCTTCATATCTTTATCTGTTTCCGAGATGCAGAGGTTCAAAGTTACCCTACTTGTACACATAAAATACGCACGTAAAATCCGGTGCGAGTGGAAAAGTAGGAGGGGGGGGGGGGATAAAATGTGGAAGGAGTAAGAACCAGTGATAGTGGGAGAGTATATGATTATGACAATGAGGAAGCGAGAGATAGTGACAGTAAAAAGAGACAAAAGCAGTAGGAAGGAAGGAATGAGATACTAGCAGTAAGAGAGAGCAGGAGGGAAACTGAAAGTGAGAGAAGACTGTAGTAGTAGGACAGTAGGAAGGAGACTGTGGTAGTGACACAGGAGACAGAGACATACAAAGAGAGAATGACAAAGAGTTGGGCTGAATGAGTGAATGAGAAAGGACAACTGAAAGTGGATGGTTATGAGCGACTTACTGCGATGACTAGTGGATGTGGGTGAGTTACAGTTAGGGGAGTTTGTGGGAATTTGAGGTGAGTTGCACGTTAAAAAAAAACGCGAATGTATTCGCATGGTGAAATATTTAAGAAAATTTTTAAAGATGCTGAGTAAGCATCTTTCAAATAAATAGGAAGATATTCGCACGTTTTGCTCTCAGACAGGAGCGTTTTCCCGTTGGCTATATTTGATAGCATTATATGTTTCCGCATACGTCGACACTGCTGCTAAACAGGACTCCTGTTACAAGGCAATGTATTCCCGTAGTGTCGCTAGCGCTTCAGCCTGCGTCCAGTGAATTACTGGAGACGGAGCGAGCAGGAGGGCTGGCCGTGGCATCGAGTCGGAGCGGACCGTGGCGAACGCGCGCCTTTGGTCACGGGCGACCATGGCCACGGGTCGCCGCCGACGTCGCCTCCAGGGCTCCAGAGCTGCGGCGCCGTTGCGGTCCGAGTGGGCCGTGTGCCCGCCACGCTGGCGCTCTGGTCGCCCGCCTGTTCAAAGGGAAAACGGGGAACGACTGTAGAAATTTCCTCACTGGCCGCGTCTCGTATCGTTGCAGCCGAGTGAAGAGAATCCTGGCTCTCGTTGCTGGAAATAGTGACAATGTGGGAGATCGATGCTCTGTCAGTATCGTATTGACAGTGGTACATGCACAAGCAGGACCGTATTGTTTCTTTGTTCTTCCGTGTGATTACTGAAATAAAAATAAGACGCATCCCGGCTCCTGCATTCGGCCCACTCCTCTCGAACATTATCAAAGGGATCCCAGAACTAGCGGTCACCAAAAGGATCACTACGACTCTGGTATCACTCCACGAGACACTGCGGAACAGTATGGGAATCAGGACTGATTGGCGGCCACATCTCCTCTTGTGAGCGTCCGCAGACAGACGAAAATTTGTTAGAGCAGTAAGTTTCCAACCTGTTACCTCCGGTTTGAAAACTCCTGGATTAATATACGTTAACGACGTGAGGCAGAGTGACGAAAATTATTTCGTACTTTACTGAAATTGTTGACCTTGTGTTAATGTTCATTTTTCATTTGGCTTCAGGATAATAACCCAATATATTGCAGTCCTCTACCTTCTTCCCTCCTTCTCATTTCTGTCTCTCCTCCCCTCACCCACGTCTCTCTATCTCTCTCTCTCTCTCTCTCTCTCTCTCTCTCTCTCTCTCTCTCTCTCTCTCTCACACACACACACACACACACACACACTCACATACACACACATACCTCAAATTTTGTTTGTCTGACAGTTCAAAAATGAAGTAACAATTTGTCCATTTTATTTGGACTGTTGAGCTCCGTGGCCGTGGATAATAACATTTCACTGTAAAAATACAGCAACCAGCCACTTTTTAATGCGTTTTATTTATGCCAATATGCATTTCGGGTTTGGACCCATCTTCAGCTGGCAAATTACATGGAAACTGAAGATCCATGTAATTTGCCAGAAGAAGATGGGTGCAAACCCGAAATGCATATTGGCATAAATAAAACGCATTAAGAAGTGGCTGGTTGCTGTATTTTTACAGTGAAATATAAAAATGAAGTTTCTGGTAGGAGACGGAAACACCACACAGAGACTAACTTCAAACAAACAGTTATGTCTTAATACGTGCCACTCTTGTCGAATTCATTCCAATCTGGAGAAGGAATAGCTATGTCATTGTAATGATTTGGTTTCGTAACTTTTGATTTAATTTTCTCTGATGAACAGATCATATTGACTCGCCAGTTACCAAAAGCTCAACCTCTACTAAATATCAAGCCATATTCGTTTTGAATGACACGAGACAGCTAGGACTCACAGATGAGGCCATTATCATTCACCTTTATGTAATTTAATCGGTTCAAAACCAAATAGTTGCCGCAAATTGATGTACAAACTCAGGTGTTTAACCATCTCTTGAGTCTATGAAACTTATTCCCATTGAATTACATAATCCTCATATAAAGTCTTTATTCTCTTCCTAAACATATTACTTCGAGAAACAACCAAACGTTTTGCTTTTGTTTTACTGTTTGCGTACTTAATGCATTTTCACTTTTATTTTAGCAGGGGGAGATTTAGGAGTACCCTTTTAAACATATCTTATTTTAGATTGTTTCTTAATGGTCTTTTTCCACATAAATTTAGCATAATTCATTTTATCTGTACGATTTTTTCAGTTGATTCATATTTTAAACCAATGTCTCGCCGTCTCCTGCGTCAAAACGCTTTTTAAGAGATTCTTTATTTTAAGTCTTTTCACTAAAAGCATAACGTCTGTCTTTCTTCACATTTATTAAGACCCAACTACTGACTTCCATTTATCCGTTGAATAAATGGCATTTCGAAGAGCTGCGACTAAGTAACATTTGATTATGTCCTAAATGTTTTTATTTAGTCCCGTCTGCCGACGCCTTCCGGTAAATAATTCCAGATCTCACGTGTGCTCTGCTACTTTGTACTGTCTTGAACGCCTGTGCTGATTTCGTTAACGTTTCAGAATTGTATAATGTTATGGTTTGTGACTTTCTTATTATTTAGATACTAGCGGAAGTAAAATACATTGTACACTGAATTTTTAGCGACTTTGTATTCAGCCTTTCGCGCATTGTTTCTGATATGCAAACGATTATCTAACTGTTCAGTTGCACAGACTTGCGACGGCAACAAAACGAGCAAATTATTCTAATAGCGCATAGCACTCTCTTTTTAATCGTTTTTTTTGGTAGAATTTTTTACGCAGATTTTGCTAATATTAAGAAACCATAGCTTTTAGCACTTTTTACCATATCTTCTCGCAAAAACAGTGCATTTTCACCTCTCTGTAAATTTCCGTTCACAGTGTATCAGTTGCGCAAGACTTTTTACAATATACGGTTTCATCAGTACTCTGATAATTAAGCAGGAATATCGTAAGTTTTTATCGCTTTCTTGTAATGTTAGTTTCTCTGAGACAAAATCTCCGTAATCCTAAATTAATGTAGGTATTATTATTATTAATGTAGATATTATACTTTCTGTACTTTTAAAGCGATAACAGAAAATTGGTTTGCAAAAGCTTTTGGTTCAGAAATGAGCTATAATTATTATTACTGCTTGTATAAATAGTATAATGTCTAATTTATATGAAATACCTAAAAAAATATTACTCTCTGACACAAATTGCAAGCAAAAAGTAATAAAATAAAATGAAACTAAATTCATACGTAAAGTGCCAATGCATGTCTAGTGAAGAAGAAATCAATTGTATCGCTCATGAGCGGAGTATCCTTACCGTTTTCTCCAATGATTCAGTAAGAATAGAAGAAGCGAGAGGGAGATTAGGGTTTGGCGACCGGTCGACATCGAGCGCGTTACAGCACAATTTCAGTCTACGAAAGAACAGAGAAAGAAATCGGTCGTGCCCTTTCAAGGGAACCATCCCGGCATTTGCCTGGAGTGATAAGGGGGGATCACGGAAAACCTAAATCTGGAAGGGCGGCTGCGTCGTCCTCCCAAATGCGAATCCAGGACACCACCCAATGCGCCACCTCGCTCGCTGATGTAAGAATAGAAGCCCGGCTCGTTAGTAGTGTGTGGGGCCAGAACCTCACACGCTCAGTGCGACGTACACTCACTGAAGAGCAGCGCAGAGCGACACGCCGGCCGAGCAACGAGCCACGGCTGTTCCGCCACTCAGCCCGTGGTTCGCGCTGCGGTCGGGCGAGCGCAAAACACCCTGCACGGCGGCGCCGGCATAGTTAGTACCGGCCAGAGAGCAGTGCCAGCCAGCCAGCGTGCTCCCGCCGTCTCCCTCGCTCATTCCTACACGCTGACGACACTGACTCACGTGGCTTTCGGTGTACGAGGAATGATCCACAAAAAACTGGCACCTGCGTTATTCCCATCTGTATTATACAGGGTAATGCCTTGATGACGATACAGATGTTCGGGGATGATGGAGAAGGGCAAATGTATCAACTTGAGGTGATGAAACCTGACCAGTAAACGATCGAATCGGAAGCTATAAACGAAAATCTTCCTGTCACCTCTGACAGTGAATCTCTTCTGCGGCAAGCTCTTTGATTTCCATATTTTCGGAAGGGTTGGTATGGACCAAAGCAAGAAAAAACTATCTAGTAAGCATGGGCCCTAAAATGCGTACCTCAAGGTCTATGAGTAGTTCTTCAGTAGAAGACAGTAATGAAGGTGAAGAGTGCTCATAGCTCTTAAGGTATGCACTTGACGGGCCATGCTTACTGCATTCTTTTCTCGTTTTGGTCAATACTACCTCCCCCAAAATATGGGAGCCAAAGAGCTTGCAGTAGAAGAGGTGCACTGTCGGAGGTACCAGAATATTTTCCTTTTATCACTTTCGACGCAGTCGTTATGGACCAGGACCTCTTATCATAAAATGATTCATTCATCCTTCTCCACCATCTCTGGAAGCTTGTAATATCATCATGGAATTACCCTCTACAGATTTCATTCTCATCTGCTATATGCCTACTGACTTTTTCTTCTGCAGCCTCAAACAGAACGATCCGTGTCGTTGATAATTTAAATGAATTCTCCGTCCTTAGAATCCGGCAATATTTTTGTTGTAACATATTTAACATTACATCATTAAATCATTTTCCATTACTGGGTCTGTAACTTTTTCCGTATCTAAACAGCTGACGACCCCTGTTCAGGCGGTTCAGTAAGTCCCAGGACTCAATTTTTGCACGAGAAATAATTTGCGCCATTACTCGAATAAATCTGGTATTCGTGCAATGCTATCCGAAGAGTGCTGTGCTAAAAGTATTTTTTCTTAGTTATTAGAAGGCTAACAGTCTTCGAGCTTCCCCACCATGTACATTAGATTTCAGTCAGCTTTTCGAACATCCGGCCGGCTGGAGTGGCCGAGCGTTTCCAGGCGCTACAGTCTGGAACCGCGCGACCGCTACGGTCGCAGGTTCGAATCCTGCCTCGGCCGTGGGTATGTGTGATCTCCTTAGGTTAGTTAGGTTTAAGTAGTTCCAAGTTCCAGGGGACAGATGACCTCCGAAGTTAAGTCCCATAGTGCTCAGAGCCATTTGAACCATTTTTTTTTCCGATCATCCGGATGTACATTTCGTTTCACTTCCATAAACCATTTTCGCGTCGACTCTTTCCTAAACGTACCAAGACGCAACTGTTTTTCCATTTCTTATGGCTGTAGTATCAGTCAGTTACAAACTGAATGAGGAATATGGGAGATGGACAAAAAAGAAAAAAATCGTGGCTACTATCTTACTTCACTTCCTCAACTGACGCGGTTTATATTGAGTCCTTACATGAAAAGTAGGATCTATCATGTCTGTAGAGCTGCTTTCAACCATGGAAAATCCATTTCCTTGTGCAACATCTGATAATGACCTGATTCGCAAACAATGAAGCTCTGTTTCAGCGACTACTCATTAGCCATCGCCACGTAAAATACTTTTGGATTCTAATGAAACCAGTGCGGACCTCGAGCACTTTTAATGGACTGTACTCCATCTGCTATCAAGTTGTGGGGCCACATTGAAAAGCACATACTTTCATTCGCAAGTTTTCCATTTCAAAATCAGTACAGGATGCGTTGCGTTATTGTGCGTGCCACCTACCTTCGTTACGGCATAACACATGATGAATACCGATACCTCTTAAGCGATCTAGACGGTATTATTCGTGCGATGAAAATAAGCCTCACAACCCGACTAAAGATTTGAGTTGCTAGTACATCCCTCTGACGTTCCGCAGCTAAACGGGACCGGGTAGAGACTTTTCACCATTACCTTCTTCTTGCTGATATTTGGCCAGCAAGGTACGTTTGAAAGCATTTCTGGAGTTTAGGTTATGGCAGATTGGAATTTTAGACTGAGCAGTGGCATGTTTTCAACAAGCATAATTGTATGCTTGTTCGTTGCCTTCTGGAAGAAACCTTTCTCCACAGATGAATAATTTTCTGCGTAGCTTTCCACGCAGTACTTGGATGATTTAGTTGTCAGACCGAGATCTGAGAAGAGCAGTCATATTTGGGTTCAAGTCCTGGTCGAACAAACAGATTTACTGTCAGGAAATGTCATTACAACGTACACTCAGCTGTTGAGCGAAAATTTCCTTTGTGATATGTTTATAATTTTCCCCGGTATTATATTTTCGCTGATGTACGGAACTAAGAAGGTCCTAAGTGGTAGCCAGGTGGCCTTTCCGGCAATATAAAGTACGTACTGTGCGTCAGTGTAGACGTTTTCAGCGATTGTGTGGAAGAAACATTATTTCAGATTTACGAAACACTATCTGCACGCGTGGAAATCTATAGAGGGGGAACGTTATTTTCCGAGAATTAGAGGAAAAAAGAGTAAAGCGCATTTAAAGACGAAGGTCACGGTAGAACCGCAAATCTGTATCACTGGGTATTTCTGCGTCGTCCAGAAACCGCAGCTGTCTGGATCGGTGACCTTGAAAAGTTCACCTACGACGTTGGCAGGAAATACTTGCACCTGAGGACGGCAATCTAGTACAGTTAGATAGCGTCCCGTGATTTAACGCCATCATTCCACTCTTTTTACGTGTAATGCTTAAGTCAGAGTCTCATTTGTATTTCTGCCGTTGTATTTCTTTGATTAAGTTGCCATAAGAAACATTACCAACCTAATGACTACAGCTGAACACGCTGGATCACGTTCTGTTACAATTTAGTATGTCTTTCTGGCGAAGGAGACGAATGTAAGAAATGAGTAGGGGGAAATGTATTAAACAAGTAATGAGTAGGCCATTGAGCACAGTCATTGTGGGAAAAGGATATTTCGTGGAAATAAATGATCCTGGATCAGAGATTTTCCTGTTAGGTGGGAAGCCGTTAATCCTTAGGCCAATGCATCATACTGAATTATATGAAACTCTCGAGGGTAAAAATTTAAAGCCTTAAACTTTCCTTTTCGAGCCTACAAAAGGCTTCATTAACCATTTTAAAAATGGTTAATTTGATGAAGGACCTCTTCAGAAAAATCTCGTCGCTAATGACAAATATTACAGAAACTGTCGATATCTTAGAAGTTTCCTAGGACTGAGAATCTTCTACTTAATACAGATTTCATGACATAATGACTATAAGACAAAAATCGATAAAAAAAGCCGATTTTGTTTACCCTTAACCCGTTACTTTTTTAAGTCACGAAAATGTAGTATTAGATGTAACAGTTGATTACATTGCAAAATTAAGCTAGAATTTCTTGCATACACGAAACGCTGGGAAACAGATTGTAGGGCGTTAAGATAAAGTCCAGAGCTGGGCTTTCATAGATTTTATTTGTACTGCATATTAGATCCGCCATGAATAATATTTCCATCATTGACATATAAGAGCTATACCATTACAATGCACTTGTGATCAGGAGTACAAGCGTGCATATATAAAAAAAAGACCTGTCTTCGTGAGTTTATACGTCTTGCATACCATATCAATACAGTGACACCAAAGAAGAAATGGCAGCAATTTATTTTCGTTATTGTTTTGCCGGAGTTTCGGGACTTGACCGTAACATTTTGACAGTGTGTTATTTTTAGCAGTGAAACTATAATCAGAAAGTGGTGGCTACTTGTGACTCGGTTGAAAATACATACGTAAATGTGCAAAGGAATCGCGCCAGCATTCTCTTTGATTGGTTTAGGACACCATAGCAAGACACAACATTTCTTGGCCATACGAGCTTAGAATAGTTGATGAGTTTGACCCCAGAGTGTAAGACTAACGCTTCGCCTCACTCTGTCCACGCGAATAGCTTTCTGGAAGCGTGCAGAAAATAAATGTTCGTCCTGTAGCCGTGAAATACAGATTATTACAATAGGTACGCATTACGTTTTCACGTTGGTGTCATTCAAGTTCCGCAATAATGCGCGTCCATCATATACGTTAATGAAGGTAACGTGATGGAACGTCATAGGCATTAGCAAAAATATTGCACATATTTCGTACTGTTCCGAGTGAAGCGTGTATAGAAGGTACTACATTTTTCCTGGAGAGTGCAGCGGCCACAAATAAGTTTACCTGTCTGACCTACACTCGGCGGAAATTCATTGCGATAGTTGACTGAGGCCGTAGCTAAATCTGGAGGTAAGACCTTTCTTTTTCAATATTTTTTCTGCGTCAATCAGAATGAAGATAACTTGTCACGAAGGATTTCACTTTCCCGCTTTCCGCAGTTGTGCTACACATTACTCGCGCTGTAATGATTCCGGGAAGTGAGTTTGTTGCTTCTCGCGGCGAATTATGACCACTTTTTCTCCAGTCGGTTGTCCTTTGGTTGAGCGAGTCATCACGGCGGGAGGGAATGGCTGCGGCGAACCGCTCTTTCTTGGGACCAATTAGCGTTCATTTATGAGACGGCCGCCGCGGCTGCCGGGTTTCCTGCCGTAATGACGCACGCGGCCAGCTCTCACCGCCTCGCTGTCAGTCGAGGGCAGCGTGGAAGGAGTCCGGGCAAGCTCGATGATGAATTTCCAAACGTCTCAGATTACGCGTCGAGAAACAGTATTTCTGGCCCCGTAATACAGCACCAGTGAGAAGCCCGAGTGAGCCGCCTTCTGCAGCGCAGACGGTTGCGCGGCGTGCTGGAAGAGAGTCAGTGAGGTTCTGGAACGTACCGACAGGGGTGTGGGGGCCAAGCCGACTCCAGTGCCGTGGAAAGCTGCCATAGGTTTCTCGGCTGAGGACCCAAAGATCGAACAGTCCGATAGAGGTGGTCCCACGGACTCTCGATTGGGTTTTAATCCAGGGAGTTTGGTAGCAAGGGGAGTACGGTAAACTCATTCTGGTGCTCTTCCAACCACGCACGTACACTGCGATTTATGTGACACGTTACATTGTCCTGCTGGTAGATGCCACCGTCAGAGGATAAACAAATTGCATGTAGCGGTAGTCATGGTATCCAAGGGTAAATGCATACCTGTATTGATCCGTTGTGCCTTCCAGAATGGTGAGATGACTCAAGGAATGGCCGCCGGCCTGCACCCTTCCGACGATCGTCGCAGGGTGTTTGCTTTCAGACTTTTCAGGCCGCATACGCCAGAGGCCATCTGCCCGAAAGCCCATAAAACGTGATTTATCTGCAGAGGCCTGACAATCAGTGGTCGTTCAGTTGGTGACTGCCTCGCGAATTCCACGCCTGCTGCACAGGCCCACACGCAGCAACGTTTGCTGAACGGATCTTGAGAAGGCACTGTTGACAGCCACTCGGTTCATCTGGGCAATCAGTTGCTCTTTTTGACCGAACACGTCTTCGCAGCTGTTGATCACCCCTGTCATGCATGGCTCGTGGTGCACCACAGTTGCTTCGGCACCGGTTTCCGGGAGCGCCATCTTGCCGTGCACGGCGTACTTTAATCCAGGCGAACTCGAACTGTTTACAACCTTAGCCGCTTCAGAAAAGTTTCCGTCTTTGAGCCGAAACCCAATAATCGTGCTATCCAGCACGTCAGATAAATAGCTCCGTTTCCTCGTTACGACAACGACTGTCCCCTGGCACGCTTTATGTAGCCTCCTCTGCAAGTGCTGTGACCTGCACGTTGATGTCGAACGTAGCAGGTAGTCACATTATTGCGTACCGTGTAAGGGGTGGTCCATGTTAACGTCGTTACTCCCACCAGTAATATTAACGCCATCACTAAACTGTCACTCATTAGCGTCAGCAAGATCATTTTATTGAGCAAGATCGCGTTAGGTTAGCAATCGCCAGGCGTCCGTACACGGAGGTATTTTGATGCAGAACGGAATGGTGTGCTACCTTGGTTTCAGAATACACATCCGAATTCTGGCACCCTACCAACGAAGGGGACTCCAATTCTCCGGATACCTCATAAGAACACACTAAATAAGATGCAGAATTAGAGGGTTGTAGATGTTCAGCGTTCATGCTGTCATGATGTAGATTTACTATAGTTTGGGCTGCTGTCATTCAGTACCACATTCTTCCGATTTCGTAACAAACCAAACAAACTCATTCAGATGAAAAGAGTGGAAGCTGCCTGTTTACTGCTCGTTGTATATGTCCTTCACAAATTAAACCACTGCAGACACCTTTTCCACCACTGATGCCACCATCAGTAGCATTATTGTAACAACAACAACCATTATCGTGAGAGATGACGCACTGGTTGAAACAATGGGTTCGACTGTCACAATCTGGATTATATGAGTTTTTAGTTTGATAAATCCAGGGAAATCTCTTTCAAAAAGCCAGTGCTTTTACCTCTCGCTATATTTGCCTCAGTTGCAGAAAGGCATTAATGGAGCAAGTTGCCAAGTTATTTCATCTATACTATGTGAAAATTTACATAGGAGTCCAGGGTATGGTTTTCTAATGTATAATAGTAGTAGCATGGTATTCTGTTTTATGGCAGGTCTTGTCACGGGCTAAACCTATTCCACTTTTGTCTGTCCGTAGCAAGTCTTCTCATAATGGACGATCAAAAAGTTTTCTTTTGAGGGCGTTACTACAACGTATATGCAACGCTGGGCGGCTCCGATGTGGGTATATAAGTACCGACTTGTAGGCAAAGGTTAGCGGGACATTCGTGTTTTTCCGGCGTGCGTGCGGTAAATGCGACGAATGTGCTGTTATTCTTTCCTTGGCTCTCGAAAGGAAACACACCGGTAGACATCCATCGGAGAATGAAGTATGTATTTGGGCAGCACGTTTGGCGAAAACCACGTTGTGAAATGGTACGCCCAGTTTGATGATGGTCGCGATTTGACACAAGACGCACGTCCCCATATCGCAAATGTGGTAACGCAGAAGTTACGTCGACTCAAGAGGGAGACAGTGGAGCACCCGTCTTGCAGTTCTGTTCACTTCCCATGCGATTATCACGTCTTCGGTCCCTTAAGAGAGGGACGGCACCCAGATGAAGAGCGTCCGGTACATTACACACTCCACCCAGGACTGTAAATCCACTGGGCCTTTTACGCTCCACCGTATCAAGTGTGGACCTTAAGCACTATGATCCGGTCCACTGCTGTCAGAGCAACATTAAGTGTCAATGGCAGGGGTCCAGCCAGTGAGCACCTGTACCATCTAGAATAATTTCCTCACTGTAGAATAGTCAATAGTGCTGTTCCAAATGTGTATCTCTGTTCACTGGACGTCATAAACCGTGATTATCAGCACTGCACCATCATTTGACGTTCTAAACTTGGTACTAGGTTGTGTGAATGCATAAGTCGCGATACGTTTTGGTACTCACCGATTCCGGGAAACAAACAACGCTTAAGTGTGTGGTTGACGTATTCTGGCGTGGGAGATGACGACGGGAGGCCCCTGATACGTCCGTGTGCTCTAGTTTCTCACCGATGAACGGCAGAAGAACAAATCACCCAAACTAGGGCATCCGTTTCTTCGCTTACAGCACCTGCTGGCGACCTGAACAGAATCTACCAGCTCATCACTCACGAATTGTGCCAGAACAGTTTGAGAAACACCCTTCAGGTCACCTGACCTCCATCCTTTAGAGCTCATCTGGGACGCGTTCGATTGAGATATGCGCTCCTTGGACACAGCTTCGGCAAACTATGTCAGTTATGGGGTTATGGGCAGCGGTTCGGTGATCATGGATCAGGATGGCTTCTCAACGATTTTAGTGTTTCTTGCAGTTCGCACTACGACACTTCACCCCTGTATGGGAGCGAGAAACTACCACGTAGATGTCTCATATTTCTGACGAATAAAAAGGCACACCATGCCCAAAACGAGATGGGAGTCGAGCCTACGTTCATCAACTTAGAGGTAATGACGCTGCCACTAGATAACCGAGGCGGATGCCATTCAAACCCATAAATTGTTTCCCTTATAAGGAGTGTGGCTCTCTCCCACATTTTTTTCAAAACTAAACTAGAATTCTGTGTACAGAAACTTCCGTGTGGTCTGGCCATTGAATCCTTCAACTGTGTTACTAGAACTCTCCAAGTAGATCAGTATAGTCCACTATTAAATTTTCGTTGCCCCTGTCTATACGTTTTCGTAGAACTTAATATCTGTGCATTATATCAAAAGGCAATTTGATCTTGGTTCGGTGTCACGGAATGTATGTGTCTAGAAGTGATGTTGCAGCGATGACGCGCAGCTGCAGGCCGCGACTGGTTCTCCGGTGGTGGCCTTGGATGCACTTTATGAGTCCCGTCCAGAAGGCTGCACTGACTAACGGCGCAGTCTAACGGCGTAGTCTCGGATGGTCTCTTCTAAACGCCGGGATCAAAGCTTCTGTGCCGTAATCTTAGACGGTGGCCAGTGGGACGCAACGTTTAGTGCAACAGGAAATCACGTAACTCCCTTAGAAAACGGCTTTCCCAAGATTGCTACCTGAAATACGCGTCCACGATAATGACAAGGATGAGACTGAGTCAATAATTAAATCACTGAAGGCTAAGCACTCTCGTGGATACGATGAGGTACCTAGGAAACCATAAATCACTGTGATCCATGTGTTAGCCCAGTTCTTAGCCACATTTGTAATTTTTTCTCTAGGAAAGGTCGCTCTATAAAAAAGGAGAAAGAGATAATGTGGACAGTTTTACCAATTCCTGTGCCATCGGAGTCAGCTAAAGTTATTAAAAAATCTGTATATATAAGGTTAAGTAATCATTTCATTTTAATTATTTGCTGTCAAACGTACAGTTTGGTTTTAGAAGTGGTTTAACAATTGAAAATCACTGTACTCGCATTTGTCTGTGAGGCACAGGACGTATGAAAAAAAAAAGACTGCGGACACTCGGTATCTTCTTTGATTTAATTAAGGCATTTGCAGAAGTTCGGACCATTACTGAAGAAGAGGAGCAGCTCAGAGTTGGGCAGGAGTAGATCGTTGTCTACAGTAATGAAACCGGCTAGGACGTGGAGTCTGACTGGGGCAGGGTGAAGTAGGAGGTGTCTCAGGGGTCAGTGCTGGGACCACCATGGCAGCTGTCGACTGCCTGTACGTGAGCGTTACTAGGGACCATCTGCCACCCCTTACGCTTGATGTCCTCCTCAACAGCGACGACACGTTGCAGTGGGATAACTGTGCGTGTCACGAGGCCAGAATCGTGCTGCAGTTGTCTGGGGAGCGTGGTAGTGAACTCATGCTGCTGTCTTGGCCATCAATTTCAGCTTATCTGAATCCGATGAAACCCGTAACCACATAGGTACAAGTCTGGCTAAAGGTAGGAGCAAAAGATTATTCCTACAGGATACAAATGTAGCAATATGAGAACATTCTACGCAATAAATGGGGGAGAGGGTGATGTAATGTAGGTTCTGTCTCAGAAGAATAGAAGTAGCTAATCCCTTGCATGATGTAAACATCTGTGTGATTAATAGCAGTACAATAATAAAACACTAGCAGAGTGACGAAGAGGAGTAAGTGAGCTTATAGTGCAGCAGTTGTCCCAGAATGAAATGAAACTATTGTTGCCACTCACATTTTAAAAAACTGAGTGATGATCAAATACGTCTCTTCACATACGATGAAATGTGGGGATATTGGTTCGATTAACTACAAACTCCTGATTTTGCAACTGTACAGTTTTAGATATGAGGTCTACGAAGCCAAGAGACACGAACTTAAATTTGTTTCTCTCCATGTTTTATATTCGCCGTATATTCGCCGTATTTATCAATCTATCTGCCTTTTTGCTGGTCTTTCATCGGCGTGTCGTTCTGTTACATAGCACCACATCCTGTGAATCAGAAAGATACGATTCATGCTGTCCGAGATACGTGGCGTCCGCATGAAGATGTACTGTTTCTCTTCGTGAGGCTATCTGTATCCAGTATAATACTACATTTTCAAACAACTTGATAGATCTAAGGATAGAAAGTTTTCTGTGGTCAAGTTACCTTCTATTTGGAATGTGGGTGCACTCAACGACTGTGATATGGCTCTCAAATGATAGAGCACAGCAATCAGTCGTCTTTTTATTTTTTAGATGTCGACTAATGCCTAGCCATTATCAGTGCACTATTTCGTGGAATCAATGCATGTCCCAGTACGTCAATAGAGAAGAGTAGTCTGTGGCAGAAGCCCGAACAACAGGGGACTCACGTACTGGGACAAGCACTGATTCCACGAAATAATACATTGATAATGGCTAAGCATTAGTGGAAATCTAAAACATAAAAGGACGACTGATTGCTGTGCTCTGTCATTTTAAAGCTTTATGTGGTGTTTGGAAACTCACAAGAGGCATTTGGAAGAGTGCGACGGAATCTGTAACTTGAGTTGATGGCCGCCATTCTGAGCAGTTACTGTCTACTGTGAAGCTTCATATTGCTATCTGAGGTCTGCGTACGCTAAATCAGTAGAATATATAGGTCTCGCATCCAGAATATTTCAGTGAAATACAGACCTATATACGACAACTTCTTAACGGTCGTTGCTGGAGGTCGCCGGAGAGTAACGACTACCGGCAACGGGACAGCGATTTACACTTATAAATAAACGCTCTCTCCAGTGTAAATATACGTGCATAAATCTGAATAATAAGTGCAAGGCAGTGTAACTAAAATAAGAACGATTTGAATAACTAATTTTAGAATATTTTAGCCTTATTGGTTCCACTCCGTTTTGGCTGTCTGATGCAGCAATCGGTTATGAATATTTTGAATGAAAACGGTTTGGGTTGCAAAACTGTTTTTTGCAGCCGAGACTGCTTTCATCTAAAATATTTTAGCCTTGATCAACTGTGAAAAAAAACGAACCGAACCATTTAAAAAACATTGAATTTAAGTTCCTCATCATATCGGTGAGAAATGTCCTGCGTCTGTAGAAAACAGGACGTGACACTAAAAATATGAAAAAACCATTAATAAACTGGTGAATGTAACTTCTCGAAATTAGTAGTGGCAAAATTCACGTAGTTAGTGGTGAAAGAATTCGATCCACATTCAGGCTAAACACAGGCGAGAGAACATTCTTCAGGAAGTCCAAATTTCAACATCTGAAAGAAACGTAAAGCAATATATCGCAATTTTGCAGTATCGATGGTGTGTTGTTGACATTAGATGAAATGTTCCTAGTTGTAATACCAGTGGAGAAACAACTGCTCCCAGTATTTTTCTAGCTACGTGCTGTTTGCTAGAGCTCTGCTTTTCTTTTTATTTATTTATTTTGTTTAGTTTTCACCAATAGTCACTCTGATTGTTAGAGAATTGTTAAAAGTTAAACGGCAGCTGAGGGGATTTCTATAAGAGAAACACTTATTGGTCACAATTTGGTTTCTGAGGTTAGTGGATGTTGTGAAACCTAGTCTGTATTCTGGGAAAATGGTAACAACTTACTCAGGAGATCGCTTGCAAAACTTTCGTGCTGCCATCCTAGAATATCGCTCAAGTGTTGTGATACGCACCAAACACAACTAACCAGGTATATTGAACGTATACAAAGAAAGCTGACACGAACGGACACAGGGGTGTTTGCTCCTTATATGAACGTCACAGAGATGTTGAAGAATCTGAACTGCCAAAGGCTTGAATACACACGCAAACTATCGCGCGAAGGCCTCTTGCAAAGTTTCAAGAGTAATTTTTGAGGAACCTGGGCATAAGCTACAGCCCTTGTCTGTTCCGCACGAGCAGTGAAGACAAGCTTAGACTTACTACAGCGCGAACAGAGGATTTTAAGCAATGATTGAGCCTGCGCTCCTTATGTGAGGCGAACAGAAAGAAGTCTTAATAACCGGTACAGTGAGAAGTGCCCCCTGCAAATATACGCGACAGTGTTCCACGAGTTTCGAGACTGCGCCGGAAGACACCGACATCTCGCCACGATATTTCGGCTGACAGCCGTCTCCATCTGAAGATGGCTGAATGGTTGTAAGCCGAAACATCGCGCAAGATGTGACGTCATCCTGTGACACTTGGGAAATCTCACCGATTACTCACTGCCAGGGGAAAACTTCACGATTCACGCCACAGAGTACGTCTGCGGATGGAGATGTGGTCTCTCGGACTGTTTTTCTGCCGAGGAGATGTGTAGCGGCGTGGCCGGTAGCGCGGCAGGTGCCGCGATCAGGGAGTCGCTGGAGTGTGAGAGCAGGCGGTGTTCTCGCGGAGATGAGCACGTCTCGGTGTAAACGCAACAAGAGCCACTATAAAACAAGGGAACGGGACCCCGGGCCGGCGAGAGCGGCATTTCAGCGCGATCCATCAGGGGGCGACGCGGCCGCTGCCCGGGCCGGGATGCCGGACACGGGCTCGCCTCCAGTGTGCTCAGCGCGGCCGTTTGTATTCAGGACATGACAATGTAGAAGTGTTACTCGGGAGGTGCCGATGCATCCATCACAACATCTGTAATAGCGCCGGCAACAGTGAAGGATGCGCCACAAGTCGCTAAATCGTGCGGGAGTTCTTTGTTGGACGCCGGCGGCCGAGTCAGATGGGAAAAGTCCTTCGGCTTTGTTTGGACAGACGAGGGAAGCCGATGTCGGTGTCTCCTAGGTCGAATCCCTCCTCACTTTGCACTGTCTTGAGGACTGTCGATATTAAACGCAATTTGCGATGACAGGACGCAACACATTCAAATCATTTTTTTCTACATTCCTAGTAGATCTTCTTAACACCGTTTAGTTATTAAGTATTAGTTATAACTTTGTTTTGGGGATGAGAAGGGGAGAGTACACATCTGTAGTCTTCGTAATTCCCACGCTATAGAACCGTAGCATGCCTCTAGAGCAACCAAATTAAAATGCCGCAGCCCATTGGGAATATGGAGACAGACTGCACACTTTCGTTTTGGCTCCTCTACCGTCGTGATATGGTGGCGTGACGAAGGGACTTCAGTGACTACCAAAGGGTGCGGACGTGTACCTTTAAATAGACTAAAATTATTGACATAACTTTATTTTTTCGAGGTGATAATTAAATATTTCCGACTACCCCGCTAACGTAAAACCATCGAACGCTAATAAGAAAGAAATAGGGAGGGTCAGGCAAACGTGTGATACACAGCTGCATTTGCTGCGGCATCACAATCTTGTAGAACATTTTTAATGACTTCATATTCGCCATCGAGTGTACTATTTATTAACAGTGTCCACTTTGCAATTCCGACTTTAGCTCTTTTTCAGCACTACAACCACTTAATAATTGCTTAAGGTCTGAATTGCAATATTGGATGCTGTAGACTAACAAATAATACAGTCGGTGGCGAATGCGAAGTCATTTACAAACGCCTGAGAGTTGGTTTGATTGTCATTATTAAGAACAGCCCAAATAGAGTTACCTGTACGCCCTTGTCTTCTTCCTTCGTGAGATCAGATACTTGCAGCCATGTACACAGTGAGCTACGGTTCAAGGTGGGATCCTGACCACGCAATTATACATTTTTTTCGCATTCACAAACAGCTTCGTTGCTGAAAGTGAGTCTCAGCAGAAGCCACAAACAATCCTACAACTAACTGCTGACGAAACTCCTCTACTTTCGTACTTAATGGCGACATTTATCGACCTAAAAACGCTCTGTGCGGTAAATGACCTAACAAACTTAACAAGAGAAACGATTCTCGTATTTCAGACGTCTATGCAGGCAATACTTACGATTTTCACGAGTAACATGAAGTATATATTTCAAAACTGTTACTGGTGTTACTATTTGCAACGAAGGCCCTTCATTCATATTCACATATTTCCCTCTAACAAAGAATTTTCTGATACTAGTTTGGCTTGGTCTTCCGTTGGTCTCATCCAATTCACGTTCTCTTTCAACACTTCACCTACGGTTTCACCATTTATTTTTCGTATTTTAAAAATTTTGGCGTGTGGAAGTGATAGTTCTTTAATATTCACGATCTCGGTTTTCTTTGAAGAAGCCTTACCTCTGAGCAATTTACTGTCTGTAAAACGTACTCTATTGTGTGTCTGATTTTTGACAATATTTCTTGATCCGTCAGATTTTTATGGTTCAGCTAACCTCCCAGACACTAATCTTTCAACTTTCCAAAGGCAATTGCATCGATTTGTGGTTTGCTATTGCCCTTATTGCTTCTGATGACTCTGACATATTCGATATTTTTTCCTCGTCTGCCTCCAGACCATCATCTCTGGCTTTCTCTAGTTGTGCTCTCGACTTTTGCTCGAACTCTTCTGTGTTCTGCTCTTTGTGTCCGCGCCACAGCCCAGGCCCGTTCAGACTCCCGTAGCCAAGTCTACCTTCACGCTCGTTGTAGGACTAGACTAATCAAGGTTGAGGGATGGGAGGAAGACTGTCAGCTTGTCAAATTACTAATTTTGCTTTGAATTCTTGACAATTCACCGTTTACTCTAATCTTGTATCTTTATTTCTCCATCTACACTTTTGACAGCCACTCGGTTACACTAGGATTTTGAGCATACACCATGTCTTGAGAAACTGCTTGTTTTATAACGCTTTTCAATACCTTTCTGAAATATTTTACTGTCTGATAATGCCCGAGTGCACTAAGATTACTGAACATTTCCCTCTCACTGTGGTTAGAAGATATGAAAAGCATTATAACGCAAAATTTCAGTTTGTGGTTTGAGACGAAGGCCAGGAGACATTATGGCACAAAAGTATGTCAACTACCAGTTAAGCCCAACTCTTATTGACAATTCATCGATCAACAGAAAGAAAAACAACAGCGGAAAGTACTTTATAAAGGAACTTCCGTGGCCACGAATCGAACGCTTCCTTACTCTCCTTGACAAAATCTTCGTTCCAAGTTAACTGTTCCGTGTTCCACTGATTAAGCGCTCTTTTCATGGGTGGTTTGTTGCTTACAGACGTATTATTAAGTCTTCAAACCGTAACGCTATGCTTGGATGAGCTTTTCCTCGGGCTGTCAGATAAAAAGCCACTAAAACAAATAATTCGGCCTTCTTTCTTCGTGGTTCACGTGAAATCTCGCTGAAGCGTTCTATACGTGGGTGCTGCCTGCACGGACACGGGCGCACGTATCTCGAAATTCTGGGGTATTTCTGCGCCCAAGTCGGTCCGTCCCATGTAGCGCACGATCGCCTGATCTGTAGATACTGGCGGGGCGTTTTCCCCGAAGGCCGAGTTTTATAGCTGTCGGTAAAGTTCACGAGCTCTGGCGGAGCATTGTTTTCGTGGTGTCCTTGCACGCTTCAGTGCTGTGCCGCTGTACGTCGTAGAATTCTTTGGTCTGTCCCTCTCCGAAGGAATACCAGAAACCAGTCCAGAAAAATCTGCTGGAAGAAGTTCTAGCAATGTATGTAGTTCCATAGCGATCGCCAACACTGTCAAAGTTTTCCGACTCTACATTAGTGTCACTAGGTCATGCTCATCTTGCGACAAACGTACAACGTTTCTAGTGTAATACACGTGGTCTGACTATAGTTTGCCGCATTTCAACAACGACAGAGACTTGAGATCTTCGAAGGTCTAATAAATGCGAAATACGTATAATGTAGAAAGAAGGAATGTGAAATTGTGAGATTTAGGCCGCTGTATTTCGGTATTAGTTTTAAATTAAGCATATCTTTCACCGAATTCTTTCAAATTGTGGTGTAGTTAAAGAAGTGCTACACTTATTTTGTCTTACTTAGTTATGAACGTCCATTACATTTTGTTTACATTCATAGCAGTAGTGTGGACTCTACCTCAGGAAAGTAATTAACAAGATAATATAAAAAATCATCGAAACTGACATACAGCACGAAACAGAACTAAAAATTTGCTCCATAATAACTATTATTTTCCAACTACCCTCGTCTAACACAAGTATAACGATACCTGCAACATATCCTCTCCAAAAGATTCAAATAGGGTACACTCGTGGAAGAAATTCACGTTTTTCGTATTTCCACAAAACCCATGTAATAATGTTCACCTTACATTCCATAATTTCTTTAGAATCATTTTTGATCATTATATTATTGAGTAAGACATAAATGTATGATTAGGCAAGTACAACTTTCACCAATCGTTGTTAGAAAACCACTTCGAAAAAGTTCTAAACTCATCGGCGACGCACATCTCTCTGACCGAGATTGCGGACGCACAGTAGAGCTCTTGTTGAACCGGAAGTTGCTGGGACACATTCTGATTTATAAAATTCTCGACATCAGAGTTTTCTGTTGATCGAAAAACTATCACCTCCACCCCCAGCCGCGCAGAGCGCCACACCTGCGCACTTCAGTGCACTTTCGGGTACATCGACGTTCGACTTCCCGAGTTACTGAGTCTGGAGCAGGTCTCAAAAAGTGCTTAACAACTGAATTTTCAGACAGTTATCTCCCGGGTTAAAAAGCGATTGGCATTTGACTCTGCAACGAGTACTCTCACAGATTCTGTCCTTTACTTTGCTAATTACGAGTCCTTATTTAGTGATGGTAATCTTTCGTTATTAGTAATTACTTTCTAAGTTTCGCAATGTTTTGTGAGTGAAAATCCCTTGAAGCATCGGATGGCATAGAATCTATAGCCTGGTTAGTCTAGGACCTATCCCAAGACCCAACGTACACGTCGGGATATCCCTCGCCTGCTAATTGCTGCAGACGAAAAGGTTGTCCCAATCTTGGTAGTGGACAGAGCGCATCGCTCGCCACTATGCCTCAACGTTTTGAGTTTTACGGCCATGTTCTAACGCGTCACGTTCTATTATCATTTACCGTCCGTAATTATATGGTGGAGAATACTTCGTGTACCAGTGTCAGTCACCCCTCCCCAAGTTATGTATTCTACTTGCGAATGCAGCACAGACAGAATGCCTGTAAAAGCTCGCATACTTTCCTCCTTTTCCTTCACGGTCGCTTCTGGAAAGGTAATACGTCGCTAGGCTTTTAGAATTTTTGTAGTGAACTCTTGCGTGATGCACATTGCCTCTCGTGTGGTGTCTGCCGCTGGAGTCGGACGAGCACCGCTGTATCGCTCTCAAGCTTGACAGCTCATCCCTCGTCAGGAAACACGCTGCTCTTCTCTGATGTTCTGTTAGCTTCATTGATCCTACGTAATAAGCGGCCAAGGCGATTGCGCAAGAATCAATCAATACACGTGAGGGCCGGCTCCGCCACTGCACCCCACTGTCCCCGACTCCCTCCGCACAGTCTTTTTGTTACCTGGAGGTTCATTCCGCTGATTTCATGCGGTTTCGTACAACTACCCCATGCAATGATCAACCGTTTTTGTCCGTCTGTACGTTAGGTCCACGTAGTTGTTCCTTTGCGATAGCACTTCACGGGCACATAATGGACATTCAACTTGAGATGATTTGGAAGGATTGAAATGTCCCAGATTTATATATACCTCAGATGACATCCAGTACTAGTCCGCCTTCACAGTGACTCACCTCTCCTGACAGACCCACACTGCTGTCACAGCTTCCATGCCGACAACACACTACTCCCTCATCCTTTGTACTAGTGCGTCCGCTTCAGGACATTTAGTTGTGAATTTCGCATCAATATATGTGTCCGGATACTTGATCAGATGGTGTATCTGCTAGGAAGTCCTCAATTCGTGGACGAAGCTGCACTGATATTCCGTTATCTCGTATTTAGTTAAGACAGTGTGGGACGCCTGGAACGCCTTCCAGAAGTCAAGGAAGACGGCATCGACCTAAGCGTCGCTGCAGTCTTCAGGATCCAACAAGCGACAGGACCGAACTGACGAGACCGCTGTTTGCGATGTCCGGGTTGCTTCCTACAGAGGTTCAGAGGATAGTTTCTATTTCTAAAAAGGCCGCAACACACGCGCAGGAAACGTGTTCCTTACTTGCACAACGTACTGATATCGTCAATAGAAGCCTGTAACTACGTTCGTCTGCCCGACGATTCAGATTGATGACGAGAATGATCTGCATTTCTTTTTACGTTTACATACCTCTGTCGGTAAAAACTGAAGCCTTTCAGAATCACTTTTTTCCGTCCATCTGTCTAAACCGCTTTTTCTCAGGAACTCGTACAGGTATCAACTTGAAATTTGTAACATACTAAAACCTACAGACTGTCGGCGGTGTGAATTACTTAAGCTTCTAAACCAGTGCAGTCAGAAGACACGGACATTTATGTTGCATGTTTTGATACTCCTAAACTCATTCATCAGAGCCTATTGCTGTGATGTCTAACCTTTAGCGTACTTTCGCCTTATTGGAAGAGGACGAGTGTTTTTGGGTCGCACTGATGTACCTAACACTAGCAATAACCGCACAGGAAAAGAAAAGAGGGAGGGAGAGATAAGGAGACAGAACGGAATGATATGGACCAATGAGCGAAGAGAAGAATTTGGTAGATTTTTTCCTTTTTCTCCTTTTTTTTACCGATCTTGTGGTGGATGCTGAGTTCTTGAGCCACACTCATATTTGCTTTGGACATCCCTGACCTATAGAGTACTTCTCGTTGACCTAGACTCAATAAACCTAACAAGAAACGTGGTTTTTCTCAGTACAAGTTATCCGAAAATTGTTACTTTGTTACAGTATCGAATTTTTTTTTTAATTTTTACGTTTGTTTCGGTCTCTTAAGACACCTCTTTTTGTCAGGAACGGATGGAGGTATCAAGTTCAAATTTGTGTCAAATACTAAGGTCTACGGTCCCTTGGCGTGTAAATAATTTAACCTCCGAAGTAAATGCAGTAAAATGAATCGACTAAATTTGGTGTCATATTTCGATACTTGTAAAATTACTCCTCAAACTGTAGGGGAATTATTCATACAGGAGTCGGTCTTGGTGGGCTAGGTGGTCAAGGACGTGGCCACATTGTGGAATAAAGAACCCTGAGTGAAGTTTTCAAAGATAAACTTCAAGAGATGTTATCTGACATCCGGATAGACGTAAATGACAAAGAATGACGAATAAGTAGATAGATAAAAAAGTGATAAAGACGTAAATGGCAAAAAGTGACGACGAAGTAGATGGTTAGAAAAAACGTGTCAAGAGCGTCCATAGAAACGGAGAGGTCTTACGATCGAATCTCGCTCGGACCATGGATTTTTCAGTCTTCTTTTTAACCTAGCTTCACCTCTCAACGACGTGTCGAATCACCAGAAACAACACGTGTTTTGGATTCCACCTTAAGCTGTGGGTCGCGTTACGCCCGTTGAATAACCAGGTTAGGTTAGGGACACGCAAGTCGCCGAAATGGCATGAAATAGGAACGCGCCCACCACGCCACACTTGTGCAGATAATTGAGTTTGTACAGCGGGAGTGCTAGTTGCAGTTGTCTCCAGTGGCCCAAGATGAACTAGAATTGAATGAAAGTTCCCCGTAATGTACATTATATGGGACTAAACAGTTATCGCCTTTTCAGTGGAGTGATTTCAGACTAAAATCGGTCCCCTAATGAATTTCTACGAAATCCCACCCTGCGTCTGCTCTGAAATGATTGTTATGGGCTGTCCACAGTTGTAACTACTAATCCGGAGCTATGGACGACTCGGGAGCGTTGAGAAACGGGCAGGAGCGGGCGCGACCCGTCCTTGACAGGGTGGTGTGGGGCGGCGCGGCGCGGCACAAGGAGATCAGCCGGGCCATCTGTCGCCCCGGCGGCCGCGCCGCGCCGCGCCGCCCGCCGTCTGCTCCGCCGGCAAACCCGTTCTGGCTTTTTCCCAAACCACTCCGCACCGACCCGGTCACGCTCGCTGCTTTCCGGGCTCCGGCTCACTCCGAGCCGACCCGGCCCCTCGTGTGGCGACTGCAGCGCTGCCTAGCGTGAGTGGGGGACGTAAGGGGGTGTGGCTCTCCTGTTTATCCCGTCGCTGATGAGGCGACAATAATTCTCGACGTACGGCTTGATCTCAGCGTCTGGTGTGCAAATATATCGGTAAACGATACCAAGATTAACCTCACAATAGAAGTTTCAGTGGGAGGACGATCACTGGGATCGTATCCTCTGCGAGACGGAGTGCCCCGCTAAGGAACTGGAGCAGTCGAATACCATTTTTCATAAGGACATGAGACGTTTTTCTGCTCGCTATTTACTTTTTCACACAACTCCACGACACTCTGACAGTGGCTACAGAGATTCGTGTTCGGAAATACTCTTTCCTGTGCACTTAATGGGACAAAGTGCTCAATAACCCAAAACAGCTGAAAAATTATTTAATTAAGAAACTTTTTAATTTAAGACGCTTTTGAAACGGACTATAAATTATGAAATAATTTCGCCTAGCCCCTTACACATTCTTAATCCAGTACACATTGTCTTCAAAAATTGTGCTTTTAAAATTGAAAACGAAAGATGTGTACGTGCAATTAACGTATGATACATGAGTAATTCACTTGTCACTAACAGTTCATTCTACTCGGCTGCAAATGGTACGAAGTACTGTGTGATTTTTCTCAACGACAGCTGCTCTCTAAACTCGTAATTATTATCTACTGCAGGAACCTCACATATTTCGTTTTAAATTTTACAGCTATTGTCATAGCTGTTAAGAATTCACAAGCACAGATCGTCAGAACTGTCTGTATAGGATTTGCAATCGGTATGGGGCTAGGAGAAATTATTTTGTACATTTTAGTCCTTTTTAAAAACGTGTTATTTAAATAAATTTTATTGATATAATTATTTTCTGCATTTTAGTCATGTGTGTTTGAAACTTCTCAGTTAATTTCAAGATTTTTGTGAGATTACAGCAGAGGCATTTATAAATTTCAGGATTATTTCAGTTTCTGTTCACCTGACGCAGACAATATAGACTATTGCTTCATACTGCGTATGTGTCGCGAAAAGGCCGTGAAGGTAAAAGTTAGAGATCATCGGGTTCACACAGAGGCTCACCAGTAATCGTTCTCATCGCGAGACATTCGTGACTGGAACAGGAAAAGGGGGAAATGGCAATGGTACACAATGTACCGTCTGGCGCACACGACAGAACAAAGCCAGTTAATTCTCCATTGTCATGCAGTTCTGAACTCACGACAGAACAAAGCCAGTTACTTCTGCATTGTCATCCAGTTCTGAACTATGTTAAACGTTTCAAGTCTGTAGCTCACTGGGAAGTAACTTTAAATTGAAATGCAAAATTTACGTCGAACAGACAGAAAAACATAGTACATAGTACCATACACCAGACAAGAAAGCGTTTTAATATTGCATTGTCATCCAGTTCTGAGCTACGATGAATCTTTCGAGTCTCTGTCTCATTGGGATGTTGCTTTGAAATGAACAGACAGACAAAAAATCACCCGCGACACATCAGACACGAAAGAGAGTTAATACTGCATTGTCATCGAGTTGTTAGCTATGTTGACAGTTTCAAGTCCGTAGCTGATCAGGAAGTTAGTTTAAAAACAACTGCAAAATTTGTACCGAACAGAAAAACAGACAAGAGAACGACCCAATAAATCCTTTTAAGATACAGAATTTCTAGCACAAATCTTTATACACTGATCGCTTCCGGGACGAGAGGCTGTGATAAAAATATGAATCTATTCACTGCCGTTTTATAGCCATCTCTGGGAGACATCATATCACGATCATAAAAAGAGACGATCACGTAACATCCACATCACAGAAGGCGAATGGAAGAGACAGTTGTTGAAAGGATTTTGGGAGAACGCAGTGCATATGTAAAGAAATCGCTTACGGGATACTAGTGTGGCTAGAGACATTGACTGAATTCAGAGACGTAATCCTAACATAGTTCAGCTCATGTAAAAGTGAGACGCAAACGCTCGGGGAACTTAAATGGGAATTGTTGAAAGAAAAACCAGTTAACTGCTGCGAAATACTGTTGTGTAAATTTAGAAAACCTTTGTTCGTAGATGAATGTGGGACCACTAAGCTGCCACCGTCGTATAGCTGGCGAAGGGGTCAGGAGATGGGGCGAGAGAGATTAGAGCACCTACAGAAGCACACAGCCATTTCTGCCTCGCTCGATACACGAACGGAGCAGAAAATAAAATCGAGAGTATTGGTGCAATGTACAGTTCTCCGTGCACTGTGCAGAGGAATGCGAATTATGTATGGAGAAGTGGGAGACGTCTCACGTAGACGGTATGAAACTTTAGTGAGCCGTTTAGTACTTCGACCACAGCCGCTCAGCTCGGAAATTTTAACTGAAGTACGCACCAGCACTGTACAGTTACACTGTAGCGTCGGCTACTACTCTTGCCGCTGTAGTTCTGCAGAGCAAGCGCCCCACCTCTTTCCCTGTGCTCTTGTTACCGGGCCTCTCGCATGCGTGCGAGGCGATCGGCGGCGTTCGATCTGGGGTCACCAATCAGCGCAGAAGTGGGGTAATCGGAAAACGCGCAGTTATAGGTGGGAGCGTGCGCGAGGCTGCACAGCGCGGAGCGGGCAATTTTCGAGCAGTATTTTGCCGGCGCGGCGCGGCGCGGCGGTCCCGCAAGGACAGGGTTACGTGTGCGCCGTGGAACACGTTCTGCGCGGCTTGACCCCCGACCCGCGCCGGGGCCAGTCACGAGCTGCGCCGCGGGTGTGGCCGGCACTCTCGGTTTCTGCGGCCATCGCGATAGCCTGGCGGGGTTAGGCCGCGGTAGGATAGCAGAGGACAGGACGGCACGGCGCGGCGGCGGCCAGGCCGTGCCGAGCGCTTCCTGGACTACCTTCGAGAAAATACTCAGTACTTCAGTAAGAACAAATGTCTTAGGGACATTACTGGGTTTCTTCTCTTGCCAGTCACAATACTTATTTACGTCTCACTGTAATACGTGCCTAAACGTTTCGAGCGTGTTTTGCTCGTCATCAGGTATGGGGTCCTGCCCACTCGTCTCGTATAGGATGACTACGGGATGCTGCGTTCTCGGAATGCTATACAACAATTCGAGCAAATCACAGTCATAGTTTTTATTATAATAAAGAAGATAGACAGTACTTGACTTTGTATTACAAGAAAGTGTCGGAAGCTGTGGGCGACAAGCAGTCAGTCAGTGTCTTTCTCTGTATACTATGTCCACACGAGCAGTAGATATGGATCACTAAGGACTGCTGTCGGAGTGCTCTCCTAGTACCGATCTAGTACTGTGCTGCCCTTGCGTTACTTGTCTTCGTGCCGGCGATTGTCAGTACGACGGAACGTCAAGCAATTTTGCTGTATGCATAAGAAAAGTTACTGAAGTAATCTAATATTCGCTATTTGATTTTTACCTCCCCCCACTTCCCCCAGAAATAAATTGGCGATTCCTTGATGTTTGGGAATGTGTCCAACCAACAGAGGTCTTCTTGTAGCCAGCCAGATTGCGCCACTAATTTCTTTTTCCATCTAATCGTCAGCATCCTTCTGTGATACCAACTTTCAAAAGCTTCTATTCTCTTCTTGTCCAAACAATTTATCGTCCGTGTTTCGCTTCCATACAGGTCTACACTCCATACAAATACTTTCAGAAACGACGTCCTGACACTGAAATCTATACTCGATGTTAACAAATTTCTCTTCTTCAGAAACGCTTTCCTTGCCACAGCCAGTTTACATTTTATATCCTCTCTACTTCGACCACCATCAGTCATTTTGCTCCCGAAATAGCAAAACTCCTTTACTACTTTAAGTGTCTCATTTCCTAATCTAATTCCCTCAGCATCACCTGATTTAATTCGATTACATTCCATTATTCTCGTTTCACTTTTGTTGGTGTTGATCTTATATCCTCCTTTCTAGACAATGTCCATTCCGTTCAACTGCTCTTCCACGTCCTTTGGTGTCTCTGACAGACTATGTTTAATATAACCTTGATGCACACGCTTTTCGTAAGAAAATAGACTTGGTGGACGGGGAGGGGGGGAGGGGAGGACAGAGGGCAACAAAGTGACGTCCACTGTTGTTTCTGTACTTGTTGTGATGTTGACCGAGCTGTGTGTTGTTCATCTTTTTGAAATGCCTCTGTTGGACACATGCCGATATTTTGGTATAGAAACATGTTCGGGACGCATAGCAGTATATTATATGTTGTCGTACTCGTCATTTCATGACTTGTTCGTTGGAGGAAATACGCTTTCAGAATTTCAGCGGCAAACCTCTGGATGATGCACGGCCCGTCGTCTACCACTGCAGTTGCTGGTCATGTCTGTACCGCTCTGGCGTCGAGTAAACGATTCCCTCATGACTGCGACGCCTTCATTTTATCTGTCTCTCTATCTATCTATCTATGTCTCTCTCTCTCTGTCTTTCTATTTGTCTATCTACCATCCACTGATTCAGCCTTGTAAGGGTCCCAGACTGATGACAAATACTCAAGAATCGGCTGAATTTATGTTTTTTAAGTAACTTTTTTTCTTGAGCGTATTACATTTCTTGAAGATGATTCCAACGGATCTCTGCATGGTATGAGTCTTTCCTAAAAAACTGAGTGTTCATTGCCTAATCAAAATATACTTTTTATAAGAATCAGTGTATAATTACTAAAAATGTGTGATACCGAGCGAGGTGGCGCAGTGGTTAAACACTGGACTCGCATTCGGGAAGACGACGGTTCAATCCCGCGTCCGGCCATCCTCATTTACGTTTTTCTGTGATTTCCCTAAATCGCCCCAGGGAAATGCCGGGATGGTTCCTTTCAAAGGGCACGGCCGAGTTCATTCCCCCTCTTTCCCTAATCCGATGATACCGATGACCTCGCTGTCTGGTTTCCTTCCCCAAAACAACCAACCAACTAAAAATGTGTGTATTAATTTAATGTGGAAGAATTTTCAATGTCGATAATTAACTTGGAGTATTCTGTGTCGCAAAGTCGCGTGGGTCTTTAGAAATGAAGAACCTAGAAGCTATGATTTTGTTAAGCTTATGGAACAATAGGTTTTAAGCTTTTTTGGGAGGTAAATTCATATTTATTGCAGCATATGATTATGAAATGAAAGAAAAATAGGCGCTGATGAAGTATGAAACGTCCCCTTTTGAACAATTATACACGTGACTGTGCTTAAACTGACACACAATGTTTTTAGCGCCACGCAATCTCACTTTCAGAAATCCCTACAAAAAAATGGCCCTGACTAACATTAACCTATGCGTTTCACAAATCGCTTACCTCACAAAACCTTCGTTACTCAAGCTACTGCAATACAGCGATCGCCACTACTGCCAGCTAAATAAAAGATTCAAACTACGGAAGGCACTAACTACTGATAGGCATAGTTAGCAAATGAAAGATTTTAATAGAGAACAAACAATCTATTTACCTTAATAGTGTTGAAAACTCATAATATACATAGCAGTTCATGACATCCAGTCTTACAAATTTCAAAACTCCGCCATTTCTCTCCCCACATCCACCACTGCTGGCGGCTCACCTCCAACTGCGCAACGCTAAGCGGTGTTCACATCCAGCTGCCGCTGCCCAACAGTACAATGGCAGACAACAATGCAAACTAGCCACAGACTGCACACAGCACAGCCAGTGATTTTTCATACAGAGCGCTACGTAACGTTGCCAATAAGAAAACATAAACAGCCTACTTACAAGTAAAACTATGAAGTTTGATAATATTCACGCTTCCTATAATAGGAAAACAATAAAACTTTTTTATTTTACTGATCGCTAATTTTTTATGAGGTGATATATTTTACAGAGTAAACATGTCGTCAAAATCAGCGAGTTCGCAAACTGCGATCACTAGGCACACGCCGTAGGCCCACGGATTGGGGTGGCTAGTTGGGAGGATGATTGGCGCTTAAGGACCCGCCGACGCCTCACGTCATTCATATCACGGGCTCGGGATGTACGCTACTGTCGCCACGTGTTGCTCGTTCGGTGAGACCGTCATCCCCACCACATTAAGCGATTTACGGAAACCATATAAATCCGAATAATGGACGACGGAACAGAGAGTGAAAGTCAGTTCCTTCGGAAGTGCAGCAACTTAACCACTATGATACCGCGCTATTTCAGTCCTCGCGAACACAGTACGTGAGTTTTACCTTGCTCGATGTACGTATTAATCCACTTAAGCTTTTAGTTTTAATTTACCAATTTAGCAGCCTACGGGATAATGAATTTCCTGTGTGCGCCTGTGATGACCTATCTACGTCAATATTCCAACAGAAATATTTCATACTATCCAGTAGAGTATGTTCATTGCGGCCTCCAGTGAGCACGAACTCGTTTCTGAGAGCAATTACTTGTGCCAAATTTTTACACCGAAGTAATTTTGAGGTATGCGTACTGAATGCAGATATTACTCCACACGCCGATTTTCCACCAGCCTACTCGCGGCTGTTGCGGCTAGAAAAATAGAGTTTCCAAACACCGCAAGTAATTACGCCGGAGGTGGACACTCGAGGAAACGTGATATTCAGCTTCAATTACCGCAGGCGGTACACACGCGGGCGCATGTTGGTGCCAGGGCAGAAGTGGATCAGGGACAGGCTGGGCTGCCGGCGGGCGCCGCTTATAGCGGTGACTCCTGCGGGCGCGCGCTCGTGTCGCTGCGGCCCGACCCGGAGTCACCGTCTCTCGCTGAAGATGTACAACTAAACTTTTCAGGTTTCGATTCACACACGTGTTTAAAAAATCAAAGTTCTTAATTTATGGTCTTTATTTTCGTGATTGCTTTCTTTTAGTAATTTCTATCTCTTACTTGATAAAATCTGTAGACTGGTTCATTCCCACGTCTCTAGGAATCTACACTGCACTAAAAAATTAAAGGATAACGTTTTTCAAAACAGCTTAATCGTATCGCATTTGGAGGCTTAAGCTTGAAATCTGGCTCAAAAGTAGCCACAACCTCGTGCCAACGGACGGTGTCCGCACCGCGCTGCGCTCGCGACAGCGTGATGTCGACACGTGAGGTGTGAGCTGGGTTAACGACGTCACATTCGCACAAAATTTCATCAAAATTCTACCCAACGCCGTCGTGACGTGTCACACGATGGGAAGGTCGCCACGTACTCTGTTACCCACATTTCATCCCTTTTTTTATGTCTGCGATAGAGGTAAGAACCACGAAAAGAAGCACTGAAATCCCACGGTTTTCTTATAGGCGTCCGAGGATAATATTTGCGACGTATTGCCACTCAGGTTCGACACGAAAAGGCCTGAAAGGGGGGGGGGGGCATAAACACAGTTCATGAAACCAGCCCCATCCCTTGGGACGTTGATTCTCACACATTTCTCGCTCTAAAAGGAAACTTCGCAGTGCGCTGAGCAACAGCAACACGTCCTTGACAACACTTCACTCTGCTGGCACCCCCGGACGTTTCACCCTACTCTAGGAATATCGTGGGGCTGCAACCCCACTGAGCGTCATTCGATCCCTTCGGAGTGAATGGCTCTGAGCAGTATGGGACTCAACATCTGTGGTCATCAGTCCCCTAGAACTTAGAACTACTTAAACCTAACTAACCTAAGGACAGCACACAACACCCAGTCATCACGAGGCAGAGAAAATCCCTGACCCCGCCGGGAATCGAACCCGGGAACCCGGGCGCGGGAAGCGAGAACGCTACCTTCGGAGTGAAGAGCGACAGCAGTTTTTGTTCTGGTGTACAGGGCGGAACCACCAGAGGCCGTTCAGAACCATTCGACGAAATCTGAACGTGATCCCAAGCAGCATAGGGCGTTTATGGTTTTCAGTTCTCCTGTTTCGTGCCGTCCTGTGGCGTGATCATGCGGTGGTGCAACATTAACGTGTGGGTGAATAAAACGGCAAAACATCCCTCTGAGACCCTCTAGTTCGGCAACACCCTCAGTGCCACCTAGGTATCTTTGTTGAGCATTTTACCAACGTATCTGTCAGAAACATCGACACACATTGAGCTTCGCTGCTGTTCTAGCTCAACAGAGGTACGTGGGTGACACAGAGGCTGTTGCAGAACTTGGGGGAGGGGGGCTTTCAGGAGGCCACTGCCGTTTTATCCACGCACAAGTTGAAGTTGCATTCCCCCTACCCGTCTTGACCACCACACTGGATAGCTGAAAAAGGGTAAGCGAATTTTGCTGCTTCGGATCTCTTTCGAATTTCGTCGAATGGTTTTGAACAGCCGCTAATGGTTGCACCCTCTGTACCGGAACAAAAACTGCGATCAGGTTACAGGAGTCAGAGCACGTACAATACGGCTGCAGCCCCGCGATGTGCCTAGAGTTGACAGAGGGTACTGCGTATAATGTAGTTACGCGGCGACTGTAAGACCGACACAAGATACGAAAAGCGGAGGACGGTACAGACAGACTCGAAACAATAACGACGTTAGGAAAGGCTACATAAAACTGCACCTATCTGTGAAGTTTCTTTGAGCCACGTACTTTCTCTTTCGTTTCCATAAAGACACCATCATGTTCTATTTCTAGATGTATTTCTTGATAGGAAATTCCTTGTCACGATTTGAAGGATCTCTAAATGAGTTTTGTGTGTTCTCGTAATCAGTAAAGCTGGTTGCTGCGTCCATTACTGTTATCTACAAAACCATAACCATGTCGATATTGACACATGGAAATGAGATTTAGACAGTCACTAAAAAGCAGAAAGAACGAATACAAACATCTGAAATTGATTCCTGAGTTAAAGGTAAGAAAGCTCCACTGACAGACGGTGGCTTTGTAGAACTGGGCTTATTGACATGATAAAAAGTTGAAATAGGAATATTCGGAACAAGTGAGGCGTACGAGGAATGAAAGCTTAATGTTACAGCTACTGAATTACAGATCTAGAGAAGTCGTATCGTGTGTTACTGTCAGCAACAATACAGATAATGCACGTAAAAGAAGTGTATTCTTCAATGTAAATGAGGTCAAAAACCTTACAGTGTTTTTGTACAGGTAGTTGAGTATTAATTTGCCTTGACCGAAGTAAAATTACAGGTGAAAAGTAAGTAATAACACCATATTTCCGTAGCCAGTGAACCAAGACGGTAAATGAAGGGCCTACTCGTAACCCAGTCCTACGCGTCCTTTAACCTTTTGCCTCGCCATTCGTCGTTGATAGCCATAGAAGTAAATTGGTTCAATTACGTGAGACCTCCATTTCCAGAATGTGCCACGATTAATCATTGCTTCATTTACAGAAGTCTAATCTCACTATCCACGGCAAGCATACTGTGTGACAGGGCAAGTACAAGTTTCGAAAGTGATTTATAACGTGATACTACGTATTTGTGGTTGGCGCGGTAGGTACTGCTTAGCATTTCGGCAGAAAATTACGTGCAGCATCAGCCAGCTTCGTCACTGGGAGATTCGAGTG
Source organism: Schistocerca americana (assembly GCF_021461395.2). Classification (NCBI taxonomy): domain Eukaryota; kingdom Metazoa; phylum Arthropoda; class Insecta; order Orthoptera; family Acrididae; genus Schistocerca; species Schistocerca americana. The sequence goes on along the minus strand of NC_060120.1, from coordinate 5,915,620 downwards.
CTAAATTTCGAAAGCCGCGAGCTGTAATTTGCATCAAGTCTGGCCCCACACATCCATACTTACAGCGACGGCGAGGGACAGTGTTCCCAACCACGAGACTCCCAAAAAGGAGCATTACTGCATCCGTCACTACAGCTGTAATCCGCGGCAGAACCAGAGAGCAGACCTCCAATCAGTCGTTTCATATGTTTAAGCACATACAGACGGGTGCACCATCTTGCAAAGAATTTGACCAGCTGTGGTTTTGTTTGCTAAAATTAAAAGAGAGCATTATCTTGTTGGATAGATTGTTAAATACTCTCATCTCTAATTTTCCTCACAGACTTTGCGTTTCTGTGCCTTAATTGTTATTGGAAGAAACACCTTTAGGAACAAGGAACAGAATGTGGTATCAAACACGATGGGTGTCCGGCACATTTTTCGCTGTTGGCTAGAAATAAGTTGCAGAGACAATTCCCCAATCGTTGGTTCAAATGGCTCTGAGCACTATGCGACTTAACTTCTGAGGTGATCAGTCCCCTAGAACTTAGAACTACTTAAACCTAACTAACCTAAGGACATCACACACATCCATGCCCGAGGCAGGATTCGAACCTGCGACCGTAGCGGTAACGCGGCTCAAGACTGTAGCGCCTAGAACCGTTCGGCCACTCCGGCCGGCCCCAATCGTTGGACTGGACGCGGAGGAGATATGTCGTGGTCCGCTCGTTCACCAGACTTGACGCCTCCGGATTTTTTCTTGTGGTGATTCGTAAAAGACATTGTTTATAAAGACGTTCCAACTACTCATGAAGAGAGAGAATTATCAGAGGATGTGCTTCGATAAGTGCCGATGCGATACGGAATACCACTCAATCCATGATAAGAAAATTGCAGTACTGCATTGTTAGACATAATTGGATTCGTCTCGATAGCCGCTATCAGAAAATAAGAACCAAACCATAGCATCCTACTTAAAAAAAAAAAGTGAAGCGACCCCACCCAGCAACAAAAAACCAACGTCATATTATGGCCCCCGCTGTCCCCCGCAACATTTGTCCCACCAACTTTTCAGCTACTACCATACTTCCGGAGTTATTCTAGGTGGCTATACCCTTTTAGGTAAATTCTTTTATGAGTGTAAGAGCGAAAGAGAGAAATATGTTCAGGCCACTAAGAAGAAGGGATCCTTAAATCGCCTCACGAACGACAGCACTGCTGTCTAACTATTGCAAGAATGCCTTAGCCAGTCAGAAAAGCGCTGTAACAATGACTCAAGATTGCGAACGACTGATGTCATTTTCACTTCCCTATCGATACTCTGAACGCCCGTGCTTTTCATAAACACTCTCGCTTCTAACAGGGTTTGTCCAGTGAGAACTCGTGTATTTTCTCATCTGTCGTGGAACATAAGAAAGAAATGTCCATCCTGGACAACACGGAAGGTTAGGAGAGCTGTAGCAATTAGCAGCCTAGTCTCGGGTCGAAAGTGAAACCTACTCAGGATGCAAGAAGGCCGAAAACAGCCATCGGCACAAAAACAGCTGTGGTCTGATTCACTCTGGCCACACTGCCAGCGGACTGCGTGTGCGCTCGGCGGCCGTACGTGGGTGGCTAGGTCCGTAAGACGCAGCGCTAGGCACGCACTCGAGGTGCGCACCTACCGGCACACGCACACGCACACGCACACGCATTCCCGACTGGCAGTCTTGCCGACCTTGGTCGCCCGCGGCTGTCGCCTTGTATCTGCAAGCGGACAAGGCTCGGTCGCTTATTACGGCTCTCTGCAAATTACCTGCGCGCCGCAAAACTGCGGACGGCTCGCCTGTGAGCCTGCGAGAGCAGCGGGCACGCTATATCCCCCCCCCCCCCCCCCCCCCCAACACCCGGCGCCGCCCCTGCGCTTCGTTCCCGGCTGCGTCCGTAGCTTCGTTGCCAGACCTGCTCTATCTGGTCAAAAATATTCGGATATCTATTAGTGGACATTAATATGGGGTGTGTCAACCCTTTGCCTTTACGGTGGCCTCAACTCCGCTGGTGACACTTTGAATGGGGTGCTTTTGTGAAGGAATGGCATCCGATTCTCGCTCAAGACTCGAACCGAGCGAATGTAGTTACGTTGGACGTTGGGATCTGAAGCGAAGTAGACCTTCTAACTCATTCCGGAGGTAGTCCAGTGGATTGACATCGAGAGTCTGGGCAGGCTAGTGCTACTGCACGCGGATCATCGTCTCACAGGTGCTGCTTTATGAAACGGTGCATTCCCATGCTGATAAAGTCTCGTCTCCGAACTGTTCCTCTAATGTACGCAGGAGACAAACTGTAAAATGTGTCCGCATTCTTCCGTAATTTGCATTCACTTTAAGTACCACAACGCGACCGCTACCTAACCGGGGAAAACACCTCCATTTTGTAACACGACCACCTCTGGTATTTGACGGCTGGCTCAACACTTCATGGCAGGTCCTCCGTGCACTTGCGAAACGCAAACCCGTCCATCGAAGTGCGCATGGTATATCGTCACTGTGCTAGCTGGAAAGCTGAAAACTGTTTGGAACTCAGCACTGATTCCTCCGGCTGATTTCATGCAATTTTTAACACTATCCCTCCCTTTCGGCACGAGTGGAAGATTCACTCCGGACATGTGGCTCTGCTGCACGCACGCAGTACCGATTAGTCATCCGTTACGTACGGAAATTCCTAACTTTTCTAAGCCTTTGGCTACAAGGGAAATCGAATAGTGACTCCATCAGGACTGACTTCGCCACCTGGCGCAATTGTTATGATCTTGGCAGCGTATTTCGGAGTAGGAGGCTTAGCCAGTGTTGATAGTCTTGGTTAACAAATTACAGCGGTTGATGCTACAAGCAAACAATTCTGCGTCGCTTGGAGCCTTACACTCAAAACACGTGACCTCCTGCAACAAACATGTCACGTAATGATCACTGTGGTGAAGTTAGAGAGATTTAGTCGTACAGGGTTCAGATGGCTCTAAGCACTATGGAACTTAACATCTGAGGTCATCAGTCCCCTAGACTTACAAGTACTTAAACCTAACTAACCTAAGGACATCACACAATCCATGCCCGAGGCAGGATTCGAAACGGCGACCGTAGTAGCAACGTGGTTCCGGACAGAAGCACCTAGCACCGCTGGGCCACAGCGGCCGGCCAGGCGTAGAGGGAGGTGAGGGTTTGAGGGAGGGGCGGATGCACCGACAATTCATCTTGCTTAATATTTGTCATTAATGAAATAGAAATGAAGGAAAATTCTTCTGATAAAGCTACGTAACCTTCTCCACACATCGTACTGTAGGTTGGGCGCCATGGGTCTAGATGCAGACTTATGTAATATGGTATTCAGGTGAGCGTGTGTGGTCTTGGGAAATGTCTAGCAAAAGATGTCTATCCGTGTGTGTTGTCCCAACAATTGCACAAGATGTAATGCTCTGTATTTGATTTTTCTGAATTTTGCCTCAGCTGCGTCAGATTTGTCGATGATGAAATTACGGCAGGCGTTTAAGGAGACATTTTATACAGCAGCATTCTTCTCACATGGAACCAATCCGTTTCTGGATGATAATGATTCTGTCTACAGTCTCGGTCGGAAGACATTCTGTAGCGTTTGATGTAGCGGCCTGCTGAAATCCCATCCTGAAATTTGTCGAACTTCCTTGAGATGACCAGAGCGTAACTTCGTCAAAACAGTTCGTCCAAAAACCTACCAATAACTGTTCATCATACTTCAAGGAGAATATAAATAAACTCCTCACTGACGCTGCCAAAACATATGGAAAAAGGTTGAACGTTGTAATAGTAGCGGGCGGAAGGCCACCTTTTTACCCGTTACATTTTTTAAAGAGCAATTGGTGACTGTACACGTTTGCTGCATGGTACAGTTCCAAAATACTCGTGTCGTTAACTAGCGGAGTTACGGATTTATACGTCTTTATTGATAGTGAATACGTGCCATTTTCTGGTCAAACTCTGCTGCATCATAGCTGCATTTCGAGGAGTTTCTACTTCCAGGTCATAACATTTTCTAGGTACCGACATCTTCGAAACACCGTTTGATTTGACAACGAAAAGTAATCGTTAATATAGCTGAGTACACAACAGGAAGTCGCAGTAGCCAGGAATGAGAACATAATAGCTGAAACAATTTTTGCCCAGTGCCCGCGGCATAAGAGGCCCAACATTCTCTCCACTCCACATTACTGTTGATTTTACATTGCCAATGGTAAGTGCAGGATAATATCCGGAGTTATTCATGAGTACGTATCTCTACAGCTGATCTACCAAACAGTTCCCTGTACGAGTCGCTATTAATCATGGCAGGAAGGACCGACGGGCATATTATTTTCTGAGCACTGCGAAGCCAACTCTGCGATCAACCCCACTCCGTATGTTAATGCTTCCTGCTGTCAATGCTTGACTAATGAACAGTATTTACGGAGTGCTGCATTTAGGAAGCGCTGTATAATGAAAGTGGAGCGGCTCTGCACCTGGGGGCTGGTACCAGACGCAATTCTGTCCTCCCGGAGGCGTTTCGCATTACTCGAAGAAAGCCTCTGGAAGGTAGCAAAGTATAAGGTATCAGCCAGACGGTGGACTACTGAAACGTTTTTACAACTGTAAATACTCAGTTTCTTCTTATTTGTCGATAAGTACTCGAGCAAAACCATGAAAAATTATTTCAACATTTCCGCATAAAGAGGGAAACTATATTGATGTGCATTGTAGGATAAAACAGAAGTTCTCAAGAGGGTCTGACACATTTACTTGTATCTCTGTGGAATACTTAAGCCAGTTTTGGGTGAATTTTTTTACTCATTTGTTTAGCGTAGCATCCTCAAGCCATTTCTTTTTCCGAAGACACTAACGCATCTTAAAGTGATTGAACTGCATGTTTGATTTACATTGTTCCACTTGTTTGTTTTACACAACTTACACTAATTATTTGTTGTGCACTGTCTGTATTGTAATGGTCATTCCATAATAACTCTTATGCAGTTAGCCAACAAGTGTAGCACTAAATAACTAGTTCAGAAAGAAAATTTATGGTTAACGAAAGAATTGCATCATATGGCCATTCACAAAAAAATACCTTTCTGTTTCGTTCGAGAAACCTTCAATTAGAAACTGGAAACCGAAGTGAGGTACCGAACCTTTATCGCGAAAAGCTACTTGCTTTACATGATTTCAGTGAAGTATGAACAGTAACGAACTGTTCTTGATGAAATCACGTAACGTACTTTTGTTGTTTCTTTTCACAACGCCAAAAAAAGCTCGTCTTTGTCAAAAAGTTACCTAGATTTTACAGTTTTTTTTTCAAAGCGATAACAGATTAGTACAACGAATTCAGAAAGCCGTATTGCTATAGCAATGAAAACAACTGATAAAGCAGGACGTGAATAGACTTAGGAAAATCTGTTTCTGTGGAACGCCACCAAAGAACTTTTCATTTCGTCAGTCTTTTCCACGGCACCATGGCTGATGAAACAGATTTAGGCCCATACTAATGAAATGGCCACTTATCTTTGTTAATCTGAAATGGTTCAAATGGCTATGAGCACTATGGGACTTAACTTCAGAAGTCATCAGTCCCCTAGAACTTAGAACTACTTAAATCTAACTAATCTAAGGACATCACACACATCCATGCCCGAGGCAGGATTCGAACCTGCGACCGTAGCGGTCGCGCGGTCCCAGACTGAAGCGCCTAGAACCGCTCGGTCACAGCGGCCGGCAACAAGCAATGGACTCCCTGCAACATTCAATGCCATCCTGCCCCATTGGTCACAGCGTCAGCGAACATTTCACCTCTAACAGTTGACGTTCCCCATGGCGTAATCTATCACCCCTGGACATCTGATGCAATGAGTTTGAAACGCCCTCTATTTTCACCCGCGAAATATTACCATTTCCGTTCATCCAGCAACCTCTCTGAAGCTACTACACATCGTGTCGCTGTGTTTGATGCGAAGAGTTCGCACTGGAGAAGAGAGGCTTTCAAATTCCTTTCCAGTTATTCTGGTTTGCCCATTCTTTGATAACTCAACCACTTTAAGAGAAGGGCATTACGGATGCAACACTAGCTAGAACTGGACAAGAGTGGATAAATAATTGGGCCGCCAACTTTTCAGAGGAACCACAACGGTATTCCGCTTGAGCGATGTAGGAAAACTGCAGAAAACCCAAATTCTGTTTTTCCGGTATAGTATTTGTACCTCGTTCCGTTCAAACGCAGGACCAGTGTCTTAGGGACTACGCCACTAAACCACATGAAACGATACTTGGATGTTTCTTTGAACAAGGCCACAGCTGAGTTTCTTCCTCATTTTCGTGCAGTCAGGCACCTTTCCGTTTCTGTCGTCCTCGACATCGACTGAACGTTCGGGGATAGCCTGCCTTTTCCTTGCATCTATGTTAAGTACTAGTATCAGCAGAGTCAGTTTTCTTCCTGTAGAGCTAAACTCTTCTTAGATTGTCCGAACTTGTCACGCAATCATTTTCCATAGGACCATTCTTATGAGCTGGTGAGGATGAAGGCAGAGTTTGCCTGTTTATGCTGCCTTTCGAAGCAGCCACGGGGAAGTGGCTAGTTTTTGCGCACGAGCCTCGGACGGGGCTGTATGATTGATGATGGCGCCAACTTCGCCCCCCTCAATCGCGTTAGCCGACCCGTGTCCGCCGGAGCCGGGCCTGACTCGGCACAAAGGGGGGCCGTTTCACTCATCTTCGCGACTGAAGAAAGTCGGCAGGCATTATAGCTCATTGTCAGTTCGTCTCGGAGATATTAACGAGTTTGTCACGCTTTCGCCTAGTTGATCGGGGCGAAGAAGTGTCGGTACGGAAAGCGATCGCACTTCTCTGGTGGTTTGCGTCCGCGACATTTGGTGGTCGCTGCTCCCTGACCGACGCTTCTCTCTCTGCGGCGTCTCACGGTTGCATTCCCTTATCTCGTACTCCAGCTGCACCACCAAAGCTGTAAAGTAAGGACTACTGAGATTTTGCGGGAGATTATCGCTCTGCTGTAACACACACGAATGAAAGCGGTCTTAGATTACATTTGTTAGTTGATGACAGCATCGAAAAAATAATAGTCTAAGAAGACTGGAATTAGTAACAAGTTCTACGAGAAATGTGAACATATTTGTCAATTTATACAGTTAACGAGATACCGTCGTAAGTACTGATCATAAGGCAGTATTGTAACGTGAGAAATATATATACCCAATGTAAACTACAAATAACTGGACTCGACTTCCGGGATTCGCACCCGAAACATTCGCCTTTCGCAGGCAAATCGTCTACTGGCTGAGCTATCCGGAACACGACTCACGATCCTCCCCTCAGAGCTTCACATCTCTTCTGCCTTCCTCACTTCACAGAAATTCGACTACATAATCTGCAGGACCAGCACTCATGGAAGAAAGGATATTGCAGTAGAATGGCTTAGCCACAGGCTAAGGGATTGCTTCTAGAACGAACCTCCTAGCCGTCGATGGGATGTGCGCTGATTTGAAATTTTCTGTGAAATCAAAACTGTGTGTCAGACCTCTTCGAGGAGTACTAGACACGCAAAATTTTCAGGAGAACTTCCTTGAAGATTTCAAAGTAGGACAGGAGTGGCGGAAGTAAAGTAGTTCTACATCCTTCATTTTAACAAAACTTTTGCCTGCGTCACCAGGAATCTGCGTTTATATACACGTATCTGGAGTAATCTGCTTCCTCCAGCCTTTGCATTACAGTCGTGTAGTAACATACAACAAACATTCTGTTTTTTTCGGTTCATTACATTCTTTATTGAGAATTTTTTCTCACCGGCGCGCGAGATCTCCATTCCTTACTCAATCGATCCGTCTGGTTTGTGCCCCGTACCACCCCATTGCAAAGTCTTCCAATCATTTCATTGCAATTTTCTCCATTGTCCATACGTACGCTTCACACAAAATTAGGTTGTTTACTTAGCTTTCTCAGAATCTTTATCCGATTTAAGGCAGCGTGGACTGCCTCACAAAGAAAATTAAGCACCTAACACATGATCTTTATGTAACTTCGTACGCGTACGCGCCATCAGCAGGTAGGTAAATGATTAGAACTTCAATTTTCTGAGACAGGTAAACCGACCATGAGAGTGCAATCAGCCACGTGACGTCAGCTCAGGAGATACCAGACTGAGTAGCAGCGGCTCCGCGGTTCGGATCTGCCGGCAGATGAAGATTGAAGTGATCGCTATAGCAAGCAGAAATCTTCGAATACCAGTATTGCTGGCCCCTATTTTGACGATAACCGCGGTGGAATCTCCCTAAATGTCGATCTGGGGCCTGAAGATGGCGTAGTAAATTGCCGAAACTGGTTGCTAAGTAAAATAAGTTTGGAAACCAGACAGCTGAAAGCTGTTTCATTTGACATACTTGTTGAAATATAGTTGATAACTTGATGTCTGTACTCTTTTCAACATCGCTCTATTTCTTTTTCTCACATAAACTTCGACAGTCTTCGATTGTTCGCAGTGGCTCCTGTTGCCTTCACCCCGAATTATCGAGACTCTTCCGTACAATGTCATCTGTGTACAACTCTAAAACTTTGTTCAGACAGTTGGGCCAGATAAATCGATAGCGTATAATACGGCTCCTCCTGATTCTCCAGCTTCCGGGATGAATACTGCAGATTGTTTGTCACCTACTGTGACGGTCGTGGGTCTCTTATCTAGGATTCAGCTGAGTAGTTGCACTGTACAGGCGGGAATGCCAAAAGTGACTGCGTTCTAATCGAACGAGCAGTAATTCGCTGGCACGTGGAGGCAGCTCACCTGCAGGCGCGCACGGGCTAGACTGTGTTGGCTAGATGCGCCGCGCGAGGCGGTGTTTCGCAAGCGGCCTGAGTCAGCGGCAGGCACCGCCACGCCCTCGCGCTGCGCGGGCTGCCTACCCGCGCCCCTGCCCCTGCACATAGCGCACGCTGGCCGCCCACTGGACCACGAGCCTGCCCACGCTCCGTTACCTCCCCACAGCACACTGCCGCAGGTGCTGCTGCGCCGAGGCTGAGTGGGGCTGTCCGCGGGTAGCTGGCGCAGTAAGTGTGTGGTGCGACGGTTCTCGTGCCCAATTAATTCGTATATTGTTCTTCCACAATTCGCAGGTTGTGGTTCTGCATTTTCATAGATACGAGTTAAACGCTGAAATATGAGGCACGCAACTTATAACATAAGGGCACTGTAACTACACTACAGCGTTACGTAGGCTAAATTTAAGTGCAGTGCTTGTTAACGGTATAGGGCAAATGTTGGCAACGTGTGTCCGTATCAAGTTGAAAATAACCTAAACGATGGTACGTGCTTGTCGGGGAATAGATACCGAACGAGATGGCACAGTGGTTAAGCTAGCACAAACGATTCGCATTCTGGAGAACGACGGTTCATGTCCCCGTCCATCCAGATTTAGATTTTCCGTGATTTCCCTAAATCTCTTAAGGCAAATGCCGGGAAAGTTCCAATGAAAAGAGCAAGGTCCATTTCCTTCCCCATCCTTTCCTAACGAGAACTTCTGCTACGTCTTTAAAACCTCGTTGTCAACGGAAGGTTAAACTCTAGTATATTTACCAACCATTGAACAGCTGTAAGCTAGATACATCTTCATGCTGCTAACATCTGAATGAACTATATTTTGTGAACAGCCTTTCTTTCACGCATTCTTTTTTCCGCAAATGGTTGTTTTCCTTTATTAGTATGCCTGGTGATCCCTGGACGATGTTATAAACTTTCCGGACTGATGAGGAAGGGTAAATGTATCGATCTGAGGTGAGAACCCTGGTCCTGAAACTATCGAGACGAAAGTTGGAAGTCAACGTCTTTTTCTTAAACATATATTCCTCTGACAATGGAATAAATACACTACTACTGCTGCTGCTACAGTTGTAGAACAGGACAAAACTAAGAAAAAAATGTCAAATAAAAATCCATGCCTTAAGAGATACGAGCACTTACTCACCTTCGATATTGTGAAACAAACTTCCCTACTGCGAGCTCTTTTGTCTGCATATTTTGAGAGGTATTAGTATGGACCAAAACAACTAAACGTTGTCCAGTAAATAAGGGCTCTAACATTCTTACCTTAAGAGCAGTGGGCACGTGTTCAGGAGAAGAAATGTGTTTCACAGTAGTGAAGATGAACAAGTGGTCATAGCTCATAAGTATGCATTTAAAAGCCCATATTTACTGTTATTTCCTGTTTTCCTACCTCCTCCAAAAGTATGGAAATCTAAGAGCTTTCAGTAGATATGTCTCAGTATCGGAGATGAACAAGTGCTCACAGCTCGTAAGGTGTGCATTTTAGGGTCCATGTTTACTGGACATTTTTTTCTTGCTTTTTGGTCAGTACTATCTACTTTGAAAGTTGCCTACCCTGCAATATTAGCAACAAAAGTACCGGTACATGTATTCCACTCTCAGATGTATCAGAACGGTTTTCCCTTATAATTTTCGAGCCGTTTCCGGTCCGGGATCCTTTAACTCAAATTGGTGCATTTTCCCTTGTCCATCATCCCCGAAAGTTTGTAACATCATCACGGAATCACCTTCATACCAAGTAATCCAGTTGAACTGTGGAAAAGTCGTCGCAAAATTAGATACATTCTCTTTTCATAGCTATACTAATTACAGAGATATCGGTATCGACTTTGCTTTTTGAATTGGAATTTTAATAATTTAAGGCCTTGGTAGCGAATTTCAGAAAGAGACAAATTCAACAGTGTTTCACTCTTCAAAACCCAGTTAGTAGTTTCAAAGTAAATGCAATATTTAGAACTTGAGAGTTATCTGTTTTGACTTAGAAACTGATTAATGTCTTACTCAATAATAAATACGTCACGTCGAATAAGGAGGAAACAGAGTGCTGCACCGCTGTGATACCGGTATAAAAGGGCTGCCAAAGAAATTTAGCTTTCATTCTGTCGTTTTCATTCACTTGCACCAAATGCTGGGTAGTTTCAAAAATGAATGTCTTTCAGAATCACAGAAAATATACGTGTTACTTTCTTACGGAGAATGCAGAAAGAATGCCAAGGGAACAGTTTTGTACGCACAAAGGTGGCCTGACAGACGGTGCCAAACAAGAATGACACTTCAGTGAGTGCAAAAAATTCTTATTCTTCTGGCTGAATACAGAATTACGGTGCCTTAAACGGGTCCGGAAATATTTTTGGTGAACAACGTAGATAAATCCTCCTGGCTACTGAGTCGAGTCATAAAATCATATTTTGGTCATACGCCCGTCAGTAATTTTAGTGCAAAACCATTACTTATCGACAGTGGAAAGCCTGGAAACATATTCACTGACTTAGCTTTAAAGCAACCAGTAACATTCCATCGCTTTTTGTTTCTGACCATATACTACTGAAACAATTTTCATTACATCTGTCGAATTTCTCGGTGACTGGCCTGTAGTTTAATAGGACACTGTACATAAGAACTGTGAAAACGTACAATGATAAAGGAAATGGCTCAAATGGCTCTGAGCACTATGCGACTTAACTTCTGAGGTCATCAGTCGCCTAGAACTTAGAACTAATTAAACCTAACTAACCTAAGGATATCACACACATCCTTGCCCGAGGCAGGATTCGAACCTGCGACCGTAGCGGTCACGCGGTTCCAGACTTAAGCGCCTTTAACCGCATGGCTGATAAAGGAAGAGAAAACGTTATTTAACAGAACCTGTTGATAGGTATCTCTCAGGAGTCTGAAAATGACAAGTGGTAAGTGTGATTTTCGCAAGAGTAACGCTAAGCGCTCTGGTTGCAACATCAGACCGCGTCGACATCGAGACCACTGTTCGACTTAGTACACACAAAGAAAATTACTGTTACAATGTCGGTTACTGCGGTCTCCCAACCGCGTCAGATATTCGAAAACGTAATTGCAGACTCACGTGTGGCTACCTCATATTTATGGGAACAGAACGTTTGCGAGACTTTCCGCGTACCTCTTTTTCTTTTGTTTGCATTGACAAGCGCGCGGCATTCCTACGTGTGCAACCTGCGGTAAATGTAGACGATCCGAACCAAATTCTGGTGCGAATAAAACAAGCTAAAGAGCAATTGTCTGTGAAACCGCTTCTCTGCCAGTAACGATCACCTTGGCTGTGTGGCAAACGGACGAGAACAAAACCGTTCTGTACCGCTGCGCCTGACATCTTACTTGCCATAGAAGTCGCTCTTCAAGTTCAAACATACCATAAGCTGTCAGTGTAAGGACGCGAACTTGAAAATTCTTGTACGTAGCTCATTTATTCAAGTATATTCATACAGCTGGAAAGGAACATTTCATATTGATTTATTATTTTCCTGTGGTTTTGTTGCCTTAGTATCTATCAATTGACCCATAAGTTCGCGCAAATAACCTTTCACTATGGCCTGCCAGTTTCATCTATCTACAACTTGCTTGGGAAAAGATGCACAATTAATTTCCATACAAAGGTTGAAAAACTGATGCGCAAAAATAAGTAAACACATGGAACTGCAGCTGTAAATATTCTTTTCCGTTGCTAAGAACATACTTTGTAGCATATTCTCCAGTTTCTGAGAGACACACGAGGATGTAAGGCGAGATGAGTGATATTGTATTTCTAGCCTGTGTCCTTAATTTAACAATTAAATTATTATTTAAAGCTTAAGAAACGTGTTATTACAACGAACACTGCCTCAGACTTCCGGAACGATCCATAACAGAAAAGAAAATCAAATATCCAGAATGAGATTTTCACTCTGCAGCGGAGTGTGCACTGATATGAAACTTCCTGGCAGATTAAAACTGTGTGCCCGACCGAGACTCGAACTCGGGACCTTTGCCTTTCGCGGGCAAGTGCTCTACCAACTGAGCTACCGAAGCACGACCCACGCCCGGTCTCACAGCTTTACTTCTGCCAGTATCTCGTCTCCTACCTTCCAAACTTTACAGAAGCTCTCCTGCGAAACTTGCAGAACTAGCCCTCCTGGAAGAAAGGATATTGTGGAGACATGGCTTAGCCACAGCCTGGGGGATGTTTCCAGAATGAGATTGTGGCTAAGCCATGTCTCCGCAATATCCTTTCTTTCAGGAGTGCTAGTTCTGCAAGGTTCGCAGGAGAGCTTCTATAAAGTTTGGAAGGTAGGAGACGAGATACTGGCAGAAGTAAAGCTGTCAGACCGGGCGTGAGTCGTGCTTCGGTAGCTCAGTTGGTAGAGCACTTGCCCGCGAAAGGCAAAGTTCCCGAGTTCGAGTCTCGGTCGGACACACAGTTTTAATCTGCCAGGAACTTTCAAAATCAAATATGTTCATTTCTTTAGAGTACCAGCAATGAGTTCAGTAAAATGGTAGTTTCATCGACAGAATAACTGAAAGGAACGAAATAAATTTCTGAAAAGTCTACCTAAATAGTCCCATTCGGCTGCTTTCTTCAGCGTTGTAAGAAAACTACCGTAATAGGTCCTGATTTCGTGCTCGTGCATTAACAAAAAAAAGGAATTAAGGTATTAAGGAAGTACAATTTCTCATGCAATACTCTTATGAGTAGACCTGTGTTAAGATTAGAGAACTACTTGAACAAAGGTAAAACGAACTTAAGCAATACTGATGATATTCAATATTGCTTGAATAACAGTTGTACGATGGCTTCACATCAGTTATCCTAAAACGAACCTTTTATTCGGATGAGTATTTGTTGACATTCTTTACTCTCGTAATGTAATGTGAGATATGAAAGAGGTAGTTGGCATAATTAAAGGTGATGGAAGCAAGATAAGAAAGAACTACCAATCGAGAATGTTATTCTAACTGGAGGGAGACGTAAGTAATCAAATATCGGACATGAGATCAGCGATGAAATTAGGACCGGAATTGTTAAATAATTCTGCTGCCTCGGAAGAAGAGTAACGTATGGCGTAAAATGCAAAGGGGACATGAAAAGCACAGACAAAGAGGGTAATCCTAGTCAAAAGAAATTTACTAGTATCAGAAAGTTCGATATGCGGCCAAATCACGGGGAGCAAAATTCTCCGAACTAGTAGCCAAAGAACGTAACGCAGAGTGAAAACGAACAATATTAACAGTAAGCCACGCTTGACCAGCTTGAACTTCAATGTCAGTCAATGCAAAATCAACACGACCACCACGAAACACAGAAGTGCAATGTGGAAAATCAGTAATCTTGGCAGTATTAACATTCGTATAATAGTCAGTCTCCACATCTAAAAGAGTCACGTAAGTTCAAAATGGTTCAAATGGCTCTGAGCACTATGGGACTTAACATCTGAGGTCATCAGTCCCATAGAACTTAGAACTACTTAAACCTAACTAACCTAAGGACATCGCACACATCCATGCACGAGGCAGGATTCGAACCTGCGACCGTAGCAATGGCTAACTCTGAAGTATATTGTGTTGCCCTCAGGAAAAAATGCAAACGAACGTCTTCTCCATGACAACGCAAGGCCTCACACAAGTCTGCCCACCCGAGAGAAGCTCACGAAACTTGATTGGACTGTTCTCCCTCGTCCACCCTACAGCCTGGATCTCGCAGCTTCCGACTTCCATCTGTCTGGCCCAATGAAAGACGCACTCCGCTGGAAGCAGGACGTGGATGGTGGGGAGGCTACTAAGACCTGGGCTCTGACGTCGACCGTGTGGGCATACAGGGACTGGTGAGGTCGCGTAAGGGTGTCGCACTTGACGGAGATTATGTGGGAAAGTAGAGTTTCATAACCAAAGGAATGGGGAATAATATGGTGTATTGGAATGCTGATTAAAACCGACCTGCTTTCACAAAAAAAAAAAAAACATGTTGCATTACTTACTAAACGTCCTTCATATATAGAAAAGCACAAACTCCATTATGTAAGTCACATATAAGAGACTCGGAATAATTTAAGACGCCGCAAGATGCGTTATCGCGTATCCGTGATGAGGGAATGAACGTGTGCGGCACAATATTGTATGGAAGTGAATCATATGCTGTGGGAAAACCGGAGAAGAGGAGGATCGAAGCAGTTGAGCTGTGGTGCTAGAGAAGGATGTTGTAACTCAGACGCACTGATAAGAAATGTAAAGTTTCTCAACAGAATCGGCACGAAAAGGAATACGCGGGAACACTGACAAGAAGAAGGGCCAAGACGACAGGACGTCTATAACTTCCGTGGTACAAAATGTAGCAGTAAGTGGTAATAACTACAGGGAAAGACAGAGACTGGAGAACATTCAACAAATACTAAGAACGTAGGATGCGAGCACCACTGTGAGACGAAAAGATTGAGACAGGAGAGGAAGTCGAGGCGGAGCGCATCGTATGAGTCACGAGACTGGTTACCAAAAATACAACAAGCAGACAAACAGCTTCCTCTCCTGAGAGACCGTCTAGTACTCAGTGTCGATATCCTCATTGGACTGTTGTTACCCTGCTGTTTTGTTGAGATTTATTTCAGAGGCGTGCTTCAACCACCGCTGTTTCTCTCTCGGCAATTAGTAAAGTATAGGCGTAAGCTCAGTGCCGAGATGCGGCTAAAAGCTTTCTCGTAGAGCAGGCGTCGAGCATTTCTTGCCCAGTATCCATTGCCTCGGATAGCAACAGTGTCAGAGGCAGAAGGTAATTACTCGCTGTTCCCCAGATGCCACTTCCCAGAAGACGGGCGTGCGGCGGTGTCGCGGGGCCGTTTGAAGGTGTTACAAACGACACCGACGCCGCACGTCGCGTCCAGGTACCAGCCCGGCAGGCGTTCTCTCCGCCAAAACAGGAGGCGTCCGGGAGCGCGCGGCCCGCCGCTGCAGCAAGTGTCGCCGCGCCGCGCCAGGTGAGGTGAGAACCGCGCCGGCTGCGCTCACGTCGCGGCCCGGCCAGCCTTGTACGGCAAGAAGAGCGCTCTCGGCCGGCAAGAAGTGCCGCCGGCGTCCACTTTTGTCCCCGGCCCCGGCAGACGGCGCGCCGTGACGGAAACGCGTTCAGCTCTCTGCATTTTCGCGCCGTGTAGGATTTCGGAGCAACCGTTAGACGGCGGGGAAGCTTCCCACGCTCTCGCTGACTGATGAAGGCGATAGTACCCCACTCTCACAACACACACACACAGCTGGCACATCGTAAAATAATAAAGCCGAATGTGTAGGAGCGCGCTTGAGAGTTCACTTGCCTCTCGTAAACACTCGATGTCGAAGATTATCTCTTCTTCTTCTGTGGCTCTGTCGTTAATTGTGAACCTTGGCCGCTTAAACTGTTCTACACCTTTTATCACGATCCATTGGTCGAGCTTTACATCCACAGGTCGCCACCATACCTGCTGATGACGATCACCTGGGGTAATTGAGAAACGTGATTCATCATCACCGATGACGACGCAGCCGCATTCGTCAGCCGTTCGGGTGTCCCCGCCGTGGCACCACTCCAGACACAACTGTAGCTGTCTGTGTCCTCATGGGACTACTGTAACTCGCCAGGCTGGACGCTGCTAGTCTCTGGCCGTTGGCGCCGGACGACACACAATGCCGCAGGGATTGCGTAGCTTGTTCTCGGATGTCAGGTGCAGATTTCAAAAGGGCTACAATGTACCTGGTGTAGAGTAGCCAAATTACCGTAGACTATCCGACGTAAGCGGAGGCTACGGTAGTTTTCCTAGTAGCTTTGGTCAGTTAACGGAATTGCGTAATCTGTACTTTACGTGTGTTGCACACCTATTGGTCGTTACCCCAATTCGATTGCTCTGTTTGTATAGGCTATCGGTGTCTTACTAGCTTCACCTAGAGACCGGAAGCGGTTAAACTGAATACGGATATATAAAGGGACACGTAACCTACGGAACATTTTTGTTCTACGTAGTTATTCTCCAGTCTATTCGCTAGAAATATAAAATATTCACAGCGAAATTGAAGTTGTCATTGTTTAACTCAGATTCTACTTGAAAACTGTTTATTTGTAACATCAAACAGAGCGATGTTGTAGAAAAAATACAAAAACAAGGATTTATCATACAGCGATAGAACGCAATTTCCTGGAAAAAATGTATAATTTAAAAAATCTAAAACTAAAACATATCAAATATTACTTCAATATTTCGTCGAGCTTATACGAAGATGTTTCTGTTGTTGCTAAACAACTTCCGCAGTTGTCAGTTATAAAAGGAAACTCTTGTCTTTTTGAAAATGTGAAGAACATGGTATTGAAGAAAATAAAACAATAATTACATGCAATTTTTGTGTTTGTGCACGTAAACTGTACTTTCGCAAAAGTACTGTTTTGCGTACATAAAATCACAGAGGTTGTGCGAGCAGCTAACTTTGTTTTTTGCTTATAAAATGCAATTTACATTTTGTAAGGATATAAAATACACAATGGAGTAACACTGAGCGATGCGCGGTTCCAATTACGTGCAAAGCAAACAATCACTTCCTCTCTCACGTTTTTTTCGCTACCAATGCTGCCAGTACTACCGGTAACCCCACGGTTTAGTACGCCATCTATGTATCGTGCCAAAACATCGAACCGCAGTTTTAGTAAAGAGCGACTGTAACTTGGAACAAGGCATGGCGATCCCCCCTTGCTGTAGTCAGACGTGGTCGACCGCAGGCTTTGACGACGAGTACGAGGCCCCACGTTCCCACGGTGTGCGACACGAGGGTGCTGTTAAACGTGAACGCCCCGCGTATCTGGATACGGCACGATTCGATTAGCCAGGCAAAGGGAGACCCACGATGACACCGCTTTCAAGCTGTGTCACGTGCGGATGACTCTGTCCCACGCGTTCACGTGACGTCTGTGTGTCCTTTACAGTGATGTCTCCAGATCTGTCGCGGTTCACGCACACTGTATTGGTGGCAACAACACTGAACACGAACAACACTAATGCCGTTGTACTTGTCACAGACTACTGGAGCTCTAATCATTTCCATACCCGCTGATGTTGTGTACGGTACGAAGTTACACTCACATCCGACCGTGTCTTCTGCGTGCTTCACTTCTATGTTGTCAGGCAGTATAACGCCACATTCTGTGTAAATTCCGCTTCATCCATGGATCAGACGCAAGCTCTGAACTGCGGATCTGCTGCGCTGCGGTTTAGAATCCTCTGGCAACTTAGAATCATCTGACAACCGTGCAACCGTGGTTTTGTGCCCTAAGAGCTGTAAGTAATATTGTTACAGTAACTGCTCGTGTAGAACAGGCATTGCAGGGAAGTAGTTTATAGCTTTAACATCTCTAATTCTTCGTACACTTATTTCAGGATCGTCTTTCATTCGCTTTTGCGTAACCGGTGTGCAAACTGTGTGAGATCTAGAATGATTTCTTGTCCGTGAAAGTAAGCTACTGAACAGTTTTTTTTTCATTTTTTTAGGTGGAATGAGATGTTTAGAATGTCGTCCAACGTACATGGTAATGACAAGTGCCTGGCAGTTAATTCCGTTGCCTAAGTTATAGCAGGTCATAGCAGAACACCACTATCCACGGAATCACTAATCCTCTTCTAATGCCAACACAACATGAATATAATCTGTAG
Organism: Schistocerca americana; assembly: GCF_021461395.2. NCBI lineage: Eukaryota > Metazoa > Arthropoda > Insecta > Orthoptera > Acrididae > Schistocerca > Schistocerca americana. The sequence goes on along the minus strand of NC_060120.1, from coordinate 5,897,126 downwards.
AGAATGGCTAATGAAGGAGAAGGTTGAATGTGCTATGTCTGTCGACGCTCCGAGAGTCAGAGGACTAAGTACAGTGACAAACACAACTAATAAGAGAAACCGTAAAAAAGTCGAAAGGTGTACACCACACGGTACCGTTGTCAACACAAACAAAACTGTCCATATCTCAGCAAGTATATATAAGATCTGTTTTTACCAGTGTTATCTCTGTAAGGATATGGGAAAGATGTGGAAAAAAAAGAAAAGAATCTGGATTATTGTAGTAAGAATTTTTCGAACATCTAGCTTGTTTGTAACATACTGTGACTGACTTTTGGCAACCAGTAGACAGTGTGGTATGGCATGGAAACCTTTTTCCAAAATATAGAAAAATGCATTTGTGTACTTCCTTGAGCCTGCCATTTGCATATACGTGTGTGTGTGTGTGTGTGTGTGTGTGTGTTTGTCTTTCATAGGAACACAGTGACAAAATATGTACTTACGGAACATCGGACCAGGTTTGTCATTAGATCAAGGAATTCCTAGAAAATACAATCCAATACGTCGTTCTTAACGAGCCGAAACTGTCAGATGTAAAATTAACTTCGGGAATATCCAAAGGGGGTTAGTGATCCGCCCACTATGCTGGGTGTAAAAAATCGATAGTAATAAACTTGGTGTGGAACGTGTCAGAAGCGTCTGTTGCTAAAGCATGTATGCAGGGAAGTAAGACTTCGGGAATGCAGAGAGTGAAGCTGTGTCTGTGAAATAAAAATGGGTCGATTAAGGTTTTTGTAAGGAACAATCTTAATGTAAGACGTTTCATTCTCTCCCTCGAAGGGCACAGCGAAATGTTTGAGACCATGCCCCTATTAGAGCATCTTTTGAGCCAAATGCGAGGCGAGTCGGTAGTGGGACGTCAGTGGTCATATTCGGGAATATTTGACAGGGGATTTCCAGTTCCTGCGGGGGGTCTACAAAGAAGAGAAACCTCCGAAAACCATGTTTGGAACCGCGATATTAGAGCTAATTTTTTTTCTTTCAGGAAAAATTCGTCTCAGGCAAAAGTGTGAAAACCTAGTGAGTGTTTGAATATCTGTTCATGTGAGTACGATGAAATTTCCTAGTCTGGTGATTAAATTGTGAACTAATACCAACCCAAGTTATACTTCTAGAGGAAGTGGACTCAACTCTTCCTACTTAATGAAATCGAATCGTGGTAATACAGGACGAGCAAGTGCAATGTTCGTTACTTTCACAAAATAATAAGCAATCTGTCTTTGTGTTTGGCCACTGTGTTCATGGACAATTGCGACACTATGAACGTAACCAACTGAGTGTACAACAGGTTGCATTCATCTTTAATGGTGCATCTAACCAGAAAAAGTTAAAGTATCTTGAAATTTAAGTGAAGTATGCATGTAACAGGAGTTAATTTGGCCTGTATGCTTCAATAAATTAACAACAAATTGGCAGAGACCAAAGTTAACTGTATGTTGTATTAACCAGACAAAGAAACGCTAACACATTGGGAGACACCAAAATTTAGCTAGACGACTGCATGGAGATTAAAGCACCAAGTTCCTTATCTGTGCAGTTCACGAATGTAAAGTTAAAGAATCAAAAATTACAGTCTACAATAAATCAAATCGACAACACAAGTTTCGTGTTAGAAACAAAACAGAAAGCGAGCACCTCAGAATATGGATCGTGCTAATACAGATTGCGAACTTAAATTTCCTCAAGAATAGCAAAGTGCGACGAACAACTCCAGACAGCAGCTAGGACGCGATCCTTTCAGAATTACTTCTCCAGACAGTAGCCGGCCACCAAATTGCCTGACTTCCTTGCTCCTTCCCAACTCCCCCACTTCAAGAAACTCGACACGGAGGGGACGACTCCTTGCTGGTGCCAGTATGATGGGCTAAACTCACGAAAAAACAAAGGAAATCACACCTAAATTCCCCTCTTTTATGTACAAGACTTACTTTTTAACAGCAAATTGATACTGGGTCGAAGCACTGTCTTCACGATTGGTCACCGTTACACGGCAAGAATATTGTCTAGAGCGAAACAATTCTATTGGCTGAAGCAGATTTTTAGAGCGAATGCAACTTACTCACCAGCGCTGGTCGGATGGTGGTGCTGTGTCTTGCTCTTTGATGTTCGCACAGAAATGAAAAAAAATGTCGTGCCCATTTACTGTCTGGGACATTCTGGGCGGCCGTAGCGTTCAGTGACCACATTGGCTGTAGGCACTGGTCGGGCTTTCAAAAGCCGAAGGAGCTGGTCGCTACCCGACTTCCACAAAAACTGCCCGTATCCCCAAAGGATACCTTCAGAGATTCACAGACTGCTTTCTGCCGGCTAAAGAGGCCGTGTAGACGTTTCTAGCAGCTCATGATCCCCGCGTGGAGGGCATAAGGCTACCTTTCCAAACAGAAAACAACCGCGAAGTAGAGACAGAAAATGAATTAATATCGCATGGCGATATGTGACAGTAACGTCACAACGAAATTCAAGCTGATGAAGCGTACCAATATAGTGCTTTCTCGTCTTTTACAAACAACCGTACATTGATGCGAAGCTCATCTTTAGAGCAGGAAGGAAGAATGTGGTCTGGAATCCTGAGCTAAGTCGTATATTTATCCCGCAGTAATTGAAGTTAAGTACACTTCTCGTTCATTAATATGCACGTCTGCAAAATATGTGGCTCCTGTGTTTAAAGTGTTGCCTCGCCTTCGAGGTGAGCGCTCTTACTCACGCATATGGCCCTCTGCGTTCACCTTGCAGTGCAGTTTGCCTTCCCGTGTTCCCCTCGTCCCCGTGAACCGGTTGTGTTTCCTCCTGGGCGGACCACCTGGCACGCCTGCGGCCTCGGCCCCTAATAGGATGCTCCAGTACCCCGCATACAATTACCGCCTCCAATTGCGAAAAGGCGTCCTTTCACTGTCTCTGCTGGTAAATGGCTGTTTCCTGCAATTAAGTGGCCTCTTCCCCGATGTAGCGTAATCGTAATTTAGTTGGTTCTTTTTTCTTCTGTTTTCATTCTAATGATCTTTTTACGTTATATACATAATTTTGTATAAATATTTGCTATATTTTAATTTTATTTTTGCGAATAATATTATCTAGATCGCTGTAAGGAACATTTTTATGTATCACGTTAGTGACCTGTTTTGCCTAGTGCTATCATCAGATACAAAACTTAGAGCTCGTGAAAGAGAGTTCTGTGTCATTTGCAGTAAAACATAAGGGAAGATTGATCAAGGGTGGCCGGCCGAAGTGGCCGTGCGGTTAAAGGCGCTGCAGTCTGGAACCGCAAGACCGCTACGGTCGCAGCTTCGAATCCTGCCTCGGGCATGGATGTTTGTGATGTCCTTAGGTTAGTTAGGTTTAACTAGTTCTAAGTTCTAGGGGACTAATGACCTCAGCAGTTGAGTCGCATAGTGCTCAGAGCCATTTTGAACCATTTGAACCATCAAGGGTGCACATCGTCCAATCTTTCCTTCGTTGGCTGCACTTAGCGGGAAAATGGCATTGACAAGCCATTGTAACTGTGCGTTGTGGTGTAAAGAGCAGACACTTGCTAGTGCTGCTGTATTCTTTCTTGGTGTTCACATAAAAAAAGGGACATACGTACCTCGTAATTTAAGCAGTTTCATGCGAACACTCACTACCGTTTACTTTTTTGCATTATGGGAATTGGGGGTCCACCTTGATGAAGACACTTTTGTTTTTCACTTATTTATTCCCAAACTAGTTTCAGCTACAAATATTGCCATCATTAGTGGATTCTTTAATTCTCAAACATTCAGAGGTAGCATAGTTACAAAATATTGTAAAACAGTTAAAGAACCGAATGATGATAGCCATATTTGTCGCTGAAAGTAGTTTGGAAATAAATAAACAACAAAAATCTTTTGCATCAGGGCGGACCCACAGCTCCCATACGGTTGTTTTTGTGTGCAAACATGGAGCAATGGATGAGTTCCAAGATAAAATTCTTGTTTTTTGCATTACGTGTTAGGTGAACATTGTAGTGCTCCTGTAGCCATGGGGTAGCAGCTCTCTGCCATGCGATGGGATCTGATGATGCGCTTGCCAACTGCAGTGCTCACCACACCGGAACTTCAACAGATGCTCCTTCTGTCGTGCAGCAACAGTAGAGCAGGAGCGGTTTGGAGTGGCGCGTCCTGGCGTTTATTTGGCGAAAGATTTTGCACCTTCTTGTGCAACAGCTGCAGGTCATACGGGTATAATTACGCGAGTGATGGTAGTAGTCCTACGAAGGAACTTCTTTGGGAGTGCTAGAATTCATTGCCACAAGTGTGCAAAGAGACACGTCCGTTTCTGACATGTGACTTCTGCCAAAGCGGGTGGTCCAGAGATCTGAAACCCTCTTCTCAACACCGGTAAAGAACGCTCTCGAACAGATACTGAAGGAGGAGCAGAAGAACCGAACGGAAGAGAGAGAAAGAAAACAGATCTTCTAGAACAGAAAAATACATCGTTCTGTAAAAAGGAAATTGATCGTAGCTCCTTACAAGATGGATTCAGTAAAAAACTATATTTCCCGAGGATTTTGATTATGACTGTATACGGTGTGATAACTGTAAAAAATGGTGGTAAGATAATTTAGTGGTTTCTCAAGATATGAGACATCTCTGTGAATATAGCAGAAGAACTTCACGTGCGAAAGCTTGCCCGACCGAATGCGTGCTTTTACCCGCGTGTGCGATTTTGCTCTCTCACTCTTACTGCCCGACGCTCCCCTATAACGAAAGGGCATCAGTTCAGACGAGTAGATGTTATTCCACCAAAAACTGAACTTCCTTTCACTAGTTCTAAGTTTTGAATGTATCGATGGCAGTGGCCGAAATATGTCACTAATGTAATGATTAAAAAATACATTAAACGATTCGTTTAAGGAGTTTATTACCTGCATTAATAAAATATTTTTATAATCATCATTCATTTGATTCGACGCTGTCCTCCATTTTTTACGTCCATCACCAGGTCTTTCCTCTTTGCGTAACTGTTACACCCAATTTTATGATTATACTACCCTGACGATAAAGTAACTGCTTCCCAGTTTTCTAAAGGGATTTCCTCTGGCGGATTTTATCCGATGGTTGCTACTTGACAATGTTCCAATGAAAGCACCGAGAGAAGCTCAGAAAATATTTTCGAGCTTTTACAATAATCATATATTTGATACATAATGTTTTATTCATGACCGTATCTCAATACGCATCGCGAGCTTTCCGTCAAAAAAGTCGCTCCTCCAGCATCAGTCTGCATAATACATTTCCAGGTTAAGTGCATTCATTCCAAAATTCTGTTTCAAAGAAACTATCGACTTACGCGAATTGTTAATTGATATTGACTTTCAGGGTCTCTGTTAAATTCTCATTTTGTTTCCATTTCTATTTATTTTACAACTAGGAAGGCTTTATGCTAAATTTTGAACGCTCTAGACATTATACCATTCCCCGTCCCTCCACCACTTACAGCGGAAATGTTAAATGTGAGAAATGTCTAAAGCTTTCAGATGACGGAGAAACGTCGACCGTCGAAAACTAGAAATCGCTCTTCTGTTTGAATTGCCGTCTCTAAGATAGATCGTGAAATGAGACAGCGTACGTTGCTTTTTTTCCAGTAATCAAGTGAGAACCGTTGTGGCGAAAATAAGCAAGAAATTTGTTTCTGTCGTGAACAGCTAAGGTGACAGCAGTAGCGTCTCATTAAAGCCTCACATTCATCAACTATTAGAGGTGGACAGGCGGAGATCGTATTTCATGGCAGTCTCAACGTTTTTGCCAGGCGCACGTATGCGTCAATGACAAAAGTCGATCCTTTCAAAGTCGATGTCTATAATTCTTTCTCCTTTCATTTACAGGTGAGTGCCGCACATCCAGTCGAGTCGCTTTTGCAGCTGCTGTGGAATCGCCCTTGCACTAGCGACGTATCGACTGTAGTCGGGCGTAGAACTTGTTGCTGTTCGTACGCCTGGAAGGCGGAAACCTGGAGTTCCATCGCGCACCCTCTCTTGCTCTCCTGCGGACGGTAAGTTTACTGACGTAATTAACCTGCTCGGAAGTAACATACCGTTTCGGCTTACTTATGCATGAGAAGTGTCTGGAGTCGTTTGTTTTTGTTTCGTTTACGCTCATTACTGTTCTGATCCTTTAAACTGAAACGTGCCTACAACAGCAGACTTTGTCTCTCCGAGAAATATTTTCTTCTGACTAAAGTAATGAAATGTTGGGAGGTGATATTTGAGGAACTATTTCTAATTCATGAAAGATGTTTTAGTTGCGAATCCGTTATATCCATTAATTTCTTGATCTCGAAAAGATGAGAAACGTCAAGCCAGAGACTATTCCTAAAATGAACAAAACCTCATATTTGACAATGAGCGTGCAGGAATGCTGCCTGTTCTGTTGAAAAGAACTTGCCTTCATTCAGCGTAAGCGGTTTAGGGAAACTACGGAAAGCCTACATCTTAATGTCCAGATAAGAAATTGAATGTAACTAGAACGCGTTCTGTACATGCCTGTCAAAGTGTAATAACCGTTTCATCTTGGAATGGTTTACCACAGCAGGGAACACGACTGGAACAAGACGAGAGGTCAGATCGATCCTCATCAACCTGAAAGGCTTTTCTCTGATACAGTGTGCTCATATGAAACGTGTAATACAGTAAGGGAATACTTTTAAAAACTGTTTTTTATGGTTTTCTGGCCTTCATGCAAAACAAAAGAAACACTGGTTTTCTGCTAAAGGGTTTAACCATCAATAAATACTAGTAGTCATGCAGTAACTTATAACATTATTTTTAGTCTGCACCCCAGCAAATCTAAAATCTAAAGTGTTCGCTATGAAATATAAAGTATTTTCGATTTTATGTCATTTCCGATTAATCAACGACACACGTACTACACTTCCAATGCGCTAAAATACAATAGAAGATGGTGAATTGTTTATTCATAAGAAAATGAATTTAAGTAGGTAAACAATGAAAGTAGATGAGAAGATTTCACCATATTTGGATTTTATTGGCATATTTTCCGATAGAAATTCGCCATGTGTATCTGTCAAATCTCATCTGCCTCTGCGTTGTAACACTGATCCTGTGGACACCTAGGGTCTCATTGTTAACTATTTAGTTTACTAGGTTTTCTTCTTTCGTTACAGTTTCTTACCCTTAATTTTGGAAAATCAATCTAATTCTCTTATATACGTATACTCTCGATTAACATGAAACATTACAAAAAGAGTGAAATAACTGTTACTACTATACATATTTACTACCAAATGCTAGAAATATATCTGTGTCTACAATGCACTGTAGGTGCCAAATTGTGTACTTCGTGACATGAAAGCAAGTCACTCATCTAAACAAATCTAACGTTGAAGGTAAGTGGTCGAACAAAATCTCACTTCTTAGGGTAGAGTGGAGAAATGAAAGATTGCCAGCTTGTCCAGACACCTATATGATGCATCATGATGGAATGTATCCTATCTGAGGTTTACTACTTGCAACTTGAGGTTACTGACGGATTTCATTCTTTTTGTCTGACTGCAAAAAGAGGTGGAGAGAAAACATTGTATAAAAGCGTGAAAAAGTTTTAGACGTACCTGTCTCCTTTTCCTTGGATTTACTTCCGCCGTACTAAGACCGCTGTTTTATGTTCGTTAATTTGTTTTTGTGGCGGGATGCCCTACACTCTCGCTAGCCAGAGGGACGGATGACGTGACCGCAGACTATGACTTTGTTCTTTGTGATATCGTATTTCACTGTTTGCTTATCTTATTTTGTGAGGCGGAGATGGGAACTAGGTCATCATTTGCATAAGCGAATTTCTTAGCATGTGCCTAATCGGATTTCTTAAAGTATTTGTCGTACTTTCTAGAACCAGTTAAACACTTTCCGTAGAGCATTACATGCGGTGCCCATTGCGTACAGTTGTGCATATGATATTAAACGATGATCCGAACCCAATTCAAAACATACAAGACAAGTCAACGAGGAACGCTGAGAAGCTAGAAGCAAGCAATCAGACAAGTACACAGGATACTTTTCTCGTTAGAATTCTCGATACGAAGCATATGAAGAACAGTTTCTGTTGCTCTCGTACGAGTCAGTTGACTCCAACTCTAGCAAGATATCAAAAAAGGAAACAACACAGAATCAGAATATCTAAAAGTAATCAAGACTTTTACCAAAGAACTTTGAGTGCATGTTGGAGCTTCAAACCAGCTAATGTTCCAGTCGTTTTTCTAGCTAAGTCCTAATTGTCAGAGAATTCCTGTGCAGGTCCTAAGCTGATAATCACTTAGCAACCTAAGTTTCCTTTCTTCCACAGCGATTCTTCAATGTTTGTCATGATGTTCTGATGTTAACCGTGACAAATGAATAGTAGAAAGGACGACTGCGTCTCCCGAAGGAGCGGACCATCTGTGCGTGGGTTACGTAACGCGGCAGCTCTTGAGGCGGCGTGTCAACATAAAGGCGGCCGTCGGCACACATGGCGCTTTCTAAGGGCGCTAATGAGCCGCCCAAACAGCTGCCGCCGCGGGATTTCCGCCCGTCCGCGCACCCCGCTTGCCGCCGTAGCCGTGAAGGGACGGCCGAATAATTAACTTGTGACGCAGCGCGCTTTCAGCCTGGCCGATAGCCCCGCGCGACCACCCAAGAGACTCGAGGGCAGTCTTCCAGTGCCGTGAGTAATGACATTTGCGCCGGAATATGTTGATTATGCGGCCGACACTCTTTATACGGGCACAATTATCGACACGTGGTTCAAATTTATGCTAGGCCACTTGCTCGAAAATTACTGTAAAGGAAAATGAAAATCAGGGAAACGCTGATTCTCGGCACTGAATGTTCAAATATTTCACTTTACTTCCTTTATCGAGCCCCGGCTCGCCGGCCGTTGTGGCCTTGCGGTTCTAGGCACGAGAGTCTGGAACCGAGCGACCGATGCCTCGGGCATGGATGTGTGTGATGTTCTGAGGTTAGTTAGGTTTAATTAGTTCTAAGTTTTCGGCGACTGATCACCTCAGAAGTTAAGTCGCATAGTGCTCAGAGCCATTTGAACATTTTTGAGCCCCCCGCTCACCTCTCTCTATCTGTCTTTCGTGACACTGACTCCTCCGACGTAATACCGTGTGCTGAATTTAATTACTTACCTGTCGATAAACTAAACTCAGTATCATAATTATGATCTGTAGCTGTGACAAGAAATAAGTCTGTTTCACAATTACACTGTACTTCCTCGGTGAAAAATACGTCAACATGATCATTTTAGTTCGTGGTCCTCTTTACTTACAGTGATTTATACACACACCAAAAAAAGTTTTACATCACCTCTGTTGCGAGCGTTCCAGAACCTGTACAGAAAATTGGAATAGAGATCGACATAAACATCATTTCCGCCTTTTTTTGGTGCTCATGAAAACCACACATTGCATTTTGTACCACCATACAGCGAGACCTTCAGAAGTGGTGCTCCTGATTCCTGTACACATCGGTACGTCTAATAGCCAGTAACACGTCCTCTTGCACTGATGCATGTCTTTATTCGCCGTGGCATACTATCCACGAGTTCATGAAGGCACTGTTGGTCCAGATTGTGCCACTCCTCAAAGGCGATTCAGCGTAGATCCCTCAGAGTGGATGGTGGATCATGTTGCCCATCAATAGCACTTTTCAATCTAACCGAGACATATTCGATAAGGTTCATGTCTGGAGAACATGCTGGCCACTCTAGTCGAGCGATATCGTTATCCTGAAGGAAGTCATTCACAAGATGTGCACGATGGAGGCGCGAATTATCGTCCATGAAGACGAATGCGTCGCCAATATACTGCCGATGTGGTTGTACTATCAGTCGGAGGATGGCATTCACTTATCGTACAGCCGTTACGGCGCCTTCTATGATCACCAGCGGCTTACGTCGGCCCCACATAATGCCACCACAAAACAGCAGGGAATCTCCACCTAGCTGCACTCGCTGGGCAGTGTGTCTAAAGTCCGCCCTGGTAGCTGAGTGGTCAGCGTGACAGACTGTCAATCCTAAGGGCCCGGGTTCGATTCCCGGCTGGGTCGGAAATTTTCTCCGCTCAGGGACTAGGTGTTGTGTTGTCCTAATCATCATCATTCCATCCCCATCGACACGCAGGTCGCCGAAGTGACGTCAAATCGAAAGACCTGCACCAGGCGAACGGTCTACCCGACGGGAGGCCCTAGCCACACGACATTTCCATTCTTTTTAGTGTGTCTAAGGCGTTCAGCCTGGCTGAGTTGCTTCCAAACACTTCTCCGACGATTGTCTGGTTGAAGGCATATGCGACACTCATCGGTGAAGAGAACGTGATGCCAATCCTGAGTGGCCCATTCGGCATGTTGTTGGGCCCATACGTACAGAGCTGCATGGTGTCGTGGTTGCAAAGATGGACCTCCCCGTGCACGTCGGGAGTGGAGTTGCGCATCATGCAGCCACTTGTTGACAGTTTGAGTCGTAACACGACGTCCTGTGGCTGCACGAAAAGCGTTATTCAACATGGTGGCGTTGCTGTCAGGGTTCCTCCGAGCCATAATCCGTAGGTAGTGGTCATCCATCGCAGTAGTAGCCCTAGGGTGGCCTGAGCGAGGCATTTCATCGACAGTTCCTGTCTCTCTGTATCTCCTCCGTGTCCGAACAACATCGCTTTGGTTCACTCCGAGACGCCTGGACTCTTCCCTTGTTGAGAGTCCTTTCTGGGTCAAAGCAACGATGCGGAGGCGATCGAACCGCGGTATTGACCGTCTAGGCATGGTTGAACAACAGACAACACGAGCCATGTACCACCTTCGTGGTGCAATGACCGGAACAGATCGGCTGTCGGACCCTCTCCGTCTAATAGGCGCTGCATATGCATGGTTGTTTACATCTTTGGGCGGCTTTAGTGATCCTTGAACAGTCAAAGGGACTGTGTCTGTGATACAATATCCACAGTCAACGTATATCTTCAGGAGTTCTGGGAACTGGGGTGATGCAAAACTTTTTTTATTTGTGTACAAATACACAGAAAATTAAGAGTAGAAAAGAAAACAATATCTTTTTACAACATAACACAATGTTGTAGCGGGAATAGAGACGATTTCCGAAATTGACTGTCCCAGGCGTCTAGCTCCAACTACCATTCCGCTTTCGAAATTTGTTACTTCCCGTAGATTGGCCATAATCAAACGGTTCAAATGGCACTACGGGACTTAACAAATGGCTCAAATGGCTCTGAGCACTATGGGACGTAACTTCCGAGGTCATCAGTCGCCTAGAACTTAGAACTAATTAAACCTAACTAACCTAAGGACATCACACACATCCATGGCCGAGGCAGGATTCGAACCTGCGATCGTAGCTGTCACTCGGCTCCAGACTGTGGCGCCTAGAACCGCACGGCGACTGCGTCCGTGTTTGCGTTTGCTCAGTGGGGCGATAATCTGTATCCATATCAGCCTGGAACCGCATTAGAGATACTGGTCCATCAGTTGTTCGCAGCACTTTTCGAAGGGTGGACCGTGGAACGTTGAGCTACAGTGACACAGCTCGTGCTCTGCTCGACGAACGCACATTTCGTCCCGCATTCTCAGCCGTGTTGCCAGGAACTCCTTCAACAGTTGTGGCGCAGGTGGCCGTCGGCCTTTCCTAGGAGCAGTTCACGAATCACCAGTTAATTCGAACTTCCGAATCGTGTTCTTCAAGGCTGGTGTGAAAAGACGACACGACCTCTCCGTATTCCTCTAACGCGTCTTCACTCGCGAAGACCTGCGACAGTATTGCTGTTGCTTTGAGAAAACAGCTTTGTGGGCAAAGACGTGCTCACCCTGTGCGTACCCGTGAAGCAGCACACCGGTGCTCCTCCTGCGTCGCCTAACGGCAAATCGCGACACAGACACTGCTAATAACGGAAATCCTGCAGATACATGTCTGAACATCGTTCCTATAAAGATGGGTACACATAGGGCAAATAGTTTTCCGCCTTCACTGGTTCAAGTAACGGAAGCTTCGTTATTACTACCCTGTAATTCAGTTTATCCATTTCAACGAAACGTACACAATGCGTCCACCTTAAACAGCCGTATAATTAAAACAATTCCACAGATGAAGCTGACACTTGATTTATATAATCGCGCCATAAAAAGTTCAGAAAAGAATGGAAGCATCTTACAGCTTGGTACAGTATCTGTACAGAGATGAAGAGGCTTGCACAGGACAGACCAGCAGGGACAGCTGCAACAAATCAGACGTGCGGCTGGAGGCCACAGCAACAAGCTCTGGAGCGATCTGCGCGCTCTGCGCGGCGGATGGCTCAGCGAAGGGGCCCGTGTTCGATTCCCCTCCGGGTCCGAGGTCTTCGCGCTCGGGGACTGTGTGTTGTGTTGTCCTTAAGTTCGTATCGTCGTCATTGACATTGCACTGTTGAGCTGTCTGAATGCGCACCTCCCTAAAGACAAAAAACTGGAAAGAGAACTCTAAATCAAATATAAACCTATTATTATACGGATCAGCTTGTATCAGGCCGACAATTTCCATATTGACCTTTTGGTTGGGCTACCAGAACTACAGAATAGCTCGTTTAAATACAATGGAAAATAAAAGACACTAATACTCAAAATAAGTTAACTCGGTTTCCAAGGACGCGTAATCGTTGCAGAATGTAGCTGAACAGTGGACAAACTACGGCAAGTTTCACACATGGAAAAAAATGTGTAATGTTACCACTCTCATTATCGAAAGCTTTCTCTCTCTGCTACTGGTCTACAGGTATTCAACTTTTTCTTGAAGGCTTTCCTGTGAGAGGCGCTAAATCAAGACCGCTAATGTGGTTTTGTGGTGGCAGCAGTACGTGGTGCGAGCAAACACTGGGACCGTTAGAAGGTGCTAAAGCCGCGGCCTTAAATGTCGCCTGCCCGCCGCGCCGTACGATGTACTACAGTCATGCCTCGGGCACACAGCAATTACCCAGCAAATAAAGGAAATTTGCTTTCGGTGATGCGGTGTCCCTTGACTGTTTCAGCGTCAAAATATAGTGATAAAGCACAAATTACGCATTTACCTACTCGTAAAGCTTCCTTAAAGAGACACGGTAAAAATTCAAATGTGGCGCAGTACAACACCGTAATCAGCTGGAATATTTGTTCTCTAGTCGAGCGTTAATACTAACATTTGCCATCCGCTCAACTTTTCTCTATCTTTCTTTATTAATCCCTTTCCGCAGCATTCAGTTCGACGAAATCTGTGCCCAAGTGATTGGAGACGGCGCGCGGAACGGGCCAGCGTGGTGTGCTAAACAGTCGCCCACTCATGTAGTTACACGTTTATTTGTTTCACCTTTTTGGACGTTAACACTAATTTAATTCTTGTTCTTTTTTATATATAGATTTCAAACTTAGTATTTCAAACTGTACTTTACAATATAAATACAATTTTTTACACATAAACAGTTAATAGAAATTATAACCATCGCGCGCGTCTTCAGATGTGACTTCTTCAGAGGGAATGTAATAACACAACGTCTAAGCGTAGATATTGTCAACAAGAAATGGAATTGCAAGAAGAAATGCTCCCCTCGATCGAATTTCTAATAGGAAAATATCTACAACTCTAAAAAATTACTATTCCTGCATGGCATGGTAGTTTCGAAAGCATTGTGGTAGATGTAACGTCAGTTAGGACTGCGCGCCTTGCCACGTCGTTTCGCTCCGTACTTTGGGTTCTGCGCTTGCAGCCGGTGTTTCGCCTAGTGACGGTTTTCCATGCTTTTCGTAGTCCAGCAGTTGCACATTTTTTACCGTTACCTTTTGCTATATTTACTGGGTAATGAAAAAGTGTTTTGCTTCTCCGAGTGTATATTGTTTTTTGGATAAAGTAAATATTGAAAAGTGTTAAATCCTACATATAAAAAAAGGTTTAGCCCGACTTTCGTTCCCATGACTGTGACTCGTGATTTTTATGCTTGGTGCGCATTTGCTTCCACGAGATGGATTCGTCAAAGTACGGCAAGGGCGTAATATGGATGCTGTATCGCTGCGACAATTACATCATCGGTAATGGCATGGATGATCGGGTTTTTCTAGAATGAGACATTGCGTCTGTCCGTTTAGGGATTTATACAGTACGGATGTGAATCGTGGAGAGGAAGAGAAATGGAAAGGAAGGAACGGAAGTAGTTCGGCTGTAGTGTTTCTTGTGAGTAACAATAACTGATGATTTGGTAAAGAGGTACTAAAAAGGACATAGATGAGGAGAGACATGTGCCGAAAATTACCGTAGAAGAAGGCCTACTTGATAAAACATGTCACCAATGAGAATACCGTGAAGAGAATTAAAAACAAAACTCATCCGATTATCAATGCACACGTTTACTCAAAAAATGGCTCTGAGCACTATGGGACTCAACTGCTGTGGTCATCAGTCCCCTAGAACTTAGAACTACTTAAACCTAACTAACCTAAGGACATCACACACATCCATGCCCGAGGCAGGATTCGAACCTGCGACCGTAGCAGTCGCACGGTTCCGGACTGCGCGCCTAGAACCGCGAGACCACCGCGGCCGGCGCACACGTTTACTGTTATTCATCAGATGAGTTTACAATTGTGATGCTTTACTTGGCCGGTCAAGTTAGAAATGCAGGTCACGTAGTTTTTTGGTTCTTCAGTGCACTCTTTTTAAACTTATTGTATCTTATCTATAAGAATAATTTATTTATGAGTGAAGTCAGAAACGACCGAAAGAAACATTTTAAATATTATTATCATATTTATTTAAAAGTAATTGTGTCAACCGGGCGACCCACCATCAGCTGTAAAAGAAACAAATCGAATTTCAAGGTCTTACATAGCACTGTCAAATACTGCACTCTGACAACGTCTGAATAGAATTTTGGCAGAACTACAGACTAATCGTGATCCAGTCATCGTTTTGAAAAATCGACTGAAACATCGTAGCTCATCGTCGCACGTGTCATAACAGACAGCGCAGAGAGTCGTTTTGAGAGAGAAGCGACGAATCGGGGAGCGCTCGTCCGTCGGTCCAGGAGAGCCGAGGCGCGCACGTCGCCGGAGTCTGGCTCCAGGCGGCCTGCGAAATGTCAGGGTTCCGCCGGACACCAATTTCCCGTCCGCCGATGTCAGTGATCCGTCAGCTGTGGCCGAGAGAGCGGGGCCCGCGACATCATTTGAGAAGCACGGCGCTCCGTTAAGAGGCAACTTCACGGGTAACTCCACAGCTTTCGTTACCGAATACACGTTCCAGGTAGTCTAGACCGTGGCTGTGACAGAATAACGGATGGAGATATCTTGGGGTGTGAACTGCATGCAAACTAACAAACTGATTTCATAGAGCAGCTGTCCTCCGCCAAAAATGTATTTATTTTAAAAATAATTATAAAAAATTTAAGTAATTGTAACCTAACCGTATAAAGTACTAGAAAATTCCTATATCAGAGGTCTTCAGAAAAGAAGAAGGAATTTTCACACCTCGTACAATCAGTAATTCGCTTTGAACTGAAGATTACCCATGTTATTATTGCGTTAAGATTTTGAGAACAATTCACGATCAGCATAATTTATGACTATCTCCTCACCTAGTCATCGGCAACTCTAGCTCAGTATCTTTTTTACTTTTCCAAGCGTTGCTAAAACTGTCATTCCAATGACTAAAAACACAAATCATTTTCTTGAATTACCTATAGGCATACCTTTCCACGGTTAACTGTAACGGATTCAGGCGAGTATTTGGTTTCATACGCTGAGATGCGGAATGGTGATCTTCCGGCGCACAATAAAGAGTAGGGCAGCAGCTCACTAGGCTGAAATAACGATGAAACCGCATCGAATGAGTGAGCAGAAGTGCCAACGATCTGCCTATTTTCAACGGCCATACCACACTGACAACATTGGTTCCCGTCCATGACAACAGCTGAGCGTAGTCGGTTTGTTACACGGGCCAAGATGGATGTTGCCTCCCCACTCATTTGAGCGAGCGCAGAGCTGCTTCCACTCCAGAATCTCAGAAACACGACACGCAACTGATATTCTACATGTACATCTACGTCTACATATGCAAGTTTGTTTGCGTGGGCGTCATCAGCAGCAAGCATAGATTTTTTTTTTAAATAAAAGCTGCAAGGCGGTTTTTATTTACAAAACAAATGTATGTATGTTTGCATCTGTACTCCTCAAGCCATCTTACGTTGCCTGTCGGATAACAGTTTCTGTACCGCTGTCACTTTCCCCTTTTCCTATTCCAGTTATGGAGTGTTCGCGGGAAGAATGATTGTGGGTAAGCCTCCATGTAAGCTTGAATCTCTGTTATTTAAACCTCGTGGATTTGTCGCGAGATATATGTGAGAGGAAGTAATAACTAACGTTATCGGAACTTCAACAGTAAACCACGCCGTGATGCAGAGCTAAATGAACCTGGGGCGAAACGTGCTGCTCTTCTTTGGATCTCCTCTATTTACTCTATTAATCCTATCTGAGACGGATCGCAGACTGACGAGCACTCTTCGAGCAATGCTGGAACGAAGGATCTGTGGGCCGCCTCCTCCCTTGTGGGTGAACTACGCTTCCTGAGCATTCTTCCAAAGAATCCGTCCGGCATCTGCCTCAACTACGATTACTTTTATGTGGCAGTTCCACGTAAAGCAGCTCCGTACGCAAACTCATAGACATTTTCTGGATTTGACCACTTTCAGTGATTGTATTTCAGCAATATAATCAAACAATAATGGGTCTTTATGCCTGTTTATGCACAGTTTCCTTACGTTGAGGATCAACTACACATCCCTGCAACAAGCGCCGATCCTCTCCTGGCCTTCCTGCATTTCGCAGTAGTTTTGTAGCCCTGCGACTTCTCCGTATACAACAGCACCTGTAAGAAGCCTCGTGGAACTTGCTACATGATCTTCTATGTCGTTTATACACGTTGTGAAAAGTAGTGGTCCTATATTATTTCTTTGGAGTATCCTCGAAGTTTCCTTTACATTTATCTTTGTCTAGAATGACATGCTGTGTGCTTTTTAGAAACTCTTGAGTCCAATCATGCAGCTAGTCTGATATTTCGTATGACCGTTTTATGTTTATTTCCGGCAATGCGGAAGTGTATCGAACGTCTTCCCCAAACATAACAACACGGTATCAACCTGGGCGTCGATGTACGTTGATTTTTCGGTCTCATATGATTCTTCTTTCGGAATCCAAGTCGATTCCTACAGAGGAATGCTATAATACGCGACCATGAAATATGTTCCAAAGTTCTACAACGGACCGGCGTCACAGATATTAGCCTGCAGTTCTGTGCGTCTGTTGGAGGACCTTTCTTTAAAAAGCGGATGAGCTGCCCTTTTTTTCCAGTCATTAGGAACCCTCCGCTCCGCCACCGACCTATGCTACACTGCTGCTAGAAGTGGAGGCAGTTCTTTTCCATACTCTGTGTATAATTGTGTTGGTATCCTCCTTTCCTCTGTTCAGCGTTTTCGGTTGCTTTACTATCCCCTGATCACTTGTTTCGATATGTGTCGTTTTATCGTTAATGAAGCCATCTAAAGGAGAAACACCAGTTCGCTCTTCCTCAGTGGAACAGTTGTGCCTTCCACCATTTCTATATCATCATCACCGCATAGTATCTGGACACATTATTTAAATCGGTTTACTGATTTAATGTAAGAGCAAAATTTCGCAGGATTTTCTGTCAAGTCGGCAGGTAGAATTTTATTCTCGATTTCGGTGAACGCATCAGGCATCGCTCTTATTACACCAATTTTGACTTTATTCAGTTTTTATTTGTCTGTGAGGCTGTGGCTAAGTTTAAATTTGCGGTGAAGCTCTGTTTCGTAGCAGCTTTGTAGCACAGCTGTTGAACTAAGGGGAGATATCTGTGCAAGGCGTATTGTAGAGTTCTCTTGAACTTTGTCCACTGATGCTCGAAATTGTCAGTGCCGAAGATGAAGATTACGTATCGACCGCTCAAGTAATCTGAAATCTGTTTCTTGTCTCTCTTACTAAGCAGAAATATCTTCCTATCTTTCTTTTCGTTCCCATTTACAGCCGTATTCAGTGATACTGTGACGGCTTTATGGATACTTTTTCCCTGTTGCACGCAACTGAGTCGAAATGTTCGGACCTTTTGGGGACCAGAACATCTAATGCATTATTTTCACCAGTTGATTCTCTGATTAGCTACGGCAAAATTTTCACGTTCTAGTGGCGCGTGCGCACTCCTCTTCCTAGATCAGCCTGACCGTCTGAACCCTGAAACGAGGTTTTGCTTCTCAATCAGAAGAGTCCCTTAATACTCAACCTTGGCCAGCAGTAAATCTCAGCGAAAGAAAGCAATCTAAGAAAAAGGAAGTTAGCTCCAGCGGACCGCTCTGCACACCTATGGGAAGCGGAATACTACAGACATGTTTGGAAGCGTATAATTACATTTACGGTATTGGCATCACCAGTGTTTAACATAAAACTAACCAGCTTTACTCTTCGAGCAATCTGAATGCAAAAGTGTAACAGTTTTTTCACTTTCAGCTATGGGAAACCGTCATACGTAATTTGTCAACCGTTGGTAAACTACCCCTCAATACCTGGAAATGTTTCCTCTGAACATATAAAGTACCTGCATAGCTACACGCACAGTTGTTAGATGCAAAAAGAGGCCAATGTAGGGTGCTTATAAAACCCGGCGTTGACGCTGCCTGTTAGACGGCAGGTCGTGCTCACTTAGTTTGCATACTGCCAGCCTCCTACGACACTTTCCCTCCGTACCGTCTCGCCGTCTCAACTTGTTCAACGTGTTACACCACTGCAAGCTGTTACACCCACTCCACCACTGGAGCACACTCTACTTTCCACCTCCGCGGAATGGTTCCAGCAGGCCGTGAGTCCTCTTCAGCAGCCATATTACTACCCGTTAAGTAGATTAGAATTTGATTTGTGACTGTCATTCTGAATCTGATTAAAGTGCTAATCCCTGGACCCCAGGGATTGTTGTGGAGACGTACAGAAAATCTGGTTTCATTGATTTAATAGTTACCGAAGGTATGCTCAGGTAGATGACGAGTTGATTCGTAATGCGAAAAATAGATTCCATATGATCAGGTGGTGAGTGAGTGTTCATTGAAGTTTTGTTGGGAGAGAAAGCGGAGGGTTTACCGAGGTCAAGGTGACAATTTCCCTACCAGGCTGTGGGAAACTGCATTTTTGAAGTGAAATATGAACTTTTTCTACCGTAACGACATGCAAATCAATGCACTTTGTCCAGAGTATTTTTAAGTGGTAGGTTCCATCGATGAAGTGCCACGCTGGATGGTCTCTGTAAGGCCCAGCGGTAGGAGTTTAAGCCTCTACATTGAACTAAAAACGCTTTAGACCCATAAATATCTTTAGATATTAGAATGACTGGTGTTCAGAGGGTGACAAATACGGCGAATATGGAGAATTTCCTCCCAGTTTCAAATTCAGTATTTAGTTTTCCCGAAACACATTTCTGGGCACATGCATTGTCTAATGGAAAATTACTTTCTCTTTTTCCCTTTTCCACCCAGACCTTCCACAAGTATATTTTTGCATTCATCGAGTTGTTCCAGATGATATGTGTACCAGTCGCCAATCATTGTTTCATCAATGTGGTCAATAACAGAAACACTGTTTGTATTCCGAACACTACCAGCTGTTATCTTGGCAGATACTTTCGACTTGGATCCCTTCCATGCAGCTCCACCTGCCTTCAGCCACTGCTTTGTTACTTGCTTTATTTCTGGCGTGAAATGTGAGGTCCAAGTCTCACAGTAACCAATTTGGGCACAAAGTCAGCCGAGTTCCTTCCTTCTAAATCTGTGCAATCAGGGATGAGAAATTTATTTTTGCGTTTTGTTTTGGTTCTCGTTTGACAAATGTGAAACCCATGTTATACAGAGCTTTCTCCTAGTCACTTCTTCATGCAACCGTAGTGCTGCAGCTATTTCTAACCCCTAATCCCCGATCGTACAGAAACTTATTGTGCAGTTTTTCCTTGTTTTTGTCTCTGGTTAATGTTTTGAAATGTCCTTCAAGAGTATCATCTCCAAGAGTAGTACGCTCGTGTTTCAGTCCATCCGACCGTGTCTTCATTGTTGAAAATGAGGAGGTTTCTTACGAATATTCGCCAAAATTGAATGATTTCGTTGGTGATATATTGCCAAAAAGATTTTTATAACCGCACTGTTATGGATTTGAATGAGACACGCACTAAACGAAGTTCTCTCCTAACAGTTAAATTTTCGTTATAGTGTGCTACTCGTGTATACTTGCAAAACAAACGAACTTTTCTTAATACTGACGCCATGTACGTCAGGCCGAAGAGCATTATTCTTGCTTAATACAGAAGCATAAGTTTGATATTGCATCAAGAATCAGTTCTATAGGGCAACTTGTAGAGTATATGCTATCCCGTTTCCCGGAGATATCGTATAAGCGTGGATGTTCTGTATATTTGCCGAGAGAAGGGAATTAAATAAAATGGTAAAGAATGGAGTTAGGAGCGATAGTATTTAGGGATTCTGGGACAGTTGAAGAATTTAGAGGAAGTGGCGACCAAGGAAATATTGGGAAATGCGAGGATGTTGAATTAGGGTTAGTGAGTTTAGAGGATGTGGAAGGAATGTCAACCCCGTGTTCGGCCGGTTAGTAATTGTAACCTGCTGCGAGCTGCTTGCCAGGTAGTTAACACTTGGAGACACCGCGTTATAGAAACTCGTTGTTCCACTGCACGAGTTCTCACAGCAAGCGAGTCTAGTTTTATTGTCATTCTCTGAGAGTGAACTGCGATCACGTCGTAGACACGAGTCGCAGGCACCGTTAGGCGAATTATCCCAACAAACTGGAGTGTCGCAGCCCGCCACCACGCTATCCGGCTGTAGAAAAGTCGCCGACAGGCGCACGTATTTTCTCGATTACGCCATCTCGCGTTTGCGGCGGAATGACGTGTGCAGGCAGTGTGCACCTGCGTCTGTTCGATTAGCGCTGCCGTCCACAGAGCAGCCTGGGAGGTACCGCGGGCGAGTCACGACGGTACCACCCTTTGTCCTAGCTGCGGACACCACAGGTTGTAAGAAGTGTTACTCTGGTCTCGAGAAAGTGAATGGACAAAAACACGACCGTGGCTAGAATGCAAATCTTTCAACCAAGACACCGAAGTGGCTGAGTATTTAACATCCAAGTACAGCCATCGTGATTTCTTTAAATTTTATGCGAATACCATGGCGATTTCTTGAAGCAGGTTATTGCTTAGAGATTCTCCTTGGCGACCTCAACTACGGCGGGGCGTCCATCATTGGATCCGACGAGTACAGTGCTAGTTCTGTCAGTTGTGTAGCCTACATGCCTGATGTACTGACTTCGCGCCTCGGTGCTGATGGATTCGCTTCCGTAGTCAAGGTGGCCGACGCACGCCTGTGCAGTGGCACTCGATTAGAAGGAAATCCGAAAGCCGGTTCGAAACCTGGTGGTGGTAGAAATTTTCGCTGCCGATGTTTGGGCGGCACGTAAAGGAGAGGTGTTGGCACGAAGTTCGTGATCACCAGTCTTTACGTAAACGTCCTCGCTCTCCGCTGCTTCTCATGCAGTGAGGACATGTAAACTCTTAGCTGGGTCGGGAGCAAAACAAGTGCTGTGTGTCAGCACTAGGTTTCACTCTCTCCCTTCTCTCATCGTCATTATCATCATACCACACTATACACACACTCATTGCACTCACCGACACGTTGCAAATACACATACGACACAACTGTCAACATCTGTGAAGGAAGGACACCTTTTCCGACAGGCGTATGAACTCAGCTTGTGGGATATCCCAGCTAACTATGCCACACAACATTAACTTTTTTGGTCCGATGATACCTATAAAGCCGAAACTGGTCACGAATATTATGTGACAAAGACAGTGATTCCAATAAATTAGTTTTCTGTGTTACTCAAGGACCTGAGGATGATCAGCAGCTTGGTAGCAAAATAGATTCCTCTTAGCAGGTGTCGGTGTTTTCAACTCGATTTTTGTTTGTATTAATAACTGGTGAATGACAGTTCAGTAAATAACAGGCTTCGCGATTGTTCTAGATGAATTTACATTGGAAACATAAGCGTGTAAAATAGCTTAATACTGTTGGGTGTTAACAGGGAATCAGTATCATATTCAGTACATTCAGCTGCAGCTATGTTGCTATCCAAAACAAGACATGTAGTCTTTGATCCGATTCCTAAGGAGAGCAGAAGATATAAAAGTCTTTTTGAGGAAAGTGAGCAGCGAAGTAGCGGCAGCAGCCTCGTCTTTCTCGAAGACTGTTGAAAAAAGATAATAACTTGCGCACCTATGGTAACTGGTATGTCAAAGTTCCCAAACTTCCCCGATGCTGCCATTGTCCAGTTAACGTAAAACATCAGGCCCATTTTTTCAGATCTTACGAAGAAATGTGGTTGGACAGCCACTCAATTTTGTGAGAAATACGACTTTTCTTTCTCGTCCGCAGAAGTCTGTGGTTTCACGGCCAAATTCTGAGATCAGTGTTGACCGCAGGTGACCGCCATAAAAAACGATACCTAGCGCGACGCGTAGGCGCCAGAGAAATACGTTAAGCGCCAACAAGCTACGAGCGCCGGCGTTCACTGAGCGGACAACAAAACACTGGAAATATTTTAAAACGAGAGAATCTGCTTCTTGTCTGGCGAAATATACATCTTTCAAAGATTCATAATCTGCTACCAACGAAGTAGTACTAGGCTATTAAAAGAAATTCCTATGCAGCGTACTCGTACGTACATGCATCTGCACCCACATCTACGTTACTGTTCTACAAGTCACCGCACGACTGTACTATCCATATTCCGGCTTCATTTGTCTGTTTTATAACGTGTTTTCCAGTCACCGTTAATAGGTGGGAAAATCGGTCATCTGTACGCTTCTATATGAATCGAGGCTGATCTGATTCGGTGGCTATGATCCATTGCCAATGTCCGATGATTGAAGTCAGTCGTCGGCTTGCAATACCAAATTTTCAGCCATTTTTCCCGTACACCATCGCACTTCTCACTGAAGATCTCTATGAACGACCGTACGCTAACAGCCTTAGAGAACTGCTCACATCATTTATAGGATCGGCTATGTAGGTATGGCGGACGAGCAATATTTAGATTACTTCACACAGACACGGCCGAAGATGTTTGTTTCCGTAGCGCACCCAAACTGTTTTGAATTCATCTGTATTGAACTATGATAGAACATCAGAGGCACTTCTCAACGTCACAGCATTCCAGTTCTACGAGAAAGTCGACAGCGACACACCTTCATGCTGGCCCACATTATGCCTGTAGCCAAGGATGAAAAGGAGGTTAATTAACATTCATTACGTGAAAATTGCTTTACTTGTGAAGTTTTCTCCTAAACTCGTTTCGGTTACACATAGTTCGATGCTGCAGCAACAGATACGGTTGATTAAAGATGAGTCTCTTCTTAGAGCTCGCATTATCAGTTTTTCTTTACTAGGAAACTAAGTTTATTTTGTCAGAGAAAACAATGTTCTTAACCGCAGCTTAAAAACAGAAAACTGATTTCCCTTAAGTAACACTGTCAGAATGAATTTTTAGTAACTGGTATGATTTTGGTTATGTTTCATAACCAAAATAAGTACTCCAAATATGACGAACAATTCATATTGTCTCAATGGTCCTACGATTATCTATTTCGATTGTGAGTTTTCAGTATTTCCTTCTCTATTTCAAAAGTACACGTGGCAGAGTACATAGTTCGTTCCAACACGTGATACGTAATATGCTATGGATCAAGGTACTGAAGGGTCTAACTCGAGGGATGTATCCTGCTTTTCCATCTTCGTAGCTCCCTTCGAAAACTACCGATTGTGAATGTATTTCAAGTTATCCATTTGCTCTCGTGTTTTGGGGGTTAGTCTGTCACTTTGAGGAGCCTTACGGAATTATGGAGGGATCGGCCCCAAACTGAAAGTTTTGTAAATGTTTTTAGTTCTCTCACACATGGGACTTCGCATTGATTGAAGGACATTTCCAACGACTCGCCACACTGCGTTTAGATGTAGGCAAGACATACACTTGCTTGACCGCGGCATGAGAACTTTGCGTAATCTAAGTAACTACCGCGTTTACTTTACAAATATAGGCAAACCAGTATGTGGCAACGCGCTCGGATCACAAAGGAACTATCTCGTTGCATTTCATCTACGGAGTTCATTCCAATTCTCGATTGCACAACTTGACTCTTAACCAAGCAAGCCAGTGACTGCATTTGAATGAAATATATTGTACCCACATGGAATTCTCGTGTGTTCCAAGCGTTCCAAGTAAATACTGTATAAGGAAATATTGTTTAGAAAGTAAGAGGTAATAGTCCCTAGATTTCTTACACTGTTGAACTTTATGGGGCACATTTTCAACAGCAACGTGTTCGTGTTTAAAAATTTACACGCCAGTAAATTCAGCGTTTGTCGATTAGTAATACCTCCGCATTTTTACCTGACTACGCAGACATTTCTCCCAACGAGAGACCAGTTTGTTGATACCGTCACTGCAGAATGTTTGAGTTTGTTGACGGAGTCACAACTTCTTCTCTGTTTGCACCTGTTCAGCACTATCAAAGTGAAGTTCTTTAAGTTTTGGAAAGAGATGAAGATCGGATGCTGGCCAAGTCGGGACTGTATGGAACGTGATCGATGACACAGAATCCAAGGCGTCGAACTGCTGCAGATGGAGCGCTCGTTTGTGGTCTGACGTTGTCGTGCTGGAGGAGAGAGTGTCCCACGTGTGCACAGACTTTTCGGATTCGAAATGAATGAAGACGCTTGTGGTCTCAAATGCCCTGGAGAGGATCACGATTAATACAACATATTGAGCCTCAGGCTCCTTTCTTTTGTAATATTCCTCGCAAATAATGTTTTTCCGCTGTACACAACAACACACTTGAGTAAACTGCTCGTCCACTCTGTAACTAAGTTTCACAATTTCTATGAAGCTTGCCACATTGTGAGGATACACTTAATATTGCGCACTAACGGGGTGCGACAGTTCCTCAGTCATACGATCCGTGTCCTTTTTTGCGTGTTCAGGTAGCAGATAAATAAAGAAACAATAAATCATTGATCGACTAATCCTCCTCTCATCCGGTGAGGGTATGTTCATGGCGCCGTGCATGGGCCAGAATCCTGTAAACCCTGTCAAAATTTTAAAATTACTCCAGATTTTTATATCGAAATTGAAAAATTCAAAAGGGCGGATCCAATATGGCGAAAATAATTTAGAAAAAATTAATGAAATGGACAAAATGTGTTTTCGGTGAACATTTATAATCTTTGTGTTAAACTTCGTTACAAAACTACCTCTGTTACTGTCTTTATTACAGAAAATATGCATTAGCAACAAAAATTGAATGTTTTATGTATCTTCTCAATCTTCTTCCTCTAGTGCTTCCTGTTCTTCTTCTTCAGTTCCTTCTTCATCTTGTTCCTCACCGACATTTGTATCCTCTTCATCAGTCTCAGTTTCTGAATCGTCGTAATGCTCTGCAGCAGGTATCAAGAGGGTAACAGCTTTCCTAGGAGATGATTTCCGCAAAGAAGAAAAGTGGGGGTCGGTTGTTTCCAGAAGTCTCCGGAACACATCCTCCACATTTTTCACCCGAAAAGACTTTCGGGCAAAGTTTAGGAGATATTGTCTTATTAACTTGTTTGTTGAGTCCTGTGTATCTTCCGACAGCTGACCTATTGGCAAAAGTGTGGAAGCACTTATGTCGGGTCCTTGGATCAAGTGTCTACGAACTGCTATTGACATACTGTACAATGAGCACTCTTTGACATAATGCCTGGCTGTTGCAGTGGCGTATCTTCGAAACTCTTCCACGCCAGCTTCTACTTCTTCAGTGTAAAAAATGGAATTCTGCAACTGTAACTTGAGAAAAAAAAAATTCCTCATAGCCGGAGCTGTGGCTAGTAGCTTGATTTTAAGGCTGATCCTTAAAAATAACAGAACACAATTAAGGAATGAAAGAGAAGACTGAATGGCTTGGAATGTAAATTTCTCTCTCCCTTGTTCTTCTTTTTTTGCGTTTTAGAATTTTCTTGCTTTAAGTCCGGTAAGAAGTTAATTAAGAAAAACTAATTTTTTATGACTAAACAAAAAAATAAGTGTTCGTAATGAAGTACATACTTTCTGTAATATCCTCCATTGTAAAGAAATCGGCTTGGTTTCGCTGAACATCTAAATTTCATCCGAACGAAATTGAACCTTCGGAAGAAATAGCTGGCCGCTTGTAAGACCGGGATTCAATAGTTATAATATTGTTCTAGCCAACCTGTTAAACGAAACTTCTTAACTACGGACTTTTTTTCATTTATGACCGCCTTTTCGGGATTTTTGCCCAATGTGCAGCGACGTCTAAATAGCAGCTTCATCCAAACTTTGACTGTTTCCAGTTTTATGACTTTTTCGAAGCAGAGAAGTAGCAGAAGAAAGCGTGCAGCTGTGGACTGATCAGCGGCGGCCGCGGCTGCACACAGCCACCTACCTGGGCCGGG
Source organism: Schistocerca americana (assembly GCF_021461395.2). Classification (NCBI taxonomy): domain Eukaryota; kingdom Metazoa; phylum Arthropoda; class Insecta; order Orthoptera; family Acrididae; genus Schistocerca; species Schistocerca americana. Next base: position 5,870,522 of record NC_060120.1, on the reverse strand, counting down.
CCGCTGCAGCGTGTCGGTGACCGCGGCGAGTACTCGCAGCGCACCCCGGTCCGTTTCGCAAGCGGCGACCCGCCTTGCTCCGTCCCTGGCTGGAATGTGCGGCCCCGCTGCTCTCCGTGTGGTTTCCACATCCCCTGCAGAGTCGCCGGCCCCGAGAACGCCGAAGCACGGCCGTTCTGCAGAGCGCGGTTCCACCTGGAAGGAAGGGAGCGCTTCGGCGCTGACAGTCAGTCTGCCGAGACGCCAGCTTGCTAGCTCCGTGGCTGAGGGTCAAGGTGTGGCAACCTGTTCTGCTACCGACGCGGTAACTTATGCCTCCGTAACGGATAGCCGCTACGTGGAATACTGTTCTGATACGATCGCTTAACTATCACGTTACACCACCGAGTGGCTGTATTTATTGGCAGGGACGCTGCAGCATGTTATCGGGAATAAAGAGTCATCGATAGAAGTAGAAGCAATTTCAAGCGAGCCTGAGAGAAATATACTGACGCATGTGCCACTGATTTTGTACGCTACTGATATAGCAAACAATATTATTAATAAACTCGGGCTTTTTCCATTCCATGTTTACTTCCACGTAAGCTAACGCCACAGCGTCCCCTAATCTATATATGTGTACAACGGAAAAATATTCTTTATACTTTCCAGATAGCCCGGCCACACCGTTATTTCACTGTGCAGCTGGAAATCCTTTTGGTATATTTTAGATGCACACTTATTCTAGATGCACAGTTATTTTAGATGCACAGTTGTGGACAGTGGTTTCGGGTTCCGTAGTGATCTATAGATCCACACGGATAATGGAAATAGTGTCCCACCTCCAATAACATCATCCGATCAGTGTTAAAATGTATACGACAATGCACTACAGGGAGAGTAGAATCAGATTCCCCTTGGTCATCCTGATTTAGTGTCTCCCGTGGTTTCCCAAAGTCACTGCAGGTCACCACTACGTCACGCGCGACTTCCTGCTTCAGCAACTGAACTGGTTTTCAGTCTCGAATGACGTTTACATCGACGGGACGCTAAACTCAAACCTAGCTTGCTTCGTTCAAATAAAATTGTTGCAAATAAATTGGAGTAATGGTCATACGACAGCTCCTTCTTTATAATTGACTACTTCTTATATTTCTCTTCATAGAACAACGTCCTCTGATATCTAAACAGTTGGTCAGGAAAAGAAAGAACTGAAACACTTGCCTACTCCTAGATCTAACGTTAATTTATTTATTCTGATGCAGAAGTACTTCGCACGATAAATAAGTAAAACAGTTAAGTCTGTCAGCGGCCCACCATGTTCTGGAAACAGTGGACTTCAGAACTTTGTAGGGACAGGAAACGTAAAACAAAGATCCATAGATTCCTGAACAATTCGCTGCTGCAACTGGAACCCCCTACGTGATTTTCACGTTATATGTAGCGCAGAGTGCCTTATTTTAAAATAAAATTATTGCCTGATTCAAAAGGACTCGTTAATTTGGTTGCTATGCGGGACCGCTCACCATGCTGTACGCCAGAATAACTTCTAGAGGCAGTTACAGAGTTGGCACCGTAACCTTCTTGTAATTTTTAAATGAGCATTCTGTCGCGTGAGTAATGACAATGACATTGTAATGTCTCTTGCAGCGGTCTCTCCGCGATATTTACAGAAATTTTATAAATTATGTAACTCAGTACATATCTCGAAATATCTCGTCTTATCTTACCGATTCCTAAACTTTAATATACGATGATTATCAATGCAAAGTAGTTTCAAGCCCTATTATTCCTTATAGCGTCCATTTACTCCATGGAATAGCTTCTCTGCTATCTATGTTTTCTCTTACGAAAAGAATGATAGAGATCTTGCCGATTAGCCGTGAAAGAAGGAGGATGTATATGTATGTATTGTTGAGCTAGTCGCCATCTTGAGGAGATTCTGTATGAGAAGGAATTTTATACATGAACTAAACTAAAGTAAGTGTGTTGGCGTATTATTTAACTCATTATTATTGACAGTGTCTGCTTACTACGCTGTGTTGCACGGGATCAGTGGGGAACGTCTGATTTACACTGGACGAACCTGCCGTTTTGTATGCTCAAGATGTCCAGTTACTTCAAATAAATAGGCAAACACGGTCTTACCAGCAGATCTCCGGTCTTCCCCATGTGATCACCGAAAGTTAATAATTATTACAAATGTTTTCAGGAGATCGACTGACAATTTTCGTCGCACCGAGACTTCGAAATTGCTTCACTGCCTTATGCAATTTAAGTTAAGCTCAATTTAATCAGGATAGAACAGTATTGAACTGTGTGAATGTGATAAGCCTGCTTTGTGAATGAAAATCCCCTTAACATACGCATGTTTTTACTATACTGATGAGTGAAGCTAAATCAGGCCGGTGTGAGAGAGGTTTTTAAATTTTAGATCCCACAAAAAAAAAAAAAAAAAAAAATATTAAAACATGACGACAAACCTCATCATGTGCTTTAAAGAAATGAAAAAACAAAAAATTTTGTAGGCGCGAAGAAGAAAGAAAACTTGGGAAAGTACCAGCTAGCTTTGCTGCATCGCCCCCCCCCCCCCTCTCCCTCTCTCTCTCTCTCTCTCTTTCTCTTTCTTTCTTCCTCTCTCCCCCCTATACTTCCTGTGACGAGAGAATTTGACAGTGAAATCGAGCCTGAAGTATTTCTGGATCTTTATCTGAGTGCCGCAGCAGCGGCTCACGAACCCCCAGCCGTCACGCTTTCTAGACGCCGCCCCGCGGCAGTCTCTGACATTCACGACGCAGTGTCCGAGCAGTTAGTCGGCTGCGGTGCGCGCGAAAAATGTACGAAACCGGCCAGAGAAATTTCATACGTGGCTGCTAGGCGGTTTTCTGGACAAACTGTTTTCATTAATCACCGAAGCAGTTGTTATCTGCGAAGATAATAATTGTAATCTGATTTCCTTAGCTTGTCGCTACAAAACGACAAAACAAATAAATATCTGTCGGGTCGTCTCTCCGCAAATTAGCATATAGTCTCGCGGTGAACCTCTTTCGTAGTTTCCCAAAAATGCGTCGTAAGAATAGTACTGTTACCCTTTCAGACAGATCGCCGCCATTTCCATTTCACAACATCCTTCAAACGCGATAGTTTTTCAATCCTAAGAACTTCACTGATGAAGCAAGTTTATGAGTGTAGAAGGCTAGATACTGTTGTAATATTCCACAAAATTTTCATTTATTTTATTTTTGTCTCAGTGCGTAATAATTCAGAAAATTTAACAATCCTATTCAGATGGAAAATATTATAGCAGCATTTATTGTCTATGATACTATCAACTTCCACCACCTACCTACATCACCTGAAACATTGGTAGCCTCTATGTTTCACACAGACTTTGGTAACTATCTCTCACTGTACATAAGTTTAAAGTCTAGAAACACACAGTACAATGTGACTTCATTATCGGAGATCAGTCACCCTAATCGTGACAATGTAAGTACGTTAAAAACTCCAATGAAAAATAGACTGAATGCATAAAAATATAATTCAATAGAGTACACATGTGAACCTAACGATCGTTGGAAGAATCTCAAGAAAACAAAATTTGATGAAGTTGGTCACTTACGAGACTATTTTCCGAGCGACTCCCGATTGTTATACGTCAGCATGGCGTCCTGGGTGAATTAAATATGCAGAAGAGACACGTGTCGTTCACGGAAGGGCTGCGTGAATATTGGTTTGTTAAATCAGAGCTCAACAAAGCCCGGAACGAGGCGCTGCTGGGAAGATGTCGGCCATATTAAGTTTTGATCTTCAAATTCTGACAGTTAACATTCCAGGAAGCATCTTACTTGCTCATGGTTACACTAAAGAAGTGTGTTAGAAAATTACCGAAGTACAAAACAATTAAGAAAATAAATAGCTTCTTCCCACGTACATCTATCGTAATGAGTATAATGGTATAATATAGACATACGTAATCACTCATTCCGTCATTTTTCTCGTACACCATTTATGAATGGCATTAGACGGAGAAGACATTATATAGATTGCACATCACACTGTGCTGGGATGTACGGAGACCAGACGTAGATAAAGAGTTTCTTTTCGTTGCTTTTGGCAGACACAGGAACACCCCGACGGTTTATGGCTACAAGTATTTTTAATTGGACCGTAATAGCTTACCTCTGGTCTGCATCTCAATTCCCTTACTCGCCTCTGTCATGTAAACACGTTCCCTGGAGGCAGGGCATGCCGCCTCTGTTCGTGTGTCGTTATAACGGCTTGCTTCGTCTTTGTGGAGCGTCTTTTAATTAAGCTTATCTCCGCATGCAGATGACAGGTACAAAAGGCGCTTTGTTGTGAGTCTTGAAGTAACGGAAGTAGTCACTGCCCTTGTTTATAAATCTCATTATGAAGTCAAAAGAGAAAAAAAATTACGTCCTGTTTCCTCACATGGATTGCTTAGCGGCTCTTGGAAAGCCTGTGAAGTTAGCTGAAGGGAGGAACGCGTTCTGGTGAGTGGAAACAAAACGCCTGATTGCAGTAGTTCTCTGCGCTCTTTTATTTTCTCGTAGAGAGGATGCATCCGTTGTAAGCGAGACAAAAAATTGATTCCTTCAATTTACGGTTTGTACAAGGAGAAATAGTGAAATATTCTTTGTATTTCGGCATCGTCCATCATAATTTCACACACTCATTTCCTACAAGTCTCTAGTGGCATAAATACCAAAACGTTCTACTCACGAGAACCATCCCATCATTCGTCTCAGAAAGATTTAAGGGGCTGATGGCATATATCCTAAACCAGGACAGATGCTATCATACGGTCTCCTCTTGTAGTCAAATTGCGCCATAAAGGTCCCTTCTGTTCATTCGGTTCAGCAACCTCTTCTTAATTTATCCGATCTAGTCATCTGGTCTTCAACACCCTTCTGTGGGACTACTTTTCAAAATATTCTCTTACTGTCTGCACTGTATACTGCCAACCTTTCACGTCTATACAAGGCTATAACAAAGACAAATACTTGCACGAAGGATTTCTTCAATATTTTGTGTGATCTCTCAGGTTTTTTCGACGCGATTGATGAATGGTGTGCTTCCGGGATGTTTTCTCGCGCTTTTTCTTCATTTTATACTCAATAATTCGGCGACGATCGCTATCACCTTCTTCAGATACTGTGAGTTTTGCTGCATGTGTACTCGCTGCATGGACTGTAACCGGACTGTACTGTGCACTGCTGTTTATAGCCGGCTTGGAGTTCCGGGACCCACCACGTACTTTGATGCTCATTTGTTTTTTCAGACCTCGCACTGATATTCCGTGAAATGCAAATTCTCACAGGGTTTTCCAGCTCTGGTGGATGTGATGGCCAGTGAGATCTTAAAAATTGCGGTAAATTTCGACGTTTGCTCCACAGAGCTCTTTAGTCACATTCTGACATCAATATTTTTCCTGTTCGACGGAAAATATTATGAGCAACCAGATGCCGTGGCAAGGGTAATCCGTTATCACCTACCATGGCACTAGAGGCCACCAAGTTGAAACCAACGGTACGTGGGCGACACAGTGTTGTGTGGCCACCTGGAGTCGAAAACGTAAACAGTTCATGAATCATTTAAACTCTAGCCATCGTAATATAAAATTCACAATGGAACTTGAGAGAGAGGGATTACTGTCTTCCGTCAATGTTTTAGTTAAGAGAAGAGCGGACGGATCCTTCGGTCACAGCGCATGTAGAAACCTACTCACACTGACTATCTCGACTCCTCGAACCATCATCATCCATCACAAAGAAATTCGGTGCTAAAGACTGTGGACCACAGGTCTCGAACACGTACAGACAACGAGAACCTCGCCAAAGAATTACTCCCACGAATAGTACCCCGGAAGAATGAGTACTCAGATCCACAAAGCCAGTGTGCGAAACAGTTTGAGACAGACCGAGGAAGAGAAGCCTGAAATCACTTATCTTCCTTAGGTTGTCCAGATATCCGGAAAGATCGGCAGACTCCAATGGTAACATGGCATTCCCTGTACTTCGGTGCTTTCACGCGAGAAAAAAGTATTCCTTGTATTGTTAAAGACGATCTAGATCTCCAAAAGTCTGATGTGCATCTCATTCCGTGCAAATGTGGCATGTCTTACCTTTCATATACTCTCAGAACAGCCGAGGAGAGATGCAAGGAACATCAGAGCAGGTTAAAACAATCAAGCAAACCATTTGTCACCGAACGTTGCCTCGAATATAATTATGAAATGAAAACGATAAAACCATTATGGTAGTGTAGACGCCAAGTTTCTGAGGTAGCATTATTAATGAACCTGTCCAGACAGAGATGACAGAAAAACCTAATCAACAGGGACAGAGGTTTCAGTTTAAACATGGCTTGGAGCACAGATCTCAGTTTATTCAGATCTCGCTGGCCATGACTTCCACCAGAGCCTGAAAACGGTGAGAGAATATGCATTTCACTGAATATCATAGCAGGCTCTGAAAAACAAAAGGGCATCAAAAAGGGCGTGGTTGTCGGCGGAATCGAACTTGGCTTTTAAATAGTGGCTCGAACCCAACGATAGTTCACAGTCTGGCTGAAGTAAGGGCAGCAATCAGTCTATAACAGCAAAAGTCGTAGCCTCTGAAGAAGACGACTCAGTCGGTCTCCGAAATGCTGTGCGTAAAATGGAAACAACAACTTGGCAGAACACCTGGGGCCACACCGTTTAATGCTTGATGTTAACAATTCCGTCTATTTCAGAATAGGTTTTCTTGTGCCCTGTCAGCTGATTGGCTGCCCAAATAGAAAAACTTTTCTGCCACTTTTAATTTCTGATTTCCTGATCTAATCACCAACCACCATAATTCATCATAATTCGACAACGGTTCGGTACTCTAATTTTACATTTATTGGCTTTTGTCCTGTAACTTATTTCATGACTCTGCATTCCGTTCAACTGATCCTCCAAGCTCTTTTATGTCTTATCTCACAGACGGAGAAACTTGCATAGACATACCAATCTATCCGTAATCATCCCTTTCTCCTGATTAACTACTAATGTCTGTTCACACAAGTACTGAGCAACAGATAATTCAGGTTGGCTGGCACAGTTTTCTCGTGCCGACAAAGATATACGAACAGTCTGTAATTATAGAGCGCACGTTAATGACGAGTATTTTATTTTTACTTTTGCTTATCAACTTCACGACCACCAAGTAGCCAAGCAGTTTGCCTTCCGATGTGTGAGTGTGTGTGTGTGTGAGAGAGAGAGAGAGAGAGAGAGAGAGAGAGAGCGAGAGAGACTGTATTTCACTCACATGCCAGCGTTGGCCGCCGCTGTTAAAGTAAAATAACGGACGTCGGCTCCCTCGTATATAAAATGCATTGGACAGACGTTTCTATACCCATACACCAAAAGCTCAACCAGAAACGACATAGTACATGAAATGTGGTGTTCATAGTTCTCTGTAAGCGAGCAACCGTTATAAAACTTAGCTCAAACTGAACGCACCTGCGTAACTCACACACTGGAATTACAGGTTCGCATGTCCCTGGGAACAGCTCCAAAGCCGTTCGGTGCTTAGAAATATGTAGGGTGAAATTAATAGATCATTTTGCGAATATTGATTTTTATCGTGCACATACGTTATTGGCAATTACACAGAACGAGCTTGCCTAGCGTTACTTAGGGAAAGTAGAGTGCATTTGCGTTGTACGCGATTTGAATTCCAAAGCCACACTCATGATTTATGTAACGCATTGTGGCTCTAGAGAACGCCGCTAGTGCTTTCTCCTTCCAGTGATAAAGAGCAAACTGGGAGAGAATCGAGCCAAAGGCTTACACAAATTAGAAGCCATATACGAACATTGGGAATGCAACGAACGCAATCTACGATTTTTATTAGTAGTGGTATTAGTAGTATTATGTTTCTTTTCGGAAACAACGTGTATGCACTTTAATTTATACTTTCTTGAACGTTCCATTGTCACTACGGTCTCCTTTCTTCCTCTGGACAAGTACTGCTGCAGTGGATGCTACTATAGTCTTTTTTCTAGTTTGCTTACTATCAAAACTACGCAACAAGAGCTAGAACTTGAAGAATTAAGAGAGTTAAAAAAGCAGCCAGTCTAGAATTTAAAATAATTTAATATTAATAAACAGCTATACTATGAACAAGCAAACTAGAATAGCGTCACCCAGTCATCCGACATCTCCATACAAAATTAAGCTTACACATCCAACGAATCATTATTTCAGCTTTCTCACAAGTTATCTGTAGAAACATTTCCAAAGAAGAAGAAATAGGATAAGGAATGACCTACTTATGTGTTACTAGTTCTGTTGAATGCTGACAATTTTTTTTCTTTTTTTGTGTTTGTTTAAGGTAAGGTCTTGAAAAGTGGAATACAGAATAGAACACGGTTTTACAAGTTAATCGATCCTGATGAAATAGATGTCATCTTTCTTTCCAGTTCTGTCACTCGAAACTCTTATGCAATTCAAATCTTTTCTTCAGGGCCCTGCCCTGCACCAAATAACACATATGTAACATGTTCAGCATGGAAAAAAATGGTTCAAATGGCTCTGAGCACTATGGAACTTAACATCTGAGGTCATCAGTCCCCTAGAACTTAGAACTACTTAAACCTAGCTAACCTAAGGACATCACACACATCCATGCCTGAGGCAGGATTTGAACCTTCGACGACCGTAGCGGTCGCGGGGTTCCAGAATGAAGCGCCTAGAACCGTTCAGCATGGAGAGTAAATGTATATAGTAGAGTACAACTGAACGTGCGAGTGAATCCTGTGTTACATTTGTTTTGTATTTCACGTAAACTGGACGGTAACAAGGTGTTGGTGCTCTTGAGTTCTTACACAGTTGAAATATTGTGCATCCATATACGCGTCACACAGCAGAGGTCCGTTGTCTAGGAACACAACTACTTGTAGAGTAATTATCTCTTAGTTTCTGTCCAGTTTATTGTCGAGGCATTAAACTGTCAAATAATTTCTATAAGCGAGAGAAACGTGTATTATCTCTTAGTTTCTGCCCAGTTTATTGTCGAGGCATTAAACTGTCAAATAATTTCTATAAGCGAGAGAAACGTGTAAATAATCCTATTGCAGTCCCATGTAGATCACAGGGTGATAAATACAGGGAAAAATACTACGTTCCAAAACACAGAACATTTAGTAAGACTCTGTGGTAAGGATAGCAGTTCATGATAATATGATGTATGAACAACTGTATTCCGTGTAACAGCATCAAATCAGTTTATGGATAAAAATGTAGAATGAAATAGGGGAGGTAATTTGCTTAAGAGAACTCCTAAAATGTGAACTAATAATTGCGTATATAGCAACATCAGTGGAAAGAGTTGTTTCATTCAACATTTTAGTATTCGATATTTGTACTATAGATATCTAGTTAAAAGCATAAAATGTAAAAAGTGTATTAATAATGATCCAAAGAGATTATGTTAAGAAGCATTTATCACAAAATGATCGTCAAGTCAAGGGATAAATAAATCATCAGTTAAAATATTTTAAATATTTTTAGTATCTTTGGTTTACCAAGTCCTTGCAAAAACCTTCCTTCATTCACAGAGGGGTTAGAGAAATTGAGTTCTATGGCTACTCGTTTGTTGATATCTGTCTAAGATAAGACAGTTTAAAACTGCAATATATTTCTTACCGGAAGAAAACTGTTAAGAACAACTCATGTCAGTATTAAATGAAGGACGTGATCAATCAGTAATGTGTTGGAGAAAAGTGATTCTAGTTTTTTCACCTGAATATACGGCGTGGCTATAATTAAGCTTTCACTACTTCAGCAAGTGTAGACGGAAAACTGTTTGCCGTATGGGTAGCCAACTTCATAGGGATGATGTTCAGACTGCGCGCTGTAGGCTCTGCGTTGTTATTGGTGTTCGTGTCGTGACTTGCCGTTAGGCGCCGGTTCTGGTGCGGCGGCCTAGCGTTGAAACGCAGGCACCACTGTGCACTGTAGTTGCGCCCAATCAACATAGGTCTGGACAAGGTGATCAGGCCTTTAGTCGTGAAGGTGTCCAACAGCAACTGTGCTGCAGCTCTTCGTATCAGTGAAGGAGTTTCATCTCAGGTTACTCGTGAGGTCACTTGGTTACTGTGTAAAATGTTGGAGAAGTCGGAACCACTGACCGGCCGTTCTAAGCTGCATGGCCAACAAGGTAGCCAGATTTGAACCCGTGTGATTTCTGGTCTTGGGGTTACCTGGAGGGTAGCGTTTGTCAAGGGGACGCTAACACGCGTTGGTTGAAGATGAGCATAGCGAGGCAGGTAGCCAGCATCCCATCTGAGATGCTTCGGGCAGCAGTAGAGCAATCTCTAGGGTAGCTGTTGTCGATGCCATCCCATGAACGTGTAGGGAAGGGAGATGAAAGAAGATTGGAGGCACTAGACATGTGGATATGGAGAAGAATGGAAAAGTGAAATGGGAAGACCGAGTAAGGAATGAAGAAGTATTAAGAAGAGTTGGAGAAGAAAGAAACAAGCTGAAAGTCAGCAGAAAGAGAAAACGGAACTGGATTGGACATTGTTTGAGGTGGGACTGTTTATTGGAGAAAGGAGAAAGGAATGGTGGAGGGAAAAAGGGAAAGAGGAAAAAGAAGATATCAAATTCTGGACAAATATGAAAGGAGACAAATATTCAGAAAGACTGGCTATGGACAGACAAAAGTGGAAGAGGCTTAAACCATGACAAGACCTGCCGTAACGCAGAATACCATACTGCTGCTACTGTCGATGCAGATGGTCAGCACCCTGAGTAACGTTTATAGCCTGGAACGTGAACGTGCCAAGTTTCTTTCTCTTCCTCACGTCCTTAACAAATGTTTCCAAAAAATTTCATTGTCACTTGTTTTTCATGGGGGGGGGGGGGGGTTTAAGATAGCGAAAATTTAATTATAACGCCCACGAAGTTTAAACTGAGACAGCAATTTCTCACGGGGTACAGAGGAAACTATCGAATCGTGTTAGCATTTTCAAGATCGGTAGACCGGTGTTTGTAAAGGCTGTGAATCAGAGAGAAAAGGAGATTCAGTCGTCTGGTTCTTAATCGTGTCCTGAACATATGGAATTAATTTTCATATTGAAATACAATCACATTTCTTTGATCAAGCGTGTACTTGAGTTGCGCCGTTAATGTCATGAATATTTGCGCGGTGTTGTTATGTATTTATGTAATTTATGTAGTTAGGAATGTTTGTAACAAGAAACGGAGAGAGTTAAACGTAGGTCACACCTCTTAACATCTACAAGAGAGGCCAATTAACAGGAGCTACCCACGCGACGGTCGACCCACCACAAGCAATGGGACGGACTTCCAACTGTGGAGAGATTTTGTGTTGAGCGAAAATGGCAATTTAGTTCTTCGTCTTTATCAAGAAATGGTATAATCAACTAGGAGGTCGGTTTGAATGATATAATGCTTTACTAGGTTTGGTCTTTGAGATGGTATGGCATAGCCTTCCTCGAAATCTTTGAACTGACTGACCGACCCAGTTGTAGAGGGACCTACTGTTTAACGTCGATTCCAAAGCACGGTGCAACCTGGCATTTTTCACATCGACAGACATCGGCACAAGAAATAAGTGACAAAAGTCATGAGACCGACCGGAATCTAGCTCCAGGTGTTTGGATCCAGTCGTCCGTCACTTAACTTCTGAGTCACTAGATCCAATAGCCATATTAATACTATAATGATGAGGTAAAATATCGCGAATAGCAATGTAAAGAGCGAAATTTCTTAAAGAAGAAAAAATGGTGGCGTTAAACAGAGTCCCTCGTCCAAAATAATATGTTGAAGCAGTTCAACGCAATGGTGGTCTCAAGTAATCTTGAAATGGAAGAGCATTTGTACGCTAACCGGGGCTTCCTGTGTAGTGTACGATCTACGTGGTCCAGTCAAATCAGTGTGAGCATCGCCTGTGTTCAACGTCATCGTGCAATAACCACTCGCAGACGGTAGGTGGCAGCACTGGCAGTGGGGGGTATATAAAGCGTGTCGAAGGGGACGCGGATGACCGTGCAGGCGTTGTCGTAATGCGGAAACGGTGCGATTTATCTGACGTCCAAAAGGGCATAATCATCGGCTTTCGGCCGAAGGATGGCAGCATTTCCGAAGTGGCTAATTCTGTAAACTGTTCGCGTGCCGCCGTGGTTGAAGTATGCCGTGCCGTCCAGAACCGGCGCCGAGGAAACTGTGGTGCACCACGGGCTGTACTTGACTGCGATGAGCGACAGCTGCGGAGATGTGATCGGGCGGATGGACGAGCAGCTGTTGAGCAACTGACCTCTCAGATGAACCGAGGGGCTCTCAGGAGCGTCTCCTCAACGACCGTCCTACGAACGACGGTGCGTGTGGGCCTCCGCAGTGGGCGCCTAATTCATGCACCCACGCTGATTGGTGCCCGTCAGAGATGAACGCTACAGTTTTCACGCCAATGCCGTAGCTGGACGTCCACTATGTGGCGACAGGTGACTTTTCAGACCAATCACGTTTTGTGCTCCATTTCACTGACGGCCGTTGACTTGCACGGCGTGAAACGTCTGAAAGCAGACGCCCTGTAACGATCGTCTGGAGGGTCCATGCCGGAGGAGGGAGCATTGCGGCCCGGGGAATGTTTTAGTCATTCTGGAAGGCACTGCAGACAAACACAAGCATGTATCTATCCTTGGGGACCATGTCTACCCCTGGATGTAGTTTGCCTTTCCTTATGACGATGTCATCTTCCAGCAGGACAACACAGTGTGTCACACAGTTCCAGATGTACATTGCATGGGTCAGAGAGCACCATGATGAGTTCACCGTAGTCCCCTGGCCTCCAGACTCCCCGCATTAAAACCCAATCGAGTATCCGTGGGACCAACTGGATCTAGCTTTTCGCGCCATACATCTTCAGCCGAGAATCCTAGGACCGCTGACTACGGTACTGGAGCGGCACGGCTCCACACTCATATCGGTCCCTCCGAGAACCTCGCGGACTGGACTCTCTTCCCGCACGTCTCGTTGCTGTCCGCGTTGCAAGCGGTGGTTATTCGGGCTTTTGACAGGTGGTCACATCACAGAGCGCATTTTGTTCTGTTACTGAAAAGAAGATGCGAAGAACGCCGTGTCTGTGGGCAGGCCGAGAAATGTATAGATAGATACACAGCAAGGTCCGCGCCCTTGGCCACAAATCACTCGTTTGCTTTCCCTGTGCAACTTTCTACGGCACGGCGAGACAAAAAGGAAGAATATTTACACGACGTGAATTAGCTATTCTCCCGCTAGCGCGTCACAGGACAGAGGTGCACCTTCACGACCGGCGAAGAAAGCGGCGCGTCGGCTACAGGCGGTGTAGTGGTGTTGCTGCGATGTTGTGCGGTGAGCGGCCGAACTGCCACCCCCCCCTCCCCCCTCCCCCACCTCCCCCGCCCAGGCCGGCACCGCAGTTCGCGTTCGCGCGTCGCGGCGAAGGCGCCGCCTCCCATTAGCGCCCCCACGCTCAAAGGCTGCCGCCCTTTAGCAACACTTAGAATGCAATAACGCAGTTTCGCACGCAGTGAGGACCGCCTTTCCCGTACCCCAGATTCTGCTGGTGCGCTCCCGGAACACTCGGCGTTCCCGAAATGACGTCGTGACGTCACCCCTTTGCAGTGGAGCGTGCTCTGAGACGAACTCCGTTCTCCTATGTGGCGGACCGGCAGTCGGACGCAGACATACGCTCCTCGCGCAGCAAATCGCCGACAGGCATATTCGAGCAGACTTCACTTACTGATTTTCCGTTTGTGCAGTTGAACTGTAGTGACACTACGGTGCTGAACCTGCAAGCAGCCGCTTCGAATTCCGTTGATTACTATTATTCTTGTTTCATAAACTCCTTTTCGAAACTTCAAATATCAAATATGAAACACAAAAAGTATACTACAACAGTTTCGATCAATAGTTTTGCAGCATCGAGTACATACGGTATAGCTTGGAACAGGCCGCCTTCAGTACAGTAGTGAGAACACCTGAAGACTGTAGTGAATTTCAGGAAAATCGATGATTGGAGGATATGGCAATTGACACTGAAAATAACAAAATGTGACGTATTCAGTATAAATAGGTGAGGATATCCGCTACCATTCGAATATATGATTAGTGACAAATCATTAGAAACCATAACTAACGTAAAACCCCTACGACTAATCATCCGGAGAGATTTGAAGTGGAGTGATCACAATCAAATAGTAGGAAAAACAAATGCCGTACTGAAATTCGAAGAAATAATATTAGGAAATGTAACTTGTCCTCGAAAGATGTGGCCTACGAAAATCTTGTTCGACGCATTCGTGACTATTACTCATCAGTCTGGGATAGTAACAAGCTGATGAATAGCGCGCTGTTACGCACAGTAGCTCAAACGAAGAACGGCACGTATCCTCAAGAGATGGTTTAGTTAGCGCGAGGGCATTACAGAGATGCCGTCACAGCAGTAGAGGGTGCAAGACAGGCGTTTATGCTTCACAGAGAGGTTTTCCGCTGAAATTCAGAGAGCGTACGTTCCGAGAATAGTCGAGCAGCATGTTACTTCCACATACGTCTCGCAAAATGACCACCATAATAAAATCAGAGAAATTATAGTTCATACGGAGGTTTACGGACAATCATTCTTCCCATGAGCCATTCACGAAAGTGATAAAAGACAATGATACCAGAAGTACCCTCCGCCACATACCGTAAGGTTGGATGTGGAATATAGCTGCAGACGTAGAAGGGGACGCTGAACACTGGAGCAGACGCTTGACGGTCTGGCTTTCGCGGTACTCGCGCTTGATGTTGCTGGGATGTAGCCTCATGTGGCTGACAGTGAGTTGGGTTTCGTATTGTCGAACGTTAACCTGTGATTCCTTTATCACTGCCCCCAGATGATGATTTCTCGGTAACTGCCATCTTTCCTGAGAGTCTCGTTTTCCACCCTTTGCCTTGTTAGGCAATGTAGCTAATTCCTATGATGTTCAAAGCACACTGGTAGCACGTGTATTCGATACTGGGTCCACGTTCTGATTAAAGTTATCCTTTGGGGGACTGTACTTCTTCATGTACTACATTCTTTACCTCTACTTTCTGACGGTGGTGAAAACGCTGAAGTGTGTTAAATAATTTCAAATAAATTAATCGTTCGATCAGGATTTTTGAATAATTATTTAACTTATTTTGTTTTTGATTCTGTACTTAATATAACACTCACCTTTTTCATTTGGACGATATATTCATAGTACTTGTTGCAGTCACTTCAGCATACAAAATTCACTCAGATCTACATAGCTCATTAGCATTTTTTTAATACTCTGCGTTAACTTCACTCAAGCATTAATGCTTGCTCGTTTTCAGTACACTGTGGAATGTCCATAGTAGGTATGACGATAAAATCAGGGAGCAGCAATGACATCCGATCCGTGATTACAGACATTGGTATGCTGGAAAGTGAACTTTAATTGGAAAGACAGTGAGCTGGCCATTTCGCGAATGCGAAGAACGAGACGTCGACAAGTTTGACTCTACAGTGGGAAAAAGTACTTCGACGTGTGACATAAAAAGGCCTTTTCATTTTGTTACAGAAACGGCTGACCATGACGGCTGCTCTTCTCGCGCTTGCGCAACGATATGTTATTAAACTTTGAACTTGTAATTATAAATGAGTTTATTACAGTATCCAAGTTACTTACTCACACATGAATGTATATTTTAGAAAATCGAAGTTAATCGTAGGCTTTCTACGGTGTCCTAACAGAGGCAATTAGTCATCTCCCAGCTCTATTTACGCTGAGGTAACAAAAGTCGTGTGACACCCCCTTTTGGGCGGCGTGATGCAGCAACTAGACGTGGCCTGGACTCAGCAAGTCGTTGGATACTGAGCCACGCTGCCTCCACAGCAGTCTGTGATCGAGAAAGTGTTGCCGATGCAGGATTTTGTGCACCAACTGACCTCTCGATCATGTCCCGTAAATGTACGGCGGGATACACGACAGGCGATTTGGGTAGCCAGATCACTCGCACGAACTGTCCAGAATGTTCTTCAAACCAATTGGAAACTATTGTGGCCGGGCGACATGGCGCATTGTCATCCATAAAAATTGCATCGTTGTTTGGGAACGTGAAAAAAAAGGAATCGATGCAAATGGTGTTCAAGCAGCCGAATAGATCAGAGGACCCAGTCCATTCCATGTAAACACAGCCTAAACCATTATGGAGCCACCGCGCAGTGCGTTGCTAAGAACTTTGATCCATGGATTCGTGGTGTTTTCGCCACACTCGAACCCTACCATCAGCTCGTACCAACTGAAATCAGGATTCACATGACGAGGGCACGGTTTCCCAGCCGCCTAGGGTCCAATCGATAGGATCAAGAGCCCAGGATAGGCGCTGCAGACGACGTCGTGCTTTTAGCGAAGGTAGTGACATCTGCCACAGCCCATTAAGGCCACATTTCGCCGCAATGTCCCAACCGATGTGTTCGTCGTACGTCCATCATTTATTACTTTAGTTACTCCACGCAGTGTTGCTTGTGTGTTGGCACTGACACGTCTACGTACACGCCGCTGCTCTCTGTCGTTAAGCGAAGGCCGTCGGCCACTGTATTGTCCGTAGTGAAAGACAATGCCAGAGATTTGGTACCCTCGGGACACTCTTGGCACTGTGGATCTCGGAATATTTACTTCCCTGACGATTTCCGAAATGGAATGTCCCAGGCGTCTAGTTCCAACTACCATTCCGCTTTCGAAATTTGTTTCTTCCCGTAGTGCGGCCATAATCAAATGATTCAAATGGCTCTGAGCACTACGGGACTTAATATCTGACGTCATCACTCCCCTAGACTTAGAACTACGTAAACCTAACTAACCTAAGGACATCACAAAGATCCGTGCCCGAGGCGGGATTCGAACCTGCGACCGCAGGAGCAGCGCGGTTCCGGACTGAAGCGCCTAAACCGCTAGGCCACAGCGGCCGGCGCGGCCATAATCACGTCGGAAACCTTTTCGCGTGAATGACCTAATTACAAATGTCAGCTCCGCCAGTGCAGTGCCCTTTTATACCTGGTGTATGCGATGCTACCGCCGTCTGTATGTGTGCATATTCCTCGGTGCAGAACACGCACACCTGCTGGGGTACGCTGAGGCACTGATTTGGTCTTAGGAGCGACGTAGGGAAGCACAGGAGGCAAAACGCACGAGAAGAGGTAATCTCCCTTACAGCAGTGTAGCACAGTGGTGCATCGGCATTTGTAACGTAAAAATCTGTGAGGTAGCGGCGGCCGGAACGCGACCTATCGGCCGCCGACTAATAGAAACGTGCGGCCTCGAACTCGAGCTTTAGAGCCATTTACAGTTTTCAATCCAAAACTCATCGAGAAAATGACAAGTTAGGAGCGTGCTTGCGGCCGGCGCGGTGCCGGAAAGCTGTCCGCAGGCCGATAATGTCCGGCCTCACGGGGAGAACAGGAGCCGCCGCCGCGCCGCGCCGCACTGCGGTTAGTCGTGACGGACGCCCCCGCCCAGCAGCCGAGAGCCGCAGTCTGCACGGAGAGGCGAGGCGGCTCGTGGGGCTCGAGGAAGAGAGAGGAGACCTGCGCAGTGCACAACCTGTACGGCGTATGATCAGAAGCATGCGGGCACCGCTGGTGTCACCAGACGCTGAAACTCCACTGCTATAACAACAAAATCGGAGTATGCGGAGCAAGCAGAGACTTTTAACTCTCGGTTGAAAAAACAACGTGCAAATGACGGCAGACAAAAATTAGGAGAAATTCGTCTGTAAAAAATATCGTAGCGCGAATATACAACTACCACTGCCGAGAGTCCGAGGAAATTCTGACCCTACGTAAAATTGCTAAGCAGGTCGGAGTCGTTTGCCCAGCCACTCGTTGACCAGTTTAGTGTAGCAGTAGAAGACAGCCAAAAGTAAGCTGACGTTCTAAATTTCGCGTTTAAGAAGTAATTCACACAGGAAGATGGTACAAAAAATATCGTCGTTTGACAGTCGCACGGAATCACGTGTGGCGGACATAGTAATAGGCATCCCTGGAATAGAGAAGCAACAGAAACACGTCACCAGGACCGGTTGAAATCCCATTCTGCTTACATTGAAAATACTGTGCGGCATTGCCCCTTAACTTAGCTTGCATTTATCGCGAAACTCTCAACCAGCGTGAAGTCCCAAGCGACTGTAAAAAAGCGCAGGTGACTCTTTTATATAAGAAGGGTAAAAGAACGGATCCGAAAAATTACAGACCAATATACTTAACATGAGTTTGCTGCTGAATTCTTGAACTTATTCTCATTTCGAATACAATAAATTTCCTTGAGCGGGATAGCTTCTATCGACAAATCAGTGCGGATTTAGCAAGCGTCGCACAGCACATTCAGTTTGCCCTTTTCTCACACGATGTTGTGCAAACAGTGGACGAAGGAGAACAGGGGAGGATTCGATACTTCTGGATTTCCAGGAAGTGTTTGACTCGGTGCCCCACTGCAGGCTTAACGGAGGTTCGAGCGTACAGATAGCTGAGCGGCTAAAAGACTCGTTACGGAACAGAACCCAGTACGTTGTCCTCGACTGTAAGTTTTCCATCAGAGACAAGGGTATTTCCAGGAGTGTCCCAGGGAAGTGTGACAGGGGCGCTCTTGTTCTCCTCACATACAAATGATTTGACGGACGGGGTAAGCAGCAAGCTGCGGCCGTAGTGTACGGGAAGGTGTCCTCGGTCAGTGACTGTAGGAGACTGTGCAAGACGATTTAGACAAAATTTCTGGTTTAAAGTATAAGTCAAAGCAGATGAATACGAAAAACAATCCCACAGTTTTAGAATACAGCATCGGTAGTGTACTGCTTGACACAGTCACTTCGACTGAATACCTGGGCGTAATGCTCCAAAGAGATATGAAATGAAGCGAGGGCGTAAGGACGGTGGTCGGTAAGGCGGGTGATGGGCTTCGCTTTCATTGCAGGAGTTTTAGGAAAGTGTGGTTTACCTGATAGAAGAGGCAGCGTGTAGAACTCTAGTGCGAACTATTCTTGAGTACAGCTCGAGTGTTTGAGATCCCTACCAGGTCGGATTACAGGAAAACATCGAAACAATTCAGAAGCGTGATGCTGGATTTGTCACCGGTAGATTCGATCAATACGCAAGCATTACGGAGATGTTTGGAAACCCAAATGGGAATCCCTGGACGAAAGACGACGTCCTTTTCGCGCAACACTATTGAGAAAATTTAGAGAACCGGCATTTGAAGCTGAGTGCGGAATGATTTTATTGCAGCCGGCATATATTTCGCATAAGGACCCCAAAGATAAGACAAGTGAAATTATGGCTCGTTCGGAGACGGATAGGCAATCGTTTTTCCCCCACTCTGTTTGCGAGTGGAACAGGAAAGGAAATGACTGATAGTGGTGAAAGGTACCCTCCACCTAGGTGACTCGCGAAGTATGTATGTAGATGGAGATGTAGAAAAGGATGCGGGAGCGCTGTGTTGTCAGTAGAGGAGCAGTAACAGCAATGTGAGCCGGTCACGAGAGCTCAGTGGCTTGGAGTGTGAACTGGTCACTGGATGTCATCTGAGTGGCAAATGAACCAGTAACATTCAACCCTTCTAGAGCATCTCAGGTCGACTGTTGGCTACGTGATTGTGAAGTGGAAATGCGAAGGAACAACCAGTGCTAATACAGGACCATCCAGACCTGGTGTTCTGGCGGACACGGACCGTCGAGGATTGCCGAGGATGTCCGAAAATGAAATTACACGATCGGAAGGAATCGCTCGTGACTTCCACCGAGACACCAGCAGTCCGGCTAATACAAAGACCGCTCGACTACTGTAGCTCATCCTCTTCAATGGGATGGAATGGTCGACCAGCTTCTCGTAAGCCACACATTTCTGTAGTGATTGCTACGCGACGAGGGACGTGATGGAAAGACGGGCTCCGTTGGACGGTGAACGACTGGAAACTGATTTGCAGCAATGAATCGTGCTGTATCGTGTGGCAGTCTGATGGAATGGCGCGTACTTGGCTAACTCCTGGAGAAAGGTACCTGCCACCATGCCTAGCGGCTACAGTAAAATATGGAGAAAGGTGGTGTTACGGTACGGGGGTGTGTTTCGTGGTTAGGGTGTGGTATCCTTATTGTACTTAAGAAAACGCTAAATGCGGAAGGATACGAACGCATTTTACAGAACTGTGTACTGCGTACAATAGAGGAACAGTTAAGAGACAATGACTCTTTTCATTACTATGACAACGTACCCTGACATAATGCAGCTTCTGTGTGGCAATGGTTTGTGAACAATAACGTTCCTGAAATGAAGTGGCCTCACCAGATACAGGATCTGAACCCAATGAAACACATTTCGATTGAGTTAGAATGACGACTTGGCTCGAGACCGCAGCGTCTAGCATCGCTACGTTCCCTGGTCTCGGCTCTTGGGGAAGAATTGGTTGACATCCTTCACAGACATTCAGACACCTCATTTAAGGTCATTGAATCAGAGTTCAAGCTGTCATAAAGGCGAAGAGTTGACATACTCCGTATTAATGTCCTCTAATAAGTGCCAAGATACTTTTAACAAGACACCTCTAGCACAGCAGTCTAGCATTGTATTCGAGATGGTCCTATGAAACGGTTTCGCACAGCTTTACAACTACACGCTGAAAAAGTCCTGTAGTCAGTGCCGTGTGACCCTCCGTGCCGCTGCACGAAATACCACTCGCGTTCGCGGCCAGAACGCACGCTCTGATCCCGAAATTATGCTCTCGAGACAAATCACGCGATGTACTGTTCCGCGGCTTTACTCGGAAGCGTTGATTGGCGCGCCCGGATTAATTCTCTGTACTACTATATCTACGAGTAAGGTCCGATCGGCCGCGAAATGAAAACTCCTGTGAAAATGGAAAACGTTTTGCTTGCAGTAGTTAGCTACGTCTTCCAGTACTTCCCTATGTAGTCGGCGCTCCGACTTAGACATTCGTCGTTATGTGGTACCAACTTCCCAGTACCCTCTTCATAGGAGGCAGTCGCCTCTGCTTTCCACCAAGTCTCTACTCTGGTCTACAGCTCGTTGTCTGTGCCAAAATGTTGTCTTCATAGCCAGTGGTTAGTGGCTGTATAGTGGGTGCTCAAACACTATACAGGCAGGAGCATCTTCATTGTCCCTGCAGAGGGCTGCGCGACATGAGGCGAGTTATCTCTCCTGAAGCTCGTAATTGGTGGGCCACATTTATTTTCTAGGCATTCTTACGTGCTCACTGTGCGCTCAGAAATGAAAAGACCGACGTGACGCGATCGACGGGCGTACTAGAGACACTACCCAACACATCTGTGCAAAGTTTCAACGGATTTTCATTGTGGTTTCCATATCGCGCCCCATCGGACCTTACTTTCCGTATAGTCCCTCATGTAAAATACGTCTGTACAACCGTCGTCAGCATCGTTTTCATCCATGAGACTACTCCAAATTCAATCATTAAAGTCCTGTAGCTATCTAAATACTTTCGGAAATTACTATGTACGTAGGTTCTTTTAACTTTCTCATGTGTTTCTACAGACCAGAGTCGATAAAAAGGAATTATCCCTGTTAAATCAGTCAGTCGTTGGTAATAATGTTTTTTCGACTAGTCACTGAAATTTTCAAACTTCAAGCAACGCTTTCTGCAAAATCATTTTTTGAAACCAATAGCGTGTACGTAGAAAGTATAGCAGCAAACAAAATGCTGAGTACCTCATGGCAAGAGACATCAAATACGGATTTTCGGCAGAGCTGGAGACCACAGAACTTCGTGCGGTCGTAACAGATGAGTGCATACAATTTCGTTAGGTCGTCAAACAACCACACTAACCAAAGTTGAAGTTTTATGGTCTTTACGTAAAAGTTGCCTCGTGCTCTGTGGTTTTCTACGTGCAACAAGAAAGTTAACTGCTTAAAATGAATCCCTGTTGCTACAACAAAAACTGTTGCTAGAGTTGATTTTCTTGGCGCAACCAGTAAGGCAGAACTTCATGTGCGAAGTAGAAATGTTCACATAGTTGACGTTTCTATACAAGTTGAAGCCGAACTCCACCAACAAACTTTCAGAGGTGATGCAATGGATTAAAATAAAACAAAATGTACTAAACATGGGCTCTAAAATGCATAACTTAAGAGCTGACAGCTCTTGCTCTTCTACGCTACTGTAAGACAGATCTGTTCTATGGAAAGCAAGAAAACCTTTTGCTTTCCTTATTTTGACAGGCGGTGGTATGGACCAAACTAACAGTAAAGCGTCCGTTAAACATCTTCTGAAACATGAAATACATTTCTTCTGCTGAACAAGTGATTATTGTTTTTAAGATATGGATTTTAGAACCCAGGCTCGGCAGATATTTTTTCTTGTTTTGGTCCATGCTACTAGTTCTGAAGTTTTGCTGTTGGAGTTCTGGAGCACCCTGTACAACACAAATCTGGTATGTACTGTAGGCCGGCCGCGGTGGTCTAGGGGTTCTAGGCGCGCAGTCCGGAACCGGGCGCCTGCTACGGTCGCAGGTTCGAATCCTGTCTCGGGCATGTATGTGTGTGATGTCCTTAGGTTAGTTAGGTTTAAGTAGTTCTAAGTTCTAGGGGACTGATGACCACAGATGTTAAGTCCCATAGTGCTCAGAGCCATTTGAACCATTTTTTGTATGTACTGTACGTTTATTATTGCGAGGAAACTAGCACCAAGACAGCTTGAGTATCTGGTGAAAAATTTATGCGATGTTGCAGAAAAAGAGGTGAAGAGTGAACAAGAATAAATTGAGAGTCGATTGATATTCTCGGAAGGGGTTCAATGTCTATTACTTTAGACTGTGCCTGTCACGTTACCTAAAGAGCAAAAAATATACAGGGTGAGTCACCTAACATTACCGCTGGATATATTTCGTAAACCACATCAAATACTGACGAATCGATTCCACAGACCGAACGTGAGGAGAGGGGCTAGTGTAATTGGTTAATACAAGCCATACAAAAATGTACGGAAGTATGTTTTTTAACACAAACCTACGATTTTTTAAATGGAACCCCGTTAGTTTTGTTAGCACATCTGAACATATAAACAAATACCTAAGCAGTGCCGTTTGTTGCATTGTAAAATGTTAATTACATCCGGAGATATTGTAACCTAAAGTTGACGCTTGAGTACCACTCCTCCGCTGTTCGATCGTGTGTATCGGAGAGCACCGAATTACGTAGGGATCCAAAGGGAACGGTGATGGGCCTTTGGTACAGAAGAGACTGGAACAGCACATTACGTCCACATGCTAACACCTTTTTATTGGTCTTTTTCACTGACGCACATGTACATTACCAT
This sequence comes from Schistocerca americana, assembly GCF_021461395.2. NCBI lineage: Eukaryota > Metazoa > Arthropoda > Insecta > Orthoptera > Acrididae > Schistocerca > Schistocerca americana. The sequence continues at coordinate 5,847,161 of NC_060120.1, read as the reverse complement.
GAGGGGTGAGGTACACGTACACACGTGGTTTCCGTTTGCAATTACGGAGTGGAATAGAGTGTGTCCCGACATGTCAGGCCAATAGATGTTCAATGTGGTGGCCATCATTTGCTGCACACAATTGCAATCTCTGGCGTAATGAATGTCGTACACGCCGCAGTACATCTGGTGTAATGTCGCGGCAGGCTGCCACAATACGTTGTTTCATATTCTCTGGGGTTGTAGGCACATCACGGTACACATTCTCCTTTAACGTACCCCACAGAAAGAAGTCCAGAGGTGTAAGATCAGGAGAACGGGCTGGCCAATTTATGCGTCCTCCACGTCCTATGAAACGCCCGTCGAACATCCTGTCAAGGGTCAGCCTAGTGTTAATTGCGGAATGTGCAGGTGCACCATCATGCTAATACCACATACGTTGACGGGTTTCCAGTGGGACATTTTCGAGCAACGTTGGCAGATCATTCTGTAGAAACGCGATGTATGTTGCAGCTGTTTGGGCCCCTGCAATGAAGTGAGGACCAATGAGGTGGTCGCCAATGATTCCGCACCATACATTTACAGTCCACGGTCGCTGTCGCTCTACCTGTCTGAGCCACTGCCCCGTGGTTTGTGAAACCCGCTTCATCGGTAAACAGGTAGAACTGCAACGCATTCTCTGTTAATGCTCATTGACAAAATTGCACACGATGATTAAAGTCATCACCATGTAATTGCTGATGTGCCGACACATGAAACGGGTGAAAGCGGTGACGATGCAGTATGCGCATGACACTACTTTGACTCAGCCACCGGCTCTCGCAATGTCCCCTGTACTCATGTGTGGGTTCATGGCAACAGCAGCTAACACACCAACTGCACCCGCTTCTCCTGTGACGGGCCTGTTACGGACCCGTTTGCGTGCTACGACCATACCTGTTGCATACAGTTGGCGGTAGATGTTTTGCAATGTGCGGCACGTTGGATGCTCTCTGTCCGGGTACCGTTCTGCATACACCCTGCAGGCTTCAGGTGCATTTCGTCGACACTCGCCATATATGAGTATCATCTCCGCTTTTTCAGAGTTCGAATACACCATGGTCACAGTTCCTATAACATTACACTATCACAGACGTCTGTTAACACGGTGTACTACAGTTGGTCTGCGTGCGGAGACGAATGCAGAATAACGATAGCAGCAAGCGCTACATGCGGACACTGCGACAGCTAGACCATACCACAACAGTGCACTACAGCCACACTCGTAAACGCGGTCGTCATCGTAAACATGTCCCTGCAGATGCTGCTCGCCGATCGTGGTCCGTGTTTGTTACAACACGCAACTGAACGTCGGAGGTTTCAAGCGTCAACTTTAGGTTACAATATCTCCGGATGTAATTAACATTTTACAATGCAACAAACGGCACTGATTACGTATTTGTTTATATGTTCAGATGTGCTAACAAAACTAACGTGGTTCCATTTAAAAAACGTAGGTTTGTGTTAAAAAACATACTTCCGTGCATTTTAGTACGGTTTGTATTAAACAATTACACCAGCCCCTCTCCTCACGTTCGGTCTGTGGAATCGGTTCGTCAGTATTTGATGTGGTTTACGAAATATATCCAGCGGTAACGTTAGGTGACTCAACCTGTATACTCAGGGAAAGTAACGGTCCATTGACATATATGAATTTTATGACGGGTAGAGAGGGTCGCTTCGGGGGATAAAAAGACTGACACACTGTTAATTATTTGTATGTAACGGGGTCAAAAGTGTGGATAAAACAAAAGTCTCTTGATCGAACGTTTTTGCTGTTTGCCTCGACATTTCATTTCAAATAAAATACCCTAGCCTGTTGTGGTATGATAGCGGATGAGAGGCAGTGACAAGCACTAAATGGATCCATCGGCGAGATGTAGGGCCAGCATTCCGTTGTCGACTGACCTGCCTTTCGAATGCCGACGATAGTGTGACGGGGCGGATGTGGAAGATCCTGTAGGAAAGGCGACGTTTAATCACTGCGGAGAACGAAGCGGCGAGAGCACAGGGGTGTGTAAAGTGGGATGGGATGGAATGGGAAAACCTGCCATCAAAGGCGGCGCCGCGGCGGCTTTTCAGAGCGTAGCGTCGGCCGAGGTGCGGCGCCGTCGGCGTGTTTGCTCTGCGAAGCCGTGGCTGCTACCTGACGTCTTTCACCGTCAATCACGCACGCACTTACGCTGGACCAGAAATGGATCTCACTTCGACATTTCGGAAGTTAGCCAAACCACAATTCTTACAGAGGTAATCGTGTGACGTGACGACATTCTTTATTGAAACTAGGAGATAAGACGATTCCTCTAATCTGTAGCGCACAGAAAGAGATTTAGGAAACGTTGACCACTCTCGGCACAGTAGTCTCACTTATTTTTCTTTGCTCTTTTCTATTTCTTCTCCGTAAAACAGAATAATTTATATTATAAGCTACTAACCCGGAACCCAGTACTTTTCTTTTAATAACGAAATGTACCAGAAGAAAGAGGGCGTGGCTATGGGTAGCTGCTTTGCCAGTTTGCTTGCTGATATTTTCACCAATAACTTAGAATGTAATTTTTTTAAAGAAAACCCCAGATAATAAACAAGATAATTTATTACAAAAGGTATGTTGATGATATAATAATCTTATTTGATTGCACAGCAGAAGAAATTGATAACCTTGCAAAAGAAATGAATAAAATGCATCAGACCATCTTCTTCACTGTAAAACACCAAACAGAAGTAGGTTTAAACTTTCTGGATCTCTGCATAAGCAGCTCCAACAACAAACACAACTTTCAAGTATACAGGAAACCAACATACACAGATAATACAATTAATAAATCATCCTGCCACTCGGATAAATATAAGATGGCTTCACACAGAGCAATGCTAAACAGAATGCACAAAATACCACTAGAACCAGCTGACCAAATAGAAGAACTAAACACCATCAAAGCAATTGCTTACAATAATGGTTACAATCCAAAATTAATAGATGAACTAAATTCTAAGATAAATCCCCATATAACTAAATACAATAACAAAACAGCATTAAAGAATACCACAACAAAGCCAAAAGAAAAATATGTAAGCTTGCCATTTGTAGCAAAACTGTCATATAAAATAGCAAACCTGTTCGGAGGAACAGATATCAGAATCAGCTACTATAGAAATAACAAAATAAAGGACAAAGCTATCCATAACATTAAAAATAATACCAAACCGTACAATAAATCAGGAATATACAAACTTAACTGCAACTCATGTCCAAAAACATACATAGGCCAAACAGGGAGAAACTTCAACATACGTTTTCGAGAACACATGGATGCTCTTCGTTTAAAAAACTTAAATAAATCCACATTTGCCAAACATGTAGCAGAAGAAGAACATCAAGTAACAGACATATCCCATAACCTACAAGTTCTCCACCTACCCAACAGAGGAAAAAGACTGAACCTCCTAGAAGTAATCGAAATTACTAAACCGAATATTTCTGAAAAAGTTCCACACTCTACTTATCAGACCACTTACTAAGCACAATCAAGAAATAACATAATCTAATATAAACCCAACAAATGCATGTAATAATATACAACATAAAAATCTTAATTCTATCTTTGTTATATTGTAAATGTATGAATTACTGCTTTGTATAAATGTGTTATGTTAATTTATTTGCTTCAATACTGCCTAAGTAAGAAAAAAAAGAAACTTAGTATACATCGTACTTAGAATACCTCTATCACCCAAGTCAATATTTAGTAAACAGTTGCTCAGCTAGAACCTCAAAACTTTCGTAAAATATAACTCTGTCCATAGATAAACTGCTTGTATGTAAAAAAAAAAAAAAAAAAAAAAAAAAAAAAAAAAAAAAAAAAAAAAAAAACACCTGTCAGTCGACAATATAGCGGATAACGCATTGCTCCTGTGTAAAATGCGTGACTAAAAGTGTTTGTGCTGTTACAAAAAAGAAGAAATGCGAAGAAAAAACAAGGAGAGGAGAATGTAAGTAAAATGAACAACTGATAGTGCGTAACTTTAAACTCGCGAAATTGAAGTAAATGATTGGAATCGTTGCTTTTGCACACGCCAGCTGCACTGAAGATACATGTAATTTGCCAGCTGAAGATGGGTGCAAACCCGAAATGCATATTGGCATAAATAAAATGCATTAAAAAAAGTGGCTGGTCGCTGTACTTTTATAGTAAAATATCTTTCGTAGGTTATTTAGATATCCCAGTGTCACACACATTGTTCAGTAGTAAACGTGGCAGACTTTGTAACATTTATTCAGTGTCTAGCCTGCTGAACTAACAAGTGTACTTGTTATCTCCGGTATTCTGGGTACTCAGCTCCTTCATATGCTATATACAACGGTGTAACAAGGGGCAGCTATGATCTTCGCAAACCGAACCCGCATTAACACTATCGCATACACAGACGTATCAATAAAAGAAATGTAACGCATATTGACTAGTTGCAAGGGTACTCGGTGCCATTTGTCGTAAAATTTCGGCATTCGCCACTACACGCCTCGCACCAAGAGTGTAAAAGTGCTCCGTGTTCTGAGGGTTTCCAGTGGCGTTGAGCCTTCTATTCACGATTTTTTTTCTCGTGCTACCAGCCGATGTCAGAAACAACTAAAATGTGATAATAAAACGTATTCGCTTATATCTCAGTGTTAAATGAGCAACTGCAAAATAATGTGTACAAATCACGTACAAATTGTACTCATTGGTTTAAATACATTGTTTGTAGTAGGTATTCATTATAGCATTGATATGTTGTTTGCTTAGGGGACACGGTTACTCAATATTCTTTAGTATTATTTTGCAGAAAATGTACTTCGTTTCCTGCACCTCTGTTTTGCACAACTAGAAAACTATCACTCACCACCGCCGACACCGCCGAGGCCGCGACACAGAGATACTGGGTACGCTCTCGGCTGTACAGAAGTCGTGTGATGATGATGATGATGACGTTCAGTTTGTGCTGCGCTCAACGGCGCGGTCATTAGCACCCGTACAAAGTCCCAACCTGTACACAGTCCAATCTAGCCACTGTCAAGAATGAAGATGATGATGCTGAGCCTGCCGCTGTGACCGAGCGGTTCTAGGCGCTTTAGTCTGGAACCGTGCGACCGCTACGGTCGCAGGTTCGAATCCTGCCTCGGGCATGGGTGTGTGTGATGTCCTTAGGTTAGTTAGGTTTAACTAGTTCTACGTTCCAGGGGACAGATGACCTCAGATGTTAAGTCTCATAGTGCTCAGAACCATTTGAACCATTTGATTTTTGATGATGGTGAAATGATGAAGAAAACACAAACAACCAGTCCCAGGCAGAGAAAATCCGCAAGCCGGTAGGGAATCGAACCTGGGACCCCAGAAATCACGTGATTGGATGTTATTTACCAAACTCCTGTTTAGATGGCCCATCTTCAGTGGTTTATACGAGGGCTGTTCGGAAAATGGGAAATGAAAACCACAGTGAAAATCAAAAATTTTTATTGTCAGCAGTTACCCACACCTTCGAGCCACTTCTCTAAATAGTCGCCGCTCCGACTTAGACATTCGCGGTGGCGTTGTACAAACTGTCCAGTACCATCGTCACAGAGAGCAGCCACCTGTGATTTCCACCAAATGTGTAAGCTGGTCGGTCTTCCGTTGTCTGTGCCAAAATGTGTCTTTGTAGCCAGCGGTTCATGTGAGCAGAGATTAACAACGAAGGGAGCCAATTAAGGGCTGTTTTGTGGGAGATCAAACAGTTCCCATCGAAAACGGTGCAGGAGCGTCTTCATTGCCTCTGTAGAAAGCGGCTGAAAATAACGCATGACATTTATGTTATGTGGGCTGCATAGCTTCAGGCGAAATCTCTCACCAGATCCACATACTAGGAGGGAAACACTGTTGTTTTAGGCAGTTCTACATCACTCTGCGCTCTGAACTGAAAAGAGCGAGGTGAAACGATCGACAGTCACACTAAAAACACTGCCCAACCGTTTCGCACCTAATTGGACCTTACTTTCCGAATACTCCTCGTATAAATAAACGTCTACATTACTGGAAACCAAATGTCAGTTTCGAAACGTTTGAAGAACTTTAATGCATGTGTTACTCGCGCAGCCAACGTTTCGTTGCAAGTACTCGACTGAAACAAAGGCACAGTACTTACAAGGACTGACTCTCCTTCTTTCCTTAATAGCAAACACAAGTGCACTTTACCGCGGTGAATATAATGCATTTGTGAGTAGATATTTCTTAGTGCAGACAGGAACGTCTGAAATTCTCTAGTAGTTCTTAACGAAGAGATATTGGGATTCGTGGAGCAGCTCAGGAACTTTGGGTTACGCTAGAAACCGAACCAGTGCTGAGTAATAGAGGGACAGGCTGTTGCGAACAATGCCGTCCGCTAACGACTGCCGGCGGGCCGCGGCCGCAGCTTCGTGACCGCTCGTCGCCGGTAAACAAGAGCCGATTCAGGTGGCGAGATGAGTCGAGGCGGACCGCACAGCGAGCTGAGCGTCCGGTGACGTCGGGGGCGCGGCGGGGGCGGACCACCTGGGCGGCGGAGAGCCGCGACTGCGGGGGACTGTCACGCCGCTTAGTCCAAACTGACGGACAACGCAAATGTAGAACAGAAATGAAAAATCCCTTGGCTGAAGAGCAGTGTCAATAGGGCGATAACGGTTTCTCAGTCATGCCCAAAAAACCGTGGATCTTATTTTTCTAGCACTGAAAAGTATTTTATCAGGGTAGTTGCATTTTACAAGAATAAGTCGCCTCATCTCGACCATGGAGTTCAAACAAATTTTGCTGAGTAGTATTAGTATTAGGGAAAGTGAGTGAAAAACTTAAGATTTGTAAGAAGTTTTCTGAAAAAGATTGGTGCACTTGTCGCTATTACGAACAATCCTGCTGTATTGCTCCACCGTTTGGAGTCATGAAGTGGGCGCGATAGCAAAAATCGAATTTAGAAGCGCGTCGCTATTATTATAATAGGTTGGTACAGCTCACAGTAAAATATAACAGATAAATGGGTAACTTAAATGGGTTTATTTAGACGAAAAGGGACGTTCTCGCGGGACCCTGTTGGGTAAATTTGGAGAACAGGTATTCGGGGAACACTGTGCAACACTTCTACTGCCACCATTTTTTATCTCGCTGACGGTCCACGAGAATTAGATAAGCGATGATGCTGAGGCAGCCATTTGTAACTGTTAGAAATGGAAATGATACAGTACAGAAAATCGCTAACATTACTACGACATACACTCCGCCATGCACTGTGCATTCACTTACGGAGTATGTGTGTAGATGTAGATATACGGATGGAAATAAATACGTACTGCCAGTTAAAAATTCTGTTGAGACAAGCGGCGCACATTTCACTTAACGTAAGTATAAATGCTCACAGCTTTGGATTTTATTATGCTGGCACATAAACTACTGGCGTAACAGAAGCCGCCACACAAGGTAAAACGCAAGCGTTAGGTTGACTGTTTTCTGAATATTATTGCATTCCAATTCTTACTGTACATTAATTCCTGTATATATACGTGTAACATAAATTAATTTTTAACCATGTTTTGAACCTTTCAAAACTAACAATATGAATTTTATTAATGAATTTTGTGAGATCTCTGGTACGTGTAGCACAAACTCTATGATATTGGTTTTACAGTACTTGGGTGAAAAAATATAGAACTTCTTCCAAGACGATTTTTTCCTCAAGCGGGAGTAAGGTACGCAAATACAAAAGTCGCTGCTTACGTATCTCGTAAAATAAAATGTTTAAAACAGATTACAGCCTTTACTCCTCCGGTTCTCTAATCACATTAACATCTCAGGAGAATGGGCTGAATGAACTCAAACTTTGAGAAACTTTGTAACAGCCTTCAAGCAATTTATATTAAGACTGCATGGAGGCGGCGGAAAAGAGTGTCCGACAACTCTCTTTGTCATGTGTCACGGAAGGTCTGTGTTAGGAATGTGTGCGTCATACTGTATAGTTTCGACTCTGACGGAAGCAACAAAGATTCGGGTTTAACTTCCCGGAGTGGTGCGCCACCTTTTTGGCAGTTTGTTCAAGGGGCTTCAGGAAACGACGAAAAGCCGAAATCGGGATGGTCGGACACGAATTTGAACGCCCATCGTATCCAGTGTGACAGGGAGAATGTTACGGTTCAGCGTCCCATCAACAACGAGGTCATTTGACACGGCAGGAAATCGAAACAGCGTCCTTCCAAATAAGAGTAGAGCGTGCCACTCACTGCGCCATTTCGCTACGTCGACTCACAGAATACAAACAGTGTAACCACGGCACTTCCATGTGGCCTACTTGCTCATAGGGCATCGTACAACTTATAAAGCGTGGACGCTGGCGCAGGAGGTATGGACTTGCCTGCGTTGTTTATTCGAAGTTTTCTCCCGAGAACTGATATGGTGTCACACCCATTCGTTCCAGCTTCTACCGTCCAGAACCCACAAAAGGATGCGTCGAGTGGAGAAACTTTATTTTCCCAAACGATTCACACTTCAACCTGTGTTCTGGAAATGGCCACATGCGTGTTAGACGCTGCACTGTTGCTCACAGTGTGGCAGCCCATATCTTCAGGAAGCATTGCGCACAAAGTTGTAACTACGGAAAACGGCCAAGTCTTGTAAAATAGACAAATAATAGCAAGTGGAGAATATCGTGAAGCCTTAGAAGCCTTGGGACACGGTAAGGAAAGGTCACAGGGCAAGCGGCGGGCCAACCAGACGCCAGTGTGTCGGGTGACCACGTAAAGTGATAACGCTATAAGCTATGAACACAGGGTACCCACTGCACTCAGTACAGATGTCGACAGCAATAGTGAAGCCAGCATTTCCTGGCTAGAGAGCGTGAGATAAGAGGGACAAAGAGAGAGGGTCTCTGTAGGTACTCCGGTATTTCATGACAGGCCAGTGGTTGGCTTAGGACGCAGCGTGTGACCATATAGGGAGAACCACCTCTCTTCCTCCATCCGACCTCTGGAAAACTACTGAAGAGCAGTGTACAACTAGAGCCGACGAGGTAGCGAGAGGGCTTGGGATTCACGTCATGTCAGGGAAAGGCGGGAGCAAAGTGGAAGGCAGGACGCTCCCAGGTGGAAGTCAGCGAAGTCAGTGGAGTCAGGGAAGTCAGAGAGGCGGGGAGGAGCAGGAGAGCAGACAGGCACGGCTAGGCAGATAGTAGTATCATCATAGGCGAGAGGCCGGGGAACTCTGTGGGCTCTGTTAATGCAGATAGGCAACCACCGTCTCTGTAGTAAGACCTGCTCTCTTTGCAGGTACTGCTCCTTCAAGACAACTAGAGCAAGAGCTGAAACTGTCTTCTGAATAAATCTGGAAGTTGCAGAAGACTTTTACTTGAGGTTATTTCAACTCACTTTCTAATAATTAGTGATTTAACATTATAGCGGGTCGAGACTCCCTGTCACATAGGCCAAACGGCTAATTCCCTTCTCGCAAACTCTGTCACTCAGTCTCAGGCAATACTCATTCTTGGGACGCGACAAACTCCAAGTGTAATGCTTGTAACTCCATTGGACATAATATACGCACATTGCACCAGTGTGTTGGGAGCAATCTGAATGGCAATCGTTACGTTACAGAACCTTTAGAACCTGACATATAGCCCGTCATTCAGCCAATCTAAATGGCACATGTCATCAAGATAATGCCGAAGCATGAAAGGCTTCTTCGAACAACAACGTCTAACTTATCGTTGCTTTCGATACTCGTACGTTTGCCTAATATAACGTCCATTGTATTTTGTTTGTCGGCAACTTGTTCGTTACTAAGTTGCAGTAATGTATTGAGGCTGTCGTCTCCAGCTGCATGGAGAATGATTTCTTTGGAAAGCAACCAATAGCTGATTGCTTGCCACGACGTTTAGAGGCTCTTGTTGCAACACGCGGGGACTTCACATTATGTTGAATTCTCAAAGCCGGAGATCAACCTCCTTATTCGAAGCAGAGGTCGCCTGGGCGGTGGCCGTCGCCTTGGAGGTAGCCAGTAATCCTGACAGTGCCTGCCAAACATTCAGCGACGTGGGGGACAAGGAAGGGGGCGTTAAGGCCATTAAAGTCAGTCGTTACGCCAGTGTCCGGGATTATATTCCATAACCTCTCCGTGACGCCTCGTGGTGCGAGGGCCGCACGCTGTCCTCCAGTGCTATCATTAGTAGACAGCGGCCAGTAACCGGTCTTCACCCTCTCCTTCTTCTCATTATGATACGGCACAGTCACTAAACTATACACACGCCCATTATTGTCACGCTCAGCATATTTAAGACACAGCTGTCACGCCTGGTGACGGAAATGTACTACGATTCCTCACAGTGAGAAAGACGTTTCCAGTGACTGCTCGGGGTGTCCCAGACAAGAGGTCCATGCGACTCAGTCATGTACAGTTCTGTGATCCTAATCATTTGAACATTTACATGAATCTACTGTGTAGTATAATATGCATTTAACTCATATGTTTCCTTGGTCCTACGTCGTAACATGTATCGTGGATTTCTTCTCATAACGCTCTCGTAGCTAATGACGTAACAAAATGTCAGTGATATTAAGAACTACGCGAAACAATTACAAAATCTCATAGCCGCAGCACATTTGCATATCTGAAGGTAATTCTTGGGGTTTTTATGTCGAGCAGGCAGGCCACCAATTCATGAGAGGGCAGCTGTTGCATCTTCGTTCCACTTGTGCCGCAAAACCTGTCAGAAGTCGGCGGTGATAGAATTCCGCGAGACCTCTGTCCTGTGGAATGTCCGAACTCGGCAAAGGAGGTCCGGCTACAGTTAGCTTCGCGCTTACGTATTGTAGGCGAAGAGAAGCTGCGTGTCCTCGGTTGAATGCTTCATCGAGAAGGAGGGCACAGTTCTCTTTTTCGTCTGCAGAAATTGGTTCTCCTAAAGTTGCATCGTCACTGTTGACAGTTACAAAAAAGGAAAGCCAGAGGTAGACGGATGGCCTCTTCGCTCTCCAAGACTCCTAAAATATTTCGATGTCACATTTTTTTCTGTGCAGCTACAGCGCTACTCGTGCTAATGCAGTTACGTTGTTTTCTGTTCATCGGCTGTCAGATTCCATTCTGACTTTCAAAAACCTATAATTTACTAGTTTCAGCGACCTTGATTGTTTTTCCGAATTCGCTCTCAAGTAAACCTGCTGTGATTCGTATATTCGCATTCCGAAAATAGCCATAATTGTTTCCATGATATATTTTTCACTGGCAGGCTTCTGTGTGTATTCTTGAAAGAATGCAGGATAAGCAATAAGCAGGATATCTCGAGTGTGCTTCAGTGAAAACTTTAACCTCATGTGGGACACTATTGACTCAGGCATGTTTCCTTGAAGCCATAGTCTTATTAATAACTTTAAAATGTAGAGCGGCAGGTAATTAAAGTGGGAGACTGGAGAAAGTCGCCGCTCTGTGCGTAGATTAAAATACCTGGATACTTACTAAGGCGGCGTCCTTTGTTCGCCTGTATTTACGTGGTTGACTCTAAATTAGAAGCGAGACGTTATTTTCTGAACTTTCATTTTATGATTTACCGACATCCGCAAGCGAGATCAGCATCTGCCATCATTGTGTTTTCTCAGTTTATAGCGTTTAATTAATCAGAGGGGCTGAAATAATATCAGTCTTCATAAATATACTACAGAGTAAAATCCACCATTCTTCAATCACGTCTGAGATATTGTATGTCTTACCGACAGAATGAAACTCGCCTATCATTGGTCCCTCAATTGTTTCCACGTAGTTCGGTGTACAGGGAAGTGTCTGTAGATCTATTGGATTCAGAGCCCTTCAACCATACCGTTCTTTTGTGCAGAGGTTCAACTTAAAGACAGTTTTATCACATCTCCATAGCTTAACAAAATTTACATGATACTTATCGCACTGCCGTCTTGTGCACAAAGCGTTCCTACCCGATACTTCCATCACAGCAAATTTATAAACAGATGATTGCGAATTTCTTTGAAATGTACCATTATTATTAAGATAGGATTTAGTATTGTTAAAAAAAAAGTTGTATTAAATTTTCAGGTGTAGAGTTGGAATGAATGATTTACTACATCACAAATGAGGTAACTGATATGACGTAAGAAATATATTAGGCATTCGAATAGCACATTACGTGTGTGATACACATTTTCTACTTCGACAGTCCCTGTATGTTGTTTCTTCCACGGTGCATCAGTTCAAATGGTTCAAATGGCTCTGAGCAATATGGGACTCAACTGCTGAGGTCATTAGTCCCCTAGAACTTAGAACTAGTTAAACCTAACTAACCTAAGGACATCACAAACATCCATGCCCGAGGCAGGATTCGAACCTGCGACCGCAGCGGTCTTGCGGTTCCAGACTGCAGCGCCTTTAACCGCACGGCCACTTCGGCCGGCGGTGCATCAGTACGGATACCATATGATATTTCATAGTTGGCGTGAAATTCGGATTACAAAAAAGATCTAGTCCTATGTGAATCTCAGTTAGTGTCGCTTGATTTTTAGGTTGTCTTCCTTTTAATCAACGCTCTCATCTACACAAAAGTTTATATACTTGACAAAGTGGGGTACGCAAAGAAAAACAGTTCCAAATCAGTATTTCAGAAAGTTAGAAGAAAACCCATTAAAATATGTCATGACGTGCCGGTTGTAATGATTAGGCACAAAAAAATGGCTCTGAGCACTGTGGGACTTACTACTGAGTTCATCAGTCCCCTAGAACTTATAACTACGTAAACCTAACTAACCTAAGGACATCACACACATCGTTGACCGAGGCGGATTCGAACCTGCGACCGTAGCGGTCTCGCGGTTCCAGACTGTAGCACCTAGAACCGCTCGGCCACTCCGGCCGGCGATTAAGCACAGATTCGATGATTAACAACTGTCACACGCTATGTATGCCCTAAAAAAAGTCATTAAAATACGAGAGAACAACGTCTAATCGTCTGATTCGCCAACTTGAAACATAATTCTGCTCATCATATGGGAACAGAGAATCCGGCATTGATGTACGAGGGTCATGCGCCACTCGCGAAGACGGGAATGTGGACCACGGCCGCCTCCAACAACCGGTAATCAATTAGCCGCATTGTGCGAGCAGCGCCAGGCGGGGCATTGTTTGGCGCCGTACAAAGGCGCCCGCCTATTCATCAGGCTCGTTACGGCGGGAATGCAGCCCAGGCTGTGCTTCCAGCGGCCACGTGCCGTCTGCGCCTCTGTCATCCCCTCGTGGTATCACCAGCTGGCACTGCCACCTCACGGTCGTTTGCATCGCGAGTGATACGTTCATTACGACTAAAAAAAATTTTCAGATGATGGAACAGTCCCATAGGCTGATCAGCTATTGCTCCATCTCTAATCACGAGACACTGGGCGCTAACCGTCCCAGCTTTCCTCTTTTCCACGCAGCTCTTGCGCTTGTGCCTGTGTATGTATGTATGCGCGTGTGTGAGAGTGTGTGTATATGTACAAGTGTGTGTGTGTGTGTGTGTGTGTGTGTGTCTCCTTTAGAGGAAGGCCATTACGTACATACGAGGCGTAAGCATGAGATTGCTATTATCGTCTGGAGAACATTAAGCTACAAATCTGCGGTCCTGATGCACATTAAATTCCTAGTGCCACAACACCGTAGAAATCCACCCACCCCCTTCCCTCCCCCGCCCCCCACCTCTCTCTAGATAAGCCAAAACAAGATGGAGCAAATCATTGGTAAAGTGGAGTATCTTCATTTGAAGTGGGACAATACTGCAGCGAACCATGCTTAATTGGTGGTGGCGGTATACAGTAGTCATGCACCGCCGTCATATGACGAAGAGCTTCGGTGGCGTAGGCGCTTCCAGTGTGGTCAGAGAGGCGTGAATGTCGTACAATGAAATGGCAAACGAAGTGGTGCTTGAAGACCAGCGTACCACAGTGGAGGCGATAATGTATAAAGTTAAAATCTGTCGTTGGCCCTTTTTCATTTTTTCCCACGTAGTAGTGATTACGACATAGGTCGGTTGCCCGCTGGGTCTCGCGACTGGAAATGCGGCACGCCTGTCACGCCACTCTAGACGACTTATTTACTTGTCTCATCAGCCTGTATGAGTGCTGGGTGTACCACAATGACACCGGGACGAATCAGCAAAGCAAACAGGGAAACCGTGTGGATTCACCATTGCGGAAATAGCCGATAATCCAACCAGCACCGCGCAAGGTGATGCTGGGCGCACAGTCACACGTGCTAACGTGGTACGTAATGGCTTCTTTCTCTTTACGGAGATGAAGAAGTCATTGCCTGTCAAACATTTCCAGAATAACGAAGATATGATTTTCACACACTTTATTTCTCTTTGCTCAGATGAAGAAGTCACTGCTCCGTTAAGTCATCCATTATTGGGAAAAATGTGTAGAGGGAAAATATGTAGAGAAGGACTTACACCATCAACAAATATCATGGACACAGATTTATTTTTTCGCGTTAAAACTTGGTGACTACTACCGTAACTAAGAATCTGTAGATATGGGATCTCTAAACGAACATTGTGTTGTAAACACAGTAACGCTCAAGAGGGTCCCAAACTCATGACCCCCAATTTACGTGGCAGCTGCGTTACCTCTGGGGAACGGAGACCGGCAACGAAAAGCGTCCACACAGCCCACAGCAGGTTTCCCGTTGAAACGCCCATTTGTCTGTCACTTGCACAGATAAAGCTGTACCTAAATTGTTGTGTCCGTAAAATGAAAGGTGGGCTATAGCTTTGACGTTTCTATAGTATAGGCTCCTACAACCTGGAAGCATATTCCCTTTAACTTCCAGTAAAAGTTTCTCTGAAAGCAGTAATGCTGCTATATTAATTGTTTTGATTTCATGTATGTGAACAATATTTATATTTTGCGGTAAGAGTTACGTCGCAGTTTATTAAGAAGCATCGTCAGTGTCAGCGCTTGCTTTAAGAGTGCGCTTATTCTTTCCCTTCTAGCGTTACAGCGATTTGTCAGCACAACACTTAAACTATATCCACCCCTGTCCACCTCGCACAACATCGGCAACACTCATTGTTACTGAAAATGCTTCTTGTTATACTGGGGTGAAAGGTGTGTCCCAAAATATGAATTGCATGGATTCAGATACACACACAGCCTCGAAATATTACTAGCAACTCGTGATCAAAGTACAACAATAATATAGAGATGATACTTTTTCGCCTATTACCTGTGATCCATCACATTTTACCATTGTTTCTGGAAGATCAAAGCAAGCTTACTGATTAAGGTCCCTTCAGTATTGAAATTAAGCACTATTTCGTTAGAGAATTAGAAAGCCACCGACCTACAAAATCAGGATGGCTGGACGGAGATCTGGACCACACGTCTCACGTCTCCGGAATGTGTGCGGAGAGGCTATTATTTAAGGCTAGAGTAGTAGAGACTTTGGCTTTAAAACATGTTCTGAGATGGAGAGCTACAGACGCTACAAAGAAAGAAATTGGACATCCACTATCCATATTAATTATTTTAAAATCGAACAGCAATGACTTCGACGTCAATGTTCGTAAAGTTATAATTATTTTACAGTAATAATAAGCAGTGTGGAATGTGGTGCAGTCTGTCATCGACAGTTCCAAATGTTAATTTCACCAGAGACACGGTGAAAGGCGACGTGTAGTTTGTAAAGCAACGGACATTTGGAGCGAGCCTTCTTATACCAGGTCACTGTTTTTCCCTTTTTTTTCATTCTCTCTCTCCTCATTCCCATACCTACCCATCTCTCTTATCGATTTAGATAAAAAATACTGTACATAAGTGGCACAAGGTGGGGGGGAAGGGGTGGGGGGCAGCATACAAATCTGCGTAAGGATATCCTTCTTTTTAAGACTTCTGAGGATTTCGTACATCACTTCAGGCGAATATCTTGATAACTCCTTCCATATGCCAGTGACTCATTCCTTCCCCCAAATTTTTCTAGTGAGCTAGTGTTCTGTCTCTGATAATCATACTGTCGAATACCCTAAACTGTTAATTTTCTTAACTTCTCCCTTGCCTCCCTCCCCCCACAGCTCCTCCGTGTTCTACTCTTCTTCTCCCATTGTACCTTTCTTATTTGTCTCTCTCTCTCTCTCTCTCTCTCTACTACGGTAACTAAGGGGCGTTACGAGATTTTTAGTGGGTGTTCGTGATACTACGACCGCTATAAACTGACAGCTGTGCATGGGGCGCGGCTCGTGGTAGCGATTTGCCGCGGACAACGCAGATGGCGTGCTGCGGCCCGCAGCATTCCCGTTGCCCCCACGCATTCTGGCCGCCACTTTTCGGTGGCATCGCGTGCCGGCCGCTTGTTTAGCACCGACCGCTGCGTTTATCACTGTGGCCCGGGTCTCGCCGCGCTTGCGTTCTGCCCGAGGCCAGCTGCACAACACGTGCGGACCTGTCTGCCCTGACCAATACCTTACGTGTTCGCTGAGATGTCAGTGCTCTTGCATCATTAAACACGAGAGCTGGCTTTGCCCAGCCGACCTGAGGGCTGTCAAAACATTTACGTGCACAGTATTTATATGCACCTAAGGGACTGTCCGCGGTCTCATTAAACATTTTGTAGATTCCTCTGCAACTAATTACAATGGCTACTATAATTATGACAATATGCCGTTGTTTGCTGACCACATCTCAATCTAGTAGCGTTTTCCTAATTCCTATCATACCTTTACAATTTGCGGGCTATCCATTTCGTAATTAATCTCTCCTCTTTCTGTTTCACCAATTCCATCTGTGCTTTCTGTCTTTGGTCAAATTGGAAATTACACAATGGGTTTTTTACAAATTTTCAAGGCTAAACGAAGACTGGTATATGGACAAATGGGTAATCAAATTGACCTGCTCGAGGTCCAGTTTTGCGAAATAAGATTTAACTTCTTGAAAGTAATAAAGGTGATTAGGGAAAACTTAATTGATGGTTAGAGGGAGGAGAACTTATATATTTCACGAACAGCTGCTAATACGTACGTAAATGAAGTGTCAATAACTATCAAATCACAGCATAAACTGAAACTTCTCTGCTTTCTGCTGATAGATCTTCTCTTAAGAGCAATAGGACACTGATCGATATTTCAATAGATTACATTTCATATTTTCCGAACAAAATTAGAAAATAAAAATGTTAAAATAACGATCAAATGTTTTGTGAAATGATTTGTCTAAAGTACGAAATGAAATAGATTAGAGAAACATTGGTGCACCTTGGATGATGCTTGGAATTGCCATTCGAGAATTGAAAGTTCAGTGTTTAACTTGTAACATTTGTTTGGTGGATTTTCACTCAGTGCTCTCCTTAACGACACTAACATATGAGCATCTCAGCTGCAGTACATCATTTTAATCATCATTCAAAGGCGCCACAAATGTCACTCTAACCTGTTTTATTTGTTAGTTTTTCACAAGTCATTTGACCCTCACTTTTTTTTCTGCGTCTGAAACGAACTTCATTTGACTTGGGGTAATTGTAAATATTTTTGGCTTTTTTGGGACAATTCCATATTTGTAGACACGACTGCTCCTGGCGTCTGCACGAGTGGTACCAATAAAGTTTCAATTATCATTTCGAAAAAATAAAGTCACATAATTACTTCTTTGTTTACTTGCAGATGTGTGTCTGTAGTCCTGGTATGCACTGTGATCCCTGCCCCACAGTACCGCAGAACGCCGCCAGAGAGGTCGTAATGAAACAGCATAGCCCAGGTCCACTTTATTAATGGACAGCGGCATTTTGGTTTATCTTCTGCACGGCATGCTACGGTACTTCTAAGTGGGGATTTCAGTATATGCCGGAACTGCAGACATGTAACCGCTATCCAAATTGTCCCATTGTTTGCCAGTTTAACACTTTATGAATTCCTTAAAGCATCTATATCTTCTTCCACGTTAATAATAAAACTGTAAAACCGTCGTGTCTGTCTGTTTATTTGAACACGCTAATCTCCAAGACTGTGGGAGGAATTTTTGTGGAGTTTTCATAGGTAACTTGAGCAAGGCTTAGGGCAACATACAGGCATTATTTCATCAAAATCCGATAAGGGGAAAAGGATACACTAATTTAAGCCTTTACATGCGTGCTCAGTTCAGTATTCGGATTTTTACCACAGTGGCAGCGTAATATGTCAAATAACCAACTGATGGCGCTATTAGTTTCGTGGTAACTAGATGGGGTCATTAGTTTCCTCTTTTCCCACAGTGATAGAAGTTTCCACTACAAGAAAAGAGTGATAGAAGTATTTTCGAAAGTTTTCGTCAGTGGCAGAAGTATTTTCGGAAGTTAACGTCAGTGACAGAATTAAGTGCAAAAACCTTATCTTTACAAATATAAACTTACATTGATTTTACTTGACTGAGGAATAGAGATTTACTGATTTCGCTGTGTGTAATGAAAACTGAACGTCATTGATTTCCTGTTTTTGATAGGTTTCATTTAAATTCGGTTTCTTGGCTACGAAAGACGAATTTATTGACAAAGTAATCCTATAGGAGTTTGGTTTTTAACAGTTGAGGTACGCAACCCTAAAAAGCGACTTTGTGCGCATACATTTGTCTCTGTTCGTAAAAAGATGTATTATTGGACATCTTTCATTGCTTCTTGTTGTTGTTACCGTCGTCAGTGTTAAGGATTGTTTCATGAGGTCCCCATGTTTGTCCCTTGTCAGCTATACTCTTCATTTCACTAAAAGTGCTAAATCCTACCCCGAAAAAGATCGACTTTATACGTTCACATCTCAGCCTTCAGTTGTGACTCTTTCCTTCCACCATCTCTTGAATTGTTGTTTTGACCGACAGTTCACGTCGCAATATGCGCCAAATCATTCCACCTCTTCTATTCTTCATGTTATTTACGAAGTTTTGTTTTTTCATTTGTCAGGACGTTTTCATGCCTTACTTGATCATTCCATCGGTTTTTTAACAGCCCACAACAACACGACAGTGAAACGACTTCGAATCGTTTCATTTTTTATCTTTCTGAGCTAGTGGAATTATCCTCCTCCATCTCCTGCAAATTCGACCTTACCTTGTTTCTGATCCCGTTACTTTTCTGATTCATTTTCTTTATCTTGATTCACTGAGTGATTCTTAATCCGGATCCTGTGCTAAGCAACCAATCTATTTCACTTACAAGTTTTTGTCAGGTTTCGTACCCGTACGATACGTTTGAATACGTACAGCGTTTGACTGTTACGTGCTTTACATAGGAACTAGAGAGTTGGTTCGGCTGTCAGCGTATCTGGTTGCTGCACGGGAAAGGCGGGTTCTATTCTCGCTACTGTGAAAGATTTCTCTCTTCGTATAATACAGGGACGGCATCCACTCAGTTTCGTAACGACAACTGAGGAACTAATGAAGTAGAGTTCGTGTTTCGAAATGTAGCTTAGGACATGCACCGTCAATACCGTATCCAATGACACTTTAGGCACAGGAAGGTCATTGTCGAGTAGAGCAACATCGTACGGAATTTGAATGAATTACACTACTGGTCATTAAAATTGCTATACCAAGAAGAAATGCAGATGATAAAAATGTATTCATTGAACAAATATATTATACTAGAACTGACATGTGATTACATTTTCACTCAATTTGGGTGCATAGATCCTGAGAAATCAGTACCCAGAACAACCACCTCTGGTCGTAACAACGGGCTTGATATGCCTGGGAATTGAGTCAAACAAAACTTGCATGGCGTGTACAGGTACAGCTGCCCATGCAGCATCGAGGCGATACCACAGTTCATCAAGAGTAGTGACTGGGGTAATGTGACGAGCCAGTTGCTCGGCCACCATTGACCAGACGTTTCCAGTTGGTGAGAGATCTGGAGAATGTGCTGGTCAGGGCAGCAGTCGAACATTTTCTGTATCCAAAAAGGCCCGTACAGGACCTGCAACATGCGGTCGTGCAGTATCCTGCTGAAATGTAGGGTTTCGCAGGGATCGTATGAAGGGTAGAGCCACGGGTCGTACCACATCTGAAATGTAACGTCCACTGTTCAAAGTGCCGTCAATGCGAACAAGAGGTGACCGAGACGTGTAACCAATGGCACCCCATACCATCACGCCGGGTGATACGCCAGTATGGCGATGACGAATACACGCTTCCAATGTGCGTTCACCGCGATGTCGCCAAACACGGATGCGACCATAATGATGCTGTAAACGGACCCTGGATTCATCCGAAAAAATAACGTTTTGCCATTCGTGCACCCAGGTTCGTCGTTGAGTACACCATCGCAGGCACTCCTGTCTGTGATGCAGCGTCAAGGGTAACCGCAGCCGTGGTCTCCGAGCTGATAGTCCATGCCGCTGCAAACGTCGTCGAACTGTTCGTGTAGATGATTGTTGTGTTGCGAACGTCCCCATCTGTTGACTCAGGGATCGAGACGTGGCTGCACGATCCGTTACAGCCATGCGGATAAGATGGCTGTCATCTCGACTCCAAGTGATACGAGGCCGTTGGGATCCAGCACGGCGTTCCGTATTACCCTCCTGAACCCACCGATTCCATATTCTGCTAACAGTCATTGGATCTCGACCAACGCGAGCAGCAATGTCGCGATACGATAAACGGCAATCGCGATAGGCCACAATCCGACCTTTATCAAAGTCGGAAACGTGGTGGTACGCATTTCTCCTCCTTACTCCGATGCATCACAAGAACGTTTCACCAGGCAATGCCGGTCAACTGCCGTTAGTGTATGAGAAATCGGTTGGAAACTTGCCTCATGTCGGCACGTAGTAGGTGTCGCCACCGGCGCCAACCTTGTGTGAATGCTCTGAAAAGCTAATCATTTGCATCTTCCTGTCGGTTAAATTTCGCGTCTGTAGCACGTAATCTTCGTGGTGTTGTAATTTTAATGGCCAGTAGTGTAGTACGGAGAGTCTGTGACGACGTGTGCTTCATTTGGCACATTACGAAAGTAGACTGTGTCTGCATTATCGCCAGTTGTAGAGCCAAGGCGCCGGCATTGATCAGACACGCTGGCGGTCAAGTGAGCGCCATGTGACCTTGTGACCCGCCACGGAACGCCCACCAGGCGGTTCCGCAAGGTGCCCTACCGCGGCTCCGATCGGCTGCGTGCCGTTGGCGGTTACACTCACCTCGCTATCCGGCCGATCGATCAGTCACTGGGAGGCCGTTTCACACTCGAGATGGCAGCCGCGAGACAAAGCGGCCGGCGCCCACGCGGCCGCATCTCGGCATCTGGCGCGCCGCCCCGTGTCTCTCTGTTCTGTGTGAGGCGCGGCTCGCCCCGGCCAGAGAGCCGCCGCCCGCCCGCCGCCTCGGACACGCGCGGCCGGCGCCACCTGGGCGTGGCCCGCACCTGCCACACACCGAGATCTCAAAATGTGATGGGAAAAGCACGGCCCACACAAATTGTTTAAAGTTAGGACACAGTGACAGTACTTCGTGGGTAGTTAGTAACGATGTATCTATCCGTCCCTGTAGCCGGGATCCCTCGACTGGAGTGTAACCGCTTTGAATAGCAGCGCCGAATGAAATTTCCATTACCAGCATTATGCCTGCAAGAGAACAATGGCGTGGTTTTATACAAGGCAATATGCCAAAACTCTGAGCTATTTAAGTATCATCTTCGATGTGTCTGTTAATGGTGACCCGTCCTTGGGATAGCTCAGCGCTATCTTAGCCATATTCCAGAGGCAGGGAGACTTCTTACCTCAGTGCTGGATGGGTCGGTTCTAATGAACAAATCACTTGTGTTTAATAGATTACACTCGACGCATTTCAGGCGTAACACATTTTCAAAATGCCATCGGTTGAACACAGATGCTGAGAACGGTTGTATGTGACGCTATACTTTGTGCGAACTCATTTTGTACGATATACTGAAGATAGGCTACGCCCTAAACGCCTCAAATATAATTTGTTGGGTAACAATAGATCTGTTCATTTAAAGCGACCAATTCAGCAGTGATATAAGAACTACTCTTGATTTACATTATGGTTCGACACGACTTCGCGTCTCAACTTCATTATATTCGAGAGGAGTACGTCGCATAACACCACACGGTTGCAGTTACATTATCACCGATAACAATATATGAAATCACTGAAATGCTTCGGACACATTGTTTAGAGATGAGCAACAGGAAAACGAGATACTATGTCACACATTTACACACGTGGCATTCAGATTAGATGAGAACAAGAGATGAGCACAAGATTTAAGACATTCGTTAAAGATGTGGGTTGCCATTAGCTCATTCTTCCCTTGTGCTACATTCGCGGTCCCGATTCCTGTTTATTTATATTCAAATGCTATCACGTAAATCATCTCTAATAAATAAGAATATAAATATTTATATTTCGATAGTTACTCAAGCTCATAACGTCCAAGAAGCATTAGGATCTAGGACCATTTTATTCTCTTTCTTTGATTTCTATCGAATGAGGTACAGCAGTTGTTCAACTTAGCTTTTATACACTCCTGGAAATTGAAATAAGAACACCGTGAATTCATTGTCCCAGGAAGGGGAAACTTTATTGACACATTGCTGGGGTCAGATACATCACATGATCACACTGACAGAACCACAGGCACATAGACACAGGCAACAGAGCATGCACAATGTCGGCACTAGTACAGTGTATATCCACCTTTCGCAGCAATGCAGGCTGCTATTCTCCCATGGAGACGATCGTAGAGATGCTGGATGTAGTCCTGTGGAACGGCTTGCCATGCCATTTCCACCTGGCGCCTCAGTTGGACCAGCGTTCGTGCTGGACGTGCAGACCGCGTGAGACGACGCTTCATCCAGTCCCAAACATGCTCAATGGGGGACAGATCCGGAGATCTTGCTGGCCAGGGTAGTTGACTTACACCTTCTAGAGCACGTTGGGTGGCACGGGATACATGCGGACGTGCATTGTCCTGTTGGAACAGCAAGTTCCCTTGCCGGTCTAGGAATGGTAGAACGATGGGTTCGATGACGGTTTGGATGTACCGTGCACTATTCAGTGTCCCCTCGACGATCACCAGTGGTGTACGGCCAGTGTAGGAGATCGCTCCCCACACCATGATGCCAGGTGTTGGCCCTGTGTGCCTCGGTCGTATGCAGTCCTGATTGTGGCGCTCACCTGCACGGCGCCAAACACGCATACGACCATCATTGGCACCAAGGCAGAAGCGACTCTCATCGCTGAAGACGACACGTCTCCATTCGTCCCTCCATTCACGCCTGTCGCGACACCACTGGAGGCGGGCTGCACGATGTTGGGGCGTGAGCGGAAGACGGCCTAACGGTGTGCGGGACCGTAGCCCAGCTTCATGGAGACGGTTGCGAATGGTCCTCGCCGATACCCCAGGAGCAACAGTGTCCCTAATTTGCTGGGAAGTGGCGGTGCGGTCCCCTACGGCACTGCGTAGGATCCTACGGTCTTGGCGTGCATCCGTGCGTCGCTGCGGTCCGGTCCCAGGTCGACGGGCACGTGCACCTTCCGCCGACCACTGGCGACAACATCGATGTACTGTGGAGACCTCACGCCCCACGTGTTGAGCAATTCGGCGGTACGTCCACCCGGCCTCCCGCATGCCCACTATACGCCCTCGCTCAAAGTCCGTCAACTGCACATACGGTTCACGTCCACGCTGTCGCGGCATGCTACCAGTGTTAAAGACTGCGATGGAGCTCCTTATGCCACGGCAAACTGGCTGACACTGACGGCGGCGGTGCACAAATGCTGCGCAGCTAGCGCCATTCGACGGCCAACACCGCGGTTCCTGGTGTGTCCGCTGTGCTGTGCGTGTGATCATTGCTTGTACAGCCCTCTCGCAGTGTCCGGAGCAAGTATGGTGGGTCTGACACACCGGTGTCAATGTGTTCTTTTTTCCATTTCCAGGAGTGTATGTACTCATTTTGTAGCTCTGACAGAGACCGACCAATGAAAGTTATAAAGGGATGACGCGTAGTCAAGTGATGCTGGCGTAATAGTAACAGTTAGATTCTTCTTTCTTCTTACTTTGCTCTTTATTTTCTCCTTTTTTCACCACTAATTTCTTAGAACGTTACTTTCTTCATTCAATAATATTAAATTATTCACATCGGAGGGTTCATGTGGCAGCTTTCGCTTCACCAAGTGACGCGAACATCTCCACTCTTAAAAATCGACGTCCACGCCAGACTCCCAGCCCCAAGAGTAGTACCTTTTATTTTCCTCTCCCTCTCTTCCCCCCGCCCCCCAAATTGTCCTGAAACAGCGATAACTCTGCCACGACTGCGTAAAGTTTTCGGACTACTCGTCTTGAGACTTCTAGGTGTACGAAATCAGCTGTGTCTCCGGAGTGGTACATTCTCGAGAGTTACTGACTCATAAGCGAGGCTTTCAATCTGCAGAGGCTATGAGAACGAATCGATTCCCCTCTGCACAATACAAACCCCACAACAAGTGACAAAAAGCTGAGTAAATAATAGATCTCGTACCCTTTCTGCCTAGAAATACTGTATTTCAGCCACAAAGGGTAAAGCGAATATACTGTAGATTATTTCTGCTAACTGATGTATTTGTACAAAATCAATGCGACTGAGCGTTTCCCATGATGTGGCAGGTAGGCGCCAGTCTCTTTCGAGATCTTTCCTCGTACGTGAGCTCTGTTATATTGCCTTCTACGAATAGTTCTCGCCTCCGATTTCGTTATCCACAGAACTTTTAGACCAACGTACGATCAGCACTTCCGAAAGTTTGGATTTCGGAGTGGGGTCGTGGCAGAGCAATTTTGAGCCAGTCCACGAGAAGTGTTCGTGTATCTAATGTGATCCTGCCCACAGGAATACAGCATCAATACGAAGCATTTCCAGCAATTGCTCACCCACTGATACAAAGAGCTAGTCTTCCCGAGTCAGTAAAACACCCCGGCACTGCGCCGGCTTTGCTGCACCTTGCAGAAAGCGCCCGACGCCTGCAGAGCAGATCGTTTACCTTCAGATGTCCGGCAGTGTTTCAATTTGCGTGCGCCCTACCTCGTTCCCTGCCACGCGTGCCCGTACGACGTAATCACGGCCGGCAGGTTTACGCAACGAGCGCCGTATCGGCGGGCGGGCATCTGCGTGCCGCGGATGTACGAGCTCGCTGCAAGGTCGCGACGGCCGCTCGTGCCGTATCGGAGGACCGCATCTCACGACCAATCAGCACGGCCCGGGCGAGCCGCCCGCTGACGACACAGGCCGGCACTGGCGGGGCGTGAGCGAGCGGCACCGTCCACTCCGCTTACTGTCGCTGGTTTCAGCACACGCAGCAGCTGGCCGAGTTGGAGAAGCAAGAGGACTCACATTACCGACACTGTGCTCAAGCTGTTCCTTCAGGCGTTAAATTGCGTTGAGGTACACGAAGCTGGAGGGCCAGAGAAGTATTTCAAATCTTTCATTACAGCCAAAACATCTTGTGGTGGATGTAAACGGTGGATATATTGTCGTGAGGGGCATGCTTACATGGGCTGAAATAGCGACCCTGATACGACCTCCATCGTCCTTCATTGGCGACTGAAGCAGACAGTTTCTATCTAGCCACGTCCATTTTGCCTCGTGATGACTGGGTGTTGTGTGATGTCCTTAGGTTAGTCAGGTTTAAGTAGTTCTAAGTTCTAGGGGACTGATGACCAATGATGTTAAGTCCCATAGTGCTCAGAGCCATTTGAACCACGTCCATTTATTTCGTCGCCTAAAGCATCTCCCGGTCAACCAGCACCTCTAGTGACGCAACACCCGATTGTTTCTAAACTGTGTAAGATTGGTGCGAGGAACATACCTAAGTCTGCTCGTGTATGCTAACCCTCATATCCTCCTCTCTTCCCAGGTACGTGACAAATCCACGAAGGAGATAACCTACAAAATCTTCGTTCGAATGACACTTGAGTTTCAATGGAGACCAGATAGATAGAGATAAGAGAAGATCCGGAGAAGAGACTGTTTTATTATAAGTTTGTTCAATAAATATGTAAGCGTCGCGGGAGATTCTGATCCACCTCCAGTGACCGATACTACAAGAGAGTTGTTGTGTCGTGCGGTGTGGTATATTGTTGAAATTCCGAATGCTTCAAATGCCTCTGAGGACTATGGGACTTAACATCTGAGGTCATCAGTCCCCTAGAACTTAGAACTACTTAAACCTAACCAACCTAAGGACATCACACACATCCATGCCCGAGGCAGCATTCGAACCTGCGACCGTAGCGGTCACGCGGTTCCAGACTGAAGCGCCTAGAACCGCTCGGCCACACCGGCCGGCTGAAATTCCGAGAGCGTATTTTCCTAGAAGAGTCAACCAATAACTATGAGAACTATTCCTGAAGTAAAGTCCGATTGGTTGTGGAATCGAAACACAGTAAAAATAAAAAATAAATTTGCGACATTTTTCTACAGCTTCCAGGTGCCACATCTGTGGCAGCGTTGTACCAACTTGCCAGTACCCTCGTCATAGAAAGCAGTCACCTGTGCTTTAAGCCACTTCTCTAAGCTTGTCTGCAGTTCGTTGTCTGTGCCAAAATGCGGTAATGTTGTCTTCATAGTCAGCGGGAGAGGGAGCCAAGTCCGGGCAGTATTGTGGGTGATCAAACAGGTCCCAGCGAAAATGCTGCAGGGGCGTCCTAATTGCCCGTGCAGTTTGCGGCCGAGGAGTGTCATGAAGAGGGAGGTGCATGGCAAGTACGTTATCTGACGTTGCGTGAAATGAGGCGCAACCTCCCTGCGGGCGCCCGTACTCTCCGTGGTGCTCTGCCGTCCTGTGCGTTTCCACGTGCTCACTGTGTGCTCGTAACTTAAAAGAGCCACGTGACGAGATCGACAGACATACTAGAGACACAGCCAGACACATCTGTTCAAACCTTCACCGGATTTTCACTGGCGTTTGCGTTTCACGAACTGTCGGACCTTACTTTACGAATAGCCCTCGTATATGTCATATATCATAAGAATTTATGACATGGAAAACCAAAAATTACTTATAAAATATTGACAGTTGCGCATTATAAAGGCAAAAGTGCTTTCCTACAGAAAATTGTAATACCCACTGGATTAGCAGATAACAAAATTTCTGTGTGATGCATTTCATAAAATGGGTTACTGCTGTTGAAACTCACTCACAAAATAGTTCCTCTCAATACCGTTTCTAATCCCAATAACCTATTTTTCCGAAATAATGTTTTATTAGAATAAATTGTCGCGCATTCAAAAGCTGCTAGCACAGACGAAATGGTCAGCAAATGCGCGAGCCAATTATTCGAGGATTTATACTTCACAGTCACGTTTAACAGGCTGCCGGAAGCAGCTGCCACCAATTTCACAGAATGACTCATCATTTTGTTTGTGATACATCGACCAAACCGTTTCTAACCTGTTTTAGATACGTTAACCTTTATACTCTTAGAATTGTTTTATCTTAATCACAACTTATGTCAGTTGATTAATATAATGAGCTCTCACTGTCGCATTGCTGTTCTCTTGGACCGTCTTTACCACCTCTCTCCTGGAACGGAGAAGGTTTGCGGTAGAAGATTACGCTTTAAGCGATGGTGAAATTACATAGTAAAAATGTCCAATTGCATTACCAGGGTGCTTAAGAGGACGCTACACGTTTTACACCTGTGTGAAAAGGTGCTGTGGAGAATTTACATTATAACCTGTGGTTCTCACGAGAGAGTGATTCACACAGCTTTTCAATTGATCTGGTCACATGTCATAGTCTCTTGACAACCACTGGGCATATTTAAAAATTTATGTACGTTATCGAGTCCCGGCAGTACATACAGATGTGCGAATCGCATCACACTCGGTTCACTGATTTATATGAAATTATATCTGCAGACCAATGTGATGAGAAATGTGCAAATAAACGTTCCTGCGTAGTGTCAGTGCAGTAAAGTCTCCTCGGAGTTCTTGCCAGATCAGTACGCTTTCTGTCGGAAGGAATGTTCTCTCTTTCCATCTCCACTAGAAATCTTTCTTCCTAGCAGTCAGTATTGCAAATATTTCTCATTCCTCTCCGATGAAGTGCGTATACATGTAGACGATTTAGGCGGAACATGACTAACAGAAAAACCAGAATTCCGTCGCAACATAATGTGAAAAGTATAGCAGAAGTGGCCGTACCTTTAGTACGTGTGGACAGTATCAGATCTGAGGTTCGCTTCTTTTTCTTTTTTAGTCATCAGTCTTCTAACCGGTTTGATGTGGTCTGCCACAAATACCTTTTCTACTCCAATCTTTTCGACTCAGAGTAGCACTAGCAATCTACGTCCTGAATTATTTGCTGTATGTATTAATCTCTGTTCTCCTCTACAGTGTTTACGCTTTACAATTCGTTGTAATGCCACGGAAGCTGTTCCGTGATGTCTTAACAGATGTACCATCCTGCCCCTTGTTCTTGTCAGTTTTTTACATACACTCCTGTCCTCGCAGATTCTACGGAGAACCTCCTCATGCCTTACGTTATCAGTCCACCTAATTTTCAACAATCTTTTGTGGTATCACACCTCAAATGCTTCGATCCTCTTCTTTCCTGGTTTCCCCACAGACCACGTTTCACTACTATTCAACGCTCTGCTCCAAACGTACATTCTCAGGAATTTCTTCCTCAGTTTAAGGCCTTTGTTTGATACTATTAGACTTCCCTTGGCCAGGAATGCCCTTTTTGCCAGTGCTAATCTGCTTTTGATGTCCTCCTGGCTCTGTCCAACGTGGGTTATTTTGGTGCATATGTACCAGAACTGCTAAAGTTCATCTACTTCGTGATCACCTATCCTGATATTTTCTGGCTGTTCTTATTTCTGCTGTTTCTAATTACTTCCTTCTTTCTCCGATTTACTCTTAATCCATGGTCTGTACTCATTAGGTTGTTCATTCTGTTCAGCAGAGTCTGTAGGTCTTCTTCACTTCCACTCAGGATAACAATGTCATCAGCAAATCTTATCATCAGTATCCTGCCACGTTGAATTTTAATTCTACTCTCGAGCTTTTATTTTCGTCATTGTTTCTTCGATGTATAGATTGAACAGCAGGGTAGAGAAGCTACATCCCTGTCTTATACCCTTTCTAATCGGAGCACTCTGTTCTCGGTCTTCCACTCTGATTGTCCCCTCTCGTCTCTTGTACGTCGTGCGTGTAGGTGTGAGGAGTGTGGGTGCCGTGCGTGGCGACGCACGGTGGGCGGGCGCGGCCCCTCTCGGCGCAGTGCAGTAGCGCCTGGGGAGGCACCTGCGGCCGCCCGCGTGACAAATGTTATTGTCTGCGCCAACAGCGCGCCGCCGCATTAACATAAGTGACGCGGCGAGAGCGCGCCGCCGCCCGCGTGACGGCTGTTTCCGCGACACGCGCTACACGGAGCGGGACACGGGACACGGGGCCCGGGCGTGAATGCCCTTTTGCAGAGTTCCGCAGAGGCGTCGCCGCGACGTGAAATACGAGGTCGTGACGGCGGCGGCTACGACTCGTCGCACGGCACGCGGGACATGCGCGCCGCTGTTTACGTACTTCCTGCCCAGTAAGGGAGGACTCGGCCTCTCCGTAGCGCGGCGCGGTGCTGCCCTTGTCACTCTCAGCTACTGGCCTGGTACACCTGACAAAACTGGCCGCACTCTTTGGAGCAAATTTGGAAATTTGTCACGTCAAACAGAATAAAAGCCGCATCACTACCGTCAGTAATAAAATGCATTACATAAACAAAGCAAATAGAATTTTGAATTTAAATATCTGGGGTGTCTAAAACGGAAGATTCACAATCAGCATGTATCACTGTCGTGTACGACTTCGTACTCCACGGTAAGGACAGGTGTGCCAATTGTCGTCGTAGGATAGCCGGACAGGAGCAGAAATCATCTCGACCGAGATAACACGGCAAATAGAAGATTTACTTAACCCGGATTTCTCCAAGCATACGAAGACTCATTACAAAAAATACAGCAAGAAGTAGAGTCGAGCTCTCAACGTCAACGAGAAGGAGGCTGGCTGCACTTGAGCACGAGCGATGGGGCAGCAGTGGAGAGGCTCCAAGTGTGCGACAGGGGCGAGCGGCCGCCGCCGGCCGTCCTGTGTGTCGCGGTGGCAGGCGGCAGGCGGCAGGCGGCGCCCGTGGTCCAGAGCCGCTGGGTCTCACAGAAACGTGCAGTTCTGTTGCCACCCTAAAGTCGCCGGTGTTGTGCTTTCGATATTCTTACCACAATTACTCTGTGACAGTGATACACAGTGTGGTGTCACCGCCAGACACCACACTTGCTAGGTGGTAGCCTTTAAATCGGCCGCGGTCCGTTAGTATACGTCGGACCCGCGTGTCGCCACTGTCAGTGATTGCAGACCGGGCGCCGCCACACGGCAGGTCTAAAGAGACTTCCTAGCACTCGCCCCAGTTGTACAGACGACTTTGCTAGCGATGCTACACTGACAAATACGCTCTCATTTGCTGAGACGATAGTTAGCATAGCCTTCAACTACGTCATTTGCTACGACCTAGCAAGGCGCCATTACCAGTTTATATTGAGATTGTTATTAATGTATCAGCAAGAGCGATGCACACCAATTATGGATTAAAGTTAAGTATTCCAGCAGCAACGTACCTTATTGGCTATATTAATTACATTGTCCTGTTCCAGACCTCACGCCAGTTTGCGTGAGCTTAAACGCGTGCCTTTCCGCTTCCTACAAACTCCGTGAATTGGCTCCTGCCAATTCACATCACACAGAGTTTTAGTGCCAAAAGCGGCATAATGGTGAAGTGGCATGAAAGACGCAGCTATGGCTAATGAAAATGAAACAGAGGTGGGTCTTGTAATAAAACCAAAGGATGATAGTTTGGCGAAGAGAGTACTTTGCTGGCTCCAAAAGATAAGAAAACGTGCAAAAGATGACCTAGTGAAACGTGAGTAATGGAAGTGACAGAAGAGAAGCGTGTAACTGAAGACCCCTATGTATGGAACATTATGGAGGAGGCCTTCATCTAGCTGCGGATGTGGCTTGTGAGGATGATGGTTTACTTGGCGCTGCAAACCTATCCTAACTAGTATGGATCACCTCAGAGTGCAGAAATGGTATTTCATTGTAAAAGGATATGCACTTCATGGCGTGTTGATATAACAACCAATACGCAGTATGTGGTGAAATCAACAGTCTTGCTTGCAGAATTTATTTTACTGCCGTATTCCTGATGCGCGTTTTGCCTAATACAAGGCATCTTCAGATTGGTCACCAAAGTAGTTTTGGTGAGTGGGTTTTGGGTGCAACAATTAGAGCATCCGTAAAAATAGCCTGCCGTCCTCATACACAGTAAAATAAGTCGAAGCAAATATGTGATCACGTCATATCTTAAAAGTGTTATCGGGTATTCCTCTTTTACCTTGTGACGTGAGCACATACTTACTATATGTGAAGAAGGCAGTCTGTTTTTGCCGACGCCCCAGCCGTGGCAGCAACACTACGCTCGTCAACGTGGAGACGACTTGCGAGGCAAAACGCGCACGTCGTGATTAAATAAAACAATAAAATCAATTCTGCTACCGAGACTGTTGATTATTTTGAGAGCTAAGTATAATGGCTGGTCCTGCGTTTTTATCTACATCTGTACTCGGCAAGCCACCTTACGATGTTTGGTAAAGAGTACTTTGTGTACCAGTGCCACTTCGCCCTTTCCCTGTTCCAGTCGGATATGGTTCGCGGGAAGAACGGTTGCTTAGTAAGCCTCCGAGTGGGCTCCACTCTTATTTTATCTTCATGGTATTATCGCGATATATACGCAGAAGGAAGCAGTATATTGGTTGACTCGTCAGGGAAAGTACGCTCTCGGAACTTTCACAGTAAACAGTAACGTGATGCGGCACGCCTCTCTTTCAGCGCCTGTCACTGCAGGTGGCTGACCGTTTCCGTGTCACTTCCGCGCCTACTAAGTGGACCTGTAACGAAACGTGCTGGTTCCATAAGCATAGCTCATAGCTCAGTGCTCCATTGAAGCCTCGTACAAACTAAAAGAAGGTTTCAACCAGTCAAGCCATCTAGGAATCAACGCCAGCTGCAGCTGCACTGTTTCTTCCGGACTGGCGATGATCTGGATTCCGTTGCCAGGACTAATGGAAATACGCCGCTTCGCCAAATGGAGCAACCCAGCTAAGTAATCAGCTCTGAGCTGTAAACGTGCCGTCGTTAACATTCGTAGGCGGAGAAACCCGCGACTAGTTCGGCGCATGCACGCACCGCCGAACGTAAATGTCATCATCGCACTTTATAGGCCAGCCTCGCAGGTCCGAGAGATCGCGACCGGGCCGTAAGTAAGCGTTTAGAGAGCTTCGCGGCACCATCCGTAACCTCATTCCGCTAAGCCTGCTACAAGACCAGGAACACTACTATGATGCAAGAGTAGAAACTATGAAGTTACTGGAGGCGTGACGTGCTAATGTGTCCTTATGGGACAAACACTTATGAAGGCATCTCGGAATGAATTTACAATTATGTACCAACCACAGCAGCATTTCATTTTCCTATTACTTTTCTCACAAATTGACCTACTCTTTTCTTCTTGAAGTAATCAGTGGTATGCAATGTTCCCATAACATGGGGAGGTCAAAGGAAAGGTAATAAAGACGTAAAGGAAAGTCGAGGGAAGGAGGAAGTGAATATTGATGAATATTTGAAGCATGTTTTCTTGCCAAGTGTTTATGAATACATCGATATCGAGTTCTGACTTCCATTTCTTCCCTGATGGTGCTTATTATGTAAATTCAGCACCTAATTATGTAAATCTGATGCTGTGATGTAGATCCTGCTTATGCATCCACAAATTTGTCACCAGACTCTTAATTCAGTGCTCACTCTTCTGTTGAAGGTAATTTATCTTGTGTCACTGCTGGTCGTCAGTGGAATATATTAGCTTTCTGGAAATACACGTCGTAAAATCTGTAGCGACAGCTTGTTTCAAAAATAGCGCAAGTTGACTAAAAGAAGGCATCAAGGAATTGTCAATTTGGTATCAGAGGGAAGTGGCGTTGGGGGCTTGACGGGATGGAGGAGTGTGTGGAGAGGGTTGAAATTATAGAGTTGTAGCGGGAAACCGAGGGATGAGTGCAGTAAGCAGGTTCAAACGGACGTAGCTTACATTAACTACACGGAGGTGAAGAGGCTTACACAGCGTAAACTAGACTCGTAGGGCTCGCGAGGGGTGGATGCACACACCCAGCTGGTCAGTAAGTTTGCTTCCCTTCCGCATCGCTTTAGTACGCATCTAGATTAACGACCGCTGTTATAGGAGGATGCGCTTCTCAGGCGTTATCGAGTAATGGAGGTTCAGAGTTTTATGAGTCTGTTTAATAACACACGAGAGCCGTAGGCCGCCGAGTACAGTCGTTAGCGCAGCCGGCTGAGTCGGCAGCGCACGAGACTGAACGTACTGCGCTCCAGGCACGCCACTCCTTTTCGCCTAATCCTCCGTCAAATAGCCGTAGAGCTACAACGAAAGAACAATGATAGTGATAACTGTGGTGCATTCGTGGCGATGTAAAGCAAGGAACCAAGATTAAATGATCACTTATTTATCGATAATTTATGCACGCATCTGAAAGGCAGTGTACCGTACTCAAAGCATGTAAAGGCAGGTATGACTTCACTGCGATTCGTGCATTAATGTTACGATAAATAAATGGTCATTTCATTGCGATTCGCTGACATATCTTCATTACACGTAGCCGGTTGTGCTATCAACGTCTGTTGATGTAAAGATCTTGAATGTTTAGTGCTCCGCAGATTTGAAATATTTAATAAAGGGCATTCTCTATACACCATTACCTGAGTTACAAATGTTTGTTTATCGAAATCGATTTTCCGGTTTGATTGACTGAGGGGGGGGGGGGGGGGGGGTTTATGGGAGTAAACGGCGAGGTCATGACGTTTTCGGGTTTATAACTTATCATCAGCGGCATATTGTGTTTCCCTATAGCAACGACACGCGTATCAGTTAATATACAGGTTGTCATGTACGTAGCTGTCGTCAAATCTCAGGCAGTGACAGTTCTTAATTAAATCGGTTTTGGTAAATAAAGTCGATTGATGACTGTTCCTTTATGGTGTTAAACAGGCATGCAAGACTTTGAATCTCGATTACCCGAAAACGCTTATGATTTCCATCGTACTACAATATTACTTGCCACATCTAAGTATGTGCAAAAAATTGCAAGCAGAAATTTTGACAGAGGTTACTTCTATAGATCTACGGCGTCAAAAGTTCATTGCACTCTCTACCGGTCTCTTCTCACTTTTTACTCCGCGATATTGACTCCGCAACTCAAGAAACATTTTTAAATATTCATTACGGGTCGATCTTTCGTAAAGCCTTTAGATACTAACAGGGCTTTGATGTTTGTGGTTTTCGGCGCTTATACAGGAGTTGAACAAAGATATGGAAACAACGCGAGAAATGCATGCTTGAACATAAATGCAGTTATTGGCCAAGCCTGCGTGTTGCGCTGTTGTGTTTGATGACGAAAAGCACCTGTGCAATGTCTTCAATACGGTGCAAATGACGGCCATGGCCAGATCACTGTTCTGTGTAGTTGGGAGTGCATTACGTGTTGGTGCTCATATGATGAATGGTCCGTCACCAAGGTAGCCGAAGAGTTCGGTGTTTCAAGAGGCACAGTATCGAAGATCTATGCCACGTACGGGGAAAGAGGAAAAACATCATCTGCTACGTCACAACGCGGACGAAAGTGTGTGTTGAGTAATCGTGACAGACGGTCGATGAAGAGGATTGTGATGGAAAATAATAGGACGACAGCTGCAAAAATCACTGCGCAACTGAGTATCGTACTCGTGAATCACGTCAGCACCAAAACGACACGAATGGACCTGCATAAGCACGGAATTTGAGGGCGAGGTGGAATTCCAAAACGACACATCGGTGACGTGAAGGCTTGTAACCGGAAAACGTGGTGCCGAAGCCCTAAGACTTGGACTATGGAGCAATGGATGAAACTCATTCGGTTGGATGAGACTTGTTTGACAATGTTTCCAAGTCCTGGCCAAGTTTACATCCCGAGAGAGAAACGTGGCGGTGGTTCGTTGCTGATTTGGGCCACTCTGCAGGTCGCATTACTGTCAACCACCAGCTGACCGTTTTAGCTGATCAGATCCATTCCATCGTAAAATGTTCGTTCACCAATGGCGATTCTGTTTCACAAGACGACATGGCCCCTCTTCACACAGCTCGCGTAATCGAGGTTTTTTTAATGAAATGTCGCATCTCTCCTGGCCACCAGAGGCACTACATTTCAACATTACTGAGTGCTTGTGATCTTCTTTGCAGAAAAGGGTGCGTGATCGCTATATCGCTATCCGACCCTATGACCATTACCTGAACTTTGAACTCATCACTAATTCGTCGGAAGAAGATTCTCTTCAGAAGCGTGCACGATCAATATTTGTACTCTCCGAGACGATTGGAAACTGTTTTGAATGCCAACGGTTGTGTTTCTGGTTTTCCATGTTTTTGTCCAATTGTCCAACCCCCGTACAATGTATATGGGCTACAGTGACGCTAACGGTATTATAAGGGGCGTTTGAAAAGAAATTAGCCGGAGGCATAATTACAGAAACCAGTACCTGTGTGTTAGGAGTATTGGCCCTGGCTGTTGAGACACTTGTCCCACTGTGGCACAAGGCGGTGAATGGCTGTCTCATGAAATTCTCGGGGCTGCGATGTGAACCAGGTCCGCACGCACAGCTGGACGTCTTCGTCCGAAGTGAATCGTTTGCCCCTCAGAGCTTTTTTAAGGGGACCAAAAACGGCATAATGACACACGGAGAGGTCCGGACTGTATGGAGGGTAGCCGAGAACCTCCCATTTGAATTTCTGCAGGAGTGCCGCGACTGTTTTCCCCGTATGAGGCTTTGCATTGTTGTGGAGCAGAATGACCGCATGGGTGAGATCGCCTGGCCGTTTTGATTTGATCGCTTGGCGAAGGGTGGTCAAGGTTGACGAGTAAAGTTGGACATTCTCTGTTGTCCCGTGCTGCAGTAAGTGAATCACAAGGGGGCCTTCTTGGTCAAAGAAGAACGTCAGCCTAGCCTTTCGTGCACTCGTGTAGACGACGACGTCCAGCTGTACGTGCGGAACTGGTTCACATCGCAGCCCCGGGAATTTTATGAGACAGCCATTCACCGCCTTGTGTCACAGTGGGAGAAGTTCGAAGGTGCTACTCCAGGCGGTCGTAAAAGTCAATGGGCGAAACGGGAAATACTGAACGAGAAAATGAAGAATTGGCCCTGTGTGACTACCCCCTGAAGCAGATCTCAGGATCTCTTAATGATGATATTACCTCATCCTCCTTGCTCTTCAACATATAAATTACAACATAAACATAAATGAATGATTAAGGGAACTAGTAACTACAAAATGGTAAATGCTGTTTCTGCTTATACATTTATTATAGACTAAAGCCCCTTTATATATTACAAATGTTTATATGTCACTTTCCAATGGACACAAAGAGATACAAATGAATTTGCTAACTAATATGATTGATCAATTGCCCAAATCTGCCCCTATGCGATCTAATATAAGTAAAGCGAGATGACTGACATCACCTATGTACCACGCACTAGAAGTCACTACTTTCAAACATGATCTACAGTGGTGTGGAACCTCAGTGGAAATAAGATTTACATCATCACAGCTGTTTAGCTTTATAGCCCTAATGAGCCGAAGCAATTAGCAATATCACCGTATGTACTGCGTCTGGTGCGTCGGAGCGATGGTTCTCGTACACGTCTGCGACGACGGAAGAACTCCAGCCACAAAATAAAAATAAAAAACCTCATTCAATCACGAGGATGGCAGAAGAGGGTCCTCTGACTAGTATAATCTAATACTGTCTTCTCCTCTCTGTGTTCTGCAGACGAGAAACTCGAACTCCCAGCGACAAGAACGGAGTTCAGATAACGTCTCAACGTGATTAAAGACAGAAGAAGTGCTCCCTATCACTGAATGCTGCATACTCAACAACGACTCCCTACCTCGAGGCGAAGTCCAGAATTGTATAAGTTCGCAACAGTACAGCGCCCAACCGTTCTAACTATAAAATCTCCTGAGAGAAAAGACAGCAAGACCTACTGTAGCAACAAAGCTGATACTGAGCAACTGTCAAACACGGGCGCTCAAAACGGAAGACCACTTTCTCTCCACCGCTCGCTTTCCAGCAAAGCTCGGCTCCCCTGCCTCGTAACTGCAGAAAGCGAATCATATTTTAGTCTTTTGTCCTCCAGCGCGGAAAGTTTGCGAGGAAATACCTATCCCCGTTAATTAGGAATAGATACAATGGTACGCTTCACAGAGTAAAAATCCTGGGAAACAACGCAGCCTGCGTGAATTACGAGGTAACGCTTCCTCGTTCGTCTCTGCCGCGTCGAAGATTTCCCAAGTATTATCCGGTTATCCTTCTGACCCTGCTCCCAGCCGGCCGGCCGCCGCTGTATTGTGCTTCAGCGCCCAGGTGTCCCGACCGCCATCTTGGCTGCTTCCTGTGTCAAGCGGGACCAACACACCTGTGCGGGCTTTTCCACGCAGTGCTTGAGCTATGCCTGCCGTTTCATTTCCATTGGCGTTCCAACCTCTAGTAGTATAAGCAATCATTAATTACGCCGTTTTGATAACAAAGACACTCCGTCGCCTTTCATGCAATAAACGTTAGCAACAATTTACAAGGTGTACGTGACAATATCAGTCTTCTTTAAATATTCATATATACGAAGTGCAGCCTATCAAATGATACCTAATTCCGGTTGTCAATCACGGCAAAGTATGTAGATGAGTGCTTGTAAGGTG
The DNA here is from genome assembly GCF_021461395.2 of Schistocerca americana. NCBI lineage: Eukaryota > Metazoa > Arthropoda > Insecta > Orthoptera > Acrididae > Schistocerca > Schistocerca americana. The sequence goes on along the minus strand of NC_060120.1, from coordinate 5,809,300 downwards.
CGAAATTATATCCACCTTACAAAGTGTCCCAACAGCCAGGGTCAATACTTGTAACATACAGGTACTGGTTTCTGTAATAATGCCTCCAGCTCGTTTCTTTTTGAACGCCCCTTATATTGTAGCATATCCGTACTTGTGCGTAATAAACTAGAGTCGCCTGTTTTTTTCTTAACAAGCGCCTACAGCATCGTTTTAGAAATTGCCCGTTTAGAGACCGAGCGCGAATTTAGAAGCTGCTCGCCGCGATTACGGGTTCAGCGGCCTAACCGTCGACGCATTATGCTCGGTTGTACAGAAAGACTGAGAGAGAAGAAGGGAATTTGTTTAGTATCTCCAGCACAGATTTATATCGAACAAATTAAAGAAAAAGATGCTGCGAGAAAAAGACTCTGCAAGCCTGTAAATTTTTCACCCGGAAACCAACGGCCACGCTGGACGACAAGCAAGCTACAGGTACTTCCAGCAGGACCGTGGGGATGGGAGAGAGGAAATGTGTCGGATTCCAACACAGGGAGGGGGAAAAAAAGTGTCCCTGACAACGCGAGGCTGCAGTCGTGACACGATCTGGTTGCTGTTTCCGCGAGCAGAAAAAGAACACGGACCGGCGCGACGTAGCTAGCGAGCGGCAGGCCAGTGCTTCGGCCGTCATACTTGAAGCTCGGCGAGCAGACAGGCAGACAGGGAGCCGAGTGCTGCCGCGGCTCGTTAGACACGGCGGACGTTGCCCGGCGCTGCACTCCGCCCGCAGCTGGACGCTTTTTATGCGGCCCCTTATTGCTCGCGAATCGTGACCCACAAAACGGAAACGTCGTTACGCAGACGACCGTTCACCGCAGCTATAAAATCTTTTCCCACAGATTTCATTTCTTGTCGTTGCTCGTGGAGCTGCTTAAGAGTCGTACAAGCACCACAAACACTGACGATTTAGCGCTAGGAGGCAAAGGAATTCGCATTGTTATGATCGGCTGTCGTGCTCGCTGACGAGGAAAAAAAGGTCATCGTAGCAGTTAGCAGAGAGGCGCTCACTTCTCTTCCTCTGTTAGGAAAAACCTAAAGGAGTCACCTCTGTAGCGACATTTTCTAGAGCGTTATCATCGAATGTTGTTATTTTCTCAACTGTATTGCACCCAAGAACCTTAGAAGCAGTTATTAAGCCAGAAGAGCCTCTTACAACGCATCTGTCGTGGTAGCGACGTATTTTCCTTGTCAAGCTGTGCCTTTCGCGGCTGACTGAGCGAGGTGGCACGTATTCCAGTTCGGCCATCGTGACTTAGAGTTGAGCCGCCGGCGCACGGACTGTGCTGCCGCGCGTCAACTTCGACCGTGCCGAGCTCAGCATGCTGGCGAACGATCAGAAACAAAGCAGCTTGTGCATGCGATACGGGTGCTTATCGCGCGACATGGGATCGCAGCGCGCTCCAGCGGCAGTTTCCGGTGTATCTGGCTTGCAAATCACAGTTTACGAAACCGGTGAACTTAAAATTCCTACGTTAGCTCCATTAAAACGCACATTTCCTCCATTGTCTGTATGGTACTGACGTTATTCTGCCTATAGTATACATAAACCAAAACTTCGATATCCATGGACATTTTATAAGGCAAGAAGGAAAGTACGATCTCCAGTCAGCAAGGACATAGGCCTATAAAACTTTCATGAGAAACAGTGCGATACAAATTTACAATAGTTCTGCATATAAGGTAAAGATTATTTCAGCGTTCTCACCTTTCAGAAAAATGCTACGGTCATTCTTACTTGATCACCGTTCCTATCAGCAATGCAGCAGAATCTTTACAAGATGTGAAACACAGAAATTGAAACAAGAAAATGCAAAATATCTTACTGCAAGTAGTGCAAGCGGTCTTATAGACAAAGCCAAACGAACAAACTCACTCCTTAGAGAGAGCCCACTTAGATGTATATAACATCGGATGTTATCAGAACCTAATACAAAGCCTACAAGAAAGCGTTTCTGGATGCACTGAGACGCGGATTAGCAACTCATAACCCAATACGTCACAACTCTACTACGACTCTACTCATTGCGCTACACCGACCAAAGCTGTACTACGACGGTACTTTGCATCTTAGCGTCTTCGGAAAGCTTTAATCATAGATATATTAAGTGAAAACTTTAGTCCTACATATGTTATTAACTGACATTTAATTATATCAGATTTTACCAACAACGTTTCATTTCTTATGGATCCTTAGTGTGCCGTCACCATGAAACGATATCTTTTCATAACACGCAAGTTACAATAATTCTTTAACCATCAATATGGAGTTTCCCATCATTTTATTACAGCATATCATTGAATTAACGACGGGTTTTCGAGAGGTCTTAAATCTTTTGATGCTTTGAAACGGCATACATACACATGGCCTTCAACTGAAAGCCAATAACGCGTTCCGCTACGCTGTGCCGTCCTTGTGACGTAAGAGGCGTCCAACGTCCAACGTTCAAACTCACGTTCAGAACAATTGTCAAGCTATGTATTGCTCTGCATGTTCGAAAAGACTCCCCAGTGTGCTTTTTCCACGCTGTGGCCTCAGAAACTCAGCACGATCATCGTTCAACATTCGAATGCACGGTCCATGCAGACGGTTTTACCGCGGCCTCCGCAAAATGCTTTTAGCTAAATGCCGGGGTAGGTATGTCCGTTAAGACCATTGCCCATCCATTATACAATCGTCATCTAAATGAGCTGGTGCTCGGTCTCTAATGACAGGGTTGTATATGGGATACTGAATCTATATTCTTCTCTCCGAAAGCAATGCTGTGGTGTGGGGTGAAGAGCGCGTACCAGTTCTCGTGTCCTGTTCGTGAACAGTGCACGGGAAGGAGCACGAGCTTAATGGTGCTGCATTCCCTTCCCACCGGCGTACTGCTACCATACAGTGGTTTTCATAATACACACACCAACAGATCGGAAACGGAATGGACATGAACACTAACGGCACACGCACGTGTTACGGGGCGAACCAGCAACAGATTCCACACCATCTCTGCTTTTTCAGTTCGCCGTCGAAGTGGCCGTGCGGTTAAAGGCGCTGCAGTCTGGAACCACAAGACCGCTACGGTCGCAGGTTCGAATCCTGCCTCGGGCATGGATGTTTGTGATGTCCATAGGTTAGTTAGGTTTAACTAGTTCTAAGTTCTAGGGGACTAATGACCTCAGAAGTTGAGTCCCATAGTGCTCAGAGCCATTTGAACCATTTTTTTCAGTTCGACGTTCAGCGGAAAAGAAATTTGTTGCTATTGATAGACTAAGAGTAGGTCTCATGGATACTAATAAAACGTGTCAAACGTTATAAATGCTACTTTTTCACAGAACACGTTTTCAGACCTTTTGTGTTGTCGGTACAATGTTGCATGACTCTAGCCTTATTCCGGATGCCTAATCAATTCAGTATTACACGCCCTATGGTCTTTATGACAAGTAATACTTCCGTCTGGAGTCAGAAGTGCCAGGTGTCGACATTCACTCCGTTCATTTGATGCGCAGGTCGTGCAGTAAGGAGAGTTCTCGTAAGCTTTCGTTTGTGTCAATAAACCATTTTTGAGACAGAAGGAGATAATTTGGGTTTAAAAACTAGTAAAAATGTTGAAGAAAAACGTTGGAGAATTGAACAGACTGTGCGAAGTGTACGCGGAAAATGTTCTGAAAATTCGTTTCTTCCTAAACAGCACAGGGCGTTCTACAGCAAATTTTGTGATAAATGATCCAAGTGCAGGAGTTGTGTATGAATCAGAAGCCAACACTGAAAGTTTTTTTCTTAAATTTAGTTTTGTTATTCTCTTGTGAAAACTTTAAAAAAATGTGATACATGGTTTTCGTTGACTACAGTTCTACTAGTCAAAATATTACTGCAATATTTCTCTACTTGTGTTATCAAAACAGTATTAACGGCACTAGAAAATAAATCTTTCTTATTAGCACTTAGAGCCAGTCAGTTCCCTGGCAAGGCACCTAAAACGAATAAATTGTTTGTTTTCTAATTTCTCTCATTACTCTTTACAGTGATGAGATGAAGACCATAGTTCTGTGGTCTCCGAATACCTCCTCAGCTTTTCCAATACAAATAAGTTACATACAAAAAGAGATGTACTGTCTTTCTACTCTCCTGACAAATGCCAGATTTGGCACTTGAAATGGTAACATTTCCTCTCTTACATCTGTTACACCCTCTCCAGGCTGTGATTCCTGCCTCGTCGAATAGAAAATTCTACAGTCACCAATGAATTTCATAAACACAATCAATCAAGAACAACAAATCACAGCATACAATCTTTTAAAAATTAAGAATTCTTTTTATCTTACAGCAGCTCTTGGTTCCAAGAATAGTTCCAGTGTCAAATATATATACGTCTTTATAGAGGGGTACATTAATATCTGAAGAGCTTTTCTTTTGGCAGTGGTTTTTATTGAATGCTAAAACCTCACTAACGTACTTCGTATACTAATCATCTCCCACAACTGTTCGCTCATCTTTATAGAATTTGCTTACATAACAGACTACACTGTGTTTCATATTTAGTGATGTAGTCAGACTGATGTCCCGTTTCTTTCATTGCGTGAGATTACTGTATATGAAGAAATAGCTTTTGAGCAAAACAGATTAAATACAACACGAGTTCTGTTGAGCCACCGTATGAGCTCGATTTTTTCTGAATTTGCCCCTCATGGTAATTTCAGGAGATATAGGCGATGTTGAAAGACGTAATACGTTGCTTGTTTCTGGAACGACTGAATCAATGTCTGCTTGTGAAGTTTGATGAGCTGTTCGCAATGCCCTTGCACTTACTACTGAACGAAACCATTAGGGAAGGTGCAGCTCTTCTTTAGATCTTCTCCATCTCTCTCTCACTAACCTATTTGCGAAGAACGAAAAATTTTGGAAAGAGCCTATGGGAGCAAACTGCTGAGATCATCGATCCCTAAGATTACACACTACTTAATCTAACTTAAACTATCTCACACTAAGGACGACACACACACACACACCCACGCCCGAGGGAGGACTCGAACCTCCGGCGGAGGCGAGCCGCGCGGACCGTGCAAGGCGCCCCCGACCGCGCGGCTACCCCGCGCGCCTCCAAGATTGATAAGTAATAGTCATGAGTGGGTCGGACAAAGGTTTGGTGATCAGCTTCATTCATAATTAATTACATTTTCTCACGATTCTTCCATTCCATCTTAATGTGTCTTGTTTTTTTTTTCCTACAAATGATTTTAATTAGTTTTTCCACTTCAAGAACTCCAGACAGCAAATTCATAAATTCACTTATGATTAGTGCATATTATCAGTGCTCCATCGCCAGTGGTGGAATCAAATCAATAACGCACTGTTCATTTACTTACGTGTAACAAGTTACATTTGCTTATGTTCGAAGTTAATTGCCAAGCTCTGCGTTACGCTTTTATTTTCTACAGATGCTTCTGTTTTTCGGAGCAATATTCTGACGTTAGAATTCCTTATATATACCAGCACCAAACGCGAGCAGTCTCCAGAAGCTTCTCAAATAATGTAGCCTCGCTTTTTGTTCTGTGTAAACGCAGGGGAGTGCCTTCTGGAAGTCAGCTAGCACGGCATCTACCTAGGCGCTGCTGTCAATTTCCATTGCTATCTCACAAACGAACAAATCGCGTTGAAAACAATTCATTGTCCGGCAAAATCACGTCATTGGTATGATTGTGCTGGACAATAAATTGTGTTCAAAACAATCAATCGTCGTGTCTGTCTCCAGTCTACTGAAATGTCGTTGATTACAAAGATGGAGTTGAATTCCATGACTTCGCAGATTGCACGTTGCTTCTGGTCATCCTTTTCTTTTCGTTTCCTTCTGCATCAGAACACTCTTTTTATCACTAGGTCAACTTATAGAACATAACAGTCAATGTAAAATGGCAAGCTAGTTTTTCGATACTCTTTCTTTCCTGAATTTCTTGGTATGTGCTATGAAATTTATGCTTCAATTGAATACCAAGATTGCAGTTAACTGTAAGTGACTTCCCAAACGGGAAGAAAACTGGATTCCATTTTTCCTTTTTTTAAACATATTCTATTAAATAGCTAGAAGAAAAGAGAACTAAACAACTATTAACAACATCTCAAAAAATAACGTCGTCCCTTTTTTGCGGACCTCCTCGCTCCTCCCACGCAAGGCACGAAATGATGACTGAAGGTTCATTGTGCAGTACGTAACGTAAAAGAATGCTGCTGTAACAGAACCAAGGCAACCTTCAGGTGAGGCAAACCTCATCTTAAAGTATTCAGAAACACGTTTACATTGCAGCAGCAAATGCTAAATCTCCAGAATTTCAGTTTCTTTTAATGCCTTGAGAAGGACATAAAGTAGATCGTATTCACCGTCTTTGCTTGACCTTCTGCGAGCTAATCGACTTGAAAGTTGCTGAGCATCCACAACTAAAATGTTTTTATAGTGTCGTACAAAATAAAACAATGCAACTCGTAAGGAGGAAGTAGAGGCGAAAGTAAAGGAATCTGCCATCAATATTGGCACAGTGCTTCTCCATAAAATGGCGTATTTGTACTGCAGTAGCGGTGCGTATTGCTTTGTAATTGGCACCGGGGGAGCGCGCGGTGTATGCAGGCGTCGCGCCGTAAACAGGCAGCTATTGTGATCGCCGCAGCCATAAACAGCCGGCTTTATACGTCGGCGGAGGCCCGTGTGCGACTGGCCGCGCCAACTGGGACGGCGCGTATTACCGCGGCACAGTGGGGGGAGAGCCGCCTGGCGGCAGAAACCAGAACCGTGCCGCCCGCCTCCCCCTCCCCCCCCCCCTCCTGTCAGGCCCCACTCACTTCCTGGCTCCTCGCCTCATCCCCCCCCCCCCGCCCCCTCCTCACAAAGTGCCAGAGCGGTACCCGCGAAGAAATTATAAAGCGAAACTTGAAGCTCTTCCATGCATGTACAAGGGCTGGATAAAAAGTAGTGACAACTATTATTTTTCTCTGAAATGATTTTATTGACAGCGGTACTTCTAGTCACATACCTTCTATATAACCGCCCCCGTTATTTACAACCTTCTGCCAAATGTCCGGAAGGTGTCGTACACCATCCGCGCATTTGTTGGCGTCGTGTACTGACCGCCCAGTGGTGTGGATGACGTCGTTTCTGGTGTTGTACCGGATCCCTCGCAGTGCTTCTTTCACTTTGACGGAGAGTTCGTAGTCGCAGGGACTCGTACCGAGTGAGTACGGTGAATGTTCCAGACTCGCCCATTACCAGCGGCGCAAGAGGTCCTGGGCACCAGCAGCAGTGTGGGGGTCGTGCATTGCCACGAAGGATGATGGAGTGCTGTTCCACGGAATGTCGTCACCTGAGGGCTGGATGGAGGTGGTGTTGCGCGAACGTGCACTATTAGGCGGCGTCCAGCGTCACCTTTGGTGGTCCAGCGTGATTCAGTATCACGCCATCACTGTCGTACGCCACAATAAACATCACCTTCACGGCACTTGGTGTAGCGCACACTTCCCGGGATGCCTCTCTTCATTGGACTGACGTTGCAAGTTGAGTTCGTACGAGTGCGCCCAGGTTTCGTAGATAGTCAAAGAAAGTCGCTACCTTCACTTTGGTACCGGCCCAACAAATACTGTGCGATGGTATAGCTTTTCTCTGCCTCGTGATGACTTGTGTGATGTCCTTAGGTTAGTTAGGTTTAAGTAGTTCTAAGTTCTAGGGGACTGATGACCAAAGATGTTAAGTCCCATAGTGCTCAGAGCCATTTGAACCATGATATTGCTGTGCCATTGTTGCATCTCGGTCATTTCGTGGAGTATCCAAAGTGTTGCAGTTTTGCGCTATCCCAAAATATCTTGCAGAACGTGGAACACGGCTTTGGGGCCTATTCTGACTTCTGTTCCTAACTCACGTGTAGTCCAGCGGCGATCAGCGTCCAGCAACGAAGCAAGGTGTTGAACTGTTTGGTCCTCCACGTGAGGTCGTCCTGTACAGGGGTGACATCTCTGCCAAATCTGAACTCTTTAAGCCATCGAGCGAATGTGCTATATAGCAACGCTGCGTCACCACATGCTTCACCCAGTCCCTGGAACTTCAGTTTGAGCCCAGAATGTTGCTCTTGCTTTGTAAACATGATATTAGGGCAGTTGCACTATTGCCATGACGTTCGATAGTGTTCACTCTACAGCAGATTGACCGAGTACTGCCCCCGCTTGCTGTACAAATCGTGTCACAGGCCTTCGTTGCGTCAACACAGATGGCAACTCACCGTCTCACCAGTTTGACATTGCAGCAGTATTGCCACTAGTTTGTATCTAGCCATCATAGCACAGTAAAGGAGGAGGCATTTACTTGTGAGACGTGGGATACATATGTGTCAGCACGCCTGTGACAGAGTTTCCCATGTTATTACAGCAGAGAGTATTCGTAGCAAATATGAGACCAGATATGAATGTCTACGAGACCGGATATAAATGCAAGGGCATGCTGAAAAGAAATGCCTCCAAATTTTTTATGTGAAATCTCTTACAACTTTTTGAATAAAACAAATGTCATTATCAGTCTACTACCCGACCACGATATTATTGCATTTGGCCTCCCGTGGCCGTTATCTGAAACACGTGGTGACGCTACGATAAAGAAGTACAGTGCCGACCAGGGAAAAAGCATCGCATGTGAATGGCGTCACTACGATGAAAATCCACGATAAACCGACCGAACCACCCTGACTCCCAGGTGCAATAATATTGTGGTAGACTGATACGTCTTTATTCTTCATGTCTGCATATGTGCAGCCCTCTGCCGTTAGAGGCCTCTGAATTGTAGCGTGTAACATGGCGAGTTTTGAATTCGAAGAGTCGGTCCACTCATGTGGCAGCCCCTCCTTCAACATGAGAACGCCAAACCACGCACGAACGCTGAGACACCTGCAACAGTCCGACGTCTTGGGTTCATTGTCGTCGATCATCATCCATACTGTCCGACTTCCCCATCCGATATTCATCCATTTCTAAAACTTAAAGAACACCTTGAGGGACTTACTTTTCGGTAGTGATGCTGTGGTGCAAGCAGAGGTTAGCTTGTGGCTCCGTCAACAAACTCAAATATTCTACAGTGGTGGCATCAACAAACTGCTCAAAAATGGTTCAAATGGCTCTGAGCACTATGGACTGAGGTCATCAGTCCCCTCGAACTTGAGAACTACATAAACCTAATTAACCTAAGGACATCACGGATATCGATGCCCGAGGCAGGATTCGAACCTGCGACCGTAGCGGTCGCGCAACAAACTGCTCTCTCGTTGGAAGAAATGTGTTCGTCGCCACGGTGACTATGTTGAGAAATAAATATGTAGACATGAAGTTTAAAGATGCAGGACGTTAGTAACATTTGTTTTATTTGTAAAGCCTGAAGAGTTGCCACATAAAAAATTCGAAGGCATTACTTTTCAGTACATCCTCGTATTTTTTTATGATATGGACCATAGGTCTTGTGTCGACAATCTTCATTAACGGGTAATGTAGGCTTGCCTTTCTATCGGAGATTATTGCTAGTTACTAATTGGCTCTGTTTCTTTCTACATCTATTCCTCTGGCCGTGATGTTGACGGCACTTATAGTCACACCTGTCTCAATCAATTACTCCTTCCATGCGGTATAACGAGCTACGTACATAACAAGATTGGTATTTCTCTTCAATGTGATCAGCATAAAAATTGAAAATGAGTCCTGCTTTTGCTACTGCTGTCGTTTACAGCCTGAAAACTGTTCTCACGCAGCTCTCCACGCAAGCCTACTCTTTGCGAACCTCTTCATTTCTGCAAAACTACTGCAATTTACATTTACTTGGATCCACTTACTCCAGTGAAGCCTCTGTCTCCTCCAACAATTTCCTCTCCCCCTCCTCCCACACACCAAACTGACGATTGCCTGATGCCTCACAAACGATGCATCCTATGTCTTCTTTTAGGTAAGCTGCGAAATAAATTCCTTTTCTCCTCAATTCCATTTAGCACCTCCTCGATACTTGCCCGGTATACCCTTCCAATTTCAGCATTGTAATGCAATACACCCAGTGCGAAACCCCCTGTTCTTTTCTTCTCTGATGTGTCTACCATCAAGTCTTACTTCCATACGAGGTTACGCTCCAGATGCATACTGCATAGCACTGACATTTATATTAGATCTTAATAAATTTCTCTTTTTCATAATGCTTTTCTTGGGTGTTGCCAGTCTACATTTCATATGCTCCCTACTTTAACTATCACAAACTATATTAAGTCCCTAAGTAGCAAAACTCATTTGAAACTTATATAGTCTTATTTTGTAAACTGATTCCCTCAATATCGCTTCATTTAATTCAGCTATATTTTATTACCCTAATTTTACTTACCTTTACGTGTATGACGAGCGGAGGCTGCACGATAGCAACAACATCACTTGGCCTCAGTCCTCTGGATCTTTCTGTCGAGCGACAACCAAAGAGCCCAGTGTACAGTACTCCCACTGATGCGGTTGAAGAACTGCTATTGCGAATTGCACACTCTTGTCAATATTTACGAGACGATGTGTGGCTGTGTGAAAGAATTCGTAGCTAAGTGCCGACTCGAAGGGAGTACTGCATCCAAATGCGAGGAAGACACGTGTAACACTTCTTTTAGCAGGTACTAGTTTACATTAAGCTGTGACGCGTAACGAGCTGGTGCAGGATATACATAAAAGGTGGTGGATCCCCTACGTTGTTTACCACAGAGATTTCCTTGACCATTTAAGATGTCATAATTCTGTCTACACTCAAATGAATTAAGAAAACGTCCTCACCCAATGCCGTGTATTCTCTTTTCATAGCCATATTAACTATAGAGATACCAGTATCAGCTTCGGTTTGTCAAATGAAACAGTATCTTCAGCTGCTGTGTTATAGTCGTAAAATAGAAGAATTAACAGCTTTTCAGTATTCAAACTGCGATTAGTACTTTGGGAGCAATTTCATTATGTAGAACATAGAATTTATCTGTTTTGAACATGAAACCGATTACTGTTTTACGCGGTGAAAAGAGAATTACGATATATATCAACCGGTTCCGGAAATATTTTAGATGGTTCAAAAAAATAGTTCAAATGGCTCTGAGCACTATGGGACTTAACATCTGTGGTCATCAGTCCCCTAGAACTTAGAACTACTTAAACCTAACTAACCTAAGGACATCACACACACCCATGCCCGAGGCAGAATTCGAACCTGCGACCGTAGCAGTCGCGCGGTTCCGGACTGAGCGCCTAGAACCGCTAGACCACCCCGGCCGGCATATTTGAGATGGAGAGTTCAGTTGACTCACCCTGCACAAGTACCCAATATTTAATTTTTCTGTAGATAAAGTTAACAGTCGTATCTCTTTTGCATATAATCACAAGCGGAAAACTTGGTTTTGATCCTTTGAAGACTTTATGAAATACTCAAAGTGTGTATTTCAACGAGTGCTTTCCTATTTATTGCTATCCCTTGCAGATTACCATATAACGTCGATATTCGTCTCAGATAGTATGTTCGTATGAACTTAACTGCACATTTAATCTTTTTTTTCGAAAATTTTCCTTAGATAAGCCCGTTTTTTGTAGCGTCGCACGTCATGAATACGATGGGATATTTCATCTTCAATGTCCCTATTCACCAAGAAAAGTAGTGCAACATCAAGTGGGTCAAATCTTTCCCGCAGCGCGCTGCACTTGCGTTAGTGTAATTTAACACCCCTTCCCTCTCGGGAGCCTTCACTAAACCACTTGCGGCAGTTTTCCGATGGAGAACGGAGCCGCCGGTGACGGCTGCGACAAATCGGTAAGCTCCTTTCACGACAGGGAATCAATTTCTTCTTTGAGCGAGCTCATTGCCGTAACGACAGCTTTGCTCTTGTTCGCTGACCCAGCAGTCACGTATTTGCTGTCGCGCTGGACAGACGATCGTAGCAAATTCGCTGGCGGGTCCTGCTTTACAAATTACCAGCTAACATCTCTATAGTGGGCTCAGCACGGTGAATTTGTTGTTGCTTCACGTCGATCCACCACCGAAGCGGCTGTTCCGTGGAGAACAATGCGCTGCTGCGGTGGCGCACAAAATGGATCTGCCGTTACCCGTAATACTGCGCCATTCAGGTATGAAATTACCAAAGGGAAGGCGATTCTGTACTTTTCTTACAGCCCTGCAAAAGTTGAGAAAATTATGTGTATACGAGAGGCATTGCCTTTTTCATTGCCGCCGTTCTCCAAGGGATATAATGGCCGGATACACTGAACAACGGGAAGCCGCGTAGTCTCATTACTTACAGTAGGTCACTTTTTCCCTGCAGCAAACCTCTATTTTGCAAGCAATCTTCTCTAGGTAGAAATATGTAATGCTCTCGATCTATTCGGCCCTCAAAAGATTGACTTTCATTTCTTTGCTCGTATGAGATTAAACAGCAACATATAAACATAATTTCCTATTTATCGTGTAATATTTGTTCTTCCATTAGCTGAACCTATAGTATGAGAAGTAAACTACTCGCGATTAAAGTTGCAACACCAGGAAGAATGGTATAGAAGGAGATTTTAGTTATTGTGCATGTGGAGGAGAGTAGGAAAAAGACGTGATTAAATTTGCAGCTGTTTTGATGGTACACAGGATGCGATATTTACTACACAAAGCAACAAAGGCTTCAATCTGGCTGTGCATCAAGTCGTCTTTCAACTCTGCTTCAACTGTGTCCCGAAGTTCATCGATGTTAGTGGCCAGTGAGTGGTGGCGTGGTGGTCTGTCGGCAGCCAAGAACCACATGCCATCGAAGGGTCAGCAGTCTGGGGAACGCACTGGCAAGGGGCAGTCGGAATAGCATGTGCAACATTCAGTGTTGGGTCCGGTGCTGTTGAAAGACAGAGTCACAGACAGAGTGGAGCCACTATCCTTAAGGAACGTAACATCTTCTGTTGAAATGACCTGTTAGCGAACCAAAGATGATCTATTTGCACCCAATGGCACCTCGCACATTCACATCACGTAGTGAGTCCGTATAGCGACGGCAAGTGCAGGCTTGGTAACATTTGTTCTGCTGGGAGCTTCCACACAGAGGTGCTTCCAACGTGCTGGCGCACCCACAACTTGCACTTACCTGTAAAGACAATGTGGCGCCACTGCCGTGTCCAGAGTTGTCGTTTGGTGCCGGCGGTGGCGCGGCTGACAGCTGCTTCCTCATCAGGGTGCTACTCGAGACGTCGTCGCACTGTGTGCACAATTATTTGTGTTGCTGCAGCAAACCCTCTACCTGGCTCAAGGTCCGTGACGTGGGATACTTCACAACCGATCAAACAATATCCTCGGGTGCTGAGATCATACAAGGAGTTGAATATGGCTCTCCTGTAGCTATCGAATTCATCACAGTCCTGGGATCTCGAGTAGCGAGAACAGCATAATTGTGGAACGATAAACTGCGCTTTCGATTGACTATTATACAGTCGCTGTCAGATTCGCAGTCAGACTTGTAGAAATTTATCATCTCTGCACGAGGCATAACACGAGCCTATCGTACACAATCTATGTTCAAATGTGAAACTTGAAACTTCCTGACAGACTAAAACTGTGTGCCAGACCGAGACTCGAACTCAGGACCTTTGCCTTTCGCGGGCAAGTGCTCTACCGACTGAGCTACCCAAGCACGACTCACGCCCCGTCCTCACAGCTTTACTTCTGCCAGTAGCTCGTCTCCTACCTTCCACACTCGTCCTGGAATGTTCAAATGTGGTTCCTGAATTAGAGACCCTTTGTTAAATTTGTCCTTACAGAAACCACTGTCCAGCCACATTATTGTGATCACCTGCGAAAAGCGTGAATAACCACGTTTTGTAACGTGGACCGCTACGAGACGCACAGGAAGAGAGTCAATGAAGTTCCGGAAGGCACTCAGAGGGATGTGGTGCCACGCCGACTCCAGCTGCGCTGAGTTCAGCGGTTGACGATCTACGGCACGAACAGCCCGATCGAAGTAGTCCGACAGATTCTCAATTGGGTTTAAAGCCGGGAAGCTTGGTGGCCGGGAAAGTCGGTAAACTTATTCTGCTGTTCTTCGAACCACCCACGTGCGCTGCGACCTGTCAGACACATCGCATTATCCCGTTGGTAAGTGCCACAGTGCCGAGGAAAATGAAACTGCATTTAGGAGTGCACAAGTCTCCCAAGGATAGATGCATACGTGTGCTGATCCAGAATGAGGAGATCACCCACGGAATACCGCGAAAACATTCCCCAGACCGTGACGCTCCCTCCTCGTTTGCTTTCAGACGTTTCACGCCTTACACGGCAACAGCGTCTGCCCGATGGAGCACAAAATGTGAATCATCTGGAAGCGCCACCTGTCGGCACTCACCAGTGGACGTCCAGATGCGGTACTGGCGTGCAGATTCGCCGGTGAACGGCAGTCAGCACGGGTGCATTACTGTGTCCGCGATTGCTGCGCAAACACTGTCTCCACGTACGCGTACACCATAACTACTCTGCGACGCACACATTCGGGGCTACACACGTCTGGTGTGAGGCGTTCGCGCGGCTGGGGTGGGGGTCCACTGAGGGTTACGGCCGGACGAAGCCCCTCCGTCGTTTCTGGGTGCGTTAAGGGGTGTAGGACGTCAAACGGGCCGACTTGGAGCAGCAGAGGCACCACAGGACATTTTAATTTCTACTGTCTGTAGTTTTACAAATAAATTCATAAAACTTTGTCACCGTGACCAGGAAGGATTGAGGACTCACACTCGTAGCAGTGGAAGTTCAAAAACGTAGAAAATACCTTTTTTCACATGTGAAATTTCATGATTTTTTCACTTATTACTGGCTGCATTTGTTGCTATAGGTACACTTTTCTTCCTAAGTAAGGGAGATTCTTCGATGAATTTTTCATAGCATACAAACATTGGTTACAGGTGTACGAAACTCTAGAATTTTCCAAATCTATTAAAAAACTGTGGAAAAAATTGAGATAATGAACTATAAAACTTGAATTTTTTCTAAACATGAAGTTTAAAATGTAACAGTTCATTCATTTTTTCATAAATTAAATAACTTCTAGAGTTTCATACACCTGTAACTATGGTTTGTAAGCTGTGCAAAAGTCATCAAAGAATCTCTCTTACTTAGGAAGAAAAGTGTACCTGTAGCAACAAATGCAGCCAGTAGTAAGTGAAAAAATGATGAAATTTCACATGTAAAAAAATGTGTTTTGTTACATTTTTGAGCTTCCACTGGTATGAGTATGAATCCTGAATCCTTCCTGATCATGCTGTTAAAGTTGTAAAAGTATGGAGAGTGGAAATTAAAATGTCCTGTGGTGCCTCCCCTGCTCCAAGTAGGCCCGTTTGACGTCCTATCCCCGTTAACGAGGCGTCGGCTGCAGAGGTGCAGACGCTCAACGGTCGTTGGGGAGACGCTGTTGACAGCACCTCGGCTCATCCGGGCGGTCAGTTGGTCCACAGTTGTACGTCTCTGCCCAGACGTCGTTCCACCCTGTCACGTAGGCCTCTGGTGCATCTCAGTTGCCCCGGCGCCGGTGTTGGATGTCGCCATGTTGCCGTGCACAGCAGTCTTCAACCACGGCTGCACGCAAACAATTTGCAAAGAGCCGTTTCGGAAATGCTTCCACCCTTGGCCCGAAAGCCAATGATCGTGCCCTCTTCGATGTCAGGTAAGTGGCTGCGTTTCCGCATTGCTGCCGTCTGGGAGTGGTTGGTTATTGCACGTTGATGTCACACCAATGTGATTGGCGAAATTATTCCTACCTACTTTGCACGGTTGTACCGAAATGTTAAAGACCTACATAACCAATTATGTAGCGCACTTTGACTTTTATTGCATGCCGCCTTCGTGGTCTTGCGATTTTAGCGGCCAGCTGTGTACGTCATCGAGCGCAGAGGTCTTTCTTGCGCTTGACACATTCCAGGCGCCGCCGTCGGGCGGCACAGAGATCCGTCTGTGCACATTCTCCTCGTCGGCTTCCCGCTTCCCGTAAAAGATCCCGCCCGGAGAGAAGAAAATTCATTACCGCCCGGGTGGCTTCATAAGAGCCGTCCCCGTTCGGTCGGATGCGTCAACCGGATCGAGACGCCGGTTTTCTGACCGGCGGCGGCTTAACGCTCGGCTAATCCCAGCAGCGGCGGCAGAAGAAGGCCCGTCCCGCTGCTGCCGTGGCTGCGGGCGCGCCGCCAGCCGCCTGCTCGGGGGTGGCTGCGGCCCGCCGGCCGCCGGTCCGCCTCCACTTTCTCCCGCAATTACTCGGCCGTGCCCGGCGCAGCGGCCGCGTGTAAATCGCCCTGTCGTGCCGTACGTTAGGCTCGTCACGCGCGCGCGTATTGTGGCGTAATTGAACGGTGCGCGGCTGATCTAATTGCGGCGGCTACGCAGGCTCGCGCTGACATGTGCACACGCCGCATGTGCGGCCGGACTTGACGACCGCGAATGGCGCGTGTCCGAGCCGAGCCGCGGCGAGCTCTCATTACGCGAGCCGCCGGCCGGCTTTCTCCGCTGAGATAACGTCGCGTGCCGCGTGACAGGAAAGCACCAGTGGGCGTGGACGCGGAAACGCCGGCGCGGGGGCTCTGCTGAATGCGCCGAGGCGAGCGACAGTTCACTCGCCTTTCTTCACTCACTACACCCAGAACGTCGACGCCAATGTCGACTGATATTTTGGTAAAACGACCAATTCCAGTATGTAGAGATTTACTTTGGTTACTCACAGAAAGCTGGTTAGAAGAAACTACACCACAGCACTATCTGCCTCCGTAGCAGAGTGATTAGCGCGTCTGGCTGCTATGGGGAGGATCGCCTTCGATTCCCTATATTGTCAGGCATTTTTCAATGCAACGGGCTGCACTCGAGCTCGTAATGCCAACTGAGGAGCTGCTTTATCGAGCAGCAGCAACTCCAAAGCTGGCAACGGCCGGCACAGCGCAGTATTGACCCAACGCCCGTCCATGCCGCATCCGATGATGCCATTGGCAGAGGATGACACGGCGGTCGGTCGGTGCCGATGAACGCGCCAGGGCATCTGGTCAGAGTTTACGTTTACGTTCGACCACTTACGAGGACCTTTAAACACGCAAAACATCATACCTACTGTCATAGTTCGTAAGCATATTTAAAAATGTTACGTTCAACAGCCAAGAGCTGCTACTAAAGTCTTCTTTACTCACTCCAATTTTGAAATCATCATCATCAGATATCTCATTCAAAGTCATTTACGACGTCTTACGTGCCAGTATTAAAAGTATGGTGCCACCGCTGTCAAGTGGTAAAATACATTACACAGTTAACGATAAAATGTATGAAAACTCAATCTTCGCCTATATATTACAGTTGGGTACATTTTATATTATAGAAAGCAACATTTTCAGTAAGTACTGCCACATAAACTGTTGTAAATGATTGAGATACCACATTCTTGAAGATCTAAACCTTCTGTGAATAAAGAAGTATTTATTAGCAGGTCTTGGCAGTTGAAATTTTTTTTTTACAGTTTTAGTATAACCTCTACCACGCACACTATCAGATCAAAAGTATCTAGACACCTATTACCGAACATTTACATGAGATGTGTCCACCCTTCGCCTTTATTACGCCTTGAACTCATCTGGGGACACTTTCAATGAGTTATCCAAATGTCTGTGGACGAATGTCAACCTAGTCTTCCTCAAGATCCGGAACCAGAGAAGGAAGTGTCATGTGGGACGCTGCGATCTGCAGCCAAGTCGACACTATAACTGATGCGAGTGGCGTTCCACTGGGTACTGCTCGGGACTCCAAGCAGTGCAGTCCGTTTCGGTATTGTTGTTGTCCACAAACTATTGCCTCGCAGACGCTGCTTTTTGGCATGGCGCATTGTGATGTTGATACAACCATCGTCTCCGAAACGTTGCTGTACTGTGAACAGTACACAATGGTGTAAAATAAGTTCTTGTCTGTCCGCATTTAGCGTCTTCTTAAGCGCAGTATGGGAACTTGAACCTAACATCGTAATACCACCTCCTCCGTACTTCACTGTTGGCACTACGCAGGACGGCAGGAAACGCTTTCTAGGCACTCGCTAAACCCAAACTCGTCCATCGGACTGCTACGCGATGTAGCGTGACGCATCTCTCCAGATCACTCTGTTTCCGATCAGTGGAGTCGCACTACATACCACCTCAAACGTCGCTTAGCGGTGACTGAAGAGCTCCTCGACGATTGTACTCCAACTCCCTACGCGCAGTTATTGTGTTAGCTGGACTGCCTGAAACTCACGAGTAATTGCTTCCGCTGTTATGGGTACCGAACAGGGCTCGCTGAATCTTCTATAGAATGTATTTATGCTGTTTTTGTAGACTTTATAGCACCACCAACATTTTACTATGGTGTAACTCACAAGAGTGAAAACAAGAGCCCCGACGTGACTTACGTAGATTTTTATGAGAAGGGTAAACCTACTTCTTCTTTGGCCTTCCTTTTTCAATATACAAGCATTTTACGTAATTTCTTATTAATTTAGTAGTTCTGAGGGAAGGAAACACATTTAAATAAATTTTGTTGGTTTCCTTGTCTCATTGTGAAATAAAAATTTACTAGCGTCTTAGTAAAACAATTTGTCTAAAATATTAGTTTCTTTTCATTTCTTTAATTATCCTATCCTGTGTTCGCAATATTCTGGGTCTGTTTTTTAGGTATTTTTATCGATTTCCATTGGGATTTCCGATAAAATGTTACAGCGCATAATTCTGTTATGAGAACCAAGCGAATTTGCACTTGATCACCACGTCCGGCTCAAAGCACTCGTCTCAACACCCCTATCAGTTCGTAGCGTCACCTTCGAGAGATGAAATTCAATCTCTTATATAAACTGCTGTGATCGGAAACTTGCTGTGTTCGTGCTTCAATAACAATAGTCCACTTTTATCTCCACCTTCTTGCACGTACTGAAATCATACTTTCCTTTCTCGCAGTGATTTCGAACGGCCTTCACTGAATTTCGTGACTCGCTCGAAACTATCCTCACGATCGACGTGTATTTTCTCTCAGTAACAGTAGAAAAACTGAGTAGTAAAAGCAAATCTCACTTGGCAGATGTAATGGAACTGTAGAGCCGTCTTGATTACACGCCACACGCACATGTATTCGATGTATGGGTAAAATGTTGAGAATCACAGAAGAAGGGAGTTTAGTAAAAACGTGCAGCGCGCATCATGAACAACCGAAGTACGGAAGAAATATTTCCGGAATTATTTGAGTTAAGGCTGGAAACATCTGAGGTAAGGATTCTTGAAAATGCTGTTGGTACTGTGTCTCGAAGTTGTGACTATCATTCCGAGAAGAGTAAAGCGAAGATTGTTTTCACGCAAGACTGGGTCGGCTGCAGCCACGCTGCTTGGAAGGCAGATAACAACTTTGCTCCCTTCCGAAACGGCACGTTGGCTTTTCAGTCCATCGATTTTCTCTCAGCTATGCTTCGTGAGGCGTGTCCTATGAGAACTGTGTGAATAGACAAGGCACGTTGCGCCACATCTGCACACTGCAGTTTAGATGAAGTACGCGTCACAAGGCTCTTGTCACAGTATAGCAGCCAATATTACTTACTGTTTCTGTTCCACTGCGTGAGAACAACGACTGCTTACATACGATGTATCTTCTTGGTTCCTATAAAACAGATATGTACGAACCTGGAAGGTGTTTTTCGTTGAGTATTGTACTTTGCAGGTTTGCATAATCGTTGTTTTACGTCGTTTTCAAATTTTCTTTTCCAGTACTTCTGCTGCATTCCCCCCCCCCCCCCCCCCCCCCCCCCCCGCCCCACCGACGAGTAAGTAAGTCATCATCCGCTTTGCCCTTGTACGTTATCGTTTGGTATTCGTATTTCCTCTAACTTATAAGGGCATCAATGAGATAATAAATATTCTGGAATTTATAACATAGACTTATTTTATTAGCAAACATCTTTGTAGACAAAAAGCAGCTTCCGAAACATGCCATTTGCTTTCCTCGCGTCTAAAACATTGCGATATTCTTTAACTGGCGAAAAACCAAGTGACAGAATTAGCCAACTCCCTTATACAAGATTGAACAAATAAAACTATAGAAGTTGGAGAAATGGTTTTTCCTGAGACCATTCCGTTGGTATAAGCTGTTTCGTTTCCCTCCAGTTTTACTGGCCTTTTTTTTCGGAGAAAATATTTCTGTTCTACTTTTATGCATGCAGTATGTTCCACCGCTTTTTGTCGCGGGTAATGCTTTTGAACAACGGTCCGGATTCGAGTTTACTCCCCCGCAGTCCCCCCACCGCCTCCCCCCTAAACATACAGTTTTTAATTGCCTGGAAGTTTAAATAGACGAAATCGGCACACAATTCCATAGTAATGTTACGGAATTTTACGTTAATCTGAGAAATATACATTGGTTTTTTTTCTGTTTCACGAGGACAAGATTAAATATTCGACTGCAAGGTGATATAGTACAGACAATTCTCATTCAAATTTTTGCACTATTGAAATAAATAAATGTAATAATGTAAAGGATATTGCTTTTGAGGAGCTACCGACGACTGGAAAATAATGTTTTGAAATATTTTGCAAGATGCTAAGCAGTCCGTGCGATTTGATGGGTTAAATAAATGAGTCATTCTAGACAAGAGCCTCAAGGAAAGTATGAAAAGGAAAGGATGTCCTTTCTACCGTGCCACAGTCTCCTTGAGTCTCCACAGATAGTAAAGTTGACGATAGGAAAAGCAGCTGTTTCATACGAGGATCCTTGACTCCGACAAAAGAATTTAAGGACTGAAACTAAAAAAGAGTGAGGAAGTGGCAGCGGGGCTGTCGTAATGATGTGGGTCCCATCGGGAGCACCGCTTTCTCCGGTGTGGTTACAGTGTTAAATACGGCGTGACCAGCGTTTCAGCTTTTAGTGGAACATTAAAACTGTTTCCCACTACATCACTCCGAGGCACATATCTGTCTTTATGGAGAAATTCTAGGTCAATAGCCCGTGACAATATCTGCTTTTACGTTTCCTGCTTCGAAGAAGGAAATTAAACTAATTTCCCAGCCATGATAATGGGAGGAGGGGAAAGGGGAGGGAGTGGGGGCGGAGGCAGGCGAAGGAAGGGGGCCGACATCTTAATATGAATTTGTGCAGTCTTAGGTATCCGAAGAAGCCTGAAAGCGCACAGTGGTCGGCACGCTTATATAGTAAGTGGCTGACACCGAAATTAATACAACTGCTTTCAAAGAAAATGTTTCCATACCACCGTACTCTAAAAGGGTAAAACGAACCAATGCTGCAGAACATAATAGTCGAATGTGGCTTTTATACAAGTCAGGGTAGACGTGTTATATCAAATTTAATTCTCACCGTACTAATCTTGGTAACTTCCTGGCGTGTGAGAGGCAACTACATAGGGTTTCAAATCTTGTTGCGGCCATTTATGTCTTGTTTTTCTGTGATTTCTCTAAACATACCTGTATAGTTTCTTTTTAAAGTATACAGCCAATTTCGTTCCCCATCCTTCGCCAGTTCGAACTGGTGTGTTTTTAAACTATGATCTCTTTTCTTTTCAGTGGGAATATGTGTCGCCGGCCGCGGTGGCCGTGCGGTTCTAGGCGCTGCAGTCCGGAACCGCGCTGCTGCTGCGGTCGCAGGTTCGAATCCTGCCTCGGGCATGGATGTGTGTGATGTCCTTAGGTTAGTTAGGTTTAAGTAGTTATAAGTTCTCGGGGACTGATGACCTCAGATGTTAAGTCCCATAGTGCTCAGAGCCATTTGAACCATTTTTGAATATGTGTCTTGTGAGATGCATTCAACTGCCGGAAACAATGCCTGCGCCATCGGTTGATTGTGAGGATCTACAACAGTCCCACACACACACACACACACACACACACACACACACACACACACACTACACTTTCTCTCATTGTGACCATAGTAACCACTGAAAAACGCTACATGGTAGTCCAAGTCATTACAGAACCATCGGTGTTCTTGAGAGTTGGGAGTGTGGGTTACACACATCGTGAAGTGATCGCCATACTCAAAGAGATCTTGTTGTACTGAGTAATGTTAGTCGACAGTCCCTATCTTGTGCTCGTTACACCATTGAATGTTTCTCTTCCAATTCAAGCGGTTTTTTTAGTAACAGTTCCACATGAATGCTTTTTCATACATCTGCTCTTATTGCACAATGAGATTATCAGTCTTTCATGTGAGTTTAGAGTTCCCCCTCTTTCCGTCTGTAAGTTTCCATCAACGTTTACATCTGCACAGATATTTCGAAATGCACAATAGATACGGGACAGGATGTGTCTCACCATTTTGGAGAACAGTTCTCCGTGGAATATTAGCACTTTCTACTCCACTTGCGTAAGCTAAGCAATATCTCGCCGTAGTCACGCAGTGAGATATACCGTGCGGGACGAAACGATGTATCACTTGCATGTTATGCCTAACATCTTACATTTAACAACTTACGCTTTGGATTGGATAAGTGTCTCTATAATGCACTCGATCTGACTAAACAAAGCCGTGTCGAAACGTACAGCTTTTCTTTGATTTTTCTATTGACGATACCTATTAATCTATTTTTTTTAATTTATTGGCGTTCGGAAGGTGCCCATGCAGCCATCTCACCAACAGTTGGACAGTTCATACAATACGTTAGTTTAGGCTTAACGAAGGACAGATTTTACATTCACAGTGTATTGAAACGAGCAAACGAGACGAAAATGTAACACAGGATCCACAGAGGTGGTGTGTTACAAAAATATTACTGGTAATCATTGGTAGACATTTCGGATATTCCCGATTCAATCCATATTAATGACTGTGTGTCTAAAATAACTATAAAATGCTCACATTGACTGATTGTTCCGTCGGTTCTTGGTAGAATATTTTATACATTATGAACGAAACACCAGTGTTGTTTGTGTTTCATTCATAGTAAACAAAATATTCGTTTGTATGCGGCCTACGTTTTAAAAGCTGAGGATATAGAATTGCCTATTTGTGCAGGTCTAAACGTACCACCTAGACAGAACATGAGAACAGTATACAAGAACCAGAACTGGGTATTACAGCCATACGTATAGATACACCAACATTCAGACACATACAGGATGACAATTGTTGAACTAAAAAAAGCGCAAATTAGTTAGAAACTACGGCCTGCACACACTTTATTCAAGATGTAAACGTCACTACAGACTTCAGATTTAGGTTACGACATGTTCGATATGTCTGCCAGCCTTGGCGATGATGTGGCGCAGACGAATAGCGAAATTCTGCAGGACTTGCTGAAGTGTCGGAACATCGATGCTGTCGGTGACCTCATGAATGGCTGTTTTCAGCTCAGGACGGATTTGGGGTTGCTGCTGTACACCTTGTCTTGAATACAGCCTCACAAAAAGGAGTCGCGTGTGTTCGTATACGGAGAACATGGCGGCCAATCGAGGCCCATGCCAGCGGCCACTGTGTACCCCAGAGCTAGAATGCGGTCCCCAAAGTGCTGCTCCAGGACATGAACTCTCTCTCTCTCTCTCTCTCTCTCTCTCTCTCTCTCTGATGGGGTCGAGCTCCGTTTTGCATGAACGATATCTTGTCGAAATCAAGGTCACTTTGGATGAAGGGGGCGAAATCATCTTCCAAAACCTTGACCTACCGTTCGGTAGTCACCGTGCCATCAAGGAATCGCACCGATTATTCCGTGACGGGAGATTGCACACCACACAGTCACCCGTTGAAGGTGAAGAGAAATGCGGATTCTCAGTCCCCCAGATGCGCCACTTTTGCTCATTGACAAACACATCCAAATGAAAGTGGGTTTCGTCGTTAAACCGAACCATATTCACATAGTAATGCCCATCATGGCCCGCGGCCAACCGTGAAGAGTGAACGTCCTAACGCAAACCGTTCAGAAGTTATGACGATTTTATTTCGCATTATTAAATAATTATCATACTGTGTATGTAGGAGTTAAACAGTGACACACATTTATAGGCTGAGCGTTTCATATCCTGCTGGGTAGCACGTGGGAATGCAGTCAGTCAATTGTGCTTTGGCATTCTAATTACCAAGAGTACTATATTAACAGCAGAGAGAGCTATATCGGGATGTCGGCACTGTTGACGAAGAATTCGTCCAGCATTTTGTACGTTCCTGTATGTCGGATGCTAAAAAACGTTTGTCGGCTGCTCGGGAACTTATGACCAAGATCCTGAAGATTATTTGCAAGTATGCAATTTTCTCATATGATGACATGGTTGGAGACCGGGGCTGTTATTTGAAGACAGATGTTGTTGGTGTTGAGACAGCAACCAGCCACCAGCTGGTCGCTGTCTCAACACCATCAACTTGCAAGTATGTTTATGTGCTACGCCTATTAATCTACCTGTCATAGACTAAAGAGCAACGCTCAAAAACTTGGTTTCCTACGAGAGTTGCGCTTGTTTTCCCCTACGCGAAATCTGCTGTCATGAAAGTAGAGACAGCGGCTTTACATTCGCATAGATGTGCTTAGATTGGGAAGTCTTTTGCAGGTACACCAGTAATGCAGCCACAGATAGTTCGCCCTCATTGGAACTCTGTGAATTTTTCAGAACTTTTGCAAATACGTTGTAGTTCAACCCCTAAACTGAAGTCTACGAAATACGGTGCTCGTAAAAGGTTGTCTCCACTTGTCTGCGACGGCCAGATAGGCGAGCGGAGTGATGGCTGTGCCGCCTACGGGCCTCACGCGGATCGAGCGATCTGCGACACGCGCGAAGTGCGGACCGACGCGCCAGAACCGCCAGAAATGCGGTGCCCGCAGCGATCGGCTCCTGCCGGCGGCGTGTTTGCGCGCGCCTGCCAAGGTGTCGGGGGTTTCCCAGGAGCCCGCTCGCGGAGGCGGCTCACGCGCGCGCCCAGGGGAGGTGACAGCCCGCCAGGATCCACCGCCGCCGGCGTGCGTCAGTCAGCAAACTCAGTCGCGGCAGTGTTTACTCGGAACAGCCGGAACATGGTAGCAGGCGGTCCAGAACCCGAGCTGCGCTCAGTATCGAAACGGGTGTGTCCTGTTGTTCTACAAAAACAGCACAGAAAGCGGTGCGCGGAGAATTCTTCCAGGTCAGATACGACGGCTACTTGTGAACGCTGCGTCCATGGGCCCACGCAAGAAGAGAATAGTTATTGCTGATGAGAAAAGCTTCGCAGATTTTTGAAATAATGAAAGACGACAGTGTGTAAACTAGTGAAGGGACACGAATTCAAGTATCAGTTCCAGAGTGCAAGCAGAATTTTCGTGCAATGAGTTAGTTGTCCCAACGACGCTGTGAGCACAACCTAAACGCAGCTGAGAAATTTGGCAACTGCCATCATCATTGCACGTGAATAGCCTCACAGAGTCTTCAAGGTAATCCACTAGATCACTCACATAAACTGCAAATAACAGCGAGCCTTGGGGTACTCCCGAAATTACCTTTACATTTGTCGGTTCACTTCGGCTAGGAATGTGTTCAGTTCTGTCTGCAAGGAAGTCCTGCATCCAATCACAAATGTGGTCCGATACTCGGTAAGCTCGTGTTTTGGTCACGGTGCGCAACCGTACTGAATTACTTCCGGAAGTTAAGGAAAACAGCACGAACTTGAATGCCTTTGTCTCCACTCATGGACGATCAGAGTGAACTTACTTTCGTACGATCCCTGTTTGCTGAGTTCACGTTCACTTTAAAGAGGAGAATTTCTTTGTCTTATCCATTACGAATCCTGACTGATTAAAAGAGTGTGTCGGACCGGGACTCACTTGTTGCGTTTCAGATAGCTGTGACTGTGGCAATCCAAATCAAAACTGATATAAATTTCTTTTTCAATGTTCAAACTTAGAAAAGTTTTAGTACGTATACATCGTTTCGAATCCTATGAATCCGTCTTACGGCTCTTCTAGTTCTTGCTGGTGTCTTTTTATGTGATTCTTGGCATCCACTTTTACTTACGAGCACAAATAAAAGTAGTACATAAAAGATAGATTATTCTTAAGAACAGACACTTTCACTGTCGTTTGGCCACGCTACACGTTATAAACATTATATATCGACACTTTATGCTGATATGGGCGCAACGTCCTTGATCGATTAGTAATGAATGCACGTGTACTAAAGCGTGAACCTATTTTCCTGTAGCATCTTGTCATACTGGATCGTCCTCACGTCGTTCTCATGTCCTGTTCTGTGCTTAAGTGCCGTCATGCAGAGATTTGTCTTACAGTGATTACACCACATGAAATGAAATAACTTCAATGAGCATTGTAAAAAGAATGTTCACTTATTTGTCCTGTGTTTACTGTATGAAACTACTTTGCATTTGCATGCTCAATAAATTGAAAACGAAGGAATTAACATTAGACTTTAACGCCCGTTGACGACGATATCATTAGATATGGAACAGAAGTCCCCACCGAGCATGGAAATAGAAATTCGCCGTGTACTTTTCAAAGAAGCCATCCCAACACGAGTTAAGTAATTAAGGGAAATCGCGGAAAACCTTATCTGGGTGGTCGGACGTGGATTCGAAAAGTCTATCTTGCTAAACACTATCGACGCAAGGAATAAGAGAGGAAAGAAAAGCAAGAAAGGAGACTGGTGCAGTACGTACTCCTCACTGGACACTGTACGATAGTCCGCGAGAGATATCGATGGATGTATTTCACATCTTCCTTCTTTTTATTTTCGTTCATCATTCTGTTACTTCAAGATGTTAAATGCGATTGCGGTGGAAAAATGCTAGTTGTGTCCCGGATAGATCTTCACGTACAGTTAACTGTCAAGGATTTGGTTTTAACGTTTGGATGGGAAGTCTATAAACTACTGCACAAAGAGCCGTATCTGTGTATTGTTCCAGCGTAGAAGCCTGTAATGTTCCGAAACATCACGCATAAAAACGGTATTTTTTCACAGATCATAACTTGGGTGCTATTGATAACGTAAAGGTAGCGTCATGTATTTTGGATAGCCCTTGCGCTAGGGACCATTTGTATATCCAAGAGAAGGATCGTCTTTCTGTAACTGTCCAGCATTACAGAGTAAAAATTTGAATGTTGCACGCTTTCTTCCATTGCAGGGTCAAAGTGTAATTATTACACACTTTCTCCAGTTTGGGCAACTGGAGCAAATCGACTGGTTCTTTTTGCATTAGATATGGTTTACTGTGCGCCTTACGAGGCTTGTTGAGTACCGTTTAACTCGTGGGCGATTTCTGAGAAAACCCGAAAAACCAAAACCGAGCTGCGGATTCCGAGACAGCTATACGCAGAAAACGGCTGCAGTTCTCATGATCTCGAACAACGCTGAAAATTTTCTTGATATTCGTTTCCAAGACACAGAGGTTCAAAGTTATTCTGCTTGCACCCGGAAAATACGCACGTGTGAGGCGAAAACTTAGTTTATAAAATGACGTAGCATGGAGAAAGATACTGTTAAGTGTCTGCTTTGTCATTGGAAGAGTTCTGGGAACCACATGTTTTTGTAGTACTGAAGTACATGCGATATTTTTGTGCCCATAAAATCCGGCATGACGTGTAAAATTATATATTTTTGCATTATTTCAATTTCACATAAGTAAACTATCAAAATTTCACTCACCCATAAAAGTACTTTTCTTAAGAGTGACGTAGGAGTAACATGCCCTGCTGCAGCAGGGAAAAGAAGGGAACCAGCGGAAAATTTCGCAGGCCAAAATTTTTGCGAAAATTTTTAAAGGTGCCGAGGAGGCAGCTGGTACCCCACTTTTCAGTCAGTCTTTTAATAAACGAGAGAGTACTCGCATTTTCCGCTGATTATGAAATATCTAATGGTCTACATCAAGAAGCTCATTGTGAACTGTTTATGTTAAACTCTACTAACGATACTTCTGTTCAGGGGAAACGATAGCTGCATTGATCCAGTTAACCACACCGTCCGTCACTTGTTCTCTGAGGCGGAAAATTAACTATACTACATTATAATATCTTGTAATCTAATATTCATCATAACATTTGTCTAGTAAACTGATCGTCCGTCGTTATTGAAAAATATTACGGCAACGGTACATCGCTTTTGTATCCTGAACATGCTCCGTAGAGGAAGGTATCGTCCTGAGTGAACGCTCGTCAGACGAGAACTGTCAGTTCCTCGTGAAACCAGCCTTCCGACGTGGAAAGCGGGCGGCTGCGTGGGCCACGCGGCTGCAAATTGCCGCGAGATTGCGACTGCGTCCCACTCGGCCGCGCCGCGCCCCCTACACTCCGCTCCACTACACTCCCGGGTCCGGGCACGGTCGCACATTGCGTGACGTCAGGCCGCACCCGGCACGGCCAACCTCTCGATACTCGCAAACGGAGGCTCGCGGTTACCCGCAGAGACGACGTATAGGACTTGTCCTGTACACCCTATCTCCACTAGTGACAGCGGCCAGTGGCATGACCAGGGTATGGTAGTCGGGGCGGCGTTGTCTTGTGAGCGTAATATTGTGACGGGCGAAAAAATAAAATAGTGAAAAGAAATGCCTTAGAGGGAAGGTGAAGGAGATAGGAGAAGAGGAAAATGTACTACATTTTTGTATATCGTCCAGAGACGATCATTATTGACACAATCACAATTGTCTTTAAGGATGGCCCGTTTCGACCGTCTCAGACGGTCATCTTCAGACGTACAAGTAAAAATTTAAACTTATAAAATTTGAGACGTTACGTATGACACACATTTACTATTACAAAATAAGCATGTAATAAATTTCTCGAACCCATTTGCTGCACAGGTTGACCATGTACTTCATTTTTTTTATTTGTTTATTTATTTATTTAGCCTGGCCTGATAAGGGCCATAGTGCCCTCTCTTACATCGGAACACGGTTTCCCACATACAGTGTCTTTTTCTTACATCATATTTCACTGAAGAGCCAGAAAAAACTGGTTCACCTGCCTAATATCGTGTAGGCCAACCGCGAGCACGCAGAAGTGCCGCTACATGACATGGCATGGTCTCGAATAATGTCTAAAATAGTACTGGAGGGAACTGAGACCATTAATCCTGCAGGGCTGTCCATAAATCCGTAAGAGTACGAGGGGGTGGGGATCTCTTCTCACCAACACTTTGCAAGGCATCCCAGATATGCTCAATAATGTTCATACCTGGAAAGTTTGGTGGCCAACAGAAGTGTTTAAACTGAGAAGGGTGTTCCTGGAGCCCGTCTGTAGCAATTCTGGGCGTTTGGGATGTCACATTGTCCTGCTGGAATTGCTCAAGTCCGTCGGAATGCACAATGGACATGAATGGATGCAGGTGATCAGACAGGATGCTTATGCATGTGTCATCTGTCTGAGTCGTATCTAGACGTATCAGGGGTCTCATATCACCCCAACTGCACATGAAATAGCTAATAATCATCATAAAATTTGTCTGATCCGTCCATTTTTTTTAGAGGTTATTAAAATGTAATACTTCAACGGTACATAACTTTTTTGTACCATGATCGTGCTCTGTAGTGGAAGCTATCGTCCTGAATAAATGTTCGTCAGACGAGAACTGTCATTTCTTCTTGAAACAAGTCTTCCACGGTGGAAAGCAAACCACGCAGAAATGGCGGACCGGCGTCTGCGTGAGGCGAGCGCATGGGCCATGCGGCTGCAAATGGCACAGAAATTGGAAAGCACCGGAGATGTATGAAAGGGAATCATCAGGAGACTAGGCCTCGCCCGCAGCTCGTGGTCGTGCGGTAGCGTTCTCGCTTCCCGCGCCCGGGTTCCCGGGTTAGATTCCCGGCGGGGTCAGAGATTTTCTCTGCCTCGTGATGACTGGGTGTTGTGTGATGTCCTTAGGTTAGTTAGGTTTAAGTAGTTCTAATTTCTAGGGGACTGATGACCATAGATGTCAAGTCCCATAGTGCTCAGAGACATTTGAA
Source organism: Schistocerca americana (assembly GCF_021461395.2). Classification (NCBI taxonomy): domain Eukaryota; kingdom Metazoa; phylum Arthropoda; class Insecta; order Orthoptera; family Acrididae; genus Schistocerca; species Schistocerca americana. The sequence continues at coordinate 5,779,376 of NC_060120.1, read as the reverse complement.
CCATATGACTAGGACTGCACTGTGTTGAGCAACCCTTCCACAATATTTATGTTCTCCTGGTACAGAGGTGCTTGAATCTAATATTCAGGCCGAGCGAGGTGGCACAATGGTCAATACACTGGGCTCGCACTCGGGAGGACGATGATTCAAACCAGATATAGGTTTTCCGTGATTGCCGGGACGGTTCCTTTGAAAGCACACGATCGATTTCGTTCCTCATCCTTGAACCAATCCGAGCTTGTGTTCCGTCCTTTTTCTACTTTGTAGTTTCTAAATTGAGCCGCCCTCTTTATGCCATGTGAGCCAACGCAACGAAGGTATAAAGCGTTTGTTATTGTTTTTGTTATGGTTTTGCATTGATCGAGAATGAAACAATGAAAAACGAATCGCGATGTTATAGCAAGCAATGAGACTTTGGAGTGTGCCGTTACATGTTTTAAACTGCATCAAACGAAAAAGTATTACTGAAATGTGTACCTATTAGTTTATTGTAAACCCCGTTGATTTCAATAAACAGCCGGCCGGTGTGGCCGTGCGGTTAAAGGCGCTTCAGTCTGGAACCGCGTGACCGCAACGGTCGCAGGTTCGAATCCTGCCTCGGGCATGGATGTGTGTGATGTCCTTAGGTTAGTTCGGTTTAATTAGTTCTACGTTCTAGGCGACTGATGACCTCAGAAGTTAAGTCCCATAGTGCTCAGAGCCATTTGAACCATTTTTTCAATAAACAAATAAACCGGCTAGATGGCAACAAGGATTACACAGAAAGAGAAAAAGAGGGCAGATATTGACAGGTGGTATTGTGTGGCAGTTACCGTGGTTGCGACACTGTTTGTAACACGACTTATCTCACGAGTCTGTACCATTGAGAAGAGTAGCCGTTCCCGTTTCTTCACAAAGAAATAATATGTACATTTCGCATCAGTCTCTATACTGTATCCTGAATTTATTATTTTTGTCACTACCTCTACAAGAACGCAGCGTTTAATTGTAGGAGCAGCCTCCTGCATCACTACACCGAGGCAAACCTCCCGAAGTTCAGATTTAAAGCTTTGGCTTTGCAGAGCTGCGTCTAAAGGACAGAGCTCGGTCACTGTACGCGTCACAACTGTCGGGTGAAAGTGAAGGGGTTGGCGTCGTGGCTGGATGCCCGTGGTGCCGGGCGAATATTTACACTTCTACGAGGGAACAGTATCAGCTTGAGGCCGATGCATCGATTACGGTTATACGGGCCGCGAAATGCTCTAATGCGGCGGTGCTGAGCCGGGGATCAGATCGGCTATCTGTGTAACGAGACAGCGTTACGAATGCAGCGGTCTCGTTATGGCAGGCGGCTAGACACAACGGGCAACGAGCTCTCGCCCGCAGCAGGTGCCCGAGCCGTGGCGAGCGAGAAGTCCCTGCAATCTCGTGACGTAAGACAAGCGTTTCCCTAACAAACGACCACCGGTAGCGCGCTGAATTAACACTGCGGCCAAACACATTACTCTTACACAGCGCAGTAACACACGCATTTTGCTCCTTAGATTCCAGATTGATAGAATCTGTAACCACGTGAGTAGTGCCGCCCCGGCGCCAAGTTTTGGATACGTGTTCCTGTCTGATTTGCATAAGCATGAGGTGCCTATCACAGCCAATTTAACGAGCGCAGTACATATTGAATAACCAGGAGCTTTGTTTCGTAATTTGAGTTAAACATCATGGCACTAGACTTCACGGCAGGAGACAGGAGAATGGGGAAAAGAATTGATGAAATACTTATCAAACGAAAAATACGGAGGATATATAAATAATCATGGAAAATCTAAATCAGAATGGCCACATGGATTGATTGAGTAATCGATTTGTTTGCGGTGGATGGGGCTTGTGGGGGGGGGGGGGGGTGTTGTAAGAGACTAAACACAGAAGGTAAACAGTCAAACAGTTCCTCGATCAACGTCTTCGGTGGCAGTGCGTCCACCATAAATGTTATCGTATGAGGAAAGTACATGACAAGGGCAAAAGCGAGACACTAAAGGCAATACTGAGACCAGAGCTGATAAGCGATTTACAGAAAAGTAAAGGCGTATGAATTGGATCGGTACGTAGATTAGAGCAGACGAGTGGTCTCTCAGGGCTCACTCTGACGACGAGAGAAACTCCTCCGGCATCCAACCCCGCCAGCTCGATTAAGGGCGAGGACAGCTATAGAACCAAGAATGCCTTCTATTCAAGACATCCAGAAAAGTAAAAGGGGAAAGGCTAAAGATGTAATGGATATTGGCTGGACCGTCAATAATGAAACAAGATGAGATAAACAGTTAAGTGCGAAAGTGACGTCAATTTTACAGTCATCCCGCCGCAGATCCATCACAGGCAGAGCGTTAAAAAGTAGGGCAGCAGCCACTAGCCATCAGAGTACTATTCCTGAAACGGAAGAGGAGGGAAAAGAGGCACACCGCTTAAAAGCAGTCAAAACAGAAGAAAGGAGGGATGTCAGAGGCGGCAGCAGAGGAGGCAGGATCGAGCGTCCCCCACACCCAGCATGGACCAAATGCAAATAAATTAATAGCTGGACCAGTTCACGGGGCCTCGTATTTAGCGGAGTTGAAGACAACAACTGGACGTGCAGAAAGCAAAAAATATATAGAGGAGCAAAAATAGTCAGGTGTGTGTGTTTAAAATTAAAAGAAGTTCAAAAATAAATTACCAGTTTTGACTTACGGCAGTGACATATGAACTTTAAATGCTAAAGCCTTTCGAAAACTGAGCTGTGGAGATTCAAGTTGTGAATTCATACGGAAAGACGGGAAAACAAGACAAAAAAAGTTAAAGTAATTCTCATTCATTGTTTAACCTCAGTTGCACATTTTTAATTACATTATAAGTTTCGATCACTCTCGATTATCTTCAGATCCAAAACAAAGTAAAACTAAATACGGACCGTGTAATATTTTAAAATAAGAACAAAAAGAATTGTAGATAAACGTAGAAATTATCTATGAAGCTGCGTCAACAACCTGTCTTGTCTATTCAGGACTTCGTATCACAGCAGTGTGCTTTGAAATTACAGTCAGTATTTTAAACTGGTGTCTGGTGGAGGTAGGGAAAAGTGGAGAGGAAAAGGAGGCGACTGCAAAACACAGTACTCCGAGATGAGGTTCTGAATACACAAGACGGGTTGCTGACTCAGTTACTTACGTAAATTCTACATTTATATACAACGCTTTTCTCTACTTTTTGCGTAATATTAGGCGCTACGTGTTTAGTTCTACTTCGTTTCAAATCTGGAGGTCATCGAGAGTGATCGAAACATGTAACGTGATTAAAAATATGTAACTGAGACTGAACAATAAATTAGAATTATTTTACGTATCAGTGCATCTGCTGATTCTCTCGAGAGAAAAATGTCGGCTACGGTGAAAAACAAAAATATTGGTAAGTGAACAGATTGGAGTAGCAGACGAATTTATAACCGCAAGGCAAATGACCTGTTACGAGCCACAAAAGGTATTTTCATACTAATTTTCCACTCAACTGTGTTTGTTATTTACTTTATTTGAAAACGATTTCTAAGTCTTTTACGACTTCACCGTCAGTCACTTCGACACAGTGAACGAAATGGTATACACATAGGAGGATGCTGTGTTATCGCAATAGGATACAATTGTGAGTGCATACGACTTCGATAACTCTGACAAAGTTCGTAAAGGAGAAGCCGTAAAAGGCTTCGAAATTGATTGAGCGGAAAATCAGTGTGCAGGTAACCTTAGAAGTCAACAACAAAATAATTCACAGCTGGAGTCCCAATATTCATCTTTATGGAAGCAAAAATCACTAACCTAAGTGAAGTTAGTCGGGGCTTATAGGCAGGCGAATGGATGGTAGAAGGCCGAAGGAAGTTCCTTGATAGTTTACGGTGATAGTCTGCATTGGTCTCCTAGAATCTTCACGAGTCTCATGGAGCCTCGATAAGTCTCATGAAGTTCTCACGAGTCTCCTAGAGTCGTCAGAAAACTCCTGGAGTCTTCACGAGTCTCCTGGAGTCTTCGTGAGTCTCGTGGAGTGTTCACGATGTCCTGAAGTATTTACTAGACTTCTGGAGCCTTCGACATTCTCTCGGAATCTGCACTGGCCTCCAGGAGTCTCTAGTCTCCAGCAGTCTCGTGGAAGTCCTTTCCATCTGTTGAGTATTAAAGAAGAAGTTTTAAGAGGACACTGACGCTTACTAATCACTCAGGAGATCTTAACCTATGTTAAATATTTTTTTCGTTATCTGTTTCCGCGCCTGTCGAAAGTAAATAAATAAGTAAATATAGTCATTGACCGATTTCGCGGATCTTTCTGTCATTTGCTAAAGGTTCCGCCAGAGGCCTTTTAGCCGCCAGTGAGAGTGAAATGACTATTGATGGAGACAGATTGAAGTGAAAGAGAACTGCAGTGCTGTTGTCGTAATTCTGCAGGCGAAGGTCCAGCGTACCACCGCGTCTGACTTCCGCAACTGGACAGAGTCGTGTGCTGCAGTAACGCCCGGCGCGGCAGTAATAGCAGGATGTGGGGGGGCAGAATGTGTGAGGCCTACGAGGGCCCGCGACAGCGCGCGTCCGCCGTGCATCACGAGCGGCAGTAACGGCCGCTAATTGGCAGAAACCTGGCGCGCGCTAACGGGACGCATTAATTCGCGATCGCGGCTGTGCGCACTCGGATTTCCAGGACGGTGGACCCGCTGCCGATTTATGGCAGCTAATCACCGCGTCTCGCCGGCGGACTCCTCGGGGTGTGATTTGGGGGGGCAGCAGCTGCGTGCCGGCGCGCCAAAGGTCAGCCGCTGCTACACGCGCTGAAATTACGTCGCTTTACACCGCAGGCGCGAGAAAAAGACACTCACTCTTACTTCTGGAAACGTGGTCCTGCTCCGAGACTGGGAGGCAACGACGCGCTACCTTTCTCAGTGGCGTCGTCGTACACAGGGTGTTTCGAAAATACTGTACAAACTTTTGAGACAGTTTCCTTACACCGAAACAAGAGAAAACAGACAAACAAATGTCCGAACATCCTTCATTATCGAGTTAGTAACTAAAATTTACGACTTAGGCGACTGTACTTCATCAACACACAAACTCATAATAAACACTCGAAATGTCCTCCTCTTGTTTCTAAACACGCATGCAATTGTCGAAGCACGGACACCCTTTCAAATACTCCCTGCCGGTTTCCAATGGGAACGCAGGCTTCCATGACACATCGATGGTGAGTTTCTGTATCTGGGTGGTCAGCTGCGTAGCTCAATCGTTTAAGGTGCCCCACAGAGACAGCTGATGTGGAGGAAACGTGCAGACCATGGAACTGATCCTCCTCTACCAATCCATCTGTCATAGCAGGCATCATCCATTGCATCTGCAACACTGAGACTGAAATGTGCTGGAGCTCCATCACGCGAAACCACACGTTCCTTCTTCTTTGCATGGGCACATCTAGCAGGTCCTGGAGGGGGCTCTGAATAAAGTCTCTGAAGACATCACCTGCAAGGCGAGATGGGAGAACGTATGGCCCTACCAGGCAGTCACCTGCAATTCCAGCCCACACATTAATTTTAAACTGACGCCGATGTCTAGAATATACAGTAGAATAAGGGCTGCAATCAGCCCATATGTTTTGGCTGCGGAAATTTGATTTGCCATCTCTTCCAATCGTTGCCTCGTCTGTTAACAAGACTGAATGTTCAAATTTTCAAATGCGTGTGAAATCTTATGGGACTTAACTGCTAAGGTCATCAGTCCCCAAGCTTACACACTACTTAACTTAAATTATCGTAAGGACAAACACACACACCCATGCCCGAAGGAGGACTCGAACCTCCGCCGGGACCTGCCGCTCAGCCCGTGACTGCAGCGCCTCAGACCGCTTGGCTAATCCCGCGCGGCTAACAAGAGTGAAGAGACGAACACCAGATTGGCAGTTCGTGCAACAAACCTTCGCTGAAGGTTCCCCGAGGTGGATGGTTGGCAGACGTAAGGGCCTGCTCGCGTTGAAGACCCCCCTGTGACACGGATACGTGAGTTGCTCGTAAACTGTGGACGTTCAGCGCTTGCCAGGCCCACTTCTCTTGCGCTGATACCTGGCTCGTCGTGGACAGCTCCTAGAACGTGGTGTTTCTGGTCTGCGTACGAGCAATACGCGATCTTCCTCAGTCCACAGTCTGTGGGGCCACGGAGCCTATCTCGGCAACGCGACGACACACAGCGCCAAAGGTTAGAGCAGTTTCGGCTGTTTCGGTCTTGAAACGCCGTCCGATACAGCCGTGCAACTTCGTGTCTATTACCATTCGCGCGGCAGCATCTAAAAATCACGTCAGCCTGCTGTAAAAGAAGGGAATCAGCTTTTCGACTTATCTGGCAGGTTCATAGACATTTAAATTAAAACATCTTGACCCCCTGTTACATGTATAGTGAGTGGTGTAAGAACAAATACACAAATTTATGTGCTTCTGGAGTGTGGGATGCACCTACAATAGGAAGCATCCGAGAGTGGGGATGCATCTACAACAGAAAGTTTCCCAGAGTGGGAATGCGTCCATCCTTAAATTTAATGACACTTTGTGTCATATTGCACGACATGACAAATGCCATGTTGGTTGATATGAAGGTCTGTGCAGTGTTATACGACAAGACATCATGTGTCACTTTACTTCACTTCACACAATGTACTATATTGCATGACATGGGTACTAATACTAAGAAGTAAAAAAGCGCGAGTATGTCATGTTTTGATTTAAATATCGTTGAAGCTGCTAAATAAGTCAAAAAGCTAGTACCTTTGTTTTACATCTCTAACTCCACTCAGGACGACAGCAGCATTTCTGATTCCTGCTCAACTGTCCTCCAGAACGTAATTGCACAATACTCAAAATTTTCCGCATACCAAACATAGCTTCATGCTTGGTGCCGGAGAATGTTGTGCGAAATGTTACTGTTGTTGATTGTTCAGCGTGCTGTAAAGTGGTTCAAACGGCTCTGAGCACTATGGGACTTAACTTCTGAGGTCATCAGTCCCCTAGAACTTAGAACTATTTTAACTTAACTAACCTAAGGACATCACACACATCCATGCCCGAGGCAGGATTCGAACCTGCGACCGTAGCAGTCACGCGGTTCCAGACTGTAGCTCCTAGAACCGCACGGCCACTCCGGCCGGCTCAATATTTCATTGTCTGATTTTTTCGACTATGATTTCCACCAATTACTGTTACACGTTCTGCCTTCGCGTGTGCGGAAACAGCACCGCTGTGGAAAGGAGGTAGTGGAGGGCCGCGTGGCTTATCCGGTGATTACAGATATATTCATTACACTGTAGGTCCATACTGATGTTACTGATTTCATTCCCGTCAGTCCATTCTTTTGAATTAGTTTCAGTGCATTCAACTCATATTAGCATCGGTGACTGTGATGAAAGTGTGTAAGAGTATTATCAAGTTTTTGTTGTCGTTGATGGGAGAACGGAGGCGGAGGGAAACTGTGTGATGAGATACAACCTACACTCTTTCATAGCACCGTAGCGATCGCCATTGAGGACACAGACGCGGATCATTAATAGCGTCACTTTCTAGCAGCACATTAGAAACTGCGTAGCTATTTCAAATTTAACTTGGAACAGTGACGCAAAGTGTGATTAGCTGAATGCTTCCGCCCCTACCCCTCCTGTCCTTGCTGGGATACTGGCGATAAAAAATGTCTCCAACTCGGCGTCCGAACCGGTTAACAGCTGTCGTGCATAAGCAACTTAGCCTACGCAGACGGGTGGCATGTTGTCTCATTAGCGTAGTTCTAGTACTGCGAGCGTATTATTTGATTAATACGCTCATGTCTAGACTGCCTGCTGATATGAAATGGTAATATTTTGACTAGATCTGTAATTTGGTGAAGTCGCCGTAGGAGCCATAGGCCACTAATTACGGTATGTCAGTCACTCGCTCACCCTGCAGCTATACCACGATCGTCGAGTTTGAGCCAGAATAGCTCAGCCGGTAGAGTATTAGGACTGCATAGTGCACTGCTTGGTTATGTCATTATTTGAAAAATAAATTCTGGCCATAAGCATACAAAAATCTGAAAAATATAAATTCCTCAGACGTTTTAGAAAGAAACTAATATAGAAAAAACTGTGAGATGCCAAGTGCAGTCGGAGAACGAAACTGCGAAGAAAAAAGGAATAAGAACTACAGAAACAGAATTCGAGAAAAATGAGAGCTGCGTGCAAACTGAGAAAATTGAATCATAAATCTTCGCGTGATCCAGCACTGTCCTGTCACACTTGATGCTAATATAATAATACTAATAATAATAAATGACATTTTAAGACGTAACTATTAATTTATAGGTCATCGCAAAGAAAGACACGTCTAGAGGTGACAGGGTAAATCATTGAACTGTTGAACCTGATTGCTATGCAAATAACGAAAATGAATTTCATTTCAGGTTCTGGGACGTGGTGTATTTCACTAAGAAGCTATCACACACGGAACACACGGCGCACACATTGTTCCTCAATCAAATAAATTCAGTCTTTCTCGATACCATTTCATTTACGTGAAGCACCACCATAGGCGATAGCTACTCTGTTAGTACAAGGTCGCACTCGGTAGTCCGTTTTACAAATCCTTCAGTTTCGAATACCGAGTAGAGAAAACAAAAAAATCAGGGTGTCCAGCTCATTACACTGTCTCAAAAAGCGCTTGAACTGTCATATACCTAAATAAACAGTCTGTTGTGAAAGAAACTCGTACAGAAAAAGACTGACAGGTGCCAAGTGCAGTTGCAGAACGAAATTGCGAAGAAAAAAAGAATAAGGATTAAAGAAAGACAATTCATCGAAAAAATATGAGAGCTGCACGGAAACTGAGAAAACTGGATCACAAAGCTTCGCACGATCCAGTCACACCTCTACAGATGCTACTCTCACTACGTCGTATATCTTTTACAGTACCGTCTAGTAGGACGTTGGATATTAAACTTCATTCGGCGGTGAGATCAGCACAAGCTCAGATTGAGGAAGGATTGCCATTTCGGCAATTTAGGGAAAACAATTAAAACGTAAATCTTGATAGCCTGCTAATCCGAGCCGAAAGACCTGCCACTGCGTCACTTCGCTCTTTTGTGACAATGTCAGCCTCCACCCTCCACCACATGTCCTTTTTTTCTGGAATAAAGACAGAAATGCTATAAATTGAAGTAACAGAGAAACAATAAAATAAAAATAAATAACAAATTTCTGGAGATCGAGAAATTGATGTAATAGTCTCTAAAGCAATTTACTTTAGAAAACACTAAATTGCTAAGAGGGTAGGATACAAAAAAAAGCTGGAGTAATGACAGGAAATTCAAAAACCAAACAGATATTGAAGTTAAGATCTTGAATGAACCAATGTGTCGCTCTGCGTCTCATAAATAACTGAATTACTTTTTTTATTTTGATAGGGATAACTTTAGATGTAAAAAAGCTACTCTAGTAGGATGCGCTTTTCAAAAGTTGTAGAGAAATCGAGAAACAAAGTTTTGCGAGCCTGCTGAATACCATACGAGAAAGCTAGCCGCCCAGCAGTAGCCGTAGCGCAACCGGCTAAGGCAGCAGACTGGAAGCAGTGGTGCCACGCTCCGGCACCGTCAGTTCTTTAATTTTTTCTAATCTTCCACCACAAGCTTTTATCGATACAGCAGATCGTGTTTCTTCGGAAACGAACAATAATTATAGTAATGATAATGATAATCATTGTAGAACATTCATGACTTGGTATAAATAAAGGCGTTATAAGAAGGAATCACGATGAAACAGTTGGTCGTGCGGTAGCGTTCTCGCTTCCCGCGCCCGGGTTCCCGGGTTCGATTCCCGGCGGGGTCAGGGATTTTCTCTGCCTCGTGGTGACTGGGTGTTGTGTGATGTCCTTAGGTTAGTTAGGTTTAAGTAGTTCTAAGTTCTAGGGGACTGATGACCATAAATGTTAAGTCCCGTAGTGCTCAGAGCCATTTGAACCATTTTTTGAAACAGTTTATTTATCAATACGTTTATCCACGTACAGCAATTACAGTGTACGTTATTCAAAGCAGGCCAACGTCCTAGCCGCAATGGTAACACCGGTTCCCGCCAGATCACCGAAGTTAAGCGCTGTCGGGCTGGTCCAGCACTTGGGTGGGTGACCATCCGGTCTGCCGAGCGCTGTTGGCAGGTGGGGTGCACTCAGCCCTTGTGAGGCAAACTGAGGACCTACTCGACTGAGAAGTAGCAGCTCCGGTCTGTTTAACTGGCATGCGACCTGGAGAGCGGCGTGCTGCCTCTCCATATCCGCACCCAGTGGCGCCTGTGGGTTGAGGACGACACGGCGGCTGGTCGGTACCGGTGGGTGGGGCTTCATGGCCTGTTTGGGCGGGGAGAGAGAGAGAGAGAGAAAGAGAGTTATTCAAAGTAGGTATATAGCCTGTTATGACTTCATTGCGGTACACCTATGTATGTACCGATAAATGAAAGTTAATTGCATCACGATTTTATTTCCGCGGATACGTGATTCGTTATAGCGACACACGATTTTGGTGGAAGATTATGAAAAGATACATTACTTGGCTGGGACGCAGTACAGGTGGATTTTCAGTATGACACCTCAGCCTGCTGCGTTATTGCTGGGACGCAGCGACTGGCCATCCCGTATGATATTCAACAGGGTCAAAAATTTCTGGAGCTCGAAACCGCTAGAAAGAGCACTGTTTTAGAGCAAGCTTTATTACATCGAAGTATGTGCTACAACTACGCGAAAGATTGGCAAAATTCTTTTATGCTTAGTGGATGACGAAATACAACTGTGATTTAAATTGGCGGTTTAAGTAGGTGCAAAATGCACCAAGTCAGGTTTTCAATTTGATTCGATTTGTTGTACCGCTAACTAGTTTAGAGCCACTGCACGCTCGTTATCAGATGAAAATGTTACAGGACATATGTTTTCTGGAACATGTGGAGCTAAAAGCTAGCTAGCTAGACGCCGGCCTTGGTACACATGGTCCAGAAAACAGCTTTCCTGTAAAACCTTCAGTTGATAAAGAGCCTGCAGTGAACCGAAAACTACTTAATGGCACAATAAATTGTATCAGATTCAAAAAGGGACTGACTGAATTTGATACCAGCACTAGCTAGTGCCCAGCAGTTCGTGGGTGTGTATTTACTCCGAACTTCCATTGGTTCACCTCCTCCTTGGTTCTCTCTCTCTCTCTCTCTCGACTTCCTCCACCCCACACTCTCTGTCCATCTGCTCCTCCCCCATCCAGTTCCATCTCCCCCTCTCCCCTCTCTCCGTTCATCTCTTGCTCTCCCCTTCTCTCTCTCCTCGTTATCATTCCCACCCCAAAATGAGTCTGGTGGTTCTTACCACCACAGTATTTCTTTCCGGATCGTAACTAATATGCGTAGGAAATTTTATTGGAATCGTTCCTGGGATTTAGTATGTGCACTTTTCCCGTGGTTTTGCCCGTGAATGCACATGTCAAATATATTTCACATATATTTACCATATTTCACACGTATTTGTACACATCTGTAGCGAATTTCGCCCTGTAGACTCATCTTCATGTACGTCACTGTTTACGATGTCGCATCTCCTGAACTTAGTATCGTACAATGACGTAATTTTGCAGGTAGGTATACGTGGCTACTGTTCGCTAACTCTGTTGTGAGTAGAGTCAGTGGCAAAAAAGTGATATATTAAAACGTCACGCATGACGTGGTGGTTTTTCATGCGTCTCAGTCGTTATGACGTCATATATCGTCAACTATGTGTCGTACAACGATATAATTTCGCTGGTACAATCAGTGGTGTACGTGAATATTGTCTGATTAATTCGTTGCGAATACACTCAGCAGGAAAGAAGTAATGAATTAAAACGTCGTATGCATGGAGCAGTTTTACTCCATGAACAGCGAAAACGTAGAATCTATAAACTTATTTCTCTTTCATCATTTTGTGGGGTCGTCAACGAGAAAAGTGTCGTGAAAATTTGAAATGAAGTGTAAAGTCTGTTGCAAAACACTAAATGCTGTCATTCCCAAAATACGGATATTGGCGTTTCGTGGGCTACACTCTTTTGTCACTCCTACTCCCTCGCCTGTGACGCTCACAGCTATTGCAGACAGTAAGTGATATGTGTATCAAGTTTGACTGAAATCGATCCAATGGTTTAGAAGCAGATTTCGAACGTCCATCCATTTTTTTAATATGTGTGGATAAATCGCCTGTGGCCCCTCTTGTTATATGCTTCCCTTGTAATTGGAAATGAGGCACTTAATTTAGATAAAACAGGTGATCCTGTTAACGGCAGAGATGCAGCAAATCAGGATAATGTCGGCTGTTACCTGAAGTGATTTACGGAACCTACAGTGGCCGGACGGTCGTTGTTAGTGAGAGCCCAGCGTGCTGGCCGCTGCCTCAGCTCGCTGGGTTTGCGTGAGGAGGGTGGCGCAGCTGACAGACGGCCCGGCCCGGTGCACTCACAAGATGTTTGCACACCTGCCCCAGTCCAGTGGCTGGTGCTCCTTCCTGCCACTGCGGCCGCACTCGCCTGCTAATGGTGGCGTTGCGGTCGCAGGTGGGACTGCTGCCTTCTCTTTGCATTCCGTGTGGCCCAGTTTGAGACCACACAGAAGAAGCCGGTTGTTCACTGTGAGGAAGAGGCCACGATTCTCGAATTCCTGTGCTTCCGACAGTAGGAGTTTGTATATGCGTGTCGTAATAATTTCATATGTAGTCTCGTCCTTCTCAGTCAGTCGGATCTGCGTCACAAATAGATGGAGGACACTGAGGATAATCTACTTTGCGTTTAAAATTCGGATGGTTTCTACAGTTACAGTTTTTTCCAGTATATTTAATAGTTCATGTTCGTTTAACCTTAATAATTCAGTGTATATGTTACTGTAAAAGTAAGATGATTTGTAAATCTTAGAATTAACTGGTGAAACCCAAGACTTACCATTACGGTGCGGTAAAAGTCCGAAATTTCTCATTACATCCGCAGATTTCGAACTTTTATCGAGAGATGTTGATAAATCTTAGGATATACACATATCAACTGGTAAAACTGTATTCATTAAAAAAAATCAGCTTAGCAATCAGTGAAATAGTTTGTATTCATCGTAAATTTATGTATTTTAAACATTCTAGCATTACAATGTGTTCATAATGAGCAATATTCCATATTAGTGAAAAATATTGTCAAAAATGTTACCTTGTGAACGTTAATTTTCGTTACAACAAGGCTGTCTATTGTGGCCTTTCGAATTACATAATATAGAAGACGATTTACACAAGCATTTTTTAGTTGGACACTTTTTTAAGGAATTGCTCTTTTTGAACACTTGTCCTACAGCAAAAGATTGTTTGGCAGCCACTTCCTGTAGACTAATTTCTTCTCTTGCTGTTTCTTCGTCTGTGATAAATTTTCCTTGCACAATGTAAATTGGTTCCTAGTGTGGAATGACTTCAGTTTACGAGCTTTGGTGCCAAGTTGAAAACATTCGTTATCCTGAATATTTATTACCATTGCTATTACAGTTTTTGCATCAGGTTTTGCTCTGCCTACATCAGGTACTTTGGTTCTGACATTCTGTCCAACAGAAGGTTTTGGAGTTTCGTTACATGAGGCTGCTTTCATTTTCTTTGTCTGCAACTGAAGCCTTCTTTGGCAGCTCCTCGGATCCGTTTCACTTTATTAACACTGTTGAAGTTGTCAGCGTCTCATCACAACCGTCGGCTGGTGCCGGTGTCTCTGTCGTCAACTCCCGTGTCTCACATGACTGCTCACCTGTTGCAGACGCACTCTCCACCTCCGTTTCTTCTATTCCAGTACTTCATTCACTGGCATCAATTTCTTGGCCGTCATTTTCAATTTCCTATGAGTCGGTGGAAGTGGTCTTTAACAGCGTTCCCAAGTCTTCTTCAGTGGAGCAACTGAGGTCGCAATGCCCATTTTCATAGGAACCCCAAACATGGCTCCGTATGGTGAACATCTGATCCCTTCATGATAAGCCCTAGTTTTCATTGCTTTCCCAAATCACAGTCCTTCAGACCATTTTGAAGTTTCATTTGTTTCTATCCAAGGTGGTAACGTATATTCGATACCTTGATTTTCAGTTCGACTGATCCCTGAGACTGTGCCTCGGCTTCACGTAGAGTATCTTTATATCACTCCACAACCCACATAAACTTTGAATGACTTGGTACAAAACTTTCTACCATTATCGGAATGAAGGATACTTGGGGCACGGAATGTGGTAAAAATGTGCTACTTCATCAGCCCTTTCCGAAGTTGGTGCGTGGAGGATGACAAATTTTGTAAATTGATTTTGGTATACAAGTATGAACTTCTACTTATTGTCTGGGTTTGCCTGCATGTCGATTTAGTGAATCTTGCATCGTGAATTCATTTCACTATGTATGATAGGTTTCACTACAACAACCCTTTGCAATGTTTTTTGCTTTTGCTGACATGGTTCAGATAATCTCAAATAAGTAACGATTGATTCAACAGTCACATTCTTGTACCTCCGACTCAGTTCCACAATCATCCGTGTTCGGCCGCCATGGAATATGGCAACGTGGGTCTCATGTAGTACGTTAAACAGTTCGTCAAAACGAACGTAATAACGAATTTCTTCTTTTCCAGCAGACACAGGTGTTTCTCTTCACCTCTGATGTTGAGAACATCATATCGCTTCAAACGTCTGAAGTGAACAGAGTTTTTATTGGAAACGATTTTTGCATTTTTCACTTCACTTAACAGAATATTATATTGCTCACCAGTTACATAAAAATTGTTGTTCTTCTTATTATTCGCTGATTCACTTAGAAGTTCATAAAACCTGTTACGCATGCCATCACTCATTCTGATGCGAAGCTGCAGAAGAAACGCCAATAAGACGAGTCGGAAAGACGACCGTACGCACGATGCTCTACACTTTCTGAAGCCGCGCAGCGGTACGGGGACTGACAACTCATGACTGCCAACAAAGAAACTTATCTGAACACAAAATTGGCAACAACGACACTTGTGTGAAACTGCACGACGGAGGCGGGAGTCTTAGGCCCAGCTTTTACCTGTTTGCATTGGTAAATCCTAAGATTTACGAATGTCTCTTGATAGAAGTTCGAAATATATGCAAGTAATCAGAAATTTCGGACTTCTACCACACCGCGATGGTAAATCTTAGGTTTCACCAGTTAATTCTAGGACTTACCAATTACCTTACCTGTACAGTAACATATATACTGATTAATATTATATGAAATGACCATGTAATTGTTGCTAACAGTGAGGATAATCTACAAAGAGCAGCATAACAACTATAAAGAATATGCACTTCATACTATTTGCGGATGTCTGATAACAAATCAAAGGTGATGGAATTTTATGGGAAAAGTAAAATTAGATCCAAAATTGTAATAAATTACAAACTAATAGAGGAAGTAACAAATGTATAACACATGGGATGCAATACATCACATGAAGACGAAACTGATTTTTAACATTAAAGATATTTCACTTAATGAAGGGTACTATTGGACGAAAGATTAGAAACGATGGTAAGTAAAGAGACAGTTCTGAAATTTTACAGAACATTGTCCTTTGCGGTCGTAATGTATGGAAGTGAAACATGGATAACAACAAAAAAAGGGCATAAGAAGAATCTATGGCGAGGAAATGTGATTTTTCAGATATGTACCAGGATACACAAGACATGATCGAAAGCATAATGCAGAATAGGGGCAGAATTAGGATTATTTCTTCTCCCAAGCGTTTGTCCTCTAGCACAAGTCTGATTTTCCAGGATGTGCCCTATGGACTTCCTGACGCCACAGTCCTCGACGTAACCTAAGGGAATGAGTCACGACAGCCATCTGTCTCTGAATCGTGTAAACTTTTGTGTGTCGTACAGTAAAGATTAACTTTTCTAATCGAAAACATACAAGAATACAGAGGAAAATGGGAAGGTCCCATCAATAGGATGATGACAAACTACCACAAATGGTACACAATCCAAACCGAAAGGACGAGGAAATAGTGAGGCACACAACCAGATAGAAGGACCTGACTAATCATTATATGCAGCCGTAACAGGCCTAATGCACTCGAAACATGATGACGACGATATTCAGGCGCAGATGATACTGATATGGTAGGAGTCTTAGTATAGTACATAACACTAAGTCAATCTTGAGATGCAGATTGATAAACCTATAAAGCAGTATCACTGTAATAGCCATCATTTCATAAAAACGACAAAAACAAATTCAACATTAGCAGCTAAAAATTACAATATCCGTGAATACGTGTTTGTTTTTCCTAAGTGACGGCTCAAGTGAAATGATAAGAGTGTAACTATGCGAAAGAGATTTATTGTAGTGATATTTGACTTCCGAAGAAATCAGTAACAGTATTAAAGTACTAAGTTGACTCGTAACAACTTATAATAATAATATTAATAGTTCTTTTCCGTTTACTGGATTCTGCTTTTGAAAGTATTAAGAAAGATCACAGAGTCCTTTTTATTATTCCCCGTTGTTTAGTATTGTTACGATAAATAATATTTACGTGAAACCCCAGAAAGGAGAACGAAGTTTTACGCCTAGGTTTGAAGCAAATAGCATTGGCAAGCCACACAGCGAATATCTCCAGGAAAAGGTGATGTCAGTTAACTGCTTCCATCCCAGGTGTTGCACTCTTTTGTATTTATTCAAAGCTCCATGGAACACTCCACTGTGTGGTTTTTTCCTCGCTGTGCGGTGTACTTAAGGCTTCCGGTAATTATACAACTTAACAGCGGTCTGCGGAGTGTAACAAGCTCCCATAAACTGAAACAGCCCGTTATGTCAATTATAAGAAACTTTACTGCACTAGTGGAGTGAAATCAGTCTCCTCATCTGAGTTTCTATTTTCAAAGAAAAAGTGTGCGCTGAACAGAATGGGGCTAGGTTTTTGTGTTCTGAAGGAAGCTAGAGCATTCTTTCAACATCATGACTGGTCTCTGGAAGTTTCTCGACCAACTGTTTTCCAGTACTGTTTATTAAAAATGAGAAAGAGATTATTTCGAGCAGATACAGTTTGCAAGTTTGCCCTAATTTTGTTAAGAAAGATTTTTTTTATTAAATCGGTGCTCAACGTGTATAATTCAGTTTTATTATTTAGGTCAGTTTACCAAATCTGGCAGCTATAAGCCAAGTGATGACAAAGAAAATTTTCATGATTGCTCGCTCTCGTGTCAGAAGTTTCATGCAGTTGTCCTATTTTGTTACCCATGTGTAGCAGAATGCAAAGATAGTTTCGTGAAAGGGCAAACCACATTAGGCTAGAAATGCGTGTCACATTCATTACGTTATTTAAAGCTTAAACACTTCGTTTTGACGCAGGATACTGCTCTGACAAAGTCTTAAGGAAAAACTCCTAAAGTCTCGTAAATCTATATTTTGTTTCGTGCCTTGAAACAGCGCCACTCCGGTAATTAACTGCAGTCACATATTGCATACAAATGTAATGTATTGCGAATACATAGAAAGAAGGATCCTTTATTGTATGATTATATGATAGCGGAACATACAATGGTAGCAGTTACTTCTGTAAAATATCTGGGAGTACGCGTGTGGAACGATTTCAAGTGGAATCATCATATAAAATTAATTGTGGGTAAGGCGTGTACCAGGTTGAGATTCATTGGGAGAGTCCTTAGAAAATGTAGTCCATCAACAAAGGAGGTGGCTTACAAAACACTCGTTCGACCTATACTTGAGTATTGCTCATCAGTGTGGGATCCGTACCAGGTCGGGTTGACGGAGGAGATAGAGAAGATCCAAAGAAGAGCGGCCCGTTACGTCACAGGGTTATTTGGTAAACGTGATAGCGTTACGGAGATGTTTAATAAACTCAAGTGGCAGACTCTGCAAGAGAGGCGCTCTGTATCGCGGTGTAGCTTGCTGTCCAGGTTTCGAGAGTGTGCGTTTCTGGATGCTTCCCCCTACTCATACCTCCCGAGGAGATCACGAATGTAAAATTAGAGAGATTCGAGCGTGCACGGAGGCTTTCCGGCAGTCGTTCTTCCCGCGAACTATACGCGACTGGAACAGGAAAGGGAGGTAATGACGATGGCACGTAAAGTGCCCTCCGCCACACACCGTTGGGTGGCTTGCGGAGTATAAATGTAGATGTAGACTGCTAAGGAATGAGCCCAGGAACACGCATACTTTGCGGCTTTGTTGTGTAGGTTGGCAACGAGTGCCCCTTTGCAAATACTTCGTTATGTCGTACAGTTTATGATAAATATCTTCCTATTGGATTGATGTACAGTCCTTATGGGTGTTATAAAGCGATTTCAAATCATGCCACGTGCCCAAAACCACTTAAATTCTATGGATTCCGTAACGTGCGCTGAACTACGCAATCGAACGACGCTGGTTCAGCGAGTAAGAGGAGAAACGCTATGGCTTCAGCGATTCCAAGTTCGCTGTATTTGTAGGGATACTCCGAAAGATTATGTAAGCAAATATGTAATTATGCCTTAACTTATATGAAACGACTGCTGTTATTGATCGAATGCGTTGCCATTTCAAATTTCAGTGGCACATTAATATTTTCACTTATTTTTACAGATCAGTTTGAACCTTCTGGATGGACGATTGTTGCTCATCGCCTTGAAATTGTGAGCGTATTTTTCTGATCTTTGGTCTGCACTATGACCAAAACACATACTTCTCAGGTGTCCGTATTATTTTCTCTCTTAAAAACCCTGAACTAAGGATACCCAATGGATTTACGTTAGGGCTTTTTGGTCAGAGCATTAGATTCTCTTTCTAAAAAGATTCAAAAAAATCTAATTCCTAATTTCATTGAATCTGTGGAGGTGTCTTTTAGCTAGAGCTCAGTGATAACTAGTAATAAAACACAAGCAAGTGAACGATTTTCGTCGTATTAAGATTTCAACAACATTGGAGGCGTCTCGTTGTTAAAAGTGACTAAAACTTGTACAGGTTTCAGTATATCTTGTAATTTTCCCCGTTAGTGTAGACGCCACGGGCAGCTCACTTTTGAAAGATCCAACGACAGAGCATTAGGCGTGGCTGGTGCCTTCTTCATAACATGCACTAAGGCAAACAGAGGAGCGATCGTTGTACTGGCGGGGGCACCTGTCCATAACTCACGTTGACGTATTTTGCAACAAGGGAGCTCTGCTTTCGCTGGGTATCTCTACCCATAGGCATCAAATCTCCATAAATTCCTTTAATTCTTTTTATATCCTGTTTCACGTGTCTGCCTCTATGCCTTATTCACTACCAGTGTGACGTCACAAACTACCGCCAATTCACTATTCCACATGGAATCCAAGAGAGAGTCACTCGGTCACTTTATGAAACTGACAAGAAAAGCTACGTAATGGAAAACGTAGTATCACCATCCACACAGTAACATTCTCTTGGTGACTATGCATGTAACCACGGTTTGAATAATGTGATGTAGTTACACTACATTAAAAAAAGAGACTTCTCTTTGGATAATCCTAAATTCTTTTCGTGCGTTTCCATTGTTATTGCTTAACCAGAATGTAACTGCCTTAAACACAAACAGAATGTTTCATTGGAATAAAGGACGGTGAACAAGACGAGAGAAGAGAGAAATGGAATGAGATGGAAGCTGGGGAAAGCAAAAGCTCGAGCGAATCCAGTCGAGCCACAGATGCATGATACGCAGCACAGCATATGGCTCGCGCTGTAATGACTGGAGTACAGTGCGCCCCCTGGCAAGCGGGCCGTGCATTGCTACCAATTTTCCGCCACATTAAGCTCGCATCCGTCCAGATTAATCTTTACCGCTCACGAATTAATGCACCACATGGACAATTAAGATGAGAACACAACGTAAAGTAACAGCTGAGACGCGCGCGTACCCACTCACACACACACACACATGCTGACGCAAGTCTAAAGTATGAAGAAAAATATAATAATGGAGAGGGGGAGGGTGTTTTATCGAACGCCAGAGCAGGACGTTCCTGAGTGACGTAAGTTTCTGCGTTTAGCTGCTGCCGTGTCGCAGCGGAGTGTGGGCGCCCGTGTGATCGCACGCTGCTGATACAGCTGCGTCGGCAGCGGCTCCCCCCCGACCCCCGGCAGTCGGCAACTCTGCCGGCTTTGTTGTGCTGCAGGTGCTTAGTGCCGCCGCCGTCAGTCATCTCCGGAATGAGCTTTGCGAAGCATGGGCTGCGCATCCTAAGAAAGAAATACGCTGGTTCTTTTTATTATTTATTGAAATTGTTTCCTCGAGAAAATCTCTAGCTTTCCCGGTCGTAAAGCAAACGAGAGCCGAAGTGAAATCTCTACGCTAACGATGGTACTCAGCTCGTGATGACGCTGCTCGCTGAGCCAGCCGGCGCTGCTCATTGCTGTGGTTCAGTGTCTGGAAAAGTGGAGCTTTTCCTCCAATTTACGTAAGAGGGTGAAATTCTCTATTCAACGCTAGTTTACACCCCGTTTCTCTCTCCCTATGTCTTAAGTCTAAATGACACAACTGACACGAAAAAAAAAAAAAACCGAAGAAGAAAGTCGTTTAACAGCACGTCGGCAAACAGTTCCCTATTGCCAGACCTCAAGTTCGAAATTGATGAAAAAGTGAAGGAAACTGTCTTTTGTTCTTTTCTAAGGAATCACTTTGGCAGTTGTAATAAGAACTTTATGGGAAACAACGGAAGATTTACGCTGGGGTACCAAAAGTCATGGCGTACCTTTTGATATCGTGTCGCCCGCCGCAATGCAACAGCACTTAACTAGTCCCGTGCAGAAACATGCTTAGCTGTTGTTGTTATACTGGTCTTCAGTCCTAAGAATGATTCGATCCAGCTCTCCATGCTACTCTATCCTGTGCCAGCCTCTTCACCTCCGAATAACTGGTGCAGCCTACATCTTTCTGAATCTACTTACTATACTCATCTCTTGGTCTCCCTTAACGATTTTTACCTCACACATATCTCTCCAATACTAAATTGCTGATCCCTTGATGTGTCAGAATGTGTCCTACCAACTGACCCTTCTTTTAATCTAGATGTGCCACACATTTCTTGTCTCCCCAATTCTGTTCAGTACTTCCTCATTAGTTACGTCATCGGCCCATCTAATCTTCAGCATTCTCCTCTACCACCACAGTTCGAAAGCTTCTATTCTCTTTTTATCTAAACTTTTTATCGTCAATCTTCCACTTCCTTACATCGCTACACACCATACAAATACAGAAGGGACTTCCTGACACTTAAATCTATACTCGATGTTAGCAAATTCCTCTTCTTCAGAAATGATTCTCTTGCCATTGCCAGTCTACATTTTATATCCTCTTTACTTTCGCCACACCTGATTTAATCTGACTACATTCCATAATCCTTGTTTTGCTTTTGTTGATGTTCATCTTGTATCCTCCTTTCAAGACACTGTCCATTCCGTTCAACTGCTCTTCCTAGTCCGTTGCTGTCTGTGGCAGAATTACAATGTCATCGGCAAACCTCAAAGTTTTTAATTCTTCTCCCTGAACTTTAATTCATACTCCAAATTTTCCATTGGTTTCCTTTACTTCTTGTTCAATGTACTTATTGAATAAAATCGGGGAGAGGCTAGAGCTCTGTCTCATTCCCTTTTCAATCATTACCTGCCTTTCGTGCCCCTCGACTCTTATAACTGCCATCTGGTTTCAGTAAAAATTGTAAATCGCCCTTCGCTCTCTCTATTTTATCTCTGTTACCTTCAGAATGTCAAAGAGAGTAGTCCAGTCACATTGTCTGAAGCTTCCTCTAAGTCTGCAAATGCTGTAAATGCAGTTTTGCCTTTCCATAACTTGTCTTCTAAGATAAGCCGTAGGGTCAGTATTGCCTCGCATGTTTCTATATTTCTCCGGAATCCAAACTGATCTTCACCAAGGTCGGCTGCTAGCAGTTTTTCCACTTTCTGCAGAGAATTGTGTTAGTAGTTTGCAACCATGACTTTTTAAACTGATAGTTCACTAATTTTCACACCTGTCAGCAGCTGGTTGGCTTAGAATTGGAGTTACTTCATTCTTCTTAAAGTTTGAGGGTATTCCGCCTCTCTCGTACGTCTTGCGCACCAGACGGAAGAGTTTCGAGGCTATCAGTAGTTCTGACGGAATATCGTCTGCCCCCGCGGCCTTGTATTGAGTTAGATCATTCATATCACTGTCAAATTCTTCTTGCAGTATGTATATCTCCCATCTCAGTTTCATCTACGTTCACTCCCCTTTCTATTATATACCTTTCAAGTTCATCTCCCTTGTATAGACCCTCCTGCACTCCTTCTGCCTCTCTGCTTTCCCTTCTTTGTTTACGACTGGTTTACTGTCTGAGCTCTTGATATTCTTTTTCCTCTTGATATTCTCTTTCCCCCAAAGGCCTCTTTAATTTTCCTGTAAGTAGAATCTATCTTTCCCCTAGTGAAATATGCTTCTAAATCCTTACATCTGTCCTCTAGCCATTCCTGCTTATCCATTTTGCACTTCCTGTCAATTTCATTTTTTTAAATATTTGTATTCCCTTTCGCCTGATTCATTTGTTACGTGCCCGCATCTCGTGGTCGTGCGGCAACATTCTCGCTTCCCACGCCGGGGTTCCTGGGTTGGATTCCCGGCGGGGTCAGGGATTTTCTCTGCCTCGTGATGGCTGGGTGTTGTGTGCTGTCCTTAGGTTAGTTAGGTTTAAGTAGTTCTAAGTTCTAGGGGACTGATGACCATAGATGTTAAGTCCCATAGTGCTCAGAGCCATTTGTTACGTTTGCAAATTTTCCCCTTTCATCAATTCAATTCGGTATCTCTTTTATCATCCAAGGATTTCTACTAGGTCTTGTCTTTTAACGTATTTGATGCCCTGCTCACTTCACTATTTCATCTAATAAAGCTACTCATTTCTCTTCTATTGCATTTCTTTCCCTTTTTCTTATTAGTCGTTCCCCAATGCTCCCTCTGAAACTCACAATAACCTCTGGTTCTTTCATTTTATCCAGGTTCCATCTCTATAATTTTCTCTCCTTTTCCAGTTTTTTTTTCAGCTTGAATCTACAATTCATAACCAATAAACTGTGGTCAGAGTCCACATCTTACCTAACCATTATACATACAATCAATCAGAAACCTTCCGGTATCTCCAAGTCTGTTCAACATATACGACCTTCTTTTATGATTCTTAAACCAAGCTATGGCAACTATTAAATCATGCTCTGCGCAAAATTCTACCAGCCAGCTATGCTGTCTCTATATCCGTCCATAATTGCGAAAGGAGGGGGGGGGGGGGGGGGGGTTGTGTTGACGATGCATTGTTTTGTTCACGAACAGACCTCTCGATTAAGTCTCATAAATGTTCGATGGTATTCTTGTCCGACGACCTGGGTGGCCAAATAATTCGCTCGAAATGTTCGAAATCTTCCTCACACCAATCGCGAACAGCGGTGGTCTGGTGACACAGTCCACACCATTATGGAGCCACCAGCAGTTTGTACAATCTCTTGTAGACGACTTGGCTCCATGGCTTCGTGAGGTCTTTACGACCCTCGAACCATACCATCAGCTCTTCCCGACTGAAACTGGATTTCAATTGAGGAGGCTATGGTTTACCAGTCGTCTACGGTCCATCCAATATGGTCACGAGCCCAAGAGAGGCGCTGCAGGGGACGTTATGCTGTTAACAAAGACACTCGCGTCGGTCGTCTGCTGCCACAGCCCCTTAACGTCATATTTCGCTGCACTGTCGTAACGCATACGTTCGTCGTACGTCCCACATTGATTTCTGCGGTTATTTGACGTATTGTTACTTGTTTGTTGGCACTGACAACTCTACGCAAATGCCGCAGCTGTCGGTCGTTAAGTGACAGTCGTCGGCAACTGCGTTCTCCGCGGTGAGAGGTGGTGCCTGAAATTTGCTGTTCTCGGCCCACTCTTGACGCTGTGGACATCAGAATATTGAATTATCGATGTCCGAAATGGAATGTCCCACGCGTCTAGTTTCAACTACGATTCCGCATTCAAAGTCGTGCGGACATAATCACGTCGTAAACCTTTTCACTTGCATTACCTGGGTACAAAAGAGAGCTCCGTTACAGCGGTGCCCTTTTATGGTTTGTGTGTGCGACACTACCGCCATCTTTATATATGCATATCGCTATACCCTGACTTTTGTCACCTCAGTGTATATCTGGGGGGCTAAACTGCTCTACAGCACAATGCTAATCCATTGTGTTAACCACAGTGCCTCTCGTTCTATGCATTAGACTACAGCGGAAGAGTCTGTTTTGGGGTACAACTCAACTGCAAATGACGAATGCGTGTAAGTTAACACGAGACGATAAGAGAACTGTGAGTTCATTTAAACTAATATTCAGTGGCACAACAAACGAGTGTGGATTGTGGGTCAACAGAAAAATCCTTGAAAGATGAACTGCGGAGTTGATTTCATAAAAGGGCTCACTGGGCGTATCACCTTTGTCTTGTATAAAGCGGTTCAAACAAAAACGCCAGGTTTCGACTTCCAACGCCAACACGCGATCGCAAGTGGCACACACTTCGGCAACGTCTTATTAGGGAATGCGTGCTCCAGCGAGGATTGGAAGCTGGTGGAAGTGTTGACAACGAGCAGTCTTAAAAAATGACAAAGCTAGCAGCAAACCCTGCAGCACTGCGTGACGAAATTCGTGGATTACTGCTACCAGCACACAGCTTCACCTACACTTAACGGTAACTGTGGCACGCTGTTCTACACGACAGAAGCTGAAGTTGTAGACGAGTTAAGGTTAGCTAATGTCAAGTCAATGAGGAAGGACACGTTTTGTAGGATGCACTTATTCGGTGCCCTGACTGCGGTGTTTGTCGTGAACCTCAATGCAGCGTTGTGATGTAGCCAACGACAGGGTGATTCTGCCAGGAAAAGACCTCATGTTGGATGTTATCGAACAGAAACGAAGCTGTAGCTAGTGTGTTACCGAAATGATTTTTTTAAATTTTGTACTGCTTTCTCATCTAAAAAGAGAAATTTACCGCGTACCACGTTTCCAGAATGTTTGATCTCATACACAATCAATCATGTCAAATATTCGCTAGAATCTCTTCTGTAATTTGTGCTTATTGCTAATTGTATTTCGATTATATCATGAGGACCGCAGAATTTGTCCTTGCACATTATGCGGATGTTAGGTAGTCTCCTTTCGTCTACCACTTCAGCCTCTGTCGATATGAAACAGAACGCCAGAGTTGCTGTTACATTTGCTATCAGTAATGGATTAATTTCATCAAGAGTCATGCAGATTTTGTTGTTAACTTCACCATTTTGTAAGACCACCGTTGTCAATGGCCACCAACTTCCAGTCTTAAGGTTTAGTCATGTAGAAGATAGTGTGATGAAAAATTGATTTCAAGAGGGAAAGGAGCGATCGTTTTCTACGACGGTTAACTTGCACTACTTTGTTTCACATGTTGTCGCTCTCGTGTACAATTTTCTATTTTGGTACCATTTGTATTTCCTTTCATCGGTAAGGTATTTATCGATCAGAAACGGGAAACTTGATGTATTGAGCACAGTATTTTAAGCTAACTGTAACATGAACAGCTTTGAGAACTAGGGAAAAATGTGGCACTCGTAACTTCACTTGTGTATTGATTATTCTATATTGTTCAGAAATGGGAGAGAGAGAGAGAGAGAGAGAGAGAGAGAGAGAGAGGAGAAGAGACGAGTGCAGCTTATTTTACAAGTTTTCGGGAGAAAGTTTCTTGCTTGGTGTCCACTACTGATATCATATGGGCGAATTTTTTAGAATGTTTGGATGTGTTTAGAATCAGTTATTATTAATATTAATATTAATATTAATATTATTACTTTTCTGTGTCTGTTTTTAGTAAGAAGGATTCCTGGGAAAACCCGGGCAGAATATTGTTTCTTTAAAATTTCATCTCGGAAGGTATTTCTGCTTAAGTTGTTATACATTTCCACGTTACAATAAACGGTGGAAAATAAAAGACCACGCTCGTACAACCTGCAGTCTGAACCCCACTCTAAACCCTGCGCTACAACAAGAGAAATTAGGACTCACCCATTTATTTATGGGTTTATATTAATTCTGTGTTTAGCATATATTACGTGTATTAACAAACATCGCAAAAAAACACATCTGCTTCCTATGTGATTTAAAACCAGAGTTTTGCTCTGCTTTCTTTAAGATTTCTAGCCGTATTCCACGTCTGATTTAGAAGAAATTGTAAACCAGACTCATTTCACATTAATTGTTCTTGTTTTTTCGCTTCTTTCGACTACACGTACAACCAAAGGGGGGAGTCTCCGTAGGCAAACTCTGTGCCTTGTCACCCGCTGTTAAAGCAAAAACGATTACGTGGACTAGATGTAACGTTCAAGACTCCCTTCTTTGACGGGAACATTGTTATATAAGGGGCGAACAGAAAGTTGCAGTCTGACGGAATTGCTGCAGCGTATATGGAACGTAGCGTGATTCAGATACAGAATGAGGACCGACACATAGGTAAGGGGTTAGTGTAGCGTTCGAAAGGAAAGAACTGAGAAAAACTTACCATTGGCGATGTTTGAACTGACTGGAACTAAATGTCTGTCGTGACGCAAAAACGTTGCAGACACACCACGAGTATTAACGAAATATTCGTACAGTAGTTACTGATTCATGTACACGCATTGAATTATTTGACGAGTTTTACTACGGAAATATCAATACGCTAAAAATATAAGCGGTTTAATATATCTGAGTCCCTCGAAAATCAAGTCATAATTAAAATGTTCATATTACTGCATTCATGAAAGACTTTTAAATTACGTCATATTCACTTTTAGCTGTTTTATTTTACTATTGCAATTTTGGCACTTGTGCCATTTTTTAATATAAGATTTGCTGTTACATTATGTCACAGAAATATGTTAAAATGCCCGCATCTCGTGGTCGTGCGGTAGCGTTCTCGCTTCCCACGCCCGGGTTCCCGGGTTCGATTCCCGGCGGGGTCAGGGATTTTCTCTGCCTCGTGATGGCTGGGTGTTGTGTGCTGTCCTTAGGTTAGTTAGGTTTAATTAGTTCTAAGTTCTAGGGGACTGATGACCATAGATGTTAAGTCCCATAGTGCTCAGAGCCATTTGAACCATTTTTGTTAAAATGACGTCGTTGTAGGACTGTCACTTTTAATACCAATGTAGTCGCTGGTGTTTAATAACGACTATGGAATTTTGTTGTTGACAACGACGTTGTTATCTCTGCTCCAAATTGACCTAACTTCAGCCTGCATGTCAGTAACAGCTCATAATGATCAACACCTGTGTTACCATCAAGAGTAACACAGACCCACAACAAAGTTATTTTTATAATAAATGAACAAAGACAGCCTAGATGGAAACTTTTCACTACCGTCTGCCTCTTTCAGTCTGCCCTACAGTCACCTTCATTTTGCGGCCGCAAAGCGCAATTTGTCAACAGTGGTTTGACGGACAGTGTTTGTTTATTTATTATAACGAGATCGCGGTTCCTCAGATATGACGTCAATTACGAAACATTATTTTAACGTATTTCTTGGACATAGTACAACATCAGATCATATGCTTGAAAATGATAGAAAATTCGGAAATTTCAAAAGTTAAATAAAAGCAGCTAGAAACGTACATGTCGCCATTCTAAAATTTAATATAAGTGTTGGATGCATATTACAAGAAATTAATGCTGACGAGCGTGTCTTTAGAGCGATGCGTACTACTCCAGTCCGGAGCACACCACAATGCACGCCTGAGTCGCCGCTGCATTCGTGTGGAGCGCTTTCCTCTCAGCAGCGAGCAGCAGTCGCCGGACGTCGGCCGCTGCGGCGCCTGCTGGGTAGACCTCCCGCCGCGGCTGCGCTGTCAGAGATTTATGAGGTGCGCCCGCCCTGGCAGATGGTCAGCTGCGATGCGGCGCCCGCAACGACACACAGCCCCGGGAATTAAGGCGCGGAAATTATGATCGGCCAGGCGGCTGGCTCTCTCTGCTCTTGTTGCGGGCCCTCCCGCCTCACCTTCCGGCTCGCTCTTCGCCGCCGACTGGGAGCGCTGTCGAACCTGCCCGTCAGGCGAGAACGCCCCGATACCGGGAGCGAAGGTTGGGCTCGAGGACTTCGTACTCCGCTCACTTTTCGCGACTGACTTAAAAAAGGCTGTGTCAGTTGGTGAGGAATACCAGCTGTGTGGGAATTCGTCCTACCGACATACATGGGATCGGGTATATGCACGTCTATCTTAGTCAAATTTCGAAAGGCACGTGCTTGTTTTTGTCTAGTAGTTAGCTGGAAAAGGAACAAAGCTATTTCAATAGTTATGTCCTCTAGCAGCGGATCCGCAACCGTAATTACATGGCGAAAATTCGTTTTGGTCCCTTGATCTGCACACGGCTCACGACTCGTAAACGTGTTGGCTAAATTTACTTTAAGTTGTAGGACATATGTAAGCACACATACTGACTCCAGTTTTTTTATTTTTATTGTATTTACTTATTTATTTTTTACACTGTACTCTTTTTCGGGAGGACGACGGTTCAAATCCACCATTCAGATTTAGGTTTTCTGTGATTTCAATAAAATCGCTCCCTGCAAATTCTGAGACGGATCCTTTGAAAAGGCTGAATTCCTTCCCTACCTCTGAAATATTCCGAGCATGTGCTCCGTCTCTACTGACCTCGATGTCGTCGGGAGATTAAACCCCGGTCCTTCTATATGCAGTTTTTTTTAAATATAGGGTCGATATTTCAATAAAAAATTGAAGTTGTAATAATGTATCGTCACCTGACTGCTGTGTCTGAGAGATGAAATGGCAGGATGTGTGTAATCTGTAGACGTCAGCTGGAAATATTAGTACCAGTTATTATCCTCTTGCAGACTGGGTTCGCCACCTCTCTGAACCCAAGTGCTGTGTCTTCTGCATAAGCTAATACCATTTTGTTTCATGCCAAGTGCAAAATTCGAACGTGCGTAGACCGGGAGAAATAGTCACTGAGTAAGACGTTAGCCCAACATCTAGCATGACAGAGAGTGGTGCCACTGAGTAAACATATGATTACCTCCGACTCGCGTATCCAGTAATCTGGACAGCAGGTGTAAGGTTTGGACATGTTACGGGCAATGGTTGTGCCCTGTCTTTGATGCCTCTGTGATATTTTCAACAGAGCAACGCAAGAGCGACTGCTCTGTCCGTGGTGTCCTGATCTACCTCGATACAGTGTTCGACTGTTGCTCAAGTCAGCGCATGAAGACCTCAGTCATAAGGTTCCGAAAGACTGACAGGCCATCCTTCTTCAGTCACTATTGCAGATGAACTCTGTTGTAGATGTGAAGCATCTCCCATCCAAGCTCAGTTAGACTCGACACCTACTAAGATTAGAGCCAGGTATGGCAGCCCTGTGTTCTAAGTTTCCCACCTTGTGTAGCCCCGAATCAACTACACATTAAATCGTCTATTCTTCCTATTATGCTGTATACACCAATACGTAGCATTAAATTATTTCCCATTCTTCCGTCTGTTTCACTTTGATTACCCAGCACTGCATACACTATGTGATCAAAAGTATTCGAACACTTGGCTGAAAATGACTTACAAGTTCGTGGCGCCCTCCATCGGTAATGCTGAGATTCAATATGGTGACGTTCAATCAAGTGCTGGAAGGTTTCTTGGGGAATGGCAGCCCATTCTTGACGGAGTGCTACACTGAGGAGAGGTAGCGATGTCGGTCGTTGTGGCCTGGCACGAAGTCGGCGTTCCAAAACATCTCAAAGGTGTTCTATAGGATTCAGGTCAGGACTCTGAGCAGGCCAGTCCATTACAGGCCGTGCATTATGAACAGGTGCTCGATTGTATTGAAAGATGCAATCGGCATCCCCGAATCGCTCTTCAACAGTGGGAAGCAAGAAGGTGCTTAAAACATCAATGTAGGCCCGTGCTGTGATAGTGCCACGCAAAACAACAAGGAGTGCAAGCCTCCTCAATGAAAAACTCGACCACACCGTAACACCACCGCCTCCGAATTTCACTGTTGGCACTACACACGCTGGCAGATGACGTTCACCGGGCATTCGCCGTACCGACTCCCTGCCATAGGATAGCCACATTGTGCGCCGTCATTGGTCACTGCACAGAACGTGTTTCCACTCTTCAATTGTCCATTGTTTACGGTCCTTACACAAAGCGAGGCGTCCTTTGACATTTACCAGCGTGATGTGTGGCTCATGAGCAGCCGCTCGACCATGAAGTCCAAGTTTTCTTACTTCCCACCAGCTGTCATAATACTTGCAGTCGATCTTGATGTAGTTTGGAATTTCTGTGTGAAGATGGTCTGGATAGATGTCTGTCTGTTACACATTACGATCCTCTTCAACTGTCGGCGGTCCCTGTCGGTCAACAGACGAGGTCGGCCTGGACGCTTTTGCGCTGTACGTGCCCCTTCACGTTTCCACTTCGCTATCACATCGGAAACAGTGGACCTAGGGATGTGTATGAGTGTGGAAATATCGCGTACAGACGTATGACCCAAATGATACTCAATCACTTGACCACATTTGAAGCCCGTGAGTTCGTCGGAGCACCCCATTTTGCTCTCTCACGATGACTAATGACAACTGAGGTCGCTGATATGGAGAACCTGGCCGTAGGTGGCAGCACAATGCACCTAATATAGTCGCATCAATAGACAGGGTACACCTTTCTGGTGGTAACAGCCGTGTATTCTCGTGTTCAAACGATCGTAAAGGTGGTAAATAGCATCATGTGATAGACTGCCCCGAGCATCTTGTGCCTTTTGTTGTAATTCGGCAGTGGTTCTTGCAGGCTCCGGAGAACGATTAAGTTCCCGCTTCATCCGTCTCATACGATTTCAGTCGACGTGTATTTTCACTGTCCTGGTGAATAAGCACATCACATTTCTGTCGAAGAAATGGCAGAAGCACGGGGATAACAGACTGTGTAGCGTAGCGGTCACTGATTATTTTACCCTGCAGGAACACCAAATGTGACCTCTAGCTGTAAGTGATGGCGCCCCACACCATGAAGTTTGCACTGCGGTGCGGGCACCTCGCCAGGACCGCGCCACAGGCGTGTACACGCATAATTTGCATACAGACGAAACCTGCTGCCACTACTGAAGAGAACACAACGCCATTGCACTATCTAGTTAACTGTTTCACGACACCAGAGCAGCCACGCTCGGTGGTGTCGTGGTGTCAGTGATACCCTGGCCAGAGGCACACGTGATCAGAACCATGTTAGGGTCAGACGATTCCCAGTGGTCAATGATGGCACAGCAGCTGCAGCGTGCTGCCCAGACTTCATCCCCGGATGATGTTCGGTCACCCACCGCCTGTCGCACTGTGTGTAGATCTTGAGGTGCGTGTATAACTGCGTGAACCTCCAGAACCTGGTCTGCAGGTGTGGGAATGTTGCACAGGCCACTGTTGAAAAGAGCAACATACCACCGATATATTGTGCCCAACAAGTGCAGCAGTCCGTAAATACTTCCATCCAGCTTCCAGCAGGCCCACGTTCAAATGACTGAAACTCTTCAGCGGTGCTACACAACCGTCGGTGGGGCCATGAACTGTGTGGTGTGAACACCGCTCAGCTCTAAACTCATCACAGTTAATGCTTGCAGAGTCGCACTAGTGTACAGACATGCCTCCTGAGCGTCATATCATCTCTGATAACCGTGACAAGTGAATCTCTGTATAATGTACCCCCTTACTTACAGTCCATGTATTATGAAGCACAGTTATCACGTTGTAATAACTGTCTTGTTAAAATATATAAAAGAGCAGATGCATTGTATTTGCAGAAAAATAGTACTTATCTTGCAAAGCCGGTCTCAGTGTCATGGCTGGTTCCTTTGTTCCTGTGCAGGGCAGTTTACATGACAAGTCACTGGAGCATTATGTTGTATTTAGTCATTTTCTTCTTTTATTTCCACAAAGTATGTTCTCGAAACACAATTTACCATCACATATTTGACACTTTTGAAATATACGTTGTGCAACTTTCTTGAGCCAAACAAAGAATATAATCGATCAGAGAGCAATATGTTCCAAATTGAAAAGGTACTAAACCCATTTTGACGCGCTTGGCGCCAAAAATCTTTATATATCTTTCGAACCCAGTTTCAGTACCGTCCAGAATAGGATATACTCCAAATTAGTATTAAAATGACTGTCGTAATTGAAACTGTTTCTCAGATTTAATTTATATCCCGTTTTCTGAAAAAGTTTGATTGAAATGGTTCTAAGCACTGTGCTACTTAACATCTGAGGTCATCAGTCCGCTAGACTTAGAACTAAGTAAACGTAACTAACCTAACGACATCACACACATCCGTGCCCGAGGCAGGATTCGAAACTGCGACCGTAGCAGCCACGTGGTTCCGGACTGAAGCGCCTAGAACCGCTCAGCCACAGCGGCCGGCTGAAAATAATTATTTAAGTGATGAACTATAGCCTTACCTACTTGCTCCTTGATGCTACAGCCCGTGTAGGGGCTTGGCCTTCCGGACAATCTCCACCCACTGTTCTCCGCTGGCTGCCTTGACTCTCCATCTTTTAACTCCCATTCGGCTTAAGTTCTCCTCCAAGTTGTCTGGCCATCTGGTCCTTGGTCTGCTCCTTATACGGCGCCCACCTGGTTTTCCCTTGAAAACTACCTTGTTTGTGCTGCCCTCCACCAATTTTTCTACACGTCCCAAGCAGTGTAGTCTATTACTTCTGATTTTTGTCACGATATCTGGTTTGTTATACCAACTCTCTGATCTCATTATTTCTGATTGCCCCAAACCCCCTACCATTCACTGGCCCGAAGATTTCCCTAAGTATCTTCCTTTGCCATCTCTGCAACAACTCCTCGTCATTTTGCGTCATTCTCCAAACTACACATCACCACTTGTCTCACCACTGTGCAATATACAGTCAGCTTCAGATTCCTATAAAGACTTCTTGCTTTTAATTGTTTAATCAGTGCGAAGTATAGCCTTAAGAATTAACAAAAATGGTTCCAAATTTTGACAATATTTTAAAATATTTTATTTTATAAAATCGCTTTCATTTGTGGTTGTTACAAAAAATAATGATCTAAGACAGAAACGTTGTTTATATGAAAAATATTACATTTACTGTTATTTTTTTATCATTTAAGTTGACAATTGTTATTACTAATTTTGATAGTACAACATCGATATTACGAAACTGATTGACGTGAATGATAAAAATATTTTGGCAATCATTATGTTCCGAAATATGTACAGATGAGAAATGTATTATTTAAGTATGAAAATAAACCCAAGTCTGGCCAAAGTTTATACGGAATCGAACATTTCGGTTAACATGCGAGGAGGCAAGGTTTGTTACAACTAACACTGCAACCCCTCACTATGCGTATACGTATTATACACCGGTGCCACTGAACACAGACGTCGAGGGTGTCGCACTCTCTCCCCAGCGGCGTCGTCTGCCTGGTGTGGCGAGGCCGGCGTGTGAGAACGCGGCGCTTCCTGCGGTCGGTGCGCCCTCGGCAGGTGTCGGGTGACGCCGGACACTGGCCGCGCGGTGCGGTGCGGTGCGGCGGCCGCCGAGCCCCGGACGACCCCATTCCGCTGCGTTCGTCTCATCGGACGCCACCCGACACCCCGGCCGCTCGGGTTTCACCGCTAGCCCAGCCCAGCCCAGCCCCGCTCCTGGGAAACGGAACGGCGCCGACTCGCCAAGAAACGCGGGCGAGGAAGCATTGGGCAGCTCATTCCGGAGGCGCCGCCACTTCTTGCAGGGCCCGGCCACTCGACGGTGAAATTTTCTTGTACCTCTCGTTTTTCACTCTTACCGGGAATCGGGTAACAGTGGTAACAGCCGAATTAGGCGTGTTCTCGGAACACGGATGAAGTAAGTCAGCCTTTTCAGCAGGTGCACATGGAGCGTGGTCAGAATGGTCAGGATGTGGGCATTCACAACGGGGGCATTAAATCATAAGACGATGGCTTTTATTGATCAAAACTAAGTTTATTTTTGATGCTTTCCAATATGATGGTTGCTTCGACTGGGTCAATAGCAGTATATTCTTATTCTAGGGAAACAATATCTACCGTACAGCTAAAATTTTTCTGTTAATTCTAATTGCCAACCCTTACTGAAGTTTGTATTTTCACTATCAAATCTGCGTAATGTGGCAGAAAGCAGCGATAAAAATACACCGTTTCTTGCAATATGCTTGGGACAACAGTACATTTTCAGGCGGACAAACTTTCGAAATTACAGTAGTTACAATTTTCAACAACAGATGGCGCTGCAAGTGATGTGAAAGATATAGAAGACAAAGCAGTCTGTGGGTGCGCCATTCTGTACGTCGTCTTTCTGCTGTAAGCGTGTGCTGTTCACAACGTGCAAGTGTGCTGTAGACAACATGGTTTATTCCTTAGAACAGAGGATTTTTCTGGTGTTGGAATTCCACCGCCTGGAACACAGTGTTGTTGCAACAAGACGAAGTTTTCAACGGAGGTTTAATGTAACCAAAGGACCGAAAAGCGATACAATAAAGGATCTGTTTGAAAAATTTCAACGGACTGGGAACGTGACGGATGAACGTGTTGGAAAGGTAGGGCGACCACGTACGGCAACCACAGAGGGCAACGCGCAGCTAGTGCAGCAGGTGATCCAACAGCGGCCTCGGATTTCCGTTCGCCGTGTTGCAGCTGCGGTCCAAATGACGCCAACGTCCACGTATCGTCTCATGCGCCAGAGTTTACACCTCTATCCATACAAAATTCAAACGCGGCAACCCCCCAGCGCCGCTACCATTGCTGCACGAGAGACATTCGCTAACGATATAGTGCACAGGATTGATGACGGCGATATGCATGTGGGCAGCATTTGGTTTACTGACGAAGCTTATTTTTACCTGGACGGCTTCGTCAATAAACAGAACTGGCGCATATCGGGAACCGAAAAGCCCCATGTTGCAGTCCCATCGTCCCTGCATCCTCAAAAAGTACTGGTCTGGGCCGCCATTTCTTCCAAAGGAATCATTGGCCCATTTTTCAGATCCGAAACGATTACTGCATCACGCTATCTGGACATTCTTCGTGAATTTGTGGCGGTACAAACTGCCTTAGACGACACTGCGAACACCTCGTGGTTTATGCAAGATGGTGCCCAGCCACATCGCACGGCCGACGTCTTTAATTTCCCGAATGAATATTTCGATGATCGTGTGATTGCTTTGGGCTATCCGAAACATACAGGAGGCGGCGTGGATTGGCCTCCCTATTCGCCGGACATGAACCCCTGTGACTTCTTTCTGTGGGGACACTTGAAAGACCAGGTGTACCGCCAGAATCCAGAAACAATAGAACAGCTGAAGCAGTACATCTCATCTGCATGTGAAGCCATTCCGCCAGACACGTTGTCAAAGGTTTCGGGTAATTTCATTCAGAGACTACGCCATATTATTGCTACGCATGGTGGATATGTGGAAAATATCGTACTATAGAGTTTCCCAGACCGCAGCGCCATCTGTTGTTGAAAATTGTAACTACTGTAATTTCGAAAGTTTGTCTGCCTGAAAATGTACTGTTGTCCCAAGCATATTGCAACAAACGGTGTATTTCTATCGCTGCTCGTTTAGTTTTTATTGCCGTTTCAAATATACCGGTCATTTTTGAAACACCCTGTATGTAAACACGTAGAATATGGCGCTGCCGTCGGCAACTCCTGTATAAGACAAGAAGTGTCTGGCGCACCTGTTAGATCGGTTACTGCTGCTACAGTGGCAGGTTATCAAGATTTAAGTGAGTTTCAACGTGGTGTTGCAGTCGGCGCACGAGCGGTGGGTCACAGCATCATTGAGTTAGCGATGAGGCTAGGATTTTCCCGTACGACCATTTCACCAGTGTAAGGTGAATATAAGGAATCCTGTAAAACGTCAAATCTCCGACATCACTGCGGCCGGTAAACGACCCTGCAATAACCGAATCAACGACGATTGGAGAGAATCGTTCAACGTGGCAGAAGTGCAACCCTTGCGCAACTTGCTGCATATTTCAATGCTGGGCCATCAACAAGTGTCAGTCTGCAAACCATTCAACGAAACAGCATCGGTATGCGCTTTCCGAGCCGAAGGCCCACTCGGGTACCCTTGATGACTGCACGACACAAAGATTTACCCCTCGCTTGCGCCCGTTAACGCCGTCATTGGACTGGAAACACGTTGCCTGGTCGCGCGACTCTCGTTTCAAATTGAATAGAGCGGATGGACGTGTACTGGTATAGAAGCAGCCTCATGAATCCATGGACCCTGCATGTCAGCAAGGGACTGTTCAAGCTGGTGGTGGCTGTGTAATGATATGGGGCGTGTGCAGTGGGACTGATATGGGACCCCTGATACGTCTAGACACGACTCTGACAGGTGACGCGTACGTAAGCATCCTGTCTGATCACCTGCATCCATTCATGTCCGTTGTACATTCCGACCGACCCGGGCAATTCCAGCAGGACAATACGAAACCCCACACGTCAAGAATTGTTACAGAGTGGCGCCAGCAACACTCTTCTGAGTTTAAACACTTCCGCTGGCCACCAAACTCCACAGACATGAACATTTTGAGCATATCTAGGTCCCCTTGCGACGTGCTGTTCAGAAGAGACCTCCCAGTCCCTCGTACTCTTACGGATTTCTGGACAGCTCTGCAGGATTCATGGAGTCGGTTCCCTCCAGCACTACTTCAGACATTAGTCGAGTCCATGGCACTTCGTGTTGCGGCACATGAGCGAGCTCGCGGGGGTCTTACACGATATTAGGCAGGTGTACCAGTTTCTTTCCTTTCAGTGTGTATGAAACACTACTATCAATTTCTGGTCATATACAGGGTATCCGAAAGGATTGGTCAATATTCATGGATATGAGAGGAACGATCATTCGAAGAAAAGAACACTAGTAAACGTGGGCTCTAATATGCATACCTTAAGAGTTATGAGCAATTATTGAGTAAAAGTGTTTCACAGCAGGGAAGATGAATACGCAGATTTTTTTCCATCGAATGATCGTTCTTGTCATACTCCTGAATACTAGCTATTGCTCCTGAGACACCCTGTATGTGGCACGAAACCGGTTGGCGAGCGAAGTTAAGAGAAAAATATTAGCTTTCCGACGGATATCCTTCTCCCGCAAAAATGACATTTATTCCTTGCACGGGGTACAGTTGGGAGCACCCAAGGTGGTTTGCGAGGTGACCAGCCAGTCTTGGCTTGACTGGTAGGTCAGCTCTTTAGAGATGTGATGTTATCCTTTCGAACCGAACTCCACAAAGGATTCAGAAAGGAGACACGTCCTATGCAGCAGGATGCTGGCGCCAGAGACAGCATGGAGGTTTGGCCGACGCTCTTTGGCGGCGGCCAACAGTCAACACGTGATTCATTCCGAATTATCTCTATCGGCTGTACATAGTGAGTGCCCAGCTGGCAAGGTATCAGAAAATCTGCTGCAGCGATGGTGTTACTTGGCATGTAGGACATACTAAACTGAGTGATACAAGGAAATGATTTCTGCAAGAATTCGAACTTATAAATCAGACTGGTTGTGCGACCTGCACAGAGTATTCCTCATACTTGCTGTTGAACACAGTAACGGTTCCTTACCATCCTACCAACAATAATGAAAGAAATAAAATTTTTCACGTCATGCATAGTTCGATGGATATCTCAAAACGTTCCACAACTCCACAAGAGACTGACGTCAACAGGATCCACTTATAGTTAAGCATATCTCTCTGACGACCGTTTTCAAATCGGAATTGACCAATGCATTTCAGTAACAATTCGGAAGGACTTATTACGAATGTTTCGTGTGGAAGTGCCTTCGCATAATTTGGAATAGGACAGGAATCGCAAAAGATCCACGATCCTTTCCTCTTCGGTACAGTTTTGAGCAGATGTTGAGTTAATGACTACTTATCTTTGTCGTACTTGCAGCGATCGAATGTCGCTACAGTAGAAATACCTTCTTCTGTTAAAAGACACACTGAAGCTACATAGATGGCTGAACGAAAAATGCTTTCTACTGTTACTTAATGCAACCAGGATGAAACAAAACCTTATGGTTTATCATGTGTGCTATTCGACAAAATATGCGGCTCCTATATAGAATTTTCACTAGAGAATACAATGAAACAGCAATAGCTACCTGCTCGTATACATTAATGTGCAGTTTGCCAGCTACGATTTAGTGCGCAGAGCTAGTCACGGATCGAATCGTCACGCCGGATTAACTGCCGTCGTACATCGCTCAGAATGGGTGTGGTTTTCAGGCAGTTTCCCAGGGTCCCGCGTGTACCTAAAGTCCGCTTCAGAAAACACGAAACACATCGTGTTGAAATGCGATTATGTGAAGCGTTATATTTCATTTTTGTTCGTTGCAACCCAAAAGATAGCCCAAATGAAGATAGGGGTCACAACATTGTTTAGTACACCTTATAGTGCAGCACTAAAGAGGTAAATAGCATTCATTTCATAATTGTTACCTCAAAGACTCTCTTTTCTTACGTTTGCGTATCAGACCAGTGAACAAATTGTTTGACGGCCTCGTTTGACAGCGGGTGACAGATCAACTTACTACAAGTCTCACAAAAAATTGATCGGTGCGAAGTATCACAGGGACACCTTAATTTTATTTAAATAAATATGCAACGAGAGAACGCGACTGGCTTTCGGTCGTTCACCGTCCAGTAATTCGTTACCAACCTAGCTTATGTGAAGCCAGAAGTAAAATCTAGAAAGGCAGTGACTAATATTTGCTTGAGAAGGATTCGGATAGGTGACAATTAAAGTAAATCACGCGGTGATATACCAGACATTAACAGTAATCGTTCAACTGATGTAGCATATATGACAAATATACTTGGTGCGTACAAAATATCAGAAAATAGTGACAGACAGCAAGCAATGTGAAGACGGCAGAAGAACGGCTGTTATTTTTTTCTGCGATATCACAGAATTACAACATACTTTGTTTAGCAGGTTCACACACAGTAAAGACTAACGTGACTTCACAAATCGTTACAGATTTTACATTTTCTCCTCCAGCTGAAACGTTCAAAGGCATACAATCAAAATACGGGTTCTTAGCACGTACAAATTTCAACTGACTTTAGAAGTAACATTTCAGACGAACAAAACAAACTTAAACATTCCTCGTTTAGTTTGACGACTGTGGATAGGAAACGTAGTGTTGTAAATGAAAGAATTGGCAAAAGCAAGAATTGGAGCGAAGTTCATAACGAAGGGACAATACTAGGCGCAGAGGCATCTGACCGTAGATAGAGTGCAAGAGATACGCGTCAGACAGTAATTGGGTGCCCAAGTGCCCTCCACTCCTGCCGAAACGATCGACGAAAACGGGAAGAATCACTGGAGTCGGCGCGCAGAAAGTTCACGCCTCCAG
Source organism: Schistocerca americana (assembly GCF_021461395.2). NCBI lineage: Eukaryota > Metazoa > Arthropoda > Insecta > Orthoptera > Acrididae > Schistocerca > Schistocerca americana. The sequence continues at coordinate 5,739,869 of NC_060120.1, read as the reverse complement.
AGCTAACGGCGCAGGCGAAATTCAGGAACTGCCTATATGCCCAAACAGCGCTATCGGCTCAGCGTATCTACACAGAGTGTTTGCACATGCGCAGTAAGTCATAACGGGCGCGCCGCCATTAGCATGCATTGTTCTGGCCGCAAGGCGCGACAAATCGGTCGATCTCTGATCTGCTATCGACGCGCGCTCAAGGCGGCCGGCCGCTCTGGCCCACTTCGACGGGCCGGGCTGAGCTGCGCGCGGCCGCCGCAGATATGGCCGTTGCGCAAAAGCCGCGGGCAGCGGGCAGCCGCCGGAAGCTAGCGAGGGCTGCCCGCCGGCGGAAGCGAGCGCCGCCCGCTTGGGGCTGCGTGGGCGGCGGGTGGGGGCGGCCGCGTGTGGGAGCAACAGGCCGGGCGGCAGAGGCGAGCAAAAGAGGCAGGCGAGTGGGAGGGACCATCAATCGTGGTGCGGACAGCTCGGATCCCTGTCTGCTCCAGCACCTGCACCCTACATCCTCCACTACTTGTCGCATAATTCCAATATCTATCTGCCTTCTCTTCCGTTTTCTCTTCTGTTCAGTTTTTATCCTCTTTAGTTCCATCTAGTACCATTCGAGCTAATCCCTGGTGTTTTAACACACGTAGCATCATTCTGTCCCTTCTTCTGGTCGGTTTTATATCCGTCCACGGCAAGGACAGTGACACAACTCAAAAATGCGATACTTGAGAAAAATCGACTTAAATAATTCTAAGAAACGTAAGCTGAAATGGTATAAACTTCCTTTAAATCTCAAGTAAATATTTTTGGCAGTGTGGTGTGCGTACTGTAAGACCTTCGGTACACGCACCATCAGATTATTTGACTTGTCGCTCTAACGAAGTAGGCGAGTGTCAGCAATATGTCTCGTGGTCTTATCGTGGCGTGTTTATCTTCTGCCGTTAGGTCAGACGATAGAAATGCCACTTGCACGCTTAGAGTAGCAGATTGACGCTGACCAACTTTAAACAGAACTTGATTAATTTTCACACACATTTATTAAAATAACAACAAGCATAAAAATAACTTAACTTGGTTCTGGATGCTATTTACAATTGACAATCTGAAGTTCCTTTGGTCTTGGTACGTTAATCTTATTCTCACATATCTCGGATACTTGACAATGTGTCTATTCATTTATCTTCATGGCTATGTACAGGAATATGATAATCTTATAAGGCGCAGACTGAAACTTGACTACAGACTGATGCAGACTGACTAATCGGAGGTCTGTACACTCGTTATAATACCTCGAGCGTTCAGGTATCACTGTGCGAGTGTGATCCGCGAGGAGAAAAGTTTCTACGTTAGCAGCAATCTGATTGCCTGCGTTGCATATTAATACGCGGATCGGCGGAAGCAGAATTTGGTCCGTCTTTATGGCAGCGCCATCTCGCAGAGCGGAGACGGACGAGCGCTGCGCCTGCGCTGTTGTGCTTAGCGGGGCACGCTCTAGTGGGAAAGTTGTGTACGCGCTGACTACGCGGAACAGTTTACACAACAGGCAGTGAATTCAATTACACTGTGTACAACAGTAATATGGACATGTATTTCTGTTCTCGTCGAGGGTGAGTTTTTATCGGGTGATTCTTAATTAGTTCTTTGAGTTGTGTCACTTTCCATATTTTTCTACAAACTTTTTTGTTTTTATTATGATCCCTCACGTAATACTTTCGTCACTTTTCCCCCCACAAATAATGTAGTTTTTTTTTACGTACTGTAATATGTGGCATTCGAACCTAAATCAGGCAAAATTAATACGTAAGTTAGAACAAAAAAGGAAGAAACAGGTTGAAATTGTTTTATTAGAAAAACACAAAATGCAAAATTGTAATTTAAGAAAATTAACACAATTTCATAAGGAACTTTAGTTGCGTAAAGTTTAAGGAACACAGTTCACGAAACCGTAGAATCGTAAATTGGCTTATGTAGAGTAGGAATACATATTGCTGACAAAAGCGACTGAATATGAAATTTCTTCGTAGCAGAAATTTCCATTTTATTTTTCATCTATGCTGCAGCACACGAAATCTCGTAATATGTGCCGGTACAACAGCTGTAACCGACAAAACTGATTATGTCGCTTTAGGCATGTATCCGTGTAATAAGGACATTGTACTGCAAGATATAGACACTGTATAAAACAGACATTGCAGTAATCAGTGACATGAGAAATTTTCATTCCTCTCACCAGATACATGAAAGATGAGCCATCTCAGGATGTGCCGGCCAGTACCAAAACTGAAGCGGCACTGCTCTCGCCGTGGCGAATCGTGAAGGAGGAGACCCGCGGCAAAACTGACACAAATGCCCTCAAACGGACAAATTGCGAGACAGAGATGTGACGGTTTTTGTGCACGTTGGGGCGCTTCACACGTATTTTTGGGTTGTGACACTTTTCTTGACGGGTGTGATATGTCCCTTTATTCGCAGATTCCGTGCAGAACCTCCTCATTCCTTATCTTATCGATTCAATTTTCAACATCCTTCTGTAGCATCATACATCAAACTCGTCTTCTTTTACGATTTTTCCCAGAATCCATAACTAACTACCACATGAATACTGTGCACCAAATATACAGTCCCAGAAATTTATTCTTCAGATTAAAGCCGATATTTGGTACTAGCGTCTAACTTAAGAGGTGACTTTCCTGTAGCGTACACTGTGAGAGCGGGTCTGTAGGTCGTCAACGTTCAAATCGTGATTTAGGGTGTAAAACATATGTAAATTCTAATTTAAGTTGTCATAACATTTACTTTCATATTTATTTAAGTGTTCTTTAAATACTCCTTACTGATCTTATCGCTTTAAACAAAACCTGCCGTATTTTGATTTTCATCACGTAAAATCACATACTTTTCTGCGGTTTTCGAAATGGAACTGTTAGAAAGCTCAACTTTACGTTTCGAAAAATTGTAGTACGTATCTCCGTAGCAAGTAAATTTTAACACAAATCTAAATTCCAGGGTTTAAACTTGCACATAAAAATTACACTCAGTAGATACAAAAAGAAAGTCTGCAAAATTGGAATTCAACCCTGAGATCTACATTTCTCTTTAGCACCACTCAGAACACATTTGATTTTAAATAACTCTTTAACTATTTTATTCGCGTAACAGAAAGGTCCCCGTCACTATTATCCTGAAATTCTACATCTGAGTGATTCCCTTGCCCGTTAGCAGTATTGTCATCACTGCTACTGCCAAATCGTTGACTTCTTCGTCTTTTTCTTGATCTGTATCGCGGTCGCATTCCTCCATCCACCGACTAACAATTTCATCAAACTTAAGATCGTTGACGCTTTCCTGCAAACACATTTTGTATATACCATAGTGAAGAAAATAGGTACGTAATTCACGAGGCGGGGTGTAGGAAATCCCAGTGCGTCTCACCAACACTTGTCAACAACAAACAAAGAAGGCGAAAATGCAACAGACACTACAACATTGCAGGGCTAGCAATTTATGGAGGGTAGGAGGGGAGGGCGGGTATGGAACTATTTCGCCAGAGCCGACCTTGTAGAGCGAGTCCTAAACTTCTCGCGCGATCTACGCCTCGTGAGTTAAGGATTAGCAGACTTCACTCGGCCGGGAACGCCCTCTTTGTCTGAGCTAATTTACTTTTACGTCCTGTCTGTCTAGTAACTCTGTGAACTTCTCAGCCATTCTTAACATCTGTTAGTAGATTGATCATAATCACAATCTTTAAGTTAGACGTCGAACAACCAGCCTGCATGTGTGAGGGGCATCCGATGCCCAGGTCGCTGTCAGGACAGGGAACTGAAAGCTGGTTACCGATTTTAGCAACAGAAGACGACACCAGGAGAGACTGTTAGAGAGGTGCGTGTGTCATCATGCTCGGTATACAGTGCTTCCGAACACGTTTTGTTTCAAATCTGAGGAATGAATGTTAGTACTAGCAACAGTTCAGGGGTGTTAAAAGTATGCAACGTTGGTCTCATATACCCGAGTAATCCAATGTAGAAAGCAAATGGACTCTTGTGATGCAGACCATGGTAATACAGTTGTTTATTCACTAGACTCGTATTCGGAAGGACAGTATTTCAAACCCAACCTGGTATCAATTTTCTGTAGTTTCCCTAAATCGATTAAATTTGGAGATAGTTCCATTGAAAACAAAGCGGCCGATTTCCTTGCCGCAAGCGAACCTGTGCCCGATCCCTAAGCATCTCGTTGTCGAAGGAATGTCAGATCTAAAACTTCCTCATCTTCTATTCTGTAGATAAATTGTAGTTTATCAACGATTAAGCAACAAACAGAAGCCTACCGTTTCATTTGTCCCTGTATTCAGGACAGGCGACTTTCAGTGCAGATCAGTTGTCGGCTTGCATCTGTACTTTGCACGTCAGTGACATTCACGAGGCCGGCTAGGCCGGCCGGAGTGGCCGAGCGGTTCTAGGCGCTTCAGTCTGGAACCGCGCGACCGCTACGGTCGCAGGTTCGAATCCTGCCTAGGGCATGGATGTGTGTGATGTCCTTAGGTTAGTTAGGTTTGAGTAGTTCTAAGTTCTAGGGGACTGATGACCTCAGCTGTTAAGTCCCATAGTTCTCAGAGCCATTTGAACCATTTGACATTCACTATTCCCAATTTATTTTGATATAGAAATAATTGCTGAATTTTGTAAGAAGATTTCTCCGGTATGATCGGAATCTTGGTGGCGTTATCCGCCAGTCCGCATTTATTAGCATTCCGCTATACTCTTTCGAGTACAATTCCAGCTTCTAATCACTGTGGCCACTCTTGGTAGGCCTACGCTCTCGATACATCATGTTAGTTAAATCTCGCATGGATCCTGCGAGAACGACTGATATGTCGCCATAGGCCACATGAGCACGTTCCCTAGCAATCGCCATTGCAATTAAAAATGTTACTGTTTCCCAGTACCCTAAGATATACTCAGTGGATTTTTGAAACTGCCAACGTTCTCCCAAAGCAGTGCTCACAATCAGCGTACATGGCCCGATTTTCAAAGCTACCATCCAGGGTGCCTCCCAGAGCAGTGTTTACAGTCAGCGTGCATTGCCAGTTTTGGCATATGGCATTGAGACATGGACGTTTACGACGTCATGTGAAAACCATTCAGAAATTGTGAGTGATTCTCACGAGCAATGGGTGTTGGAGATTGGTAATTATTTGGAGAAACAGAAAACGAATGGACCAGGAAGCTGTCAGGAGTCGAAAATGTGGTTGAGACAATAGTGAAAGTGAAGTGTAGCTAGTTAGTACATGTAGCCAGGTGATGGATAATAGATGCTCGAGGAAGTTCTTCGGCGAATTCTAAAATACGGGAAAAGACCGAGACAACGGGATAACGGAAGACGTGTAGATTATGTTAGAAAACGTGTACGAACAACATGGATGCTTGCTTACAGCTGAAAACCATGATGCACGGTAAAATCTGAGGCTGGCGTTGATCCAACAGTGGATGTCAGATAACTGCTGCCGATGACGATGGCAATGAACAGAGGCCCGTCATTGATTTGCTGTCAACAGAACCGACACATCCGTTCATTTTAATATCCTCAGACACAGTCACATATTCATAATTGCACTACATGTTAAACATTTTTAAATAACATTATCGATCTTTCATTTATATTGTGAAGAATCGCAGTTTTATTAGGCTTCCGCAATAAATTCCTAAAGCTACTTCTGTGCCTGTCGACAGCTCCCTCTGCAGCCAAATTGTCTCAGTTCCCTCATCGAAAATAGGTGTTACCACGATGACTGGTTCAGCAAGGTAGCGACTGATTTCTTTCCTTAAGGGTGTTCGTCTGATTCACGATTTACCGGAACCCCTTCCCTGTACCTTGCACACAAAGCAGCGCAAGAGCTATTTCGTGGCGTTCGCGAAACAACCTGCTTCTGAGTAATATACCATATACTGTCAGTGGCATCAGGTCTAACATAAAAGTTACCTTGTTGCTGTACTGTAAAAGTGAATTTAGATTCATGAGTCTAACGCTCGTGTATGTCTTCCTTCTTTCAGATCTACGGAATGTTATGCCTTGTAACATAATGACTACCGAATATCTGTATGAAATTTAATTCGCGCTCTTCACCTCTAATAAGTTCTCGTGTTTGAAGCTACTCTGCCCTAATGGTTCGAGGAGGAGCTACTCAAACGGGCGTGTCATGGCAGGCTTAGGACCGCGTGGTGCTCGAAAGACTACGATCACGCAGTCCACAAACTGACTCTACAGGCTGTTGTCACCTTTCTTTCTTGGGCTAAGAATATTCTATGTGAAAGCACAAAGTTTCCAGAAAGCACATTACCACAAGAGATAGACTGAAAAGATGAAAGTAATCTGTAGCATTTCTGTGTCATTGTTAGCACAGATTAAGTTTATACTAAAGACAGCAATGATTCAGTTTCTGCCCAACATCCAGATTGTGATACATCAAAGAAAGCTTCTTATTCGGCATCAGCTCTAAGTATTTAAAATGGTTGATTTTATTAATTATTTAACTAAACCTGTGATAATGACAGTCTGCTTCTGTGACAGTTCTCTACCATAAAGAGTGTACACTGCAGGTATTTGATAATCCGTTTCCTGTAACGCTCGAGCTGGAGTTGTCCACTATCGAATTTCTTAAATCAGTATACTACAGCCCGCATCTTTTAAAATATCACTTGGGACATCTGAGTATTTTTTTTTTCAGTCATTGCATTGCATTTCGTTGATATAAATAGAGAAAAGTAGTAGACGTTGAACCAAACACTGTGGTACCTCCCACTTAACAGTATTAAAATCAGATTCATATCCGTTCCCTGGTTGATGCCTCTGGTGTAGATTCCTCCTGTTTCCTGTCTGCTGCATAGTGCACACGAAATGAAGCATTGTTGAGCTTTTTACCTAGCTGTATAATGCTCAAAGTTAGCAAGCGTGTAGCACAGTCGAAACAAGCTCCTGTTAAATGAAAGTAGGTATATTCTGTCATTATTTTGTCGTGCAGTTGCTTGACACACAAAAGAATAAATTACATTTTTCTGTCGATATTCCCTTCTTGCATCCACGCTGTCATTTTGATAACAAATTATACAATTATTGAGCTGTTGTAGTACTCAGTGATAATCCCTTCTGTTCTGCTAAGCTATAGCAATAAAGTTGGTCTGTAGCTGTGTACATTCCCCCTTCTGACGGAGTTTTTCCAACTTTTTTCGCCCTCTAACACTGCTCATGTGGTGTCACCGGCTGACTTTTATACTCCGCAAGCCACCTTACGGCGAGTTACCAAGTGTATTTCGTGTACCCTCTTTCCTGTCCCGCTCGCGAATGTTGCGCGGGAAGAAGCGTTGTTGGTAGGCCTTCCTGCGTGTTCACATCTCCCTGACTTTACGTTCACGATATTTTCGAGAGATATACGCAGGAGAAAGCAATGTACTGTTTGTTACTCTTGTAGGAACGTAGGCACTCGGAACTCTGACGGTAAACCACACCTCATTCACAGCGGCTCGGCCGTAGCTTCTGACGCTGCAGTTGGCTGAGCATCTCCTTGACGCTTTCGCGCTTACCTGTAATGAAACTTGTTGCTCTTTTTTGAATATTTTCTGTTTCCTCTATCAATCCTGTCTGCTAAGGCAGTACTCAGCTACCGGAAGGAGAAGGTTTCGTAAGCTACTTCCATCATAGGTGGTCTATGGTTCCTGAGGATTTTTCAAGTGACTCTGCCTGGCTTCTGCCTTACTATGGATTATTTCCGTGTGGTCATTCCACTTTAAATTGCTTCCGTACGCATACTATGAAATATGTAATGGCTGGGACTACATCGTAGTTCGCAATCCAGTGTAAGCACTAATTAAAATATTCCAGGCTATAACGCCGCAGACGAATGAATTTCTTGTAGAAACAGTGTGGCGAGCCACGGTTTGTATCGTACGTTCGCAGAGGCTACAAATCCTTAAAACGTGTCCTCCGTAGACGGCACGAAACATTAGGTTTCTACAAGAAATTCATTCGTCCGATGCACAATAGCTTTGAATATTTAAATAAGTCTGAGATTTCTGGCCGTGAACGTTGGCATTTTGCAACATAGCCCAGTGTAAAAGAAATTTAATTTTATACTTTTATTGTTAAGACGTGTACAAAGAAATGTTACTGACAAGCGATTCGTGCCTGCACTGCCAACTTCCACGCCTCCTCAGTGCGGTACTGTTCTCTCTTTCCCCAGAGTAACCAACATTTCTCTCCAGAGAAACCATTTTCGGCGGCCTGTGTGCTGCTAAGCCTTTTCTCTTCCTTATTGTGTGTGTAAATCCGCGGAGCACTGCCGACAGCACCACCCGGCGGCTGGGAGGCTGTCCGGCGGCTACGCTCCGCTGCCTCGCGCTACCCCGGGGTTCCAGGGAGCAGGTGTGCGGCCCGCCCGCTGTCGCAACGCCTCCTTACTCAGCACTTTCGCCTGTAAACCGCCGACTTACTGCCCCGGGGCAGAAAGGGGCGCAGTAAATTTTAATACCTACCAGCAAAAACTGCACTCGGTGTTTCTTACCGACGTTTTGCCGGTGAGGAAGTCGTTTCGGCTACCGTCTTGTCTATATTCCTGCATGTGTCTTGTCAGTGAGAGAAAAGAACTGTTGTTACTGTCTGTTTAACGACATCATCAGACACAGTAACAGTGCACCGGTCCTGGGGTGAAATCACCCTACATAACTGCGGTACCAGATTAGGATACATTCAGCATCTTGGCTGTACCATTCTGTAACACCAAATGTTTCTTGATCTCCTTCATTTCAGCCATACTGCTGTGGAAAAGACTGACACCTGACCAGTCTCAATCAGAACAACTTCTTTCTCACAGGAGTAGCTTTCTTCTCGGCATAAATCAGCCGTTTCCCTTCCTTTCTCTGAAATGACAATATCTTCGCTGACGACTGTTCCGTTTTCTAGTTACCGCTATTGGAAAACATCGGCCATTATGCTATTTTCAGTAATAGTTAAAGTGCGTAAGGACAAGCCACCAAATGGTGTATCCACCAGCATATGGCTGGCAAACACAAAACTTACAAGAAGTCACATGTACAATTAGTAATAAGAACAGCATAAAGCAACAGGAGAAACCTAACACCGCCTGTTATAAAACGACCATAGCACCGAATATCGTCAAACAGGTAACAGTAACAGCTGAGTGCGTTTTAGTCGTGTGTGTCTACACAAAGACAGTATGATCAAGAAAGTTGTTTTTCAAATATGGAAAAGCTGCAAGAATCAAAAGTTCAGTACGCCGGCGCAGTGTTCAGTTTAGTCATTTCGCCTTTTTTACGGTGAGTGTTGCACTTTAGCGACCATGGACGTGTTCGGTACTCTGAGTCCTCAAGTCAGATAGTGAATTCAGCAGCTCGCTTAACATGGTGTTCAGTGAACGAATGAGACTTGGCGAGGTTTAACTGAAATCAATAATTCCTTTTGTGTCAGTAAAAATTAGTGTGTGGGATTTTTGAGTTCTGTTTCCCTGTTGACTTCAAACTCCTGTCCTGTTTTGTAAAGGTTACCGGCGGAAGTAGCTAGGAGCCTCCTGGAGGCGGTGTTTTAACTGTTTAGGAGGGCACATCTTACACTCCTGTGGTCGGATCTCGGAATCTTACTGAAAGTGTTGCATGTTCAGTTAGTAGTGAAAAAAATATGAGGTTACCGGGTATCGGACGAGACTTGTGGCTGGATCCAAAAAAAATGGTTCAAATGGCTCTGAGCACTATGGGACATAAATCTGAGGTCATCAGTCCCCTAGAACTCAGAACTACTTAAACCTAACTAACCTCAAACATCCATGCCCGAGGCAGGATTCGAACCTGCGACCGTAGCAGTCGCGCGGTTCCGGACTGAAGCGCCTAGAACCACTCAGCGAACGGGACCGGCGGCTGGGTGCAAGACTTTCTTTCAGAGATAACTCAACACGTCGTTCTTAATGGAACAAAATCGACAGAAGTAAAGGTGGGAGGTAGCTGTTTACAGTACATATAAGTTGTCTAGTAGAAAATGTCGGAAGCTCCGTAAGGCTATTCGCAGATGATATGGTTATCAACAAGAGAGAAGGGACGCCAGAGGACTGTACCTATTTGCAAAAGGACCAGCAGAAGATTGGTGAATGGTACAGAAAGTGGCTCTGAACTTAAATATATGTAACATATTGCACATTCATTGAAGAAGAAATCCCCTACTCTACAAATACACCACTGACGACAAATTATTGGAAACAGTATCTGCCGTGCATTACCTAACAGAAAACATCCGCAGCGATCGTAAGTGGAATGAGCATATAAAACAAATAGTAGGACAGTCAGATGCTAGGCTGTGATTCGTAGGAAGAATCATAAGGAAATGTAACTCACACACGAAGGAAGTGGCCTACAAATCACTTGTTTAATAAATTCTTGAGTAATGCTCATCACTCTGGTATCCTTACTAAGCAGGACTAGTAGAAGCGATAGAGAAGATCCAACGAAGAGCGGTGCGCTTCGTCCTAGGGTCGTTTAATCGACACGACAGCGTAACAAACATAGTCAACGAGCTCCAGTGGTAGGCGTTACATGAGAGCCGCTGTGCATCACGGAGTGGTTTACAATTGAAATTCCGAGAGAGTACGTTCCGAGAAGAGCCGGACGTCAAACCAACAAACGTCTCGCGAAATGACCACAACGACAAAATTCGAGAAATTGGAGTTAATACAGAGGCTTACCGACGATCGTTCTTCCCATTCGCAAAAGGAACAGGGAAGGGGGGACCAAATGGTGGTACCATAAGTACTCTCCGCCACACACCATTATATGGTTTACTGAGCACTGAAGTAGATGACGTAGATGTAGAGATATATCCAACTCCGTGTGAAGCGTAAAGCGACGCTGACGACGGTTATTTAGTCTGATTTGATAGTATGGAAGTACGGCGGGTTAATCCGCATCCGCCAATAAAATATTTCCGAGTAAATCTGCTGACCAGTACCCCACATACACTGTCCGCTGGCGCGATTGGGATTTTGCACGTCGTTAACACCGTCAACAAACGAAAATAACGTTCAAACGGTGATTCGACCAATGCTCCTTTCCCGTTTTCCTGAACAGATTCACCAGTCTCGGACACCTTCGTCCCACGCGTTAAACCTGTACTTCGCTCCACAGTGGAACTCGTTCCCTCCTACCGGCCAACCTTCTGCGCCCAGCAGGTGGAGGGTTGCGGCGGCCTGTTTTGCGCCTCGCGGACGGCTACTGGCTACGGCCGGCCGACGCGTCGAATTGTCGCGGCCACTGAGCGTCGGCAGCCAAGGCCGGCGGGCGGCGGCCGGCGTCCTTGTGGGCAGATGGCGCCCCGCTGGGCCGTCCGCCGTCCAGCACCTGGCGTCGCGACGCCCTGCCGGCCTGCCGGGCTGCCACGCGCCGACCCTTCCCCCAGGGCCAGCTCCTTCTGACGTGGCCTTCTGCCATCCGGCGATACGAGTGTAAATAATACAGCAAGTAATTACGCTGCGTATATAAAGGTGGACTCAGGTTCGACAGCACCGTCACGATTAATTAAGTTCCCTCACGTGTTCGACCATACTTTCTCATACAGCACGGCTCAGGAAGCGACAGAAGTTCATTAAACACTACCAATGCTGGATTCGTCGCCACAGAGTATTTTACTATCGATAGGGGAAATTTTGGAAATTTGTGGTAAGCTTCTATGGGGCCAAACTGCTGAGGTCATCGGTCCCTAGACTCACACATTACTTAATCTAATTTAAACGAAGTTATGCTAAGGACAGCACACACACCTATGCCCTAGGGAGGACTCGAACGTCCGACGGGGGCAGCCGCACGGACCGTGACAAGGCGCCTCAGACGACACGGCTACCCCGCGCGGCTCGATACGTGCCAAAGAACACTTATACAACAGTGGAATAGGCCACACACGCACGTGCGTGTTGATCAAGCAAACATTTACACACAGAAAATTACGTCACAATTAAAACAGCGCGATGTAATAATCTATCCACTTACGTATGGCTAGAATCTAAAAGCGTGTTAGCGTACCATTTGGGACAGTGGTGGACGGACATTCGTTGGCCGTTCTAGTGCAGACTGTACAAGGTTATGGATTCGAGGGATAGGCAAAATTGTAATGAATTGCCTTACGTAGAATATTTAAGAATATATAATGTGAAATTAATGCGGATAGCGGATGTACAGGGCAAACATGATAAACGAAAGGATAGACACTAATAATACAGACGAAAATACGTTACTAAGGAGTAATTGGGGAAGTAGTGTTCAGTTCTTAAGTGACTCAAGTGGTTAAAATTCAGAACGGCGTGAGATTGATGGGAAACAGTAATTGTCCTGTATGAATATCTCATCTAAATTTAAGTGGTTTCCGTGGAGAATACTGAAGATTAGCTCTAACCAGAGTGTAATATATATTCGCAACGGTGACGAGCTCGAATGCCAACTGCAACTGTTGGGGTTGAAATAAAGATTAGTTATGTCCACATATTGTGTTTATATGAACTACTGAACATAAACAATCACTATTTTGTTACCTCTGCGACCTGATATGACCAATAATCTATTTTTCGTTCATATTTGCAAGAATTTGTGAAAGAAAGCATTGTTCGTAGTAGGCTACGTAGTTATCCTTCATTTGTTGTGGTGTTGGCGAGTTTCGACTCTGTCAGTTTACAGCACCTGATAAAATACATGAACACGGAAAAGTATTACATTATAATATATACATTGTGGATATCACTTATCATAGCTGTAATTATGTTTGCATTCCATATAGGCTGTCTTATTTACTTATTCATAAGCAGTACACCATGTGCTTCATTTCACTTGTGAACCACAAACTTCCACATTTAGGCTGTATCAGAAATCACCTGTTCTAATTTCTAGCAAAGAATTAATTTAAGGATAAGATACATGACTATCTATAATATACACAGAGGTACGTTATCGACAGTCATCTATCTCATATTTGAGTATAGACTTTGGTAGGAATTAGAAAAACTGATTTCTGCCAGAGTCTGAATTTCGAAGTCTTGTAGTTTACACATGATGTGAAGTGGTTATTTACGTCTAGCACGGTGTTTTCGTCTCAGATTGCCTTGAAAATGTATTATTCCACGTATGGATGAACATACGGAACGGCTTTTTCCATTGTATGCCACAACACGTAGGACATGTAGCGTGCTACTTATGAATAAGTAAACGAGACTGCCTACATGGAATGTAAACACAATTACAGCTATGATTAATTATATCCACAGTGCACATATTCTAATGTAATACTCGCCCATGTTCATTTACTTTTGTAGATGCTGGAAAATGACTTAGAGTCGAATTTGACGAATTGCAGAAGAAATATTAAAGGATAACTATACAGCCTACTATGGACAATGTATTCTTTTACCAAATAATAACTAAGCTTTATTTAAATGGGTACTACGCACACGGTCGCACGTCTTAATCTTCCAGTGTGTACCTGATGTGAGTTCTCTCCCCCCCCCCCCCCCTCTCTTCCTCTAAATAATTTCCGATTGTGTTTAGTTAATCATGCGACTGACAATAACTATTGCAAAGTGGAAAGTAATCAGGAGTAGCAGAAACGAGATTAGCGATGAACTTAAAATTAAAATTGGGGACCGCGAATTAGACGAAGTGGAGAAATTCTGCTACCTTTCAGTAAATTGCCCATGACGGAAGAACCAAGGAGGACATAAGAATCAGACTAGCGCGGAGAAAGAGGGCATGCCTGGCCAGAAAAGTCCATCTCTGACAATGTACGTTCGCAACACAGCATTGTAAGGAATTGAATCATGGACTGCGTGGAACACTGAAAAGAAGAGATCGAAGCGTTTGGCATGTGTTGCTACAGGGGCATGTTGAAAGGTAGGTGAACTGATAAGAAATTAGGTGGCTCTTCATAGAATGAGTGAGAAGATGAACATATGGAGAACACACAAGAAGAAGGGGTAGAGTGCTGGTACGTTTGTTAAGACATCAAGGAATAAGTTCAGTGGCAGCAGTAGAGGGTAAAAACGGTAAAAACTATATGGGCAGACAGAAATTACAATACATCCAACAGGTAACTGAGGACACTGGATGCAAGTGCAACTGTACGATCAACAGATTGCCTCGGGAGAGGACTTCGTGCCGGGTCGGGTCAAAGCAGCCGGTGGCTGGCTCTGAGCACTATGGGACTTAACTTCTGTGGTCATTAGTCCCCTAGAACTTAGAACTAATTAAACCTAACTAACCTAAGGACGTCACACTCATCCATGCCCGAGGCAGGATTCGAACCTGCGACCGTAGCAGCAGCGCGGCTCCGGACTGGAGCGCCTAGAACCGCACGACCACCGCGGCCGGCAAAGCAGCCGGGAAAGACGAGAAAAACACTATGGCCATTGAAACGTAAGACGAGCGGGAGCTTACAGGAAGTGTAGGATTTACCTGGGAAAGAGAGAACGAAGTTAAACTAGCGCCACCACAAGCACGAGCTTATCTCGGCACATGGATTGCTGATGCCGCGCCACATGTGTTCCTACTTCAGCGAATAAACCGTACCACCGTACTCAGGATATGTGCTGACTGTGGCCTTCTGCACGAGACCTTGTGTAGCCTCAGCGACTTGAACAAAGCTAGATCGCCGTAGCATGTAGGACTGGGACTCTACCGACCTCATCCATCATCCGGATGAGCGTCGTTTGCAGCGAGCCACCATGCGGAGGTGGCTGTCCCCGCCACCCGGCTTTCAGCTGCAGCAGCCGCGCACGCTCACGTACTTTCGGTTGTGTCCACGCGTCCTCTCTTTGTTAGAAAGTCACCATTTGCACTTATTTAAAACTGCTGTAATTAACAGTCACATAAATCTGAAATTTCATCAGGGCATAGCCCTTTTCTTGTGTATTTTATCTGTTAGGTTTCTCTCTCTTTTCTCTAAGCAGAACATTCTTAAAATTCGACACAGAGTTTAAAGAATTACTAATCGATCGATAATCAAACTGGTCACATTAATTATATACAAATTCCGGAAGTCGTTCTTTTGATTGCTACTTTCTGAGGGTGTACTGCTAAAGCTGCCACTAGAGTCCATACACGAGTGTCGGAGCCTGGACTGGAAAATCAGATTTCCAGGCATAGATTCTTTCGTAAACAAAAACACGTAGACCACTCAAACACTGGTGTAGTTTTCGTGTTCATCAGGTTTTATATCGAGTACCATTAATTCACGACCTGTGAATGCCGAGCAGTTCTCTCAGCAGAACGACAGTGCATCGTATTTCGAAACTGAGACAACTAGTGGCTCATTAGTAAAGCAGCGGACTTATTTTTTTTAAATTACTACGCGTAAATTAATACGCTCACTTACTCCTGTTGTGGTGATCCTAATCGGGTGCTAGTAATACACAATTTTTATCACACGAGAGAGGAATATGTTAACGACTGGAGATACAACTGAACCATTTAATTTTTCGCTAAAGACCTGACGTTAGAAATGTACTACAAATAGCTTCTAAAAGACCGTATGTTGCCATTCAACCCCGTGTTTCTACAATAAAATGCGCAACTCTGTCACTGTTCTTTTCACGAGGCACCGTTCGTGGAAAAGCTTTCTAATATAAACATAAGCCTATCACGACATAAAAACCAAAGATGTAATAAAACTGTGATACGTAAGTACCAATCCAGTGTATCTATGTGTATTACAATGACATGATTTGCTTCCTAGTTAGACGTGCCAACCGTGCGGTTAAAGGCGCTGCAGTCTGGAACCGCAAGACCGCTACGGTCGCAGGTTCGAATCCTGCCTCGGGCATGGATGTTTGTGATGTCCTTAGGTTAGTTAGGTTTAACTAGTTCTAAGTTCTAGGGGACTAATGACCTCAGCAGTTGAGTTCCATAGCGCTCAGAGCCATAGACGTGCCAATCAGCAGCCTTCAAATAAGACATTTGTCTGCTAAACTGCAAAATCAGTGTTACAGCTAATTATTGTATCTTTTACTCCAGACAAAATTTAGTAACAAACTTTCCGTGTTTTTTTTACAGGTAAGTGACGTGATTGCGGATCTGCATCAGTTCACATTCGTCAGTGGAAAACAGGTTTTTTTCCTTACGTATCTTTTTTTCACTTTTATCACTAAAAGTATTTTTCTAACCCAATAGAAAGTATTCAACTCAGTTAAATGTATTTGAGTGACTTTAGCGAGCTAGTGTCATTTTAAGGTTTCAGACCTCGTTCTTCAAGTAGCTGTTTTCATTTCACATGCTGTTCAACAATATCATCAAGCTTGTGAGGACGGGGTGTGAGTCGTGCTTGGCCAGCTCAGTTGGTCGCCGGCACGGTAGGTCAGCGTGTTCGGTCTGAGGGTTAACAGCCCTCTGTAATAAAAAAACTGAGTTAATCGATCAACAACGAACTTAAACGGATGCCTTAGGACGTCCGCCCCGAGCAGATGCAACGAACAAAAGTGAACAAAATGAGATTAAAAAAAAAAGTTGGTAGAGCACTTGCCCGCCAAAGGCAAAGGTTCCGAGTTCGAGTCTCGGTCCGGCACACAGTTTTAATCTGCCACAAGTTTCATATCAGCGCACACTCCGCTACAGAGTGAAAATCTCATTCTGGAAACATCCCACAGGCTGTGGCTAAGCCATGTCTCCGCAATATCCTTTCTTTCAGGGGTGCTAGTTCTGCAAGGTTCACAGGAGAGCTTCTGTTAATTTTGGAAGGTAGGAGACGAGGTACTGGTAGAAGTGAAGCTGTGAGGACGGGGCGTGAGTCGTAGTTGGGTAGCTCAGTTGGTAGAGCACTTGCCCGCATAACGCAAAGGTTCTGAGTTCGAGTCTCGCTCTGGCACACAGTTTTAAGCTGTCAGGAAGTTTGATATAGCCGTCTGTTTTCAAAAAACTGTTTATCGCTCATTAAAACCCGCTATCTTCGAATTTTCGTAATGACTCATTAAATCACACTGTATAGGTACCCCTGATTATAGTTATTTCGCCTTTTTAGATTACCAAATTATTTCCGCTTATATTAAAGGAGAGCTACACATCGTTGCATCAAGCGTTGCTTATTTGAATGCTTTCTTGTGTCTTGCAACAGTTTTGTAACCAAGCCAGAAATTACAAGCTTAAAGTTACACCTTCACTCTGTAGGATACCTAAATCTCCCAGCATCACTTGAGTGAATCCAGGGTAGGACTCCTCAACTCCTCTAATAACTTGTGGAGATTGTGCAAAATTTGATCATTCCATTAATTCGTGTTATATACCACAGATCAACCGACCTTTTGGTCATGCACCCTGCTTGACTATTTACTTCTCTGTAGTTGGGACTGTTTCATTATTTACGAGATAACAACTTCAGAAAATTTACCTGGAGCTATGAAAAACTAGAAACTTCTGAAAAAGCATTCGGCATGCGTTTGTAACTTTCACGATACCCAATGCCACTTTCAGTTGAGGAAATCTAACCTTTTCTGCTAGTGTAGTGGCTGGAATAATAATTTTTGCAGTGACAGGCTCAGACGCCACACTTTCTGTACGAAGAACAAAAAAACTGACTGGATGGCTCACTACTATCAAGACTTTTTCCTCCAAGATTCGAAAATATCATAGCACCTGAAATGAACAGTCCCTGTGCATTGGTGCTGTGACTCAAGCAGAGATTTTAAGCTGTCATTCAACTTATCGAAATAGTCATACAGTTCCATTTCATAGGGCTGTAATGCGCCTTAAACCATGAAGTCGGATGGTCACAAACCCCTTTTAGTGCGGCAGAAGTTGCAGTGCCGCCAGAAGCCCAAGATGCGCAGGGCAGGCTGGATCCTGGCAGGGTCGCCAGTTGGTGCGGTCGCCCGGATTCCGGGCCGCCGCTGGAGCGGCCGGCCCCTGCCGCACGCCTCGCCTCCTTATTGTCACCGGAGACATTGCCGCCGCCTCTGATTCCGGGAAGCGAGTCCACGGCATGCGCAGCGGCTGGCCGCTCCACCGGAACGTCAGAGAGCTGCGCCGAGCACGACGGGATGGGCAGTCGTCTTCCGGCCACACACCAACAAGCGGAGACCCTCAGCATTCATATTTACCTCCTAACAGACGGAAATGAACTGTCCCAGAGACAGCGCAATGGAATGCAACACCTGAAAATTAATAGAAACTTACTATAGTGCAGGTTTTTGACACTGTACCTCACACTTGGCTTGTAATCAAATTATCTGCTTATGGAATATCGGTTCAGTTATGCGACTGTCAGGGAGGTCGCAGTTCGTAGTAACTGACAAAAAGTCATCGAGTAAAGAAGAAGTGATTTCTGGCTTCCCCCCAAGGTAGTGGTGTAGGCCCTCTGCTGATACTTATAAACGATATAGGAGACAATCTGAGCAGCTGTCTTCGGTTGTTCGATGTTGATGCTGTCGTTTATCTCTAGCAAAGCCATCCGAATATCAAAACCAGTTGCAAAACGGTTCAAATAAGGTAACTGTATGGTGCGAAAATTGGCAGTTGACCCTAAATAATGAGAAGTGTGAAGTTATCCACATGAGTGCTAAAAGGAATCCGTTAAACATCCGTTGCACGATAAATCACACAAATCTGACGGCCGTAAATTCAACTACATACCTAGGAATTACAATTACGAACAACTTGAATTGGAAGGAAACCATAGAAAATGTTGTGGGGAAGGCGAACCAAAGACTGCGTTTTATTGGCAGAACACTTAGAAGACATAACACATCTACGAAAGAGACTGCCTACATTTCGCTTGGCCATCATCATTTGGAGTACTGCTGTGCGGTGTGGGATCTTCACCACATTGAATTAACGGAGTACATCGATGAAGTTCAAAAAAAGGCAGCACATTTTGTACTATCGAGAAATAAAGGAGAGAGTGTCACTGGCACGATACATGATTTGGGGCAGTAATCATTAAAACAACGACGTTTTTTGTTGCTGCGGGATCTTCTCACGAAATTTCAGTCACCAACTTTCCCCTCCTAATGCAAAAATATTTTCTCCACGTAGACCTACGTAGGGAGGAACGATTGGAACTGTCAGGGAAAGATATAGATGTTCGTTTTTTTCCGAGCGCTGTTCGAGTGTGGAATAACAGAAAATTGAAATTTGTGGGAAGGTCTTATGGGACAGAACCGCTGAGGTCATCGGTCCCTAAGCCTACACACTACTTAATCTAACTTAAACTAACTTATGCTATGGACAACACACGCACACACACACACACACACCTATGCCCGAGGGAGGACTCGGACCTCCGACGTGGGCAGCCGCACGGGCCGTGATAAGGCGCCTGAGACGGCGCGGCTGGAATAATCGAGAATTAGTGTGAAGGGGGTTCAGTGAACCCTCTGCAAGGCACTTAAGTGTAATTTTCAGAGTAGCCAGGTAGATTTATATATAGATATGCCCCTTCTAAATGTTTTCGGCTCTAGAAGGAAAGAAATGAAAGAAAAAGCCCAAATTTTCGTATTTGTTAGATTGGCTATCTTCCGTTTTGATATTATTTTAATTGTTTCACATTTCATACATTTTTTCACTGCTCGCCTTTCACATCACTGGGTAAACATTTTCAGCAGCAATTGTTGCTTAGTGTATCTTTTCACCAATTATGATGATAACTGATTTTTCTTATAGTTGTCAGAAGAGGATGAAGTACAAAGCGTACTCAATGGCAACTTTATTAGTTTTCCTTACAAGCTCGTTTTTCTTGAGTCAAATTTTATTCCTTTGCACTTCACGTTTCATTTGCAAAATACGTTACACTCATGTAAACTCTAAATTACACATTTTTATAGTCCGTTTTTCGTGCAATTTGTGTGTTGCAACCACCAACACATACGAGGAAAATGTGTTATGGTTACCATTTGTTGCCACATGCTCTCCCAACGAGGAGGAACATGAAATCTGAGGGGTGCTACAAACTACAAAGCAGTACGATAAGATCCGATCAGTTCGCATGAGATGAGACACTCACGGGTACCATGTAGGATCCACTTGTAGTGCTTTTGATGATAATAAATTTTTATAATTTATATTAGTATTTGACAACAGTGACGAATTCCTGGATTTTAGTATTTTACGCCGTTGATTGTATATCACTTCGCGTGATGTAAATGTTTTGTGAAACTGATAATGTTCCGTGGACCGAAACTGGTTGTTCAATGAAGAAATTTTTTCACCAGGCCTTGACAGTAAATCAACACCTTCTTCAAAGTGTGGATTATAGTTGACAGCTTTGCCAAAAAAAAAAAAAAAAAAGCAGTTCATTAGGATTCTGAAAGTCTCTGCTACCAAGTAAATGCTTCTATTTCGTTCGTACGTAATTCGTATTTTTAGACATTTTTATCGTTTAACGTTTATAGAGGACATAAAGTGCGGCGGTACATTGAAAATCCATATCCACGCCTCGTAAGTCCTTTTGTTTCGTTCCTATCATATCAACCAACGCGTGTAGATATTTGTATCCTGTAATATTTATAGTGGACGTACGGTGCAACTATGCATTTAAAGCCGATACCCACATCGAGTTTGGAGTCGAAGCGACGACAAATCTGGCTCGAGGAAACGATGGAAGCGGAAAAAATTATTCAGGTGGCAGTATACTGAAATGCACTCGTATCACTACTTGGGTCATTGCGCCTCTCAGTGGCACTCATTTTCTTCCAAATCACGCGCCCACACGAAGGCCTCTGCAAGAAGCGAAAGGCGGCGGCGGCGGCCGGTGGTATACGAGCGCAGGCCCGCCGACCAGGTAGGCATTTAGCGGCGGCATTCAATTACGGCAGACAATGAGCAGCCGGGAGACAACATCTACAAGCGGCGGGCGCTGCCTTATGCTAAGCAGGCCCCGAAACGCGCTCCTAACTAATAGCTGTCCGCACGTGACCGCTGACGTATACGCGGGGGACCGGACGCACGTCCCAGCAGTACCTGCGCTTCCAGCACAGCTCCACCTTTCACTCACACTACTCCCACTCGCCTCTATAAAACACAAATTTAGAGTTTACCGCTATGCATATCAAGCCTCATCATTCGATTACATTATTTTCCTGGTACCGTGTTGGTCCTGCATTGAAACGGCGTCCGTTCTCTTGGGTAACTAGGCAATGTTGTCTCGGTCTCCATTTCGTCGTTTATTGTCGACTTTCAACGGAAACCCGCGTTTTGCTATTGTATCTTGGCATGCTTGAAGTACGTGTCCATACCACGGCACACACGGCTGTCAACTCCTCAACGGTGAGTGCCACTCCGTCCAGCCTGTGCGTCATTTGTCACGTGATCATGAAGTAACGGGCTAGGCATCTCGTTTAATAATCATCATGTTATATCACATAGCCTGACAATCCATTTTTGGATAGTACAGTACCAAATAGATACAAACTGCTCGACTCAGTTTATCTTGGCTCATGAAAGTAAACCAACCACACATTCCCGTGTCACTTCACATCCATAAAGTTCCCCTCCACGGCGGTCAGTGACAACTACATCCTGTGACATGTTTGGCGGAGGTTACATAAGCTGTAAAGTCGTATAAGAAAATACATAAAGGGTGGTTATTACTAACGTTTAAAACAACCCGAAGTGACTAAATGACGTTGAAACAAGTAATTTAATACGAGACACATTGGGCCACGAATATCGAGCAATGCCTGAAAAGCGGGCGACAAGTGTTGAACATGTTTGGATAACAAGCCACACGTAGAGCGGTTGGACTTGTCGATCCCATTCTCGCCGGCAGGGGGCGGTGCTGCACATCGCTCTGCTAGGCTACTCTCTTTTCGAACCCCTTTTGTAAAAGTGATCTTTTGTAAACGTGTAAGTTAACAAAATTATTCTCCTCGCTGTGCCAAAGCAAAAGTTGCTTGTATTTTGTGTTTCTTTCCATTTGCCCCTTTGTTTACGGATTTTCTTCAGTAAAGAAAACGTCGGTCATTTACTGGTAGCGATGCAATTCGGAAGCTTATACCCGTTTGCGTGTGAGGTTTTTGTTGTACTGTACCTCGCAGTAAACCAGTGGAACCCCGAGATCGATAAATAAAGTAGCCAATCTTTCCTCAATGTAAATACCGTAACTATGTAACGTATGTAAAAGAATATTGCCTCTCAGACGCAAGAATCGAAACCTGAGTCCTGATCCGAAGTCGTGCACGTAGGACCAGAGCAGCGCCGGCGTGAATGCTTGACTCTGGTTGCGATAATCATGTGCGAGAGACATATACGCTCAACCACTGCACGTGCGGCGAGGTATGTCATCTGGTGACGTCACATGTTCAACATTTCTCATCCACTTTTGGCGTATTTCTCGAAATTTGCAGCCCCACGTGTCTTACGGTAAATTACTTGTTCCGTCGTCATCTACATCACTTCGGGGTTTTTTAAACGTTAGTAAGAATCACCCTGCATATCGCATAGCTGGGAATACAGGAGGCATAGCGCAGATTCTTCAGAAAAACTTGTCTGGTTGAAGTGTTGTCATCCGAAAGGTGGATTAGAGTGGATGCAGAATGAAACGCTTCCGTGATTTAGAGTGCGTGTTAGAATTTGGGAGAAGCTTAAATCGAGATGCGATCTTAGAAGAGGAGGGGGTCGGATCATATGTAGTGGATGATTCCGTTGGACGGTCAGTAGTTTCGGGTTCAGTGAACTGGCAACGTCTCACAGTCTGTTATGTCATCCAGTGGTGTGAAAGAGTGACCGAGCAGAGCTGAGTGTGTCGGTACCGAACGAGAAGACGCAGCAGCGACGGCCTTGGGAGCCGGTGTCGTCCAGTGGAGGGGCCGGCCGCCGCATCCACCTGCTGACCTTTGGGCGCGCGGGAACAATGCGGCAGAATGTCAGGGGGCACGCCCCCGGTGACAACGCTTCCTGCTCAAGGACCACGGCCTGACAGCCGGCTGGCCGCGCTGTCGCCTCGCTCGACCTGCCGGCGGCTCCGGCCCCCGGGGCAGACGCTCTCCAGGCACGCGAAGCGCAAACGGCACCAGGTGGAAGCGCCGTCGATTGGCACGCCGCATCAACAGTTCCGCTTCGCTTTATTAGTAACGGATCTGGCAGCACTGGCAGCCGCCCAACCGACTAGCGTTCCGTCGCAATACCTTGATCGCGTGTGATATTTTTATGAGCGCTCGTAGCGAGAACACGATACGCGCAACTAAATAAATCGTAAAATTAACTCGAAACCTAACATGAACAACAACCTACAAGGACAGACTAATAGCATTGTGCATCGTAAAGACCTCAAATAAACACTTAACGTTCTTAATACAAGCGTACATTACGAACATTTTTCCAACACTTCGTACACAGCATAACGACACTAATTCTTTTTATTTTTATTTTACTCTTGAAAGCAAAAAGTTCGTGATTGGAGCACAAAGAGTATACCAGACACCAGCTTCGAGTCACGACACGTATCTCGAAAATGTGGCATTCGTTGCATCCACATTTCTATCGAGTTATGCGTAATTCTCGAATAGTTAGCTGATCCTCACCAACTGCTTCCTCCTCAGTCACTGGCCATTAACACGCTCTACCATTGGGCCTGTGCATATATATTCTACTCATACTGATTATAAATTCGATAATGGAGCGACACGTTTTTACCATATTATCCTCGGCCAAAAGATGCAAGGGCAGTTTAGAAGAATTTTGTATACTGAGAACGAGACTAACGTAATCAAGTACAACATAACTATCCAATTTGCAAGAAAAAAGAACTATAGAGTTACTTAGGAACTACTTGTTCAGGCGAATTGGAGTGTTCTCTGCCTCGTTATGACTGGGTGTTTTCTGATGTCCTTAGGTTAGTTAGGTTTCAGTAGTTCTAAGTTCTAGGGGACTGATGACCATAGATGTTAAGTCCCGTAGTGCTCAGAGCCATTTGAACCATTTTTTTGAATTGGGGTGTGACTGTTTCTTGCCCATAAACTGTGTCCTAATGCAATGCAGAATTCCATCAAAACTGGTCAACTCATTAACAGTGGGGGAGTTTTAGACCGACATGTTCTTGTTCTCTGACAAAAGATGTGTTAGACGTCTGATAAGAGAAACGAAATTGGAATTATAAATTTATGTGATTATCAGATATGTTTATTCAGTGGTTGTCACCTTCGAAGTTGGACACATTCGAATCCACAAATGTCTTCATTCAATCTTCCTATTCCCTATACATAAACGCTCTAAGATAAAATAAGAAAATAAAAAAGGCGCTCCACATAGGAATTGTCCGAATGGAACGGAAATCGATAGAAGCGATAGATGTAGAGGCAAATAAATTATTGTAATTTCAGAAAAGGTGGTTGGTTTATTCAATAAAAAGAGGTTCACAAATTGAGCAAGTCATAAACGCGTTGGTCCACTTCTGTCCCTTATGTAAGCAATTATTCTGTTCGGCACTGATTAACAGAATTGTTGGATGCCTCCTGAGAGATACCGTGCCAAATTCTGTCCAATTGGCGGGTTAGATAGTCAAAATTCCGAGCTGGCCGGAAAGCGCTGCCCATAATGCTCCAGGCGTTCTCAGTTGGGGAGGAATCCGGCGATTTATCTAGCCAAGGTAGTGCTTGGCAAGCACGAACATAAATGGTAGAAACTCTTGCCGTGTGTGGACGGGCATTACCTTGCTGAAAAGTCAGTCTAGGATACGTTTCCATGAAGGGCAACAAAAAGGAGCGTAGAATATCGTCAAATTATCGCTGTGCTGTAAGGGTGCCTCTGATGGCAACTAAAGGGGCCCTGCTATGAAATGAATTAGCACATCAGACCATCACTGTTCAAATGTGTGTGAAATCTTTTGGGACTTAACTGCTAAGGTCATCAGTCCCTAAGCTTACACACTACTTAACCTAAATTATCCTAAGGACAAACACACACACCCATGACCGAGGGAGGACTCGAACCTCCGCCGGGACCAGCCGCACAGTCCATGACTGCAGCGCCTAGACCGCTCGGCAGGCTCAGACTTGTCACAGCAATGTCGAAAACCAGTTGCGCTCTAACCCACTACGAAAAACAATTCCTCATTAATTGACGTAGTCTCGTTTCGTTTCCGTCAGATATCGTATGTACGACAGACTCATTACCAGTACAGATTCTACTGCCCTTACTGTGTCCCATACTGGCAAGTACTGCTAAATACTATATGAAATTTACTGGCAAGTTAAAAGTGTTTGCCTGAACAGGACGCTAAACCGGAACCTTACATTTTGCTGGCAACGTCCTTACCAAGTGAATTATCGAGTTACGGCGCGCGGTCCACCCTCACAGCTATATTGCTGTCAATAGCTCTCCCATAAATACCAGACTTTACAGAAGTTCTCCCACATACCTTGCGGGAAGATTCGCTACAGCGCAGTAAAAATTTAGCCTGGCAACAGCGATCCCCTAACATCTGGCAAATCCGTCTCCCCACAGAGGTGCAGGCCCGCAAATCACACTGCAGAACTTCTGTGTTCGTGGAACGTCGATGAGAGGTACAGGCAGAAGTAAAACTGTGAGGGCAGGTGACCGTCGTCGTGCCTGGGTTGCTCAGCTGGTAAGGACATTGCCCCCGAAAGGCAAAGTTCTGCGCTCAAGTACCGGTCTGGCACACAGATTTATTCTCCGCATTTCACTCCAGAGCAAAAGTCCATCTCGTTATACTACATAAATTAAACAATTAAACAATATAACGTAAAATCGTGACAACAGTCGCGAATTCGATGTCTACTTCTCGTAATCCGAGGGTCCTAAACGTTCGGTATCAGTCCGTTCTTTGTAGATACATCCGAGTGCTTTCGTTTGAAATGCGAGGACGTGGACTAGTGAGCTAAGTGTGATACACGCTGTGTGTAAGTAGCTGCTGTGAAGTGTGGGCTCGGAGCTGCGGCTCCGCTACGGCTCATCTCTTCTGCCCTGAACCAATCGTTCCGCCCGTCGGCTGCCTTTGTAACGCGCCGTAATTATCCGCGCTAATAATTCCGTCCGGTCACTTTCTCTCCCTACGGCTCTCTCCTGCATCTGTTCTTCGCTACAGACAGTTCCGCACAGATGGACAGGTGTTTGTCCCTCTTAGGGGTCTTCACGCTGTTCTGTCTGCTATCAAAAAAATAACTTTGTCCGTTGACAATAACCGCGGCCTTCGTCCTTTAAGCTTATTAGCACTGTGCTTTTAGAAACACCAGTGCTATGCTTTCTAAGCCTCTTCATCTTCGTCGAGTCCTTTTATCGTTATTCGGTACCGGTTCAGTTCTCAAAGGAGCGATGTGGCTGTACCGACTGAGACAACGGACTATTATTGGGGATGAACAAGATTGCTATCCTCGTCTGCTTCGGTTTTCCCACAGTTTCTCTCCATCACTTAAAGCGAAAGCGGGAATGGTTCCTTGACAAAGACTGCGGCTGATACCGTGGCATACACTTGCCTGACAGCTAAATTCCTGTCGTATATGACGTAGTTATTGCTGTCGCAAACAAACCATAAACATCCATCTTTTTATATTTTACAAAAAAGGAAACAGAAGTATGTCACAATGAGCACTGTGTAGGCAACTATTTCAACGCCGTTCGCTAGCAGCTGAGGTTACCCTCTGTTTCTGTAATTGACGCATCCCATTGGTCAAACTTGTTGAGCTGACGTCATCTACGAAAACAGTAATTTTGAACTAGTGCGTTCTTTGCGTCTACCATTCTATTCACTTGTCTGGTGGAGGTTGCGCTCATGGAATTTAGTATGTCGCATTTCAGCCTGAAGTAAGAGCACGGAAGCTAGGGCTTTCTGAAACGTGTGACCATTAAGAAAGAATGCGCTATTGCACATCCTAATCAAAGAGTAATAATGAAGTAATGACACTAATAGCAATATGAATAATAATAATAGTTGCCGGCTGCTGTGGACGAGTGGTTCTACGCTCATGAGTCCGGAAACTCGCTGCTGCTACGGTCGCAGGTTCGAATCCTGCCTCGGGCATAGATGTGTGTGATGTCCTTAGGTTAGTTAGGTTTAAGAAGTTCTAAGTCTAGGGGACTGATGACCTCAGAAGTTAAGTCCCACAGTGTTCAGAGCCATTTGAACCATTTGAATGATAGTAATCTTCATCATCGCTATTATCTTAAAAATGATGATAAATATTATAGTTTAATATTAGAGCTAAAGTAAAATTTTTTCGCAGGGCTTCTATTAAAAAATTTTACTTACAAAATAGGTTTCACTAAAGTAATGCATGTACTACATTTTAATGCTAAAGCGAGAATGAAAATGAAGCAAGATACAGGTACTACGAAAACTGATTTACAATTTTACTTTGAATACAGAGTATAACAAACTATATACTTGCTCTCAAATATTGCTCACAACGTAGCCGAGAAAAGCTCACCCTTGTCTCATGAGCGAGCACGATGCGATCTAAATTTTCTGAGCAGGTGGATGGCACGAATCATTATAACACAAAAAAACATAATAGAGATATAACGGTAGTTTAATAAGCTTGTAGTGGTACCGCGAAGAACAGCTGCGACGTGTTTCATTCTCTGAGACTATTTCGTAACTGATATTTTGTGAATATTGGACATGCGTGCTTGTGCGAAAAGCTTTGCGTTTTTCTCTCTGTGTGGTCTCAGGGTCATCTTGTCAATGAGTCTCACTAGGAGATACATATCTGCCCAGGGACGACAAGGGCAGTTTTCGCGGAAGTGAGGTTGTTGCCTTCCGGGGCCCTGGCTTACCTGCAGGTGGGGGGGACGCTATACTGCCGCGCCTCTCCCTAGCCGGTTGCTCAGTTTGGCAGTTTAGCCTTCCCTGCTGAGGCGTCAAAGGCAAAGTGGCCACCGCACCACTCAGCCAGCATGAAGACGACCAAATATTCGCCTCTCTTTTTAATTACCAGTGTTTGTAAATCTAATTGTATACATAATTTTACTACTACACTCAAGCGCCAAAAAACTGGTATGGACATGCGTATTCAAATACAGAGATATGTAAACAGCTTGAATACGGCACTACGATCGGCAACGCCTATGTAAGACAACAAGTGTGTCTGGCGCAGTTGTTATATCGATTACTTCTGCTACTATGGCAGGTTATCAAGATTTAAGTGGCTTCGAACGAGGTATTATAGTCGGCGCACGAGCGATGGGTCACAGCATCACCGAGTTAGCGATGAGGCGGGGATTTTCCCGTACGACCATTTCACGAGTGTAACGTGAATATAAGGAATCCTGTAAAACATCAAATCTCCGACATCGCTGCGGCCGGTAAAAGATCCTGCAAGAACCGAATCAACGACGATTGAAGAGAACCGTTCAACGTGACAGAAGTGCAACACTTCCGCAAATTGCTGCAGATTTCAATGCTTTGCCATGAACAAGTGTCAGCGTGCGAATCACTCAACGAAACCTCATCATAGTGGGCTTCGGAGTCGACGG
This sequence comes from Schistocerca americana, assembly GCF_021461395.2. Classification (NCBI taxonomy): domain Eukaryota; kingdom Metazoa; phylum Arthropoda; class Insecta; order Orthoptera; family Acrididae; genus Schistocerca; species Schistocerca americana. Next base: position 5,711,448 of record NC_060120.1, on the reverse strand, counting down.
CCCAGTCGTGTATCCTTGATGACTGCACGACACAAAACTTTACGCCTCGCCTGAGCCCGTCAGCACCGACATTGGACTGTTGATGACTGCAAACGGATGGATATGTACGGGTATGGAGAGAACTTCACGAATTCACGGACCCTGCATGTCAGCAGGTGACTGTTCAAGCTGGTGGAGGCACTGTAATGGCGTGGGGCGTGTGCAGTTGTAGTGATATGGGACCCGTGATACGCCTAGATACGACTCTGACAGGTGACACGTATGTGAGCATCCTGTATGATCACCTGCATCCATTCATATCCGTTGTGCATGTAGCAACGCTCTTCTGAGCTTTACTGATTTATGGCCAGCTCTGCAGGACTCATAGTGTCAGTTCCCTCCAGCACTACTTCGGACATTAGTCAGCTCCGTGCTACGTCCTACTGGTGCATTTCTGCGTGCTCGCGTGGGCCCCACACGATATCAGCCAGGTGTGTACCACTTCCTTTGGATCTCCAGTGTATAATTTCATAGGGTTCCGTGCCCGCGTGCCCGCAATGGGTTGACCAAGTTTTCTGAGTATAGTATTGCGTCATATTATAAAGGTTTCGCCAGTAACTGTTTTTTATAATATGTCACAGTACCACACCAAGAAAACTTCTATGTCAATTTTACTGTTCTTAACAAATTTCTAAATAATACAAATCTGTAAAATATGGGCTGTTGCAATGGATTTGAATGTAAGAGAGTTACGTGTTGTAGACGAACGACAACAGATCCAAACACAAACTGACCATAGGATGTTCTCTTGTGTAAAGAGGAGACTGCAATCCACTTGTATCATTCGCTGCTATTCCGGATTCAATTACAATGCGTGCATCGATCGCCTTTACGACGTGTGTCCCATTACCGCTGGCGCGGACGTAAATACCTTTACCTCACGTATGTGCGTTTTGAATGTAGATCAATTTACTGGCTCGTCACGTAACAGCTATTTACAAACTGGCCGTATCGTATTTAAAAAATGGCTCTGAGTACTATGGGACTTAACATCTATGGTCATCAGTCCCCTAGAACTTAGAACTACTTAAACCTAACTAACCTAAGGACATCACACAACACCCAGCCATCACGAGGCAGAGAAAATCCCTGACCCCGCCGGGAATCGAACCCGGGAACCCGGGCGTGGGAAGCGAGAACGCTACCGCACGACCACGAGATGCGGGCTATCGTATTTAAGACAAGATCTGAGAGCAGATGTCAGTTTCTGACAAGCGCTTTCCTCCTAGTGAGCTAAAAATATAATACTTGCTGCCTTAGTTTTAAAGCCGATGGCCTCCCACCGTTCACACGATCAGTCAACGTCCCTATTTAGAGACGGGACGACATTTTCCGCTGCGTGTAACGTCGTGGCAGGGCCCGGGCCGTGTTACGTCATTAAATGTGTCATACTGGACGACAGCAGTTCTCCCCGAGACGCGCCGCGGACCTGAAAAGCTGTTTGGCTGGCGTCCAAGACACCGGCCGTGGGAGCCTGCATCCGCGTCATTAGCGGCTCTGGACATCGATCACAGCGGCGGTGCCGAGCCGGTAATCCTTGACCCGTTGCAACACACCACTCGATTCAATACCACGTAACCCTGCAGCGTGTCTTTCCACGTCGGAGACGAACGCAACGTCCCCAGCGATCGTGGTAATTTACTTTGAAAACCAACCGCGCGATCTGCTGGCTTGATATTTGATAAAGAGACAGCCGAGAGCGCCGCCCTGGTCCAAAATGGGGAGATTCTGTGTTTAATCAGTGTCAAAATACACTATCCAGACACATTGTGACCGCCTTGACAGGTGGTCACAATAATGCGACTGGATTTGTGTATTTTCACAGTGATTGAACCAGAATTCCAGAAGGCTGGATTACTTCCCTCTGCAGTGCGGACCGCCACGATACGTGCAGGGAGAGAGTCAGAGAGGTTCTGGAAACCAGCGTCAGGAACGTGGAGTCATGTCGACTCCGGTGTCGTCACCAGCTGCGCCATGTTTGTCGGTTGAGGATGCACGGTGAGAAAAGCCCGATCGAGGTGGTCTTATAGGTTCTGGGTTGGATTTAAATCGGGGAAGTACGGTAAACTCACCGGCGCTCTTAGAACTAAGTACGCACACTGCGGTCTGTGTGACACGTTGCTTTGTTCTGCTGGCAGATGCCATCGTGCCGAGGAAAAACAAAATGCATGTAGGGGTGGACGTGGTCCCCAAGGATAGAGGCGTACTTGTGGTTACAGAATGACGAGATCAGCCATGGAATGCCACTAAAATATCCCCTAGACCATAACTGTTCCTCCGCCGGTGTGGACTCTTCCGACAGTTTGCTTTAAGATGCTTCATACCGTACACACTGAAACTTCCCCCTTGTATGTAAAGAATGACAGTGCTGGAAAAACTCTTACGTTATTTGATTTTCAAACAGCTGAGCAAAACTGAGCGAACTCAGACAGTTCTCTCTTTACTTATTCTGATCAACACTAAACTGACACACAATATTTTTGGCGCAACGCAATCTGACTTTCAATAGTCCCTACAAAAGAATGGCCCTGACTAACAATAACCTATACGTTTCATGAATGACTTGCCTCACAAAAGTCTTCGTTACTCGAACTACTGCAATACAGCGAGCGCCAATGCTGCCAGCTAAATGAAAGATTCTAACTACTGAAGGCATTAACTACTGATGGGCATACTTAGCAAATGAAAGATTTTGATAGAGAACAAACAATGTATTTACCTCAATAATATTCAAAAGTCATCATATATATATCAGTTCATGATGTACAGTATTACAGATTTACTCTTTCTGGCGGACACACGTCCAGATCGTCCGCTCACAGTAACCTCTCAAAAGGCTGGCTATATAGTCATGTAGCGGTACTGGTTTTACAGCGCCATTTCTTCTTGAATGTCGTATTGAAACTGAGATCTAGTTGGGGCTTTTTAGTGGTGCATTGATGTATTCGTTACCAGAAAAAAAAGCGATACTTATTTTGAATTGTGTTGAAGTGATCAGTAATTTCGACGTGGAGGATTGCTTCTATTGAATGGTTACGAAGTATTCTGTGGTGATTTAGACTCGTGATTAATTAGAAAAGATCTTGATATAGATTTGAGTGACACTTTACTTACTCGATGGATCTCAGATTACTCTTTGACTTTGGTGAAAGTTTCGCTTGCTGTCATAGTTTCGAATTCTTTCCCCTCGACTTCTTTTGACAGGTCAGATTTTGGTGTTACAAGTCAGGGCATATAACGATTAGTAAAATCGTCATAATTGCTGGAATTTCTATTAAAACCCTGTTTGATGTGGCTTTCCCCCTAGTCAGTGACTACATCTCGAAACACTCACAGTTCCTGAGGTCAGTCGCCTGATTGAACACCTGCACCCGAGGAACACAGGAGCCTGCAGGGCAGCAGAACCGCCACGACACACAGTATCAGTAATTAAAGCTGCCGGCGCGCCGTAGCGTCGTGACCATTGTCTTGAGTCTTCATTTAAAACAGTCTGGTGCTTTTTTGCCATATCGTAATCCGCGCCTGCTTGAAACTTCTAAATCACTATTTATCACCTCAGAGGTGTAATATTTGATAGTTCAGGTGCATTAAAGGCTCTCAAACTCTCCCCAAACAAATCAGTTTAAAAAAATTCTGCAACAACTTTCGCGTAGACGTTCAGCGTATTGTTGAAGAGATACTTGTTGGGTCCTGCTTACCACTGCTGAATCAGTCCGAACAGTAGCATGACCGTCCAGAGCAGCGAATTTATTTTTCAGTTAGAAAGTATACATCCTGTAACAGATGACAAAATGCTGCGAAGTCAGCTAGTCCCAGGCGGACGTCGCAGCTGCAGACGCTCCCGAAAATGAGGTGATGAGGGTCAGCCAGCCTTGGAGGTCTGAAAAGACGTCATCAGTGTAAAGGAATGAAACAGAAAGACGTTCAGAAAAATATACATGAAACCGACACCTGTCTCTTCGTGCATACTCTGCACTGTCACGTTTCTCTACTTGCAGTTCAGACAGGTTACTGACTCTGCCACCTCTTTCAGTGTATCGACCGACTAGAACGGAAAAATTCTGTTACTTATACTAAGATTACGTTAATATATTTACTTGTAGTCCAGTGAAACGAATTCGAGGATTTTTTCTGTTAGGACACTAATTTGTACTTGCGAAGAAAAGCAATCTGCACCGTAGTTTGGAGTCCCCGTCACGCTTACGTTCTCACTCTGACACTTCAGAGGTCGGAGGAAGACAATACCATAGCATCTCCAATGCTCTGTCTGGTTACGCACGATAGCGTTAAAATAAATTTCCTGTTGAGGACAGCCATCCAGCTATTGTTTATTGAAGGTTCTCCTGAGTCGATTAAGGCAAATGCATGGATGGTCAATAAGAGACACTGTCTGTTTCCTTCCCCATCTTTTCCCCGGCCGAGTTACTTCTCTGTCTGTGTACTCTTGTAATTGTAATCTTTCTTCAATTTTTTCTCAATAGTTTGTTTTAACCACCGGATTCACCCTCCATCTGATAACTTAAATTACTCATGTGAACTTTCTTGTATTAAGATCCTAGCCAGAGGGAACTTGTAAATGATAAATGGGAGCTTCGGACTTACTATTTGAAGAATTGGGTAACTCTCAGGTCGGCTCAGACATAACGCATTTCATCAGTTATTCATGATCACCACCCAACTGAGTTCGGAAAATTTAATTACAATAAGGTAATTAATTAATGACTTTGATACACCTTCGTTGCAAAGATCTAATTGCTTTCATCAATTCATGAGCTGACATCAAATTAATCATGGGGAATGTTCTTTCTTAATGAAAGGTAACAAGTGGTTTAACCTCGAAATCATATGCTACACTTTCACTGAAAAACATGACAATATTAGGCCTGCAAGAAGTGCTGTGACTTAGAAACTCTAGGTTCGAAGCACCAGGATTGTTTTGAAGACGAAGGAGGATGTTGTGTTCAGAAACAGTCATTACACTTTATCTGAGTTCATTTTCATAACACAAACTTAAATACTGCATAAGAAAAAAAGTCTATTAAAGTTTGCCGTTTTGCCTTTATTTATGTAATGAAATCGTTTCAACAGACAACAGGGTAATCTTGAGGAGATTCATACAAAATTAAGAAGACAGATTAAATGAACTTAGTCCTTCACAATGTAACTAATGACCAAGAGACTCGTGTCCTCTGGGTAACGTTGCAGTAAGTGAACTAGCACACAGCATCCTCCAGCAAAGCAATCAATGCAAAAAGGAACCACGCGGATCCAAGACTCGATAAAGTGAGATACTAGCAAAATAGCCAAATATTTACAAACGAATTAATTAAATAGACACGCTCCACGATTATAAAATAAGAAGAACTGCAGTGGAGATGAGTACGAAGAGTGGATGGCTCAGTTGACTCGTCTAAACACGTGGCCTGCACGACCAGTGCACGTATTCAAGATATGAATTTGAGACCATAAAAACACACGAAAAAACGCTCAAGCACGCTGAGCATTTAATGTCACGCGGGTTCAGTGCAGGAAGTAAGATCGGATAGCGCTGAAGCCGCATACAAGGTATTTGCTACCGCTTGGTGTGAAACACAGAGAAAAGCTACGAAATTTCTAACACAACCGAGAAGAAACGAATTTACAACAAGAAATGGAAACACATCCACACGAGAGTACACTCGCACGCGCATCCATACTTAGGAGACACCATTCTATCGAAACCTCAGCATTTCGTCGTGGAATGCATTTCCGCACCACAAGGTGACGAGACTGGAGTAGAAGGGAGTACCGATAGACGTACTCAAAGTACCCTCCGCCACACACCGTCAGGTGATTTGCGGAGTATAGATGTAGATGTAGAAGGTCTGGTAAACCAAAAAATGTTAATGAAACCTGGAAATAACAACACTGACCACTCCTTTTAAACTAGTAAACGTGATTCCAAACCTAATGCCTTAAAAAAGAAAATCAGTAAAACACTTCAGTTAACTTCAAGACATACACAACCTCATCTAAAGTCGAAGTCCCCAGTCTCACTCTTAAAGCTAGGATCCAGACTCACCAACAGCCCAGCGCCAAGTGCTTGTGCGAGCTCTCAGAAGAAAAGAACTTTTCAGGTAGCAGGAAGTAACCAGAGGAGTCCCTTCTGCCACCGACTTGACCACTGTCGAATGACTACTGGGAGGCCGCAAACCTCTCTGCCTTAGCTGAACACTGTGTTTGGCACAAGGCGACTACAACAGAGAGCGAGGTGTTGCCGTACTGACTACGACTGGAATAAAGAAACTGAACACACGCATTCACACAGAGGATAGGGAAAGAAAGGAAATGCAGAAGCACAAAATATAAGCACTGCAACTGGGATTGAGGGCTTCCGTGGGAATATAAATACGCATAAGTAAATACACTCCTGGAAATGGAAAAAAGAACACATTGACACCGGTGTGTCAGACCCACCATACTTGCTCCGGACACTGCGAGAGGGCTGTACAAGCAATGATCACACGCACGGCACAGCGGACACACCAGGAACCGCGGTGTTGGCCGTCGAATGGCGCTAGCTGCGCAGCATTTGTGCACCGCCGCCGTCAGTGTCAGCCAGTTTGCCGTGGCATACGGAGCTCCATCGCAGTCTTTAACACTGGTAGCATGCCGCGACAGCGTGGACGTGAATCGTATGTGCAGTTGACGGACTTTGAGCGAGGGCGTATAGTGGGCATGCGGGAGGCCGGGTGGACGTACCGCCGAATTGCTCAACACGTGGGGCGTGAGGTCTCCACAGTACATCGATGTTGTCGCCAGTGGTCGGCGGAAGGTGCACGTGCCCGTCGACCTGGGACCGGACCGCAGCGACGCACGGATGCACGCCAAGACCGTAGGATCCTACGCAGTGCCGTAGGGGACCGCACCGCCACTTCCCAGCAAATTAGGGACACTGTTGCTCCTGGGGTATCGGCGAGGACCATTCGCAACCGTCTCCATGAAGCTGGGCTACGGTCCCGCACACCGTTAGGCAGTCTTCCGCCCACGCCCCAACATCATGCAGCCCGCCTCCAGTGGTGTCGCGACAGGCGTGAATGGAGGGACGAATGGAGACGTGTCGTCTTCAGCGATGAGAGTCGCTTCTGCCTTGGTGCCAATGATGGTCGTATGCGTGTTTGGCGCCGTGCAGGTGAGCGCCACAATCAGGACTGCATACGACCGAGGCACACAGGGCCAACACCCGGCATCATGGTGTGGGGAGCGATCTCCTACACTGGCCGTACACCACTGGTGATCGTCGAGGGGACACTGAATAGTGCACGGTACATCCAAACCGTCATCGAACCCATCGTTCTACCATTCCTAGACCGGCAAGGGAACTTGCTGTTCCAACAGGACAATGCACGTCCGCATGTATCCCGTGCCACCCAACGTGCTCTAGAAGGTGTAAGTCAACTACCCTGGCCAGCAAGATCTCCGGATCTGTCCCCCATTGAGCATGTTTGGGACTGGATGAAGCGTCGTCTCACGCGGTCTGCACGTCCAGCACGAACGCTGGTCCAACTGAGGCGCCAGGTGGAAATGGCATGGCAAGCCGTTCCACAGGACTACATCCAGCATCTCTACGATCGTCTCCATGGGAGAATAGCAGCCTGCATTGCTGCGAGAGGTGGATATACACTGTACTAGTGCCGACATTGTGCATGCTCTGTTGCCTGTGTCTATGTGCCTGTGGTTCTGTCAGTGTGATCATGTGATGTATCTGACCCCAGGAATGTGTCAATAAAGTTTCCCCTTCCTGGGACAATGAATTCACGGTGTTCTTATTTCAATTTCCAGGAGTGTACATTGGTAGAGATACATAATACAGATTGTCTGCGTTGTTCAGTTAATCTAGAATGAAATAAACATGCACCAGTGCCCTTTTTTTGGGCTGATTGAGCCAAGAAACGCATCGATATTCGAGGTGCAGTAATGAATGAGAATATCAAGTAATGTGCAACATTTCTGACAGACACGTTTCAACCTCTCGCGACAGTCGACCACTGATGCTATCGACCACGGTCGCAGAGACGTCTCTAGGAAGGAAGAGGAAGTATCCGGTCGTACAAACACGGGCGCCCCTGTCGGGGTGACCGCGCAGAGACAGCCGGTATGCTAAGCGTGCGCCTTAATTGCGAGGCTAGGCAGGCGAGCGTGCGCTGCGCACCGTGACGCGCCTGCCAGCCGGGCGCTGAGGCCGCCGGTGCGTGCTATCCCTAATTGCCGACGCTCCGACATCGTTTCCATTTAACGCACTCGTAGCTCTACTACTGGGAACTACATTCCACAGCCGCTGACGGCGTACGCCAACCCGAACTGCCCGTGCGCAAGCGGCCGCGGAAGGCAAATCGTGGTTCTCAGCTCACGAATATCGTGCCGTCTGCGAAGCCTACAACACTGAATTTGGAAACCAACAGTCTTCGTTATAGACAACCAAACTGAGCTGAAGCACCATAGCATTTTGACTACTTTTGATTGCCTGAACTCCCCGACGCGACCACCTTCATATCTTGCATACTGGTTGTGTATTGCTGTTTTAAGGCCTGCTTAGTATACAAGGACTAAATAATTTTTTTATAAATATTTTCATATATTTTCTATACCATATTTCATTCATTGTGTGTATTGTGTATTAAACCGGGGACCTAGAAGCGACGGAGAAGCTTCGTCCCGCCGTAGCCCTCAGTGGTTCACAACCCCACAACAGGCCATAGCAGTAGTGTGCAGTGATTTACTCTCGTTCCAAGGTATGTTGTTAGTTAAGGAGTTTTGACGTTTTCGGCGTTCGGATTATGGTGTACAAATTCCAAGTTTAGGCATGCGATGATCAACCTTTTAAGAAGTTAGGCAACACATCGGTTGGGATAACATACATTCTCTCTAGCCTTGTAAAGTGAAAAGTAATAAACAGAAACCTGTTCCTTTTTGTTGCTGTTATAGACTAAATATTATCAGCATCTTATAAAAATCTTTTTGGCATTCAATTCACAATATCACCAGAACATGCACTTATAAAGCCGTGAAACTGTTTGCGTTGCCTAATAAAGAAACCTGAACACATCTAACACGGCCTTGAAGAATTTTCGTTCATTAAAGAAACAAAAAGTATTTTTAAAGTTTACTTTGGAAATTTGTGGAAACTTCTTTACAGTAACAAAGTCTTCAGTATATTTATTTTAGGACTCTCAGAGGCAGAAGATATAAGAGCAATACTCTCATTTTGAATCCTAGCCTGCGTGCAATGTCCACCGACGAGTGTAATCATGTGAACGACTCTTAACGATTTATCAGCGTTTATGATACCACGTTTTCCACAAGACTAAAGATTGTGTAAGTAGAGGCTAGACACTTGACTTTTTTATGGACCGTCACAACATAGCATCCAGTTTGGGAAATCTGCAGCTGTGGCGGGATGTAGGTTCGAATGTTATCTATAAGTTGTTTCGCCAAAGGGAGAAGTACATTTACCATATCGGTATAACTTCTGCTAGCAGCCGTGGTTGTACGTTTGATACAAATGAATATCATATATCTTACCGTGCATTTTAATATTTTCGCGGCAAAAATACTGATCCATAAAATTTTGGGGCGTGCAGCCGCATAAATTTGACTTCTTCTTCTAATATTCCGGCTGAATAGCGTCCAGCCATCTTCAGAGTGAGCCGAGGTGACTAACGCTCCAGCACTTGCTCCATCATTTTAAAGCCGTGAACCACACCACTGCGCATGCGGTCACAGATACACAAGGCGCCAGAGACGTCAGTCGGCGGCAAAGACGTATGGCATACACATGGAAATAGATCTATGGCTGCGCAGTCGATCCACACGGTGATTTCGATGTATCACTGCGAGCTGCACCGTCGGGACGTCTTTGTGATTTAATTACAAAAATTGCCGGATTCCAAGATTTGTCCAAGTTGAAGCCGGTATCTCTATTAATTAAATTCGTCGCCAAGCGAATTTCAATTGCTTCCCTCACTACTGAGTCCCAGAAGGATGAAGTCGAGGCTAAAATTTCGGCGTTACCGTACGCCATAGTGCGCCCAGTGTCAATACAGTGCTCGGCCACCGCAGATTTACTAGGTTGTAAGAGCCGGGTGTACCTGCGGTGCTCTGTGCATCTCTCCTGGATAGTACGTGTCGTCTGTCCGATGAATGAACAGCCGCACTCACAGGGGATCTTGTAAGCCCCAGGCTGCCGAAGCACCATATCATCTTCAACAGTACCCAGGAGTGCTGCTGTCTTTGGTGGAGAGCGGAAAATAACTTTCACCTCATGCTCCGTCCTATTTTTGACGATAGGCTTCCTACCTATGGCAGAAAAACCGTCGATTTAAAACTTTCCTTGTCTTCTTCTGATTTTCTTATATCCACAGTTGGTTTCATTTGCAGCGCCTGGACGGCCTTCAGCGGAAATATTAGAAGAAGAAGTCAAATTTATGCGGCTGCACGCCCGAAATTTTATGGATCATCATAGATCTTACTATTTGCAACTTAATGATCACGGTATAAATTTACAAAACGAAAATTTAAATTTTTGTGGCTCTTTTTAAGATAATGTGAAACTTGAATACTGAAGTAAGATTATATACCCTACTCTTTTAATTTTCAAATTCATTTACTTGGCTAGTATTAGTTAAGATCCTTAAGTATGGATCTTAGCAGTGCATTTCTCAGCAAGTAATAAATCTTTTACGTTAACAAAAAGAAGTAGTTAGTAGTTTATAGTCGTCAGATAATTTTCCGTCCATATGGATAGAGTTCACTACGTACATAAGTGGTACTTAGCGCGAAAAGAGGTATATTTCACGTCATTAACCTGTCTTATGCCCTCGCTTTTAACGAAGACAAATCACTCACGTGGTTTGTGTGTTCTCCGTGTTCCTGGAACACAGTTGTCTACAGGTAGTTGACTGACAGAGAACGCATATTGATCCGAGTAGCGATAATCAGACACGTTAATCTCTTCACAGTCTCGCCACTTTACGTACAAGAAAATAATGGTAGTTTCCGACAGACGACGTGTGCATGTTTACAACACCAAGGTCATCCGAGCAAGTAAAGGTAAATTTCGCAAAGTGTTCGTGACACAGTATGATGAATATAGGTGTGTGTCTAAGAACCACGCTACCTTTCGCTACTGCGGCGCTCAGAAGCACATGAAGAGGAAAATGCATACCTTCCTCGAAGAACAGCCGGTAAGGCTATTTCCCTAGCTTGCACTTTTGCCTGACTTGTCATCCATCGAGCACGTCACAGTACGGTTGATCGGTTGCTCGTTCGACAGGGTTTTCCCGGTACGACTTTTTCTCTGTTATGGACTCAAATAGAAACAGCGGGGAGAGAGATTGTCCAGGAAAATATCCAGGTGCGTTTCGATTGCGAGACACGACGTTTAGAAGGTCTAATAAAGCACGAGGGGCACGGAGACGGGGTGCCTTCACAACATGATTTATTCTTAAAGTTAGATATCAGTTGCAGATCCATAATGCTAATCATTTCTTTTTCTAAACAGAATACAGTGTGCATGAGGTATTTTAATGATATGACCGGTTTCGGTCGAACTACGTCATCTTCAGACTTAAAATGCAGAGCAGGAGAGCTGACACCGCCGTCAACTAGTACTTGGTGTCATTTTCTTCGGCCCATCAGTGAAGTTCGTAATCTGTACAGCACTTAAGTAGAATACCATACTAAAAGAGCACCTTTTCTCCTGTAATGCTGACCAACTGTGTTTCCACGTTGCACTGTTGTCCCGTCTACACGGTCAACAGCGCGTTCTAGGTCTCCCTGTAAATGGTTGAACGAAAAAGTACAAAGGCAGCAGGAAGGCAACACCCACCAATACAAGCGTAGCAAGTAAAGTACTACGACGTTCAAACTAACTTTATCTTTGAGGACAATTACACCTTAATCTTGCGTAATCTGTGGCGTAAAGATGATTTAAGTTGCATATACCTACCTGTATGTTGCAAATGTCCCAAACAATGGCATGTCGTTTGAAAAACCCCGTAAACCATTCTCTTCTACGTCAGCAAATATACATCATAAATCTCTCTTTAGTACGTGACAAAGAATACTATCTGTGGTGATGATAGGTTTACCGGGCACTTGGACGCTCACGCAAGGAAACGCCACATTCCCTTAAATGGCCGGATACGAACGACTCACTAAGAATTTTTCTCCCGCGCAGCAGTACACACTTTCGAATCCTTTCAAAGCTTTCCGTACCGGAAGAAGTACTTCATTGATCACTGAGGAAAAGTCATTGCTGACTTCATTCACATAACACTTAGAAGAACACCTACCTCCATACCTCCCTCCCTCACAGGGGCCACGGCTGGCTCCTTCCACCCCTGAAGACTACCGGCCGACTCCAGGACTTCGCAAGTTGAAAATCTGTTACACGAAATTACTTTTTATCGCGTTCAGCCAACAAGTCTCAGAAATACAATTCAGTTACCTCCATTTATTTCAATTGGCCATTTTCTGCTCATGCTAATAACCCTTTTCAGCCATCACCTACTTCCTGCCAGGATTTTTTCCAAGTTTATTTCCACCACATACAGGAAAACACTCGCAGTCAGCAGACAGTCGTTAAGCTAGCACTGTAGGTCCTGGCCACACACCACTTAGGATTCTAGAGATTAGACTATGACGTAAAGGCTGATTCTCCCAGCAGAGGTTCGAGTCCTCCCTCGGGCATGGGTGTGCGTGTTTGTCCTTAGGATAATTTAGGTTAAGTAGTGAGTAAGCTTAGGGACTGATGACCTTAGCAGTTAAGTCTCATAAGATTTCACACACATTTGAACATTTTTGAAAGGCTGAATGCCCCGTCCCGGCTACCGGAAACAGGCCCTAGCGCGAACAGTAGCGAACAGGATGGGCGCACAGCCAAGACCAGGAAATGATGAGTCGCAAGCTGTTGTTAGTTTAAAGGGCTCTCATACATTTGAGCGATCTCTGAATAGCTGTGTTCAAATATTCTCTCTACGGAAATCTGAACAAGACAGGATTTGGGGAAAACTGACGCAGAGGAAGGAGAAATAAAATCCTGCGAAAGCTACAAATATTTGGGAGCAATGATAAGTAACACCGGTACATTTGAAAAGAATATTGGTTCCAGAATAGCAACGGGGAAGAGAGCTACTAAAGCTTTGCAAGGAATAATATCGAATAATGATTTTCGGCACGACGCTAAGAAAAGAGTATTTTCCAGTGTGGTGGAGAACATAGTCTGTACGGATCTAAGATGAGGACTCAAACAAGGAAAGTTAAGGAGAAAATTAGAACAGTGGAAACGGACAATATGAGATGTCTGCAGTTAAGCTGGCGAGATAAGATACGAGGAGGTATGGCGAGGAAGTCAGCAGACGTGCTGCATAATAAAAGCTTTGGAGAATAAAGCACTTCAGAGGTACGGGCACGTACCAAGAATACCTAATCATACATCGCTATGGATGGTTTTAAACTGGTAGTCACTCGTTAGAAGAGGGAGAGGAAGGCCTGTGCTGAGATGAGAAAAATACATACAGGAAGCGAAGGGAAACAGGCTAACTCCTAGGGGAAAAAGGTGAAAGAAAGAAAACAAGAAAACTACTAGAAAATGTCACTTGCTTTAGAATTGAAAAGATATAGCGAGAGAGAGGGAGAATGTGCAACAATTTCGCGTTACAAGGAGACAAAAGTCGTGGTATAGCCATACACACGTACACAGATGGCGATAGTATCGCGTACACAAGGTATAAAAGGACAGAGCATTGGCGGAACTGTCATTTGCACCTTGAGGTGTGTCACGTGAAGAACATTCCGACGTGATTATGACTGGAGGAGGGGAATTAACAGACTTTGAATGATAGTTGGAACTACAAGAATCGGACATTATATTTCGGAAATGGATAATTCAATATTCCGAGATCCACTGCGTCAAGAACGTGCCGAAAATACCGCATTTCAGGTATTACCTTTCACCACGGAGAACGAAATGGCCGACCGCCATAACTTAACGAACGGGAGCAGTGGCGTTTGCGTAGAGTTGTCATAGGTGAGAGATAAGCAACAGTGCGTGGAATAACCGGAGAAATCAAAGTGGGACTTGTGACGAAAGTATCCGTTAGGACGGTGGGGCGAAATTTGGTGTTAAGGGGTTTGGCTGCAGACCAGACGACCGGCGCGAGTGCGTTCGTTGACAAGACGACATCGCCTGCAGCGCCTCTGCTGGGCTCTGGCCATATTAGTTGGATCCTACACGTCTGGAAAACCGTCCGATGAGAGGGTTAGAGTGAGTTGCAGAACCCACGAAGTCAGCTAGGCATTTGCATGCTGATGTTGGCTCCATAATGGTGTGGCCTGTGCTTACCAGGAATGGACTGGATCATTGGTCTACCTGAACCGATCACTGAATGGAAATGGTTACGTGGAGACCATTTGCAGCCATTCATTTATTTCACGTTCCCAAACAATGGTGAAATTGTTGTGGATGACATTGCGGGTCACAAGTGTTGAGGGCTTCAGCGGGCTAACGTATTCGGGCTGGACGCCGTCATGAACGCTGCGCAGACACGCCGCCGCGCTTTTTGCCGGCGCGCCCCACCTGTGCACGGCCGCTCGCTGCCTGAGCCCGCTGACGCCGCAGCCGCCCAAGTATTTCGTTTACATGCATTGGCGCGCCGTCATTAGTCACGCCGGCTTGTCCGCCAGATGTCGCGCGGGCGAGCGGCGGAATGCGCCCGCAGCGCACCCTCCACGCCGGCTGATTTATCTCCGACGCCACCCGAGCGTTGCCGACTTCGTCGCCATTGCCTCCGTTTGCGTAGCGCCGTTGGCTGTACCTTGCAGATATACACTGTGCTGACAAAAGACATGGGATAACTTCCAATATCGCGTCGGGTCTCCTTTTGCCCGCGCACTGCGGGCAATCCGACGATGCATGGATTCAACAAGTCTTTTCGAAGACCCCTGCAGAAACATTGAGCCATGCTCGCTCTATGGCCATTCATGATTGCTGTCACTGCCGGAAGGCACCGCGCCTATCCACAAACCGTACTCGGGTTTCTGGGTACCAGTGTACAGTTTTCGGATTCTCCAGTTCTTCATTACAAACGCCACTATCTAACATCAACCCATTTACTGCACTGACAACTCCATCACCATTAGGATCAACATGCCGCACTGACGCCATCTTTCTCATCACCAGGACTATCTCTGTACAGAACAAAAGCAACGACCATTGCCATCACAACCAGCAGCACCATGTAACGTTATACGTCTTGAGGAGGCCGTTCCACCGGCTAGCGTTGATATCGAGGAGACGTGAAGTTGCTTGCTTTGCTTGATGCGAGTCGGCGGGGGCAGGCCCGTGACCAGACACGTATAATGCCACAGCAGGGGGAATTAGGGCGGCGGCTGCTCGTGTGGCCGGAGTGCAGCAGGTGTATCGGTGACAGCGTCAAAGGCAGCCAGAAACACGGCTGCTTACAACTGCGCTTGGGGGTGGGTTGAATCGACGCGTAAAATGGCGTTTTTCTATTCTAGTATCCATCGGGCTATTTCTATCCCGTTGTCAGAAGTCAACCTCGAAAAAGAATTACAAATTCTCGAGAGTATTGCACAGAATAATCGCTATGATCCAAAGATAGTGATGCAGTTATATCATAAGAAAATGCGAAAAAGGACAACGACTTTAGTACGAATTCTTTACAGACGAATAGAAAAACTAGTAGAAGCTGACCTCGGGGAAGATCAGTTTGGATTCCGTAGAAATACTGGAACACGTGAGGCAATACTGACCTTACGACTTATCTTAGAAGAAAGATTAAGGAAAGGCAAACCTACGTTTCTAGCATTTGTAGACTTAGAGAAAGCTTTTGACAATGTTGACTGGAATACTCTCTTTCAAATTCTAAAGGTGGCAGGGGTAAAATACAGGGAGCGAAAGGCTATTTACAACTTGTACAAAAACCAGATGGCAGTTATAAGAGTTGAGGGACATGAAAGGGAAGCTGTGGTTGGGAAGGGAGTAAGACAGGGTTGTAGCCTCTCCCCGATGTTATTCAATCTCTATATTGAGCAAGCAGTAAAGGAAACAAAAGAAAAATTTGGAGTAGGTATTAAAATCCATGGAGAAGAAATAAAAACTTTGAGGTTCGCCGATGACATTGTAATTCTGTCAGAGACAGCAAAGGACTTGGAAGAGCAGTTGAACGGAATGGATGGTGTCTTGAAGGGAGGATATAAAATGAACATCAACAAAAGCAAAACGAGGATAATGGAATGTAGTCGAGTTAAGTCGGGTGATGCTGAGGGTATTAGATTAGGAAATGAGACACTTAAAGTAGTAAAGGAGTTTTGCTATTTGGGGAGCAAAATAACTGATGATGGACGAAGTAGAGAGGATATAAAATGTAGACTGGCAATGGCAAGGAAAGCGTTTCTGAAGAAGAGAAATTTGTTAACATCGAGTATAGATTTAAGTGTCAGGAAGTCATTTCTGAAAGTATTTGTATGGAGTGTAGCCATGTATGGAAGTGAAACATGGACGGTAAATACACTCCTGGAAATGGAAAAAAGAACACATTGACACCGGTGTGTCAGACCCACCATACTTGCTCCGGACACTGCGAGAGGGCTGTACAAGCAATGATCACACGCACGGCACAGCGGACACACCAGGAACCGCGGTGTTGGCCGTCGAATGGCGCTAGCTGCGCAGCATTTGTGCACCGCCGCCGTCAGTGTCAGCCAGTTTGCCGTGGCATACGGAGCTCCATCGCAGTCTTTAACACTGGTAGCATGCCGCGACAGCATGGATGTGAACCGTATGTGCAGTTGACGGACTTTGAGCGAGGGCGTATAGTGGGCATGCGGGAGGCCGGGTGGACGTACCGCCGAATTGCTCAACACGTGGGGCGTGAGGTCTCCACAGTACATCGATGTTGTCGCCAGTGGTCGGCGGAAGGTGCACGTGCCCGTCGACCTGGGACCGGACCGCAGCGACGCACGGATGCACGCCAAGACCGTAGGATCCTACGCAGTGCCGTAGGGGACCGCACCGCCACTTCCCAGCAAATTAGGGACGCTGTTGCTCCTGGGGTATCGGCGAGGACCATTCGCAACCGTCTCCATGAAGCTGGGCTACGGTCCCGCCCACCGTTAGGCCGTCTTCCGCTCACGCCCCAACATCGTGCAGCCCGCCTCCAGTGGTGTCGCGACAGGCGTGAATGGAGGGACGAATGGAGACGTGTCGTCTTCAGCGATGAGAGTCGCTTCTGCCTTGGTGCCAATGATGGTCGTATGCGTGTTTGGCGCCGTGCAGGTGAGCGCCACAATCAGGACTGCATACGACCGAGGCACACAGGGCCAACACCCGGCATCATGGTGTGGGGAGCGATCTCCTACACTGGCCGTACACCACTGGTGATCGTCGAGGGGACACTGAATAGTGCACGGTACATCCAAACCGTCATCGAACCCATCGTTCTACCATTCCTAGACCGGCAAGGGAACTTGCTGTTCCAACAGGACAATGC
This sequence comes from Schistocerca americana, assembly GCF_021461395.2. NCBI lineage: Eukaryota > Metazoa > Arthropoda > Insecta > Orthoptera > Acrididae > Schistocerca > Schistocerca americana. Next base: position 5,693,857 of record NC_060120.1, on the reverse strand, counting down.
ACGTCCGCATGTATCCCGTGCCACCCAACGTGCTCTAGAAGGTGTAAGTCAACTACCCTGGCCAGCAAGATCTCCGGATCTGTCCCCCATTGAGCATGTTTGGGACTGGATGAAGCGTCGTCTCACGCGGTCTGCACGTCCAGCACGAACGCTGGTCCAACTGAGGCGCCAGGTGGAAATGGCATGGCAAGCCGTTCCACAGGACTACATCCAGCATCTCTACGATCGTCTCCATGGGAGAATAGCAGCCTGCATTGCTGCGAAAGGTGGATATACACTGTACTAGTGCCGACATTGTGCATGCCCTGTTGCCTGTGTCTATGTGCCTGTGGTTCTGTCAGTGTGATCATGTGATGTATCTGACCCCAGGAATGTGTCAATAAAGTTTCCCCTTCCTGGGACAATGAATTCACGGTGTTCTTATTTCAATTTCCAGGAGTGTAGTTTGGACAAGAAGAGAATAGAAGCTTTTGAAATGTGGTGCTACAGAAGAATGCTGAAGATTAGATGGGTAGATCACATAACTAATGAGGAAGTATTGAATAGGATTGGGGAGAAGAGAAGTTTGTGGCACAACTTGACCAGAAGAAGGGATCGGTTGGTAGGACATGTTCTGAGGCATCAAGGGATCACCAATTTAGTATTTGAGGGCAGCGTGGAGGGTAAAAATCATAGGGGGAGGCCAAGAGATGAATACACTAAGCAGATTCAGAAGGATGTAGGTTGCAGTAGGTACTGGGAGATGAAGAAGCTTGCACAGGATAGAGTAGCATGGAGAGCTGCATCAAACCAGTCTCAGGACTGAAGACCACAACAACAACAACAATTACAGATACAATTTACTGAACGATCAACTGTATCTAAAAAATAGGACATACTTCGAAGGCTTCCAGCCTATATTAAGTTTACAATAATTCGTAATGCATGTGACCATTACAGTTTCTGTAATAATAGAACCTTTCCTACAGATGTTCATACGAGATTTGTTGGTCAGTTTATAAGGTTCTGTAGTAGAATGTAAAACGTAGTCATGCTGGATACTGTGATTAACTTACAATAGTAAAGTATAAAATTAATTCATAGCAAAAATGTTATCCGACGCGTGCGTAATAAGAGTTTGATTCTATACGTCTCGCGCATGCGCGCCGCCATCTGTGAGGCAGACCGCGAAGCCGCTTGTTTAATAGAAGTGACAAAACCTTATGGTTATGCATCAAGTTTCATAACGTTGACTTAGGACATGGCTTGCTTCAGGCAAACATTTAAATAATATTTTATGTAAGTACTACACGTTGCATCCTGTAGGATGACCATATCTAATATAATTTACTAGCGCATTATAATATTAACTTTTTGCAGTTTCTGAAGAAGACATTACTAACGTTGAAACCTAGGTAAACGATAAAGTTAACCTGCAACTGTAGGCTGTATATTCTTATATAAACAATATCAGTTGCTGTCGTTGTATAAAAATGTTAAAAATTATTAGTAACTTACAGTGACTGAATATCTTCACAATAAACCTTGAATTTAACAAGTTTTAAACGTTTCGTGCCTTTTCAACAAACAATGCCTCAGATGATAGCATAGTACTATAGCTATCATTCTTCAAAGCCACACGTCTCTACTAATTTCGCTTATTGATTTATTACATTTTTTTACATCTTTTCCATTATACAAATGTCTGTCAGAACATGGTATTGTCCACAACAACACACCAAATGAAAGCTGTACGAATGACTCATATCGTGAATACTTGTGTAGTTATTTAATAAAAATTTTGCCATTTCTGCCAGTAACTTTGCTTAGATGTTGATTACAGTTGATATTAAAACCCACTTTCATTTAAAAGTAGTTAATCCTGTGCATTAGCTTGCACCGCAGTTGAAAAGAGTGCTAAAAGGTGCTTCTGTCATGTGGGTGTGAGTAATTGTTTAACCAATACTTTACAACATCTGACTGCCGTTTAAGTTGAGCGCATATGCGCAGAAATACTGGATTATATATTTATGAACAAAACATTATTTATACTTATTCTAAATGTTCTGAGTTTCATCAAATGCTCATAGCAGTCTTTTTATTAAATATTGTTATAATTTGTTAGTTTAGTACGAAAGCAGTTAAGTTGGCTGAAATCATGTCTGTAGGAGACAAGAACTATGTATTTTTGGTGGGGATAGCCTTCCGCCAACGAGAATTTGGCATTGTCGGAACACTACTAGAGTCAAGTGCAGACAGGAACTTTTTGGGCGGTGCGCTCAAGGGAGAGAGAGTGAGGACACTTTTACGTCGAAATATGGAAGAAGACAAACCTGCCTGATGTAGCGTGTGATATTTGGTCGTGTAGGTGATAGATTCTGGGCGGCGAACGACCGCTAGAATGACTTTCGAAGGGATATTAACTTTCGAGAAGTCCGAATGTCCTCCAGTTCAGAACTTCAACTTTTTCGCTTGCATTACGGAATTAAAGCTAGACAGAGCGTAGGTATCTACTCTTTATACCTAGTATGTTGATGTATAAATCGGCATGCTGAACCCCGAATTGTTGCCGGCCGGTGTGGCCGAGTGGTTCTAGGCGCTTCAGTCTGGAACCGCGCGACGCTACGGCCGCAGGTTCGAATCCTGCCTCGGGTATGGATGTGTGTGATGTCCTTAGGTTAGTTAGGTTTAAGTAGTTCTGAGTTCTAGGGGACTGATGACCTTATATGTTAAGTCCCATAGTGCTCAGAGCCATTTGAACCCCGAATTGTTCTGAGCTGGCGAAAATTTCGTTTATTGTGAATAAGAAATGGAGTTAATTTTTCTGACATATTGGATGACTATTTAGCTTGGGTAATCTGCTCCCATTCTTGTAACGTACTCAACGCTACTTTATTGCATGTTAATGATGTTATCTTTCTGGCCGTTTTATGATTGGTAACTGTAGAACCACTTTCCGTTTATTTGCGATTACTTACTTGAATAAACATTATTCAACATAATTCTGTGGTGCCCTCTACATCAGTTTCAGAGGTTAAAATAAGAGGCTTCTACTAATTGTTTATTTATTTTTTATATAATATTTCCGATTATTTTATTAATTCGCAATTCTAGCCAATGCATCGACTGTTAGACTGCAGGATCACAGGTACATATTATTATGTGCTACAACTTTTCCTACAGGACATGAAAACAGACGTGTATGGCTCGCTCCTACGAGTTTATCGGTCCATTATTCTCAATAATGGTATTGACATCATCTAGATATGTGAAAAAAATCAAAACGCTAAAATCCATTACCTTGTGCAAAGCTTTCAGTGCTACCTCCAGAAACGAAGTGAAAGATTCCAGACGTCTGACAGGACGTGGCGCCTAACGTTGACGTGGATGCGGAGGGGACGTGAGGCGTAACGAGGGACAGCGCTGCCGGCACACGGGACGAGCCGCTTAACGTGATTTGCTCCCCAGCGGCCGTCGTCAGCTTTATTTGGCTTTCAAACACCGCCGTTCCTTTACCAAAATGGACACGCGTAAAATAGCGGCGTGAACTCTGTTAGCGATTGTCGAAGAAGAGCGGAGAAAATCGCGAAGAAGGTTCTGAACTCGTCGATGGCTTGCACAGCGAATTGCTGGTAGAGGAACGCCGCGTAAAGCTGTACATCTACCAAGGCTGCATATTAACTGAACTTATTCCTTAACTCAACCGATTTTTCATCGCATTTCCGTCTTTAAGTTTAATTATGATATAATGTCTCATGTCAACTTGCGCATGCATCATATCCATACTATCGATAGTGCATTGATTACCAACACTCTGAAATAACGAACTACATCACATAAATTTCTTTGGTAATTTCATTCGAGCCGGCCGCGGTGGCCGTGCGGTTCTGGGCGCTACAGTGCGGTCCCGCGGGACTGCTACGGTCGCAGGTTCGAATCCTGCCTCGGGCATGGATGTGTGTGATGTCCTTAGGTTAGTTAGGTTTAAGTAGTTCTAAGTTCTAGGGGACTGATGACCTAAGATGTTAAGTCCCATAGTGCTCAGAGCCATTTGAATTTCATTCGAATGGAAGAGATCTTTTGGAAGCTGCTGACCATCACTGAGAAAGTTATTTACCAGCAAGATACAAACACGAGTCAGTCTGTAAACCGAGATATCGGTATACATATTTTACAGAAAGTATAATAATAGTAAAATCATCCAGTGTACAACTTGTGTTTTCTTTCAGACGTAGACTGGCACTCACGTTAAGATTTCTATCCACTGGGGAAACGCCCCAATCGTTGGCCATTGCAACGAGAATTGCATCAGATACATTCATTATAGTAAATAACATAGACTTTTGAAATGATACTTCTACTAAATGAATAAGAAAAACCCAGAATCTTTTGGGAAACAAAAGGCGAAAAAAAAACTGGAAAGAAGAGGGCGGCGTTGGTGCCAGCCTTCAAATGGTTCAAATGGCTCTGAGCACTATGGGACTTGACATCTGAGGTCATCAGTCCCCTAGAACTTAGAACCACTTAAACCTAACTAACCTAAGGACGTCACACAACACCCAGTCATCACGAGGCAGAGAAAATCCCTGACCCCGCCGGGAATCGAACCCGGGAACCCGGGCGCGGGAGGCGAGAAAGCTACTGCACGACCATGAGCTGCGGACCCACGCTCCTTTCCATGAGGCAAAAATCTGACACGTCAGATTATTTTACACTCCGCGGTGTAGCGGAACGTGGAATTCCATGCTGTGACGTCACCACTCCTCGTCCACTTGCGTTTTCACGTCCGGTGAGAGAGCGTGGACTCTGGACGCGGCCGCGAGTGTGACTTCCTCTGACGCCACGGAAGCTGCGAGGTACAGACGAAAGGAAGGAACGTTTTAGTAGCTACAGATACTCTGGCCGCGAGCTTTTCTCGCCGCTGCCGCGAACGTTTTAATCCACTGACCGGTGGCATTCGTTCGACTTTTGCCGGGAACTACAAGGAGAGAGCAATTTTCCCCGGCCCACTCGAGGCGTGGCGAACGAGCATGTACGCCGGCCGGCGGCGGGCGTGTCGCGTCGGCCCCAACGACTTCCTCCGGGGCGGCGGGCGCGCCTCTGTCGTAACCGCACCGCTCCGTGGTCGCCGCACGGCGGCGGCAAAAAGTCGCTCAAATTCTCAGGACACGCCGCTGGCCGATGGCCGCTGTCTACCCGACATCGCGGCCCCCCGAACTTTTCCGTCGGCTCCAGGAAAGCCCGCCACAAAAGCCGTTTGAGAACTCTCCACCGCCCGTCACAGATGGACAAACTGAACGGACGGTTCTCCACGCGTTTCTTCTGTCGCGCGAGCGACGTGGTTATTTCCGTATTCATTGTGTGCTCGATGCTGTAACCAATCTTGCGCTTTCAGGATACCTGCTGGTCGCTCTTGCAACTGCAAGAGCAAAAGACACACACACATGCACAAACGGAATGAATGTAGCTCTCTGGCACTTCGATAGAGACTTTCGACTGGTTTAGTCCAGGCACGCATTATCTTCGTCAGTTGACTGGTTGCGAAAAGAGGGCTAGTTGGTGGGGGACACCGACAAAAAATGTTTCGACCGGAGAGAAAGGGAACGGTATACGAGGACGCCTCACTGTTGTGTATACGTAGGCCTTTGTAGTAACATACGATGAGAGAGACACAGAGAGAGAGGGGGGGAGAGAGAGAATTCCTCTCGCCACGGCGAGTGGAGTACTCGGCGAGTCACGTGACTGGGATGTGGTCGTGAGAGTCGAGTGCCCAGACGCTCGACGTCGGCGCATTGACCGTGTCGCAGTTGCTGCTTTTACCCCCTCTTAGGTATTTCGACAAAAAACACTGCACGTGCGTGGTATTACGCACCATGTCTGACTGTATGCGCGTGCTTTACGAATACGGAGCTCTACCTTTAATTTATATTTAGGATTGTGTACTCTCCTACATTCCTGTTTGAGGCGTAGTTTACCGTGACTGGGCAAGTCACTACATTTTTACGATATTAGATAACAGTTGCGATTAGATGTGGACGTGCTTACGGTTTACTTATTTTTCATTTGCGTTCATCGTTTTACTTGTTTTATTCCTTTTACATTACTATTCATGACCCGTTCACATTCGTCAGTCGTGCGTCCTCAATTTACAAACAATGTGATATCGACTCACCTAGAACCCGTACAGAAAATTGGAATAGAGATCGACATAAACATCATATCCGCCCTTTCTATTGCTCATGAAAACCAAACATTGCTTGTTGTACCACCGTACAGCAAGACCTTCAGAGGTGATGGTCCAGATTGCTGTACACACCGGTACCTCTAATGCTCAGTAGCACCTACTCTTGCATTGATACATGTCTGTTTTCGTCGTGGCATACTATCCACAAGTTCGTCAAGCACTGTTGGACCAGATTGTCCCACTCCTTAACGACTTCGGCGTACCCTCCCGCCGGAGGTTGGAGTCCTCCCTCGGGCATGCGTGTGTGTGTGTTGTTCTTAGTATAAGTTACTTTAAATAATGTGTAAGTCTAGGGACCGATGGCCTCAGCAGTTTGGTCCCTTAGGAATTCACACAAATTTGAACATTTTTTGATTCGGCATAGATCCCTCAGAGTGGTTGGTGTGTCATGTCGTACATACACAGCCCTTTTCAATGTATACCAGGCATGTTTGACAGGTTTCATGTCTGGAGAATATGCTGGCCACCCTCGTCGAGCGATGTCGTTTTCCTGAAGGAAGTCATTCACAAGATGTGCACGATGGGGACGCGTCGTGCATGAAGACGAATGCATCGCCAACACGCTGCCGATATGGTTGCACTATCGGTCGGAGGAGGACATTCACGTCTCGTACAGCCGTTACGGCGCCTACGATGACCACCAAAGGCGTACGTCGGCCCCACATGACACCTCTAAACAGCAGGGATCCTCCACCTTGTTGCATTGGACAGCGTGCCTAAGGCGTTTAGCCTGACCGGGTTGCCTCCAAACACGTCTCCGACAATTTTCTCGTTGAAGGCATCGGTGAAGAGAACGTGATGCGGATCCTGAGCTGTCCATTCGGCGTGTTGTTGGGCCAATATGTACCGCGCCGCATGTTGTCGTGGTTGCAAAGATGGACCTCGCCATGGACGTCGGGAGTGAAGTTGCGCTTCATGCAGCCTATTGCGCACAGTTTGAGTCGTAACATGACGTTCTGTGGCTGCACGAAAAGCATTATTCAACAAGTTGGCGTTGCTGTCAGGGTTCCTCCTTGCCATAATCCGTAGGTAGCGGTCATCCACTGCAGTAGTAGCCCTTGGGCGGCCTGAGCGGGGCATGTCATCGACAGTTCCTGTCTCTCTGTACCTCCTCCATGTCCGAACAACATCGCTTTGCTTCACTCCGAGACGCCTGGACACTTGTTAGAGCCCTTCACGCCTCAAAGCAACAATGCGAAGACGATCGAACCGCAGTACTGACAGTCTAGGCATGGTTTCACTACAGACAGCGGAACTGATCGGCTGTCGGACCCTCTCCGTCTAATAGGCGCTGCTCATGCATGGTTTTTTACACCTTTGGGCGGGTTTAGTGATATCTCTGAACAATCAAAGCGATTGTGTCTGTAATACAATATCCACAGTCAACGTCTATATTCAGGAGTTCTGGGAACCGGGGTGATGCAAAACTTTTTTTGATGTGTGTATCCTCTCAGTCTCAAGTTTACACCATTGTCGTTTTGAGGGTTATTGTAATCCCAGCACCACGTTCGGTGTGTACTGAGGATGCAATTTTTATTTTTATGCCAGGTGATTGTTACTGTGCTTGACATATGGCACGCGCTTACATGGTGTTTGGAAATGCATATTTGGCTTCCAACTGTAGGGAATTACAATCGAGCATGTCATGCCGTAAGTGCGCTTTAACATGCGCTGTAAGTACATTTGTATTTTCAGTTTTAAAGCACTCTTACTTTATTTTTAACTCCAACGTATTTTAATTGGGTGGAAATATTTCCTTTTAGTATGTTTAAAAACGACAAAGTGTCGAAATTGCAATCGCAATAAATATTTTTAACACCCTTTGCAGAATTACTACGTTCAAAATTTATTGTATTTGGATTTCGGCCAGATCGTAGGTACCCGATTCCTAAATGATTCCACCTCTCAGGTAGTGCAGACAGTGGACTTTCCTCGTGACTCCTGTTTAAGGATGTACCGAGAGTTCTTCGATTCAGTTGTTGCTGACAACAAAGTTTTTGACAGGGATTAACGTTAACAACCGCGAACTGAAACAGGGGATTGACGAGCCGCTAAATAGTGGCCAATCCAGTGTTGGAGAACAGCAATCTTTGAGCAACCTTGTCATTCAGAAGCACCTCTTTGCTGGGAGGAACGGGACCTACCATCCCGTACGTGTACTAATGCTGAGCGGACGTGAGTGGAGCACGGAAATTAGCACAGCAGCGGGAGCTCGAAGCATGGGGAAAGGTCGCCTGGATCGGTTTCACGGTACGTGCCTATGACGAGATGCGAACCCTTATAAAATCATACGAGCTGTGCATCCTCTTTCCAATATATCTTTCTTAGGGCTGCTGTCAGAGAGATTTCCTGTTGGGGATTTTTACTTTGGATCCAATGACGCCCTTAAAGTGTCTGACATCGTATCCCACTGGCGAGAAATACAGAAGCCAACTGTGTGAAGACGTCCTCATCTGTCAGCACCCAGCAGGCGACCTGTACGCTATGCAAGACAATGAACCACCGAATCCCTGCCGAACTGTCATGACGGCTCAAGGAGCTGTCCACGGACAACTGATGATTGTGTAATGCCTTGAGGCACCTCACCTCAATCGTGTTTATCACATGTGGGACACCACGGTGTGAGAAATACTCGCCTCGGTCCCAGCTCTGACCAATTTCCACGAGTTTTGGGCAGCGGTTGAGCGATGATGGTTCAGGATGTCTTTTAATCTCTTTCATTGTCTTTTGGAATTGCTGCCATCTTCGTGGAGATCAGGGCGCAGGGCTCTGCAGCTGTTTTTCTCTACTCCACTTGCTGGAGTGGATACGTCTCTGAAAGGCCAGATGGGATTTATCGATTTCAAGCGAGCGATCAACTCCTCAGCGCGGTTCCCTGCCGTTAGTTCCTGGAAGGCGTACCGCGCACAGAGGGAGCGCCGGCGGGCGCCGTGCAGGTGTGGCGTGGCTTGCCGCGGCCCCCGTGTGACAGCCCGCCCTACAGCTTCATAATTCGCCACCGGCGGACGTGCCGTGCCCAGCTAATTGCCGCCGATCGGCGACTGAAGAGAAGAAGTCGAATCAAAAGTGGCAGAAGCAGCTCCGGCGACGCGGTCCAGTTTTCGAACAGGCGGTGAGGTCCTAACAGCGGACGTGCGTGCGTCGAATACGCGAGTCTGCTCGCTGCGCGTTTATTTCCTGGAGACACCCGTTTTTGGTGGCTCCGGCATACGAAAATGCGTGCCGTCGGAGTGCGGGGACAAATTACGAGAGGCGACTTTCTCCTGCAACAACGCCAGCTGCAGCGGCCGACCGGCGCAGAATAAGAAATAAACTCACCCGAATACGCGGATCTCGTAAGACATGTCAGCAAAATAATGCGACACGGCGGAAAAAGTCAGATGCCAGAGGCGAGTTTCTCCGAGTTGAGCCATAAAGATCCCGCAGCGCACCACCACCAGCTCCCCGCAGACATCACCGCTCAGGACGACCTGAGCTGGCGGTGTTGCTTTCTATCATGCCACCCGTCAACGATATGAAGCTATAGAACACATGAATTTAATATTGTGAACTAACGACAGGTGACTGAATCAAGCCAACGAGATGAAAAAAAATGCATTTCCATTTTTTAAATATAAAATCGTTCCTACGTACAGTTGCACCTCGTTTCATAGAATTACCTCTTGTTTCGGTCATTAACGCTAATATTGCGGTCACAGTTTCATCGACAGCGGTCGCTAGACGCTGTAGCCAGAGGTTGTCCGATGGTATCGGATGACCGCTTGGTCACAGTGTGTCGGATCTCTTTCGTCAGTTTTTGGATGGATCAACGAGGCTAGAACGCATTCCTTCAAGAAGAGAATCTGTTCCGTCGAGAAGGTTAGAACCTGTTCTAACGTGGCGAACGCTGTACATTCTATCCGCAGTTACTGTGATAGCTGGACAAGGTTTAGAAATTTATGAGATGGGGAGAGAAGACGTCTATTGCATCCTCGCAATGGTGACACTGAAATGCAAGATTACAAACACTCTGCGCAACTTCAAATAAATTCAGAAAAACAGACAAGTGTCAGTTAACCTTCGGTGACTGCCATTCTGCATACAAGTGGAAGAAGACACCTAAATAACTGAAAAGAGGAAGCACATGCGACACATTCACAAACCACCTCTTGTAACAGAATCTGCACCCTACTGCCATAAAACACTAATAGGCAGAACTAATAATGCGTAGCGAGCTAACGTCCACCTTCTACAACGCATAAAAAGTCCACTACAGTAACTTTAAGCAACAGAATTGCCATACCCCCACTTTCTCACTCGAACGGATAATTTTTTGAGACTATAATATAGGCCTAAAATTTCCGATACCGATGTTTCCTTCTTGACATGCAACATTTTAAGTATAAACATGAGGCTGAACTTGGTAGACACCCTTAGAGCAGGCATAATGTAACACAGTATAACGTTGAATTACTCATTATTAAATTTTTACGTTGCTCGAAACGTGTGGTTTCCAATGAAGTAGTGATTACACACCACAGAGTATGAGACTATCCCTGTTGTTATGTTCTTAATCCTCAGGACGCACGAACCAAAAAATCTCTCGCACTCATGATTTGCGTGTGGGATCGTCGTCCGATTCGACCGAAGAAAACAAATTGTTCTGAATTCTACCGACCGTCGTTCGTAGTCTGTACGTTCGGGCATTGAGATCGAATACGTTTAGACCGCACACGTACCACCGAACTAATATCAAAAGATCAGACGTGTTCGGTAGAATCTGCTCTTTGGCCGAATGCCTCGATTTCGGTGCCACAGTGACCGCAGCCTAAGGTAGGCTTTATGTGCTTCTCCAGACCTGCCGCTTGCCCGTTCTGTTCGTTTCATCGTAATTGTTGTATCCTCCATCAACGTTCTGCCTTGTGTGCTCATATTTGAGACTGTATCTGCGATGATTCCTCAGCAACGACTCGTCGCATTTTAACTCTTCGATTCATTATATTCTTTATTGGGCATGTTTCCTCGTTGTCGCGTTGAAGGTCTTTATTCACGTGATCTGTAGCTACCTGCTGGAACATCACATTTCAAAGGTTCCTTGTAGTTTCGCTTCTATCTTATCTACTGTCCTCCCAGCTTCTTTATCTGTTCTGCTTCTGAAAAATCAAGTGGGTCCACTTCTTCAAAAGCTTCTTGACTAAAGCTATGATTCAGCCGTCCAGCATGTTTACTCTCAGTGTACACCAATACCTTAGTTTCCTTTTTATTTTGTGCGTCTTATAACCAACAGGCAGTAGACATCTCATTAATATTTTAAAACATTTCTCGTGGAGAAAAATAGTGGTTTGGCTAAAAAATCTTTAAAAATGGATTAAAAACAGTCTTGACCACAATAAAATATTTATTTACAGTGGTTACCGGCTTCTTCAGAATGTGACCATCTTCAGGCCTTTTATACATTGACAGTAGACGGTGGTGCTGAACGGAGTAGGTGTTGAGACTCTGTGAACGTCAACTGCTGTGAGCAGTTGAGTATTTCTTTCAGTTACATTCTGTATCACATTGTAGCAGTTCTTTCCATGTATGGTCCAAGTTTCATTAAGCTATGTTACTCCGCAGTGACCCATCATGAAATTTACTTTCGTGCTTAAGTTTTACCCAGCATTCTACAGGGTGATTCAAAAAGAATACCACAACTTTAAAAATGTGTATTTAATGAAAGAAACATAATATAACCTTCTGTTATACATCATTACAAAGAGTATTAAAAAGGTTTTTTTTTCACTCAAAAACAAGTTCAGAGATGTTCAATATGGCCCCCTCCAGACACACGAGCAATATCAACCCGATACTCCAACTCGTTCCACACTCTCTGTAGCATATCAGGCGTAACAGTTTGTATAGCTGCTGTTATTTCTCGTTTCAAATCATCAATGGTGGCTGGGAGAGGTGGCCGAAACACCATATCCTTAACATACCCCCATAAGAAAAAATCGCAGGGGGTAAGATCAGGGCATCTTGGAGGCCAGTGAAGAAGTGCTCTGTCACGGGCTGCCTGGCGGCCGATCCATCGCCTTGGGTAGTTGACGTTCAGGTAGTTACGGACAGATAAGTGCCAATGTGGTGGCGCTCCATCCTGCTGAAATATGAATTGTTGTGCTTCTTGTTCGAGCTGAGGGAACAGCCAATTCTCTAACATCTCCAGATACTGTAGTCCAGTTACAGTAGCACCTTCGAAGAAAAAGGGACCAAAAACTTTATTGGCTGAAATGGCGAACAAATGTACAACTAAATGAAACTTTATAGCTCCCTTAATTCGCCGACAGATAGTGCTTAGCTCTGTCTTTTGTCGTTGCAGAGTTTTAAATTCCTAAAGTTGTGGTGTTCTTTTTGAATCACCCTGTATTTTGTTTGGTGTGCTTATGGTAGATAGTATCTCGCAGTTTAAAGAGTGGAATAATCATGGTGTTTGTTCAAAAATGTTCAAATGTGTGTGAAATCGTATGGGACTTAACTGCTAAGGTCATCAGTCCCTAAGCTTACACAGTACACACTACTTAACTTAAATTATCCTAAGGACAAACACACACACCCATGCCCGATGGAGGACTCGAACCTCCGCCGGGACCAGCCGCACAGTCCATGACTGCAGCGCCCAAGACCGCTCGGCTAATCCCGCGCGGCCATGGTGTTTGTGTTTGTGCGAATCGTTGGAAAAATTGTTGAATATCTATAATTGTAACTATCAAAATCAGATTATCACTTGATCACAACAGTGATATGAAGGTAATCTTGGGTATGACAGTATAAGCGCAGCAGTTATTTCGCCTTGAACTGCTGCCTAGAGAGACAAAGACTAGGAGGTAAATGCGATAACGTCTGTCAGGCACAGCAAAAGACGCTGGCCTCGCGATGAAGGCTAGAAGCCTCGTAACGTCTTAATACTGATGGGACTATGTCCCCCAAGGTACCCCACGATGTACGCAGACGTAAAATGTCTTTCTCGTAATTCTGGTCTGTTATTGTTGCGAATATGCTGCGTTATTTCACGTCGTTGAGGGATACACCAGTTATTTGCTCTCCCTCTACTACAGAAACTGAGCAAATTCCCGGTCTGTACAATCCTTGCTATCGTCGAAGTATTCAAGAAATGTGATGGTCCTTGTTATCCAGCTCTAACAAAAATCACTCAGTTATAACGCCAAAAGCTAAAATATAAGTTGTTGTTACCGAGTACAGTAGTACGTTGATTAAGAAGCTGGGAGATACCCGGTTCCGGTACGAGTTCGTGGACTGACGGTTCCTACAACAGACCGGACGGACCCTTAAACTCTGGTACCAGCAATTTCCTTCCTCATGCGTGTTTATTGCGTGCTTGTTCCTCGATTTTAATGATATCGACATCAACAAGATGATAGACTCCAATAATCTAAACAACCGATTATTCTTCTAGTAGTGTTCAACTTCTGCCATGGCGGACCACAGACTAATGTCTTTAGTATCTTGAATGCGCGAATAATCATTTTCTTCGTTCTTTCTCACTTCACATTCTCTCGTACATATCTCTATATGTAATGGATAAATTTATTTTTAATCTTTGTCATGTACCACAAAATTGTGAATCACTCAGTAACCACAAAAAGTCTAAGCAAAATGTTTCATTTTATATATTACGTAATTTTTTCAAATCTCGGTCTACCGATTGCGCTCTCCCCTTTGTTTATCCTATGCTAATCTTTCCGTCTTTGTATTTACTACATCCAACAGTTAATTAATTAATTTATGTATTACGGACATTCATCTGCATGAATTCTATCGATGTGGAATGAGTCAATTTGATTTTTTTATGTGCTTGGGTGCACCCTGTTCATTTACAGTTTATTAGGTAGAAAAGGGTCGCAGGAAGGTTTCAAATTGATTACGTGGTGGTAAGATACATATTTAGAAATCAGATTTCAGACTTTGAGATATTTCCAGAAGCTGATGTGCTCTCCAATGGTAATTTATTGGATACAAACTGCAGGTTAAGAGAAAGGAAGTTGCAAAATGGTTGGAAATTAAGATCACACATCGATAAATTCCAGAAGCCAGAGGTTGTTGAGAGTGTCAGAGGGAGTATTAGGCAACAATGGACTGAAACATGAGCAGGAATATAATAGAAGATGAATGGATAGTTTTGAAAGATGGAATAGTGAAACCAGCAGAGCATCAAGTTCTAGTAGAAATCCTTAAAGATAGTGAATTTAATTGACCAAATGAAGAAATGTAAAAATACAGCGCTTGAAGCAGGCGAGAGGGAACACAAGCGTCTAAAAATAAGACTGAGAGAAAATCCAAAATGCCTAAGCAAGTATTGCTAGAGGACAAATGAAAGTTTATAGAAAGAAGCGTGACAAGGGGAAAGGTAGATGCTACCTATATGAAAATTAAGGAGAACTTCAGGGAAAAGAGAAGTAGTTGTAGGAATTTAAAGAGCTCAGGACTAAGCAAAGAAGGGAAGGCTGAAAGGTGGAAGGAAAATACAGAGAGTCTAAATATAGGAAACAAATTTTAGGACAATACTATAGAAAAAGAAAAAGTAGATGAAGACGAGATAGGAGGTATAACACTCCGAGAACCTACACGCTTTGCAATTTTGAAAGTAGTAGGGATAAAATATAGGGATAGAAAGGTTACTTATGATTGTACAGAAAGCAGACTGCAGTTGCAAAAATCGAAAAATATAAAAGGGAAGCAGTAGTTGAGAAGGGAGTGAGACAGGATTGTCGCCTATCACCGATGTTATTCAGTCCGCACGCTAAGCAATCTGTGAAGGGAACCAAGGAGAAATAATTAAACGGAATTGAAGTTCAAGCAGAAAAAAATGAAAATTTTGAGGTTAGCTGATGACATTGTAATTTTTTCAGGGACGGCAAATGACTTGAACTATCAGTTGGACGGAATGGATTGTATCCTGGAAAGAGACTGTAAGACGAACATTAACAAAAATAAAACAAGTGTAATAGAATGTATCCAATTAAATCAGGCGATGCTGTGGGAGTTAGGTTAGGAAATGAGACACTAAAAGTAGTAGGCGTCTTTAGATTCTTGAGCAGCATCATAACGGATAATGGCCGAATTAAAGATGATATAGAATGTAGACTGTTAACAGTTACAAAAGCATTTTTGGAAAAGAAGAATTTGTTAACATTTAATACTAGTTTAAATGCAAGGAAGTCTTTTCTGCAGCTATTTGTACGGCCTGTAGTCTTGTACGGAAGGGAAACGTGGACGTCTGGACGATTAGCGTTTCAGGCAAGAAAGAATAGAAACGTTTGAAATCTGGTGCTAGTAAAGGTGCTGAAGATTAGGTGGATAGATCGAATAGCTAGAGAGGAAGTGCAGAACAACACTGGGTAAGAAAGAAATTTATGCTACACAACTTGAGTAAAAGAAGGTATCACTTGATAAGACAGAATCTGTGGCATTCACCAGTTTGGTAATGGAGGGATATGTGTGTGTGTGCGTGTGTGTGTGTGTGTGTGTGTGTGTGGTAGAGAGAGGGGGGGAGGTGGGCTCGTAAAAATTGTAGAAGGATACCGAGAGATGAATGCAGTAAACTGGTTCAGTCTGATCTTCGGACTGAGGACCACAACAACAAAACAACTACAAATAGCACGGCGACTTAAATTTGAAAGAAATGCGTGTTAGTCTGCGACGGTTTTCATGTTAAAAGCAAACACAAATTTAACGACAAAGTAGATGAATTTGTCTATTACACTACATATGCTAATAGTTTTTAATCGATTATTCTGTATAGCGCAGGTGGAATTGTCGGGAAGAAATTATTTCAAATTAGATAAAAGAAATTGTTTCACTGTCGGTCAGACATTTTAAGTTACTGGGTAAATGATTAAAAAATTTTGTGACTACATACGTTTTTTCTTTCGACATTACTGATTCTCTGAAATTATGATAGATTATTTATGCCGAACGTCATTATCGAATATATATCGTACCAAGGCCTAGTTACAATAGCTATTATGAGCTTTCTTCGAGCTTACTGGTCGCTTACTACATCCAACATCCTCGAGCTTATATACCTTATATTCTAACCCTTGTCTGTTTTACAATTCTTTTTACTGATGCTGAGCGAGAGGGCGCACTGGTAAGACACTGGACTCGCAATTGAACAGACAGCTGCGCAGTTCCCAATCCGACCATCCGGATTTAGGTTTTTCGTCGGTTCCCCAAATCGCTTAAGACAACTGCCGCGAAATTTATTGGAAAAGGATATGTCGGATTTCCTCCCCACCATCCTCCAATGCACGCTTGTGATCCGCCTCTAATGCCATCTTCGTTGACTGGACGTTAAACCCCAATCTTCGCTCCTTTCTTAGCTCTACAGCTCTTTCCACTGCAAAGCGATCTTCCCTGAATTCCTTGAGCCGACGTCTCAGTAGCCTGTTCGCGCAGTGGTTAGCACACTGGACTCGCATTCGGGAGGACGACGGTTCAATCCCGTCTCCGGCCATCCTGATTTAGGTTTTCCGTGATTTCCCTAAATCGCTTCAGGCAAATGCCGGAATGGTTCCTTTGAAAGGGCACGGCCGATTTCCTTCCCCATCCTTCCCTCACCCGAGCTTGCGCTCCGTCTCTAATGACCTCGTTGTCGACGGGACGTTAAACACTAATCTCCTCCTCCTCCTCCAGTAGCCTGTTCCTCGTCCTGCTAGATTTTATTCACTACTCTCTCTAGCAACTGCTGATTTCGTGCTACGTCCTTCTATCTTACTCTTAATCTGCTTCTGTAGGACCACATTTTGAATTTTTCCGATGTATTTTTCTCCAGCTTTTCACGGTATTTCATTTGCATGGATTAATGTTTTCCTAACTGGAGAGCTGCGTCAAACCAGTTGAGACAGAAGACCGCAACAACAACACAAAAGTCTGTTCCTGTTTTCTGCTTAACGACATTTTGTTCTTTGTGGAGCAAAACAGTTATCCATCCTTGCGTTGCGTAGTGGGTATGCTGCTCTGCAATTGTTTCGTTCGAGCCATACTACACCGTTATTCGGCTCGTGTAGCATAGAACTACCGTCGGTGAGGGATGAGGCAATCAAAGAAATAAAATTTCTTTTTTCCTTATTTCTAGTGTTTGTTTCAGTAATCCTAGCACGAAATATCATTAGTGCCACTACTCTACTCAAACTTAGGTTTGGACGCTGATGAGACTTTTTCTTTCTTTATCTAGTGGCAAAAACTGTGTAATGCATTCTGGTGTTGCGGGTCATCCGCGGATGTTGCGTCGGTGATTAATGGCTGCAGGTCCTCATCAGCTGTTGACAGCTCGAGCTGATGTATACTAATTACTCGCGCTTTCTAGTCTGGCACAGGTTAACGAATTGAGATTATAAATAACAGTCGGTTAGGAGGAATAGCTCTTGCGTGAGTCCGAAAGCACGTGGAAAGATCCGCACTTAGCTTGCGGTTCCGTCTATAAATTTTTAAAAAAACTCTCGTCGAGTGCAGAATGTGAGATATTATTAGGAAAGAACAAATCAGTATAGCTGTTAAATTGTTGAAGAGCATATAATTGATTAGTACTCGAGGTTGGACAATATCAGTTCACTTCTTTCCTACTCTGCTGCCGTCAGTCCGTCTTTGAGCGAAGCTTCCACATGCACGCACACGAGATTGTAGCTCGAGAGCCAGTAGCAGTTAATTACACTTGGACAGGCATCGATCTCTCAAAGTTCCCGTGTGGTTGCTATGTTTTAGTTCTTTTCTTTCTTCCTACCTGTTCCTTTTTTGTGAGCAAATAAAACATTCTGGTGGTTCTCGTTTCGTGTGAGCTTAAATATCTTTCGGCACGCGGGCGTATCTACAGGAGTTGCGGACCAAGTATGTGACTTGTCCTGGTGCAACTCTTCCGCAAGTTGATGTTGTTTAATACTTCTCTCCCGACTGTGGATGCGTGTATGCAAAAGGGAAAGGGAGAGAGAGAGAGAGAGAGAGAGAGTTTGAAACTGGACAAAATCAACAGCAGAATCGCTTCTGTCCTTGTGCTGGAGTGGAGGCATCCGCTCTGATGAATATCTCGCTGACGCTAAGAGGTGTAATAAAGATGTCCTAATAGGACGGATGCTTGGGTGCTAGGGTATCATACGTACAATGAAAGTAACACAGAATAGTAAATAGTGAAATATATTACTCAACTTTGGTAACACTGTTTACAGCAGTTGTAATATGCAGGTTTGGCCTGTCTGTCCCGCGTTGACTACAGTTCCGTGATCACAAACTAAATAACATTCTCTGAACTAAAGTCGGAAGAAAATCAGTCACCTGTCTTGATGTACTATTCTAAGAACAGTTCCAGACTAACAGTACTCGTTTAAATTTGTAGGCAGGCGGTCTCTGTCCATACACGATAATTGTATCCACTGCTCTGTTTCTACTGAAGACTAACCGTTGTCTGCCTCAGGCTGACTTGAACTCTTCTTGCGTGGAGCCTCAGCACACTACACTCCTCGCCTCTCATCGTGCGCTCTTCCGCAAAGTTACTCAAGATGTGTGTAGCTGTTTGCTGTTTCTTCTGCTGCAGCGCTAACAGGAGTTAAATTATGTTTTGTTAGTTGTTTACTTTCAATACAGGAGGTCACTTCTTACCTCTTTCTATCAGTTTTTTCCAGTGTATACAAGTGCCACTATTATACACAAGGCTCCTAATTCCCTTCCAGCTGTACTGACGCCGATTAAAGTTGTATACCACTCTGATTGTCTTGGGGCTAACCAGGTTTACATGAAGAGATCATTTTCTGCCGTATTTCTACTCTACGGATATCCTTATATATTTCAAAGTAGATGTTTTTAGGATATTCCAATCACGACTCTAGAAGATAACGCTGCGGTTAATGACATTTCCTACTATGCGATTTAAGCTTATAAGGTTCTAGTTTACCGTTGAATGTAGAGAGATTTAAACTGTAGCTGCCTTCATTGTATAGTTTTTTCTCACGTTTTCTCCTAATTTAAAAACATGAAATGGATAAAACAGATGCAGAACAAAGTGACGTGTACTATACTGGAAAAAGGCCCTCCAACGATATGTTTTTCTTACAAGTATTGGAACTGTCGTTTTTTCGTGTCCACGCAGGAATTGTCAGGCAAGAAGCCATTATTTATTCGCACCAATAATGGTACTCGACTCGGAAGGAAGCGGTTTCGAACCCCGTTGGTGAAAAATTTTCACTGCCAGTATTTCGCAGACAAGGGGAAGAGAGGTGGAGACATAAAGTTCCTGAGCACCAGTCTTTGCGCCAGTTACTGGATTAGGTCCCAAACTTCTCCATAGTGTCTGAATAACATAGGGCATGCGGCATTCGCCATTACAGAAGGCGATCCGCCCGTCAGATGGGGGCCTTAAGTTCGGCGACTCCCCTGGTGCTAAGTGGTGCCGGTATCGGGTTTCACCCTCTGCCTTCCATTCATCCACAGCAACACGAACCCAGCACAACACTCTACAAGTACTCGTCGCAGCCAAACACACGACACACGCAGGCCTACACGCCTGACGCTTCATGACACGCCGGAGGCAGGTAGCGGCAAACACCTCCACTAGAACCTTGCCTAGGATGGCAATGAAGGATTCCTGCTTCTACTTCCTACGCTCATTCGCCGCGTGTGGGACTACGTTTTTCGTAGTGATTCCTATATACTTTTGTAAATAAATTTCTGGTGTTCTTTGGCGGTTTTCTCAGGAAAATCAGTGTTATTTCTCTGACAAAAATTTTAGCCTCTGTTTCCTAGATGCGAAGGGATTTAATAAATCGCTGTAAATAATTAATATTCTATTGTGAGAGATTTTTCAATCGCGATAGACAGAAAAGGAAGTAGACATTCCGCGAAGCTTGGTTCTTCCAGTATCCCTTCTGCTCTTTACTTTTGGTTATATTTAGTCTAGGAATTGTTCGTAGCGTGACAGTGCAAGTATGTTAGCAAAGTGCTTACCTAATTACTACACTGCTCACCTTGCTGTTTATGAACTAATGAAAATGCAGTTGATTTTGAGACTCACCTTCTTGCCGACGATGCTCACATTCGAGACGGAGCACAAATGTTAGGTAGGACATCGGTCGTGACCAGTTTGCAGCAACCGCCCCGTTATGCGTCTGAATTCGCCATCGGTTTCAGGAAATGGAAGTTGTAAGTCTGGGCGAATTACCTTGAGACAGAGAATTTGCTGTCCATGCATCAGCACGGGTTTAGAAAGCATCGCTCCTGCGAAACGCAACTCGCCCTTTTTTCACATGATATCTTGAGAACCATGGATGAAGGTTATCAGACGGATGCCATATTCCTTGACTTCCGAAAAGCGTTTGACTCGGTGCCCCACTGCAGACTCCTAACTAAGGTACGAGCATATGGGATTGGTTCCCAAGTATGTGAGTGGCTTGAAGACTTCTTAAGTAATAGAACCTAGTACGTTGTCCTTGATGGTGAGTGTTCATCGGAGGTGAGGGTATCATCTGGAGTGCCCAAGGGAAGTCTGGTAGGCCCGCTGTTGTTTTCTATCTACATAAATGATCTTTTGGATAGGGTGGATAGCAATATGCTGCTGTTTGCTGATGATGCTGTGGGATACGGGAAGGTGTCGTCGTTGAGTGACTGTAGGAGGATACAAGATGACTTGGACAGGATTTGTGATTGGTGTAAAGAATGGCAGCTAACCCTAAATATAGATAAATGTAAATTAATGCAGATGAATAGGAAAAAGAATCCCGTAATGTTTGAATACTCCATTAGTTGTGTAGCGCTTGACACAGTCACGTCGATTAAATATTTGGGCGTAACACTGCAAAGCGATATGAGGTGGGACAAGCATGTAATGGCAGTTGTGGGGAAGGCGGATAGTCGTCTTCGGTTCATTGGTAGAATTTTGGGAAGATGTTGTTCATCTGTGAAGGAGATCGCTTATAAAACACTAATACGACCTGTTCTTGAGTACTGCTCGCTCGTTTGGGATCCCTATCAGGTCGGATTGAGGGAGGACATAAAAGCAATTCAGAGACGGGCTGCTAGATTTGTTACTGGTAGGTTTGATCATCACGCGAGTGCTACGGAAATGCTTCAGGAACTCGGGTGGGAGTCTCTGGAGGAAAGGAGGCGTTCTTTTCGTGAATCGCTACTGAGGAAATTTAGAGAACCAGCATTTGAGGCTGACTGCAGTACAATTTTACTGCCGCCAACTTACATTTCGCGGAAAGACTACAAAGATAAGATAAGAGAGATTAGGGCTCGTACAGAGGCATGTAGGCAGTCATTTTTCCCTCGATCTGTTTGGGAGTGGAACAGGGAGAGAAGATGCTAGTTGTGGTACGAGGTACCCTCCGCCACGCACCGTATGGTGGATTGCGGAGTATGTACGTAGATGTAGACGTAGATGAATGTAGATTTGAGCCACTATCCTCCAGAACGCGTGTCTGGAGGGTACTTTTTATTGGGTTTCGCATTTTTCGTCCCGGACGATACCGCCGACTGGTCGAGTGGATTAGCCGGATCGCCTGCAACGGCAGGGGAGTAAAAGCGTGGTCGGAGGAACGCCGGCCGGTCCCGCGGCTCTAACAGCCCGTAATGACCCCGCATCCGAGTAGGTGACACGCTGTGCTTTCTCCCAGAGACGGCGGGCCACCTGCTTAATTCGCCCATTACGCAGAGCGAAACGAGAGAGGCGGAGCGTAGCGAAGCAAAAAGACAAACCTCTAAGCGACACTGCTGCTCGCGGCGCGCCGTCGTTTAGGCTTCGAGGCTCGAGTGATCGGGTAGCAGTAGGAGTAGAAGCAGCAGGTGGGGGCGGGGGGAACGACAAGTGGCCGAGCTGCACCCGAGGCGAGGAGCAGCGGCCGCTGGCCGGGACGGGGCCGCACCGCACGGACAGCACCCAGCGGCGGCCGATAATTTTGCAATCAGTGGGCGGCGGGGTGCCGAGAAAGTGGAAGCGGTCCCCCTGAATACGGAGGATAGCCGCCGCCTTATGGCCGCAGCGGCGCCGCCGCGAAACCTGCCTCCTACCAGCCGCCGCTGCCATAGTTACGACACGCACTCGTTTAGTCGGCCACCTCCGGGGAAACATTAATCCCGACCACTACCAACTTTTTCCTCTAAATTCTCTCTCTTTTTTCCTAGCATTTCCACCGCGCTGCCGGTTCAGGAATTACTTGCAATCGAGCGGCACGCGAACCTCGCTGTTAATCAGAGGTCTCGGGCGGCAGCGAAGCCTGGTATCCGCAGCGAGTGATGGGTACAGCGGCTGCTCTCGAGGGTGAAGACGAACGAACTCGCGACCTGCCGGGCGCGGCAGGCGCCGGTTATGCGAGCCGACCTCGCCTGTCTCTCCTGCCAGCGACACTTGCAATTTTCTCAAATAGACGCAAAGGGGACAAACAACTCGATAGCGAAGTTAACAGCTATTACAGCTTGCCCGTAGTAACCCCTCGTATCATTGGGCATCACCGTGCCACGAGAGTCTGCACGCAACGTAGCAGCATGTTTAAACTAAAAATTCCACAGCCTTCATAAAGCTTTTGAAAATCAATACTTCCGCTTATGATTATATACATATTTTACGAGAGGTAGTCACAAAGTTTCGATTGTGAACTGGAAAAAATTAAGATAGGTAATTATCTGTTTGTCGGTTTCCAGGAACATCATATCTACAGTCCTGGTGCACAGGAAAATCCCAGCGCAATAAGTGCAAACCAAAACGGTGTAGACCATCGATAAAGTGCGGTACGGTAATTGTTTTTCGGCACCAGCACGGATATTGCAGCTGTGTCACGCCAACCTGGACTACTAAGGAGGTTATCTGGACAGATCTGAGACAGCTGCAGTTTTTCAACCGATGCTGAATAGGAATTACTACACGGCACTTTATCAGTGGTCTGCGGCATATTGTTTTCCCTCCTGCAGCGGCGTGCTTCGTTACAGAGCCCCTGCAATTTCAGTATGTGTCAGGACTGCAGACATGCGCGTGCAAATAGACAGGGTATTTCACAAATCATGTTACAGGCTTCTAGAGGTTGTACAGGGGACTTAGTAGATCAAATTTTACATATGGACTCATGTCCGGACACGTTATCCATCGATGCTACAGATCGTCATTGTTATAGGCGTCGGTATCTGTAAATGTGATGATGTTACAAACTTCTAAGGATTATGGAGGAGCATAAACGTATAAATTTCAGGTAAGGGCCCCTGTATCCGAAACGAACGAGTTGAAAGTTATAAACGAAACCTGTTCTGATACCTCTGACAATGGAATGCGGCATCTAAAGAAACAGAGATTACTGCGTAGTAGGTGTGAGACAAAGCATAGCACTGTAGACAGATGTAGGATGAAACGCGTTTGGCAGCCAACTGAACAATGCGTGAAGCCTTCACTGACGACTGTGTATGATCTTAAAACGAGTGTTTGTTTCCAGTGCAATGAACTTTGATATGGTGGCGAAAATGGCACTAAAATGGATAAAAAAATAGCGTGTAGTTTCGGCAGAACTCCGATTTTCAAAAAATGGTTCAAATGCCTCTGAGCACTATGGGACTCAACTGCTGAGGTCATTAGTCCCCTAGAACTTAGAACTAGTTAAATCTAACTAACCTAAGGACATCACAAACATCCATGCCCGAGGCAGGATTCGAACCTGCGACCGTAGCGGTCTTGCGGTTCCAGACTGCAGCGCCTTTAACCGCACGGCCACTTCGGCCGGCTCCGATTTTCCAAAAATACAACACTGAACTAAGCAAAAACACTGAATTTGACGGAAACAAAAAATTTGGCAAGACACTGTACCGAATTTGGCAAAAAAAACATCTAATGTGGAGAAGTACGGAATTTGGCAAAAAATTAAAACGAAATTGGTGAAAATATAATACCCAATTTGACAAAAAACAGCACTCAAGTTGGCAAAATCAGCTCTAAATTTAGCAAAAAGGTGCACTGATTGTGGGAAAAACAACACGGCACTGAGTTTAGCAAAAAGTAACACCAAATTAGGCAAAGAATGACTTATTTTGCAGAAAATAACATCGAATTACCAACACATAACACCAAATCAGCCAAAATAACAACATCGATTTAGGCATTTGATCATAAAATAAAATGATTTTTTCCCAAGAATAAGTAATAGAGGCCATAGCGCACAATGAGAGCCCTAGAAGTGGAATACGTGGGTAAAATTCCACTCAAAGAAGGCAGAGGCATAAATGGCATTTCCTTGATGGTTTAGTTTTTCCTAATTTTTGTAATTCAACCGCTTCATCAATGTGTGCTGTAGCACCCATTGTCTATCACTGAGAGTAGCAATTAGTCGATATTACATACGCAACAAGTAAAACAAACGTTTTGACGGGCATGAATGAAAATATTCGTATGGTCAACTAAAATATTCGTACGGTCAACAAGAACGTAAGGCGAGGAGTTTCTTCTGTCGTGTCGTTCTACTTAGTGAATTCACCAACTTCTGCACAGCATTAATGTTAATTGCAAGTCAAGTATCTTTCCTGGACTGCCTTTCCTCTTTTATATAGAAAAATATAGTGGTTTAATTTTTTCAGCGAATCTCGGTTCAGTAGAGTCGGGAGAGCACAGTACAGCCTCATTTCACAGGCTATTTATAAAGTCTCAGTCGATTTACCGGCTCGCAGCCCACCTACCATAACCGTAAATCAGTCGTGTTCATAGTGGGTAGTGACCCAGGAAGTCGCTCTTTGAGAATGGAACGGCATCATTTTACAGGGTATTAGGAAAGTTCAGGTTCATTAACTGTTGGTCACAGCCACAACTCATAAATCAATAGTGGCCATAATGGCTTGTGACT
This sequence comes from Schistocerca americana, assembly GCF_021461395.2. Taxonomy (NCBI): domain Eukaryota; kingdom Metazoa; phylum Arthropoda; class Insecta; order Orthoptera; family Acrididae; genus Schistocerca; species Schistocerca americana. Next base: position 5,668,804 of record NC_060120.1, on the reverse strand, counting down.
TGGAGGCTCATCCGTTCAGAGTAAAATAACGTTTCTATTATATATATATATATATATATATATATATATATATATATATATATATCTGTGTCTCGTTAGTGTCACTCTCCTAACTTATGTTCACATTGTGAAATTTCCATTTGTTGCACATATTCACTGTCACAGTAAGTAAATCATAAGTAGCCCTGTTGTGTGGTTATTTATGGTCTCCCATTTTGACTCAAGAGCTTCGGTACACTTTCTCGGCGATAATACATACGTTTATCTTCGATGATGATGATAATGGCGACGATGACGATAATGATGATGATGATGATGATGATGATGATTATGATGATGATGATGTCCTCTTTCTGTTTTTAAAGTGGCATGCTAGTTCAGGTTCAGTTGTTGCGAAAATAAAAATGACAAATATCCTTTCATTTCCAGAAGTTGTAAGCCAGCGTGTTATCTCCGAGAAGTACCAGGATGTTCTTTCTTTCTACGAAGTTAGCGTTGATTTTGCAGTCACTCTTGCCCTGTAGAATTGTCTTAGAGCAAACGTCGGCATGATAAAATTGATAAAAAATCTGATATATATCAAAAGAGGGAAAGGGAACCGAAAGTAGAAAGGTACAAGCAGCAGCTGATAATGAGTGATAGTGATGAGCTAAAGGCACTCTGCCAGTGTTCCGAGTTCTGTCAGCACAAGAAGCCTCGTAGGTGGAATAAGGAAGGCAACATGAACCGGATGCGCAGGAATGTAAAATAGAAGTCCGCAGCTCGTGGTCGTGCGGTAGCGTTCTCGCTTCCCACGCCCGGGTTCCCGGGTTCGATTCCCGGCGGGGTCAGGGATTTTCTCTGCCTCGTGATGACTGGGTGTTGTGTGCTGTCCTTAGGTTAGTTAGGTTTAAGTAGTTCTAAGTTCTAGGGGACTTTGACCACAGCAGTTGAGTCCCATCGTGCTCAGAGCCATTTGAACCATTTTTTTGTAAAATAGAAACGTCACATAGGTTTAGTCGTAGTGAAATCAAATGACAGATCATTTCTTGAAGATCATAACCAACATTTTGTCTGTGATACAGATGGTATGTGAGGCACATGTACGGCCTATACTGAAATACTGTTCAAGTACTTACGATGGTATCAGGTTAAAACAATAGAGGAAAGGTCGCAGTGTTTGTGCCGTGCAGGAAGCTGTGTCGAAAATATTGTGATGTGTAAGGGACTTGAAAGCGAAGAGATAATTGAAAATTATACTGACAAATCTTCTGGAAACAAAAACTAAGCACATAGCTATAGACCAACAACGCAATGACGAATACCTGCTGCGTATGCATCACAACGCTTTCCCCGTAGTTAGTATAGGCTTGTCCACTTCGAATCCACTTCAACTTCTTCGTACAGCTCCGTATTGTAGTGGGGCGGACTGCACGCTATTTCAATCTTCCCACCAAAAGTTATTCGTTGGCACTTCCACTATGCAATCAGACGAGTTTATTTCTCGATAACGGAAGTGGATTTTCGGGACATAATATACGAATATCCTTAAGCTTCCTCAGTTAGCGTTTCCATAGAAATTATGAACGTGGAATAAGAGCATAACAATTTGCACGTATCAGTGTATCCAATAACTTACCATGTTATTTCCACGGATGAAAGGTAAGTTAAGACGGTACAATATAATCGATAGAATGGAGCTGTTACTTGTGAAAGTCAGAGACTATTTTAGTTGTTACGTTAAAGCTAATCATTCAGTATAAGTCGATTTCTTCAATTTTAAATGTAAAAATGTGGCCTTAAAAGAAGATACCGTGCTACAACAACTATTTTGTGCGCTTCAAGGACCGGTTTGCGCGCAACAGCTGATGAGGATGCAGAGCAGTACTTGGCGGCTCGCGCGACAGCCGGGCCGAGGCGTTGGCCCGAGTGAGCCGGAGCCCTTCTAATTGCAGCGCCGCCCACGCCCAACCAAGTGGCCAATCAGGGCGGCCGGCGGAGGTGAGCGATGCTAATCCTCCCCCGCGCCGCCGCCGCCGCCGCCGCGGTGATACACGGTCACCCGGCCTTGAGCTGATCTCCGCTCGCAGTGCCTAATGAAACGCCTGCGGTCGCTGTCGAGAGCGTACTGACAGAGCGAGAGGCCACGGCGGGGCTGAAGCCGGCGATCGTCACGTTAGTTACGATTTCAATCATTAAAATTATGAATCAGTAGAGATTTTTAACAACAAATCACTACCTACATTTTAAAAATTGTTTCACACCATTTTCCGATTTCTAAACCCATATGGATACTGCGCAAGCCCCTTATGATGTGTGGCGGAGGGTACTTCGTGCACCACTGTCACCTTCTACCATTGCAGTTCCAGTCTCGAATGGCGCGCGGGAAGAACAACGTTTGTTGGTAAGCTTCCGTGTCAGCATGAATCTCTCTATTTTTGCCTTCAGAACCTTTCCTTCTGATATAATTTGCAGGAAGCAGTATGGGATGTAATTGCTATAAGTGCAGATATTTCTATTGCTCACTGAGGACGGTGTACTGAACAACAAGGACGGTGTACTGAACAACATTAGATCAACTATACGTCATTTGCAGACTAATAATTATTCCCATTACAAGTTGTATGTTTTTAGGTTGGTTAGTACCGCCAAGTATATGTGGAGTGACAAGTCATTAAAGCGAGATCAGGTTTCGAAGAATGGACGCGTGAACGTAAAACGTTTAGTATAGACATGCGTAGTCCACATAGTGGTGCAATAAGAGAATGCAGAAAACGTCGGGTGGCGAGGTTCTTGACGTGTTTGTGCCAAGACTGTTCGACAGAGAGAGAGAAAACAGCCAACAAAATAATGGTTCAAATGGCTCTGAGCACTATGGGACTTAACTTCTAAGGTCGTCAGTCCCCTAGAACTTAGAACTTCTTAAACCTAACTAACCTAAGGACATCACACACATCCATTTCCTAAGCAGGATTCGAACCTGCGACCGTAGCGGTCTCGCGGTTCCAGACTGTAGCTCCTAGAACCGCTCGGCCACCCCGGCCGGCAAAACAGCCAACACTCTGACGTGTATACGTATTAAGGCAGCACACATAAAAACGTCAGCACTTTGACCCGGTACACCTGTGTGTTGCTTGACCCTCAGAGGAACAACACTCGCCGGCCGGAGTGGCCGTGCGGTTCTAGGCGCTACAGTCTGGAACCGAGTGACCGCTACGGTCGGAGGTTCGAATCCTGCCTCGGGCATGGATGTGTGTGATGTCCTTAGGTTAGTTAGGTTTAAGTAGTTCTAAGTTCTAGGGGACTTATGACCACAGCAGTTGAGTCGCACAGTGCTCAGAGCCATTTGAACCATTTTATGAACAACACTCCTGGAATTCTAACAGTAAACCACTCCGTCATGCATAACACCCTTCTCATAGCGTCTGCCATTGGAGCATCTCCGTGATGCTTTCGCGCTTACTGAACGAAACTGTAGCGAAACGCGCTGCTCTTCTTTGGGTATTCTCTGTTACCTCTATTAGTCGTATCTGGAAAATATCCCAGACTGAAAAGTAGTTTGCAGGTATCGCTCGAACGATGGTTTTGCTAGCTGCCCCCTGAGGCTTCTTAAAATAAATCTCAGGCTGTTGCCTGTTTTTCTACGTTTAGTTTTACGTCTTTGTTGCACTTTAAATCGCTCCGCATGTGTACTCTCAGGTATTTGACGGCTGTGACTCCTTCCAGTGTTTGTTTGGCAGTCTTGAAATCACACAATAACGGGTCTTCCCGCCTATTTATGCAGAATACGTTTAATTTGTTCATGTCTTGGTCCAAACGTCACCCTCTGCCTGTCTTCCTGCATTTCGCCACAGTTATCTGACATTAGCCACAAGATTATTTCTGGTGTTTTCACGTACATGCATTTAGCTTGTTACTTGGAATAAACAGCATTGCTATTATTCGTTCTCAGCACTCTCGTATTCTGCTTTCTTTCCATAAACGTGAAGAATTTGTCAACCTAGACAGGATTTAGGGGCGACCTTTTCAGCACTCAGTGAAGCAACAAGTAGGTTGTCATTCACATATACACCTCGTACAGTTGCTCCTATACAGAAATCAAGTTATGTACAAGATCGAACAGTCAGAGTGGTAAGAATACTGGTAGATGTAACTGCAGTTTTTAAATTCTTTAGCGAGGGAGGCTTCCGGATTTGTGACGTTGGCCGTTTTTTAGTGCTCCTGCAGCTCCACGAAAGAAACGTGTCGGTTACCTCGTCGGTACTATGCTGTAGACTGCCCACTGTGTTTCCACTCCTCTATCAATAGGAAAACTGACTTTTGCAGCACCTGTCTCGTTATCTACTTGTTGCAGCGCTGTCACACAGTTAGCCTAATTTGCTCACGAGCTACAGAAAGGCTCCTCCTGTCCACTCACTCTCTCTTATCTATACTAACAATAAAACTGTAAAACTGTCGTATACGTCTGTTCAGACATGCTTCTCCAAAACTGCTAGACGAATTTTCATGGTGTTTTCGCAGGTAACTTGACTATAGCTTGGGACACCGTAAAGGCTTCATTTCATAAAATTCGGATCACGGGAAAAAGATATCGTAACTGAAAGTTTTATCTCTACTAATGTTATAAATACGAAAATAACTCTGTTACGAAAATGAGATTTTTCACTCTGCAGCGGAGTGTGCTCTGTTACGGTTTCACAACTAACCTGCTGATGCGATTTCTATGAAATTTGATATAGAGGTAGCTTGAGTTCTGAGTAAGAACATAGGCTACTTTAGTAAGTGTGTAGTACAAGATGCTTACTGATTTGAAGAGTATTACGCGAATAATGGAAAAATATTTGCTCTTTGCAGAAGCTATTTATTCTTTCACTTTAGATATTTATCATATTCTTGAAATTGCTTACCTGGTTGATACGCACTTCGTGGTACGATTTAGAGTAACGAATGCGATGATTATACAATCTTCAATGTGTTTAATCCACACCTCCACACTATTTATTGCGTAATGTTCTATAACGTATAGCTGCTTCAGTAGCACAATGCATAAACGCGCGTTACTGTCTACGCCCATGTGTACACACTGTACACATTGCTCGCCAGTGACGCTGTGCATGCCGAAGCATCGTGCGTTGTGACAGCTTGGGAGAAGGGAGAGGGGGAGGGGGAGGGAGGGGAGCGGGGACCACATCACGAGCTATGCTTACCCGAACAGGCACACGTGTGAGAGATGTACTAACTCATCATAACAAAACCACTGATGTGACAGTGCAGCCACCAGTAACAGTTAGTTCAGAACAGAAAAGCAGTCCAAAGTTTCCATACGAAATCCTATGTATGTTTATACACAACACTATTCTAGGGTGGAGTCTTGATATGCTTAAACAATTGGTTTACCATTTAAGCTTCGCTTGCATTATGAACGAGAATGGAAGGAAGGGAGATTATCGTTTAAATCACATCGACAACGAGGTTACTAGAGACAGGGCCGTGCCCTTTACAGACGAACCATTGCGATATTACCCTTAATCAATTCACGGAAATCAGGGGAAACAACAAAAGACAAAAGCATTTGTCCACATTAGTCTTAGGCAGCCCCAGGATAAGATGAAACCTCGGCTACTACGACTTACCTGGTGCGAAACCAGAAATAATACAGATTACAGGGCTTCTTACCCTCCGTACGACTTGTATCCGTGAGGGCCACATTCTGGCTGTAAATTTCAGTGGCTAAGCTGTAAGTGGGCTGTTTAGGTTTTTATGTTGGTAACGTCACGTAGCGCTCTGTATGAAAATCACTGGCTGTGATGTGTGCAGTCTGTGGCTGGTTGGCATTGTTGGAATATTCGCTATTGTAGTGTTGGGCAGTTCGGATGTGAACAGCGCGTAGCGTTGCGCATTTGGAGGTGATCCGCCAGCAGTGGTGGATGTGGGGAGAGAGATGGCTGAGTTTTGCGAGCGGACGATCTGGTTCAAAATGGTGCAAATGGCTCTGAGCACTATGCGACTTAACTTCTGAGGTCATCAGTCGCCTAGAACTTAGAACTAATTAAATCTAACTAACCTAAGGACATCACACACATCCATGCCCGAGGCAGGATTCGAACCTGCGACCGTAGCGGTCGCTCGGTTCCAGACTGTAGCGCCCAGAACCGCACGGCCACTCCGGCCGGCGGACGATCTGGACGTGTGTCCATCATAAAGAGGAAATTTGTAATACTGTACATCATGAACTGATATATATATATATATATATATATATATATATATATGAGATGACTTTTGAATATTATTGAGGTAAATACATTGTTTGTTCTCTATCAAAATCTTTCATTTGCTAACTATGCCGATCAGTAGTTAATGCCTTCAGTAGTTAGAATCTTTTATTTAGCTGGCAGCATTGGCGCTCGCTGTATTGCAGTAGTTCGAGTAACGAACATTTTTGTGAGGTAAGTGATTCATGAAAGGTGTAGGTTATTGTTAGTCAGGGCCATTCTTTTGTAGGGATTATTGAAAGTCAGACTGCGTTGCGTTGCGTCAGTTTAGTGTTGATCAGAATAAGTAAAGAGAGAAATGTCTTGAGTACGTTCAGTTCTGCTCAGCTGTTTGGTAATCAAATAACGTAAGGGGTTTATCAGCACAGTAATTCATTAATTTTTCTAAGGGGAGGTTTCAAAGACTACGGAGCAGTCTAGTTTGCAGCGGGTATGCTGTTCCCGACCTTTTAGGTTTACCCAACTAAAGCTCACTTGTTCGCCGAGTGAAGCTTGGGACTGCTGTGAAAAAAATAAGACATAACTTGCACTCGACGCAAAATGTCTGACGACTTTGCGCGACTTTCTAAGGACAACTGCAGCTCTTTTCGCATCGTTCCGCAAAAGTTTCGAATCAAATGGAATGTCGCTGTGGCAACGCAGGGACAATGAGCACAAGGCCAGCCCGTAGATCGTAATTAACTCCGCTCCAGCCAACTGCTGCATTTTTTACGCTGTGAAACAACGGTCTCTTTAGCCCGAAAGACCGGATTAATTTCAAGCGTGACGTGTTCAGTGAAACAGAGAGGTAATTTACTTTGCTACGTATTTCCAGTTATGTTTCCTATTTCTCTTCATATCTCCACTAGCCATTTAAACAGGAAAAAGTGACTTGTTTCAGGGTCGTACAGTTGTTATAGGCGGAAAGCATGTGATTTCAGCATGTAGACTGTGTACACCATACGGGATGACACAGTATTTTACTGATGACGTACGGTTCACAACGTCTTCCCGAAATGAGATCAGACAGCATTTATTTTAGAAAAATCTGTATTTCGCTCAGTGATCCTTACCATTTCCTAGCGACACACAACTTTGTACGCGTGGTTAGTATTTCACGTTCCGTCCTGTTGCCCTTTCTCAGCACGGCTCGCAGCTGACGCGTTTTCTCATTCTGCAGCGGCTATGCGGCATTTGTCAGCCAATGAGGTGTGTGTGAGAGTAGGAGCTCCAGATAAACAGGCAGTGAACGTGAGAGAATTCACGCCATCGAGATAGAATTTGCCATGCTCTGAATTCCATCCTCTGTACTGTAACAGCGTGGTGTTTTGATTGAAGTTAGGTTTTGATCAACCACAACATTATGGCTACCCCTCTAACGGCCGCCTTTGGCACGCATATCACCTAGGTTCTACAAGAATCTACCATGTGGCTGGAAGTAAATGGCTATGGAAGTCCACGTGATTCCTGTATGTTACGGCGAGACGATTTGTAAGATAAGGGGCGATCGAAAAGTTTTCGTTCGCGGGCCATACTAACCCTGTTTCTACACTGAAGCGCCGAAGAAACTGATATAGGCATGCGTATGCAAAAACAGAGATACGTAAACAGCCAGAATACGGCGCTGCGGTCGGCATCGTCTACACAGGTAACCAAGTGTCTGGCACAGTTGTTAGATCGGTTACTGCTGCTACAGTGGCAGGTTATCAAGATTTAAGTGAATCTGAACGTGGTGTTATAGTCGGTGCATGAGCATCTCCCAGGTAGCGATGAAGTGGGAATTTTCCCGTATGGTCATTTCACGAGTGTACCGCGAATGATAGGAATCCGGTAAAACATCAAACCTCCATCACTGCGGCCGAAAAAATATCCTGCAAGAACGGGACCAACGGTGACTGAAGAGAATCGCTCAACGTGACAGAAAAGTAAACCTTCCGCAAATTGCTGCAGATTTCAATGCTGGGCAATCTACAAGTGTCAGCGTGCGAACCATTCAACGAACCATCATCGATATGTGCTTTCGGATCCTACGTCCCACTCGTGTACCCTTGATGACTGCACGACACAAAGCTTTACCTCTCGCCTGGCCCCGTCAACAACGACTTTGGACTGTTGATGACTGGAAACATGTTGGCAGGTCGGACGAGTCTCGTTTCAAATTGTATCGAGCGGATGGATGTGTACTGGTATGGAGACGAACCTCATGAATCCATGGACCCTGCATGTTAACAGGGGACTGTTCAAGCTAGTGGAGGCTCTGTAATGGTGTGGGTCATGTGCAGTTGTTTTGATATCGGACCCCTATTACGTCTAGATACGATTGTGACAGATGACAAGTACGTAAGCATCCTGTCTGATCACCTGCATCCATTGGTATCCATTGTGCATTCCGACGGACTCGGGCAATTCCAGCAGGACAATGCTACACCCCACGCGTCCATAATTGCTACAGAGTGGCTCCAGTAACTCTCTTCGGCTGCTGCCCACCGGACTCCCCAGAGATGAACATATTGAGCATATCTGGGATGTAACACGCTGTTCAGAAGAGATCTGCACCCCGTCGTAGTCTTACGTATTTATGAACAGCCCTGCAGGATTCATGGTGTCAATTCCCTCCAGCATTACTACAGACTTTACTCGAGTTCATGCCAAATTGTGTTGCGGTACTTCTGCGTGTTCGCTGGGCCCTGTACGATATTAGGCAGGTGTACCAGTTTCTTTGACTCTTCAGCGTACATGTCTTTGCTTCTGTACCCGCATCGGAGTGCCGTTGGGTTTCATATACGCTGCAGTAACGTCCTCAAAGAGAAACTTTTTTGATCGTGCCTCAGATTTGAGCTGCCACACAATCGTAGGAGTGGATTACTGTAGAACATTGAAGACTATAAAACAACTGGAACCATTTTGTTTCTTAAATAACGATAACTCGATTTTGCTATTGTCGTTTGGAGAAGCGTCCTTTGGGGTTCTGATTCATATCCTGGATGGAGATTAGATTTAGCTACACGAAACGAGGGAGCCAGATGTGAGAAAAAGTTCACTACACCGCAAATATTTAGTACTATTACGCATTCCTGTTCTGTGTTTGGTGGTTCTTTTGTTCGTTTGTCCGCTTACCTGTCCGTGGAACGAAGTTGCAGGTACAGAGGAATATTACAGTAGCAACACTTGGCCCTCTACTAAAAATGAGAGAAAGTATTGTACTTGGCTGAGCGGAGGGAGAAAGGTGGAGATTCTGCGTTACTGTCGCGACTCATTTATTAATGTATTAGTGTTCTTAGCAACCGTGAAGTTACCGTCGCCCGTGTTTGTGTTGTGTGGTGTTGGCCCCGGTTTGTGCGACTGTGGCCTCAAATTAAGGAATAAAGTCAAACGCTATTCCGGTCCATAGCCTACTCCTCTCGAAAAGTGCGGATGGGGGAGCCGAATTTACGTCCCCACCAGATTGCCTGATCATCAACATTGCCTTATGTTCACTCACTAAGAAACGTCGAAGTAATTTAGTGGTATACGCTAGTGCACTGTCTGATTAGAAATTATACGCCGCTACCTTGATCCTCATTTACTGACTAAATTGCGATCAAATGTTTTGTACGACAATTTTCCCAGTAGTGGCATTGGGCTTGGAGGTGGTGGACTGAACTGAACTCTGCAGGACACCCAGTAGGGTACATGTCTGCGCCGTGTAGACTTCCCTAGACACTCTCCTGCCCAATACTACAATGCCGATACAGCTATTTACGGCGACGAACGTGTCATGATGCGGAGTAACCAACCAACTGAGATCTGAAGATGACCTGTAACGGCCATAATCATTTACATCTTCTTGCAGCTGCGACTCATATAAAATATTAACAATAATATCTCTCTAAGACAATATTGCAGCCATTTTAAAACTGGATGGGGTATGCAGTAAAATGATATGAATGTTCATTCGTTCGATCGTCGCGTATTTTGGCCCTTAGAGGTTATCTACGGAAACACTTGCGACCGCGAAATATTAAACAGTATACACAGTACTCATAAATCTTCTGCCTCCCAAAGACGTAATCTGCTACACCAGTGCGAGCCCGAACACCACAGGCAATATTTCGGAGACTGTTCAGAGATATTTTCCGAGTAATTTGGTAGAAGGGACATGTGGTCTCCGGCGACATCACTCACGGGACTTTCTGTTGGTGACAATAATGCCTTCTTAACTCTTCTCGCTCAAGCTTCAATTCAGTGCTACTCCGTTCTGCGTCTAGTTTAGTTCTTCGGTAGTTTTAGGCATGCGTTAACAGAGGTACACAGCAGTTTTGATGAGTACATTTTGTAGGTTTTTTTTCACTCTTGTGACTCTGCTTTCACAGAAATAGAAGTAGTGAGGTTAAAAATCCAAATAAATCGTAATAATATTGATCGTGGTTAGCACCACAGCTGACACTAATGTTAATGATTAATTAACACCACGTCAGCTGTTATTTTAAACATATTTATGGCGTAGCGATCGCTTTCGTTCGTTGAACATCGTCAGGTCGCCGAGTTGTGCTAAAGCCATGACAAATGGTTTGGTTGTCGTATGTAATGTAAACACCAAGTCCACAAGCGCTCATCATAAACAATCTGCCGACCGCCTGGAAGAAATATGGCGAGCAGACACGGCGTGTTGTGTGTAGTTCACTGCTCGCCATACTTGTGCAGGCGGTCTGCAGAATGTTTGTGATCAGTGTTTTTGGATTTGGTCTTTACATTACAGACAATAGCCAGACCATTTGTGTAATGACTTCAGCACAACTCGGCAACCTGAAGACGTTCAATGAATGAAGCCGATCGTAACACAGTAAACGAGTAATAATACAGCTGCGGTGGTTTTCATTAATCATTATAATAAATCGTAGTTACATTCTTATTCTGCAACGGTCCTCCGAGGACCATGGGTGTCTCAGACCAAAATACTCAGAAATTATCGTGGAACAACCTCCGACAGTTTTGGAAAACCTGACACTGTCAGGTGAAGGAGACACAGCGACCTGTACTATTTTTTACAAATTTCAATACCCTTCATCGCAATGTAACATGTAATAAAGGAAATGTGCTGCCTGACTCACCATCGCCCATCCCGAACGGCTAGGGTGTCGATATTATATTGCAAAGTGTGTCGATCTTATACTATAGACATTTTTCGAAACTCCCCCCCCCCCCCCCCCCCTGAGGGGGTGAAGGAGGAGAAGAAAGGTTTTTCGTAAAATACCGCTATTAAGGCAACTTTGAAGCCAGAACTACAAAAACTGGTATTTGGTTTCTCTGCTGGAAGTTACAGAAATACGTGTTTCAACATTTTTAGAAATTCAGCCATTAAAGGGGTGAAATAGTAAGTGCAAATTTTAAAAAAAAACTTAAATACCAATGAAGCACTTTTAAAGCTACATTTATGGAAATCGGTATTTGGCTCCTAGGTTAGAAATTAAAAAAATACGTGTTTAAGTGGTTTTGGAAATAAGGGATGAAAATTTTTATGGAAATATTTCATTATGAAAAACAGTTAAAGCTAAATCTAAGAAAATTTGTATTTCCATTCTTGGTTAGAAATTTAAAAATGCGTATTTTTGTGTTTTTGGACATTCAACCCATTAGGGGTGAAATAGGGGATCAACGTTTTTATCGAAATATGTCATTACGAAATCATTTTTGAAACCAAATCTCCGAAACGCTGTGTTTGGCTCCTTGATTATAAATTAAGAAACACGTTTTTGTGCTTTTTCTTGGAGTTCCAACCTCAATGTTTTATGAAAACATTTAGTTATCGATATCAGAACATTCTTGAAGCTAAATCTACGAAAATCGGTATTTGACTTCTAAAGAAATATGTCTTAGAGGTTAAAAGTTTCTATGGAAATATCAACACAAGAAGTCAGAAAGACTAACAAAGATCTCCGATTCCAGCTTCAAGAGTCGCTTTTTGGTCAGAAGTTCATCAGGAAAACACCGTGTTCCTATCGCCTTAATTGGAGCGAAGAGTTCAGAAAATATTGCAGTTTGTGGGCAACATAATAATTCGATTAAAGAAAAACTAATAATAATAATAATAATGTGTCCCGACCATATAGTGTACGTCAGCGAAGCAGTGTGTGCTAAGCTAGTAAATAACTAGACAACTGTGTCTCCTTCTCGTTGTATATGATTAAGTGTAATTTTAACAAATTACTCATAGGAATGGTTTTTTGATGACTGATATTATGTGATGCTTGTGGTACCAGTTACAACTACAGCACGCTGAGGTGACAAAAGTCATGGGTTATCGATAGGGTGTACAGGTGGCGGAAGTATGGCGTACACAGAGTGTAGCAGGGCAGCGCATTGACGGAGCCGTCATTTGTACTGAGTTGATTATCATGTGCAAAGGTTTCAGACGTGGTTGTGGCCGCACCGTGGGAATTAACAGGGTTTCAACGCGGAGTGGTGATTGGTGCTGGACGCATGGGATATTCCATTTCGGATATCGTTAGGGAATTCAGTATTCCGAGATCGAGATCCACAGTGTCAATATCGAGCCAAGAATATCAATTTCTACGCATTACTCCTCACAACTAACACCGGCGTTTCGGTAGAGTTGTCAGTGGTAACAGACAACCAACAGTGCGTGAAATAGCCGCAGAAATAAATGTGGGACGTAAGAATAACTTATCCAGTAGGACAGTACGGCGAAATTTGGTGTTAATGGGCTGTGGCAGCAGACGGCCGACGAGAGTGCCTTTGCTGACAGCACGACGTCGCCTGGAGCGCCTTGCCTGGGCTCGTGTGACGGTATCGTTTGGACCCTAGGCGGCAGGAAAACCGTCACGTGGTCAGATGAGTCCAGACTTCAGTTTGTAAGAGCTGACGGTAGGGTTCGAGTTTGGCGCAGACCCCACGAAGCCACGGACGGAGCGAGGTGGCGCAGTGGTTAGCACACTGGACTCGCATTCGGGAGGACGACGGTTCAATCCCGTCTCAAGTCATCCTGATTTAGGTTTTCCGTGATTTCCCTAAATCGTTTCAGGCAGATGCCGGGATGGTTCCTTTGAATGGGTACGGCCGATTTCCTTCTCAATCCTTCCCTAACCCGAGCTTGGGCTCCGTCTCTAATGACCTCGTTGTCGACGGGATGTTAAACACTAACCACCTACCTACTACCTACCAGGGCACTGTGCAAGCTGATGGTGGTTCACAGTGGTGTGGGCTGTGTTTACACAGAATGGACTGGATCCTCTGGTTCAATTGAACCGACCTTTGGCTGCAAATGGTTATGTTCGGCTACTTCGAGACCTCTGGCACCCATTCATAGACTTCATTTTCCCGAACAACGATGGAACTTTTATGAATGATAAAGCGACACGTCTCTAGGTTACAGTTTGTTGTGACTTGGCGAGACAGCCAAGCCACTACGAGGTAGCCGAAAGGCACGCGTTTAAGCTCACGCAGGCTGGCGTGAGGTCTGGAACAGTTAAAGGAGTTGAGTCTAGTAAAAAAAGTACGTAGCTTCTGGAATACTTAACTTTAATCCATAATTGGTGAACATCGGTCTGACGGTACATGCATCACAAGATAAATAGCAAATGATAATGGCGCCTTGCTAGGTCGTAGCAAATGACGTAGCTGAAGGCTATGCGAACTATCGTCTCGGCAAATGAGAGCGTAATTTGTCAGTACACCATCGTTAGCAAAGTCGGCTGTACAACTGGGGCGAGTGCTAGGAAGTCTCTCTAGACCTGCCGTGTGGCGGCGCTCGGTCTGCAATCACTGACAGTGGCGACACTCCGACGTACACTACCGGACCGCGGCCGATTTAAAGGCTACCACCTAGCAAGTGTAGTGTCTGGCGGTGACACCACACTGTTAATCGCAATTGGTTTGAAGAACGCTGTAGACAGTTCGAACGAATGCTTTGGGCACCCAGATCGCCGGACAAGTGTTCCATCGAACATTCGTGGGACGTAATGGAGAAGTCAATGCGTGTCCAAAATCCTGCACCGGCAACGCTTTCCCAATCAGGGACGGCTATGGACGCAGCATGGCTCAGTAAATCTGTAGGGGACTTCAAACAGTATGTTGAGTCCACGTCACGTCGAGATGGTGCAGTACGTCGGGCAAAAGGAAGTGAGATACGATAAAAAAATTTGGTACCTCTAAATGTAGTTGCATATGTAGAACTAAAAATTTCAGTAATATTAATAATAACGGCAACGGCCTTGCCGCAGTGGATACACCGGTTCCCGTCAGATCACCGAAATTAAGCGCTGTCGGGCGTGGTCGGCACTTGGATGGGTGACCATTTTTCGGGGTGCACTCAGCCTCGTGATGCCAATTGAGGAGCTACTCGACCGAATAGTCGCGGCTTCGGTCAAGAATACCATCATAACGAGCGGGAGAGCGGTGTGCTGACCCCACGCCCCTCTTATCCGCATCCTCCACTGGGGATGACACGGCGGTCGGATGGTCCCGGTAGGCCACTCGTGGCGTGAAGACGCAGTGCTTTTTTTTAATATCAATATTAAAACTATTCATGTGTGTATATATATCTTGTAATGTGACTTGTTCCACATCATATCGATAAAATAATCGTGAAAATGATCTACGGAACATGACATAACTAGACTAAACTAATCTGTCACCTCACTGTATGGTTTGTGATTGTGGGTCAACCGAAACCGATTGTCTAGTTACTATTTGGCTGAGTTGGGATCAGAACTATTACAGTTTGTAGCCGCGCAATTTCGTCGGTTTAGTCTGGCTTGGCCCTGTATAGGTGCGACCTTATTCGGCAGCCTCGCTTGCTGCTGCGTCACTTCCGCGCGACGCGTGCCCGTTGCCCAGCGTCCCGGCAGAAGTGCCGCTCGGGCTCTGTTCAGAACGCGAATCCGGGTCGAGCGGTGCTCGCTAGCGCGCCGCGGCGCCGCTCCGTGCGTCGTACCACGCCGCTCGTCAGATGTCACCGGCCGCATCGCGTAGCATCTCTGGAGGCCGACGTGACAGCCGTCTCTGACGTTAGCCGGCGGCACTGTACAGAGTTGAGGTCCGGTAGTTTTGGTACAGTACATAAATGACGTAGTAAGTGGTAGGACTACCGGTAGAATTGGTAGCACTGGTAGGGAAAGAAACAGCCGAATCTGTGGGAGATCGGCTGGGAGCTGACGACGTCTCTTTGTTTTTTGTCTGTTTCTTTGTTCTGCACGAAACTTCGTTCAGCTTCACTCCACTCTGTATTTTACATCCTTACAAAATATAAATTGATTATCATAAGTAATAAAAAGTAGTTGTTCACGTACCTCCTGCGCTTTTATGTAACCGAAGCAATTACTCTTTATGAACAAACACGAAAAATAGGTACGAATATCGTCATTATTTTGTATTCAATAAAACATTCTTCGTCGCGTTCACAGTCAAGAGTCAAGAGTTTCCCATTATTGATGAGTGCGGCAGTTGTTTAGCAACAACAAAAACATGTTTTATGTAAGCTCGACAATCTACTGAAGGGATGTTTGATACTTCCTTTTCGCTTTTTTTTATTTTACCTTTTTTTGAGGAAGTTGCTTTTTCTAGCTTTATATGGAAAATGTGTTTTTTTTCCTTACAGAGTTCCTCTGTTTCATATTAGAAATCAGTAATGAGTAAAAGGTAAGAAGCCCGTTACAGGGTGGGCTTGTAGAGGGTAGGTAGGGTTGACAGGACGAATAAAATACTATAGTAAGGACACAAGTTTAGTAAAATGCCTTGAAACAAAATACAGAAACAATGAGATTTAAAAAGTTTGCATAAACACATGAAAAATTTGAAAATTGCAATAAAATGTTTTGTGAAATGATTTGTCTAAGAGTAAGAAATGGAACAGATTACAGAAACATTTGACGCACCTCGTTTGCTCCACATGATTTCGCGCATCAATCAGAGGCGCCAAAAATGTTCTTTAATCTATTTTATTTCTTACTTTTAGACAAATCATTTCACAAAACATTTGACCGGTTTTTTCAATTTTTCTTTGTATTCTCTTTCGTTCATAAGCCTGTCTTACTGACACATGATTTCCTTTCAAAATGTCTTCAGTTTTTCATTCGAAGGAAACACTTTTCACATGTAAAAATGGCACACCACTGTAGCTTTTTATGAGCCAAATAACTATGTCGTGAACAGATGCACTTTCTGATACTTTATTTACATAGCTAGTAGTCGCTTTATGTGAATTATTTCTTACCCTGATACCCCTAATTAAGTTTTTCTTTATTATCGTGATTACTTCAGAGTAAATAATTTTTATTGTACATTATTTTCAAAACTAGACTCACGCTGATCGATCTGATAACCCATATGTCGGTTCCCCACTCTTAAAAAAATTGTTCAAACGGATCTGAGCACTATGGGACTTAAATTCTGAGGTCATCAGCCCCCCAGAACTTAGAACTACTTAAACCTAACTAACCTAAGGACATCAAACACATCCATGCTCGAGGCTGGATTCGAACCTGCGACCGTAGCGGTCGCGCGGTTCCAGATTGTAGCGCCTAGAACTGCTCAGCCACTCCGGCCGGCTCCCACTCTTCGCTCAGCTACGAAAATTCGAACAAAGTCCTATTGTGTAATTTGTAGAGAGTGTTATTTCGCTGCGCTAAAACTTTTGACGCGTAAGAGAAAGCATCCTGTAAAGTAATACGGAAAAAGTAAAGACAACAGGCGACGCTCAGAAGATCTTGATGAAAGAAGTGCCGAGCGTGGAAAGCCAGCGATGGCAAACAAGTGGAATCAGCAAGTGTTAACAATTTCTCTTTCATACACATCATCTACGTTCGTGTGCAACATGATCGTCTTTGTCAAATTTTTTAGGTAGAATAAAATATTTCGAGTGACGATACCCTTTTCCCACTAGACTGCTGAACAAATTTTTGTGGTCATTCAATTTGAAACAGCTGTTCAACATGCGTTAGCATCACTTTTAATTATTTGATGGAGGCAGCAACGCCTCTGTTAGATTTCGCCGTCTTTCTTCTCCTTGGCTCACGTTACCCCTTGCTATTAGCGACGTCTACGTTTAATTACAACCGCTGCGCCGGACAGGAGGTAATTGAAGCCAGTCTGAAGTTGCGTACGTACATTTTTCCTGTGATATCTCTTCCCGTCATCTGAAGACTGTTGCGAATATTTCTTCTGAGCTTTTCTGGCGAGTGAAACTGCGGTTACATTTGGCAACATGAGCGAAGGGAGTGATTAAAATGATTTAAAGCTTTAAAGATTCCACGATTATAAGAGATTACACTGTTTCTAAGAAAGCTTATCTTTATGAGAATACTATGACGAAACGGAAGAAGCGTTATATTGTTTGCCGAATGCGGTTGTGCTTACGAAATAAAAATTATATTTTGCACAGTATTATAGTTTTTCTAAATAAAGGACCGTATCTCTTTCTCTCTCCCATTACACATTTGCTGTCTCCATCTGCCTCCATATTTCCCTCCTGCTCTCCCGCTGTTTCTCTGACCCATCCTCATTTTCGCTTTTTGTCTTGTGGCACCCGTCCACCTGCCCCCATTATCATGTACCCAAATTATTACTCTCCTGTGTCTTTGTTTTAAGATTGACCCGTTACTGTCCAGAAGCGAGATACAAATACCAGCTTGCCACTCAGATTAAGTTTAGCCTAAAGCATTTCCGGAGAACACAACTCACTCCTTGAATAATTAAGCAAGCTCATCAGTTCCAAATCACTGTGAACAGTTTTTTCAGTCCTACCAGGAGAGACCAATTCATACCTCTACTATGTTACGTCGACAACAATTGTGGGAGGAAGAAGAAGAGGAAAGAGTTTGCGGTTCAAGGCGATTAGGTTAGACTTATGACAAGAATGATTGTTTCCAAAACTAGCGACAGAGTATCACATCTGACTTCATACAGCATAGCGTCTTCTGTTTTGTTGAAGTGCTGGAAAATTATGTTTCACTATTAGTTCGTCCACAAATTTCAGGAATGTTTACAACACAGTAGTCCTTCTTTTTTTTTCTCCGCGTTATCAGACTAAGGTTAGTAAAACTAGACCAGAAACTTGGTATCAAACACTAATCTTAACATTATACAACACCTGGTCAACCTATTGAGAATTTTTCGCAGCACTATAGAGCATGTTTTGTTAATTCGCATAACCAAACAGGCTGAACCAGAAAAAGTGGCGATACTGCTTCATTCAGCAATCACTGGCAGAACTCTACGTGAGAAGATTATTCTGAAAGCTTTATTTCGTCCATAACATAAATATTTGAAGAATAAAGATGCAGGTCTTTTTTCGTAATGTACAGACACAAAGATCTCTTCATTCCCATTTTCACAGCTGCCCAGTCGCGATTTCTTGGATTCTTTTGCAGTCCGCCTTTCAATTTAGTAGCACTTCGTGATGTTCGGATTTTCTCGGTTTTTTTAATGGTATATTTGCTATTTGAAATACTTTGTCCCAAAATCATGAACAAACTTCTGGCGTCAGTTTTATTTTGGTCACCCTGTAAGAATTAAGAGAGAATAGTTGCTACATTTTACTTACGTGAAAAGCTGTTTTTCTCTGGACTCGACCGTAGCGTTCAGCAGAAATAACAAACCAGTCTTCTCACATATGATATCTTTTTTACAAATATTTGAACTTATGTATTCACGAGTAGCATCAACTATTTGTAAAAATGAAGTACTAACAAAGTTTCAATTTGGTTTTCAGAAAGCTTTTTCAACAGAAAATGCTATATATCCTTTCACTGATCAAACATTAAATGCATTGAGTAACCAAACACCACCCAACGGGATATTTTGTGATTCCTCAAAGGCTTTTGATTGCGTGAATCATGAAATTCTTCCAGATAAGCTTTAGTATTGTGATGTTAGTGGGACAGAGCACAAATGGTTTAATTTATATTTATGTGGAAGAATGCAAAAGGTTGAAATTAACAGTACAGATAGTCTGCAAAAAGCAGCAGAGTTCTCTACCTGGGGAGGTATCAAGAATGGTGTCCCACAGGGTTCAGTCTTGTGTCCATTATTGCTCTTAATATATGACTTGCCACTCTATATTCGTGAATATGCAAAGCAAGAATCAGCTGAGGGAATTGCAAATAAAGTCTTTCAGAAAATAATTAAATTATCTGCAAATGGACTCTCACTAAATTTTGATAAAACATAGTATATACAGTTAAGTACAGTAAATAGCATAACACAATTGATAAGTAGAGACTATGAACAGAAGTCTGTTACTAAGGAAGAATATTCAAAATTTGTGGGAGTGTGCATTGGTGAGAAATTGAGTTGTAAGAAACACATCCATGATCTGCTGAAACGGTTAGGTTCAGCTGCTTATGCGTTTGGGTTATTGAAAATTTTGTTGAGGAACATATCAGTAAATTACCCTACTAAGCCTATTTTCATTCACAGCTTTCATATGGCATCATATTTTGGGACAATTCATCATTAAGAGAAAAAGTATTCATTGCACAAAAGCGTGTAATCAGAACAGTAGCTGGAGTCCAACCATGATCACTTTTGCAGACATTTATTTAAGGAACTCGGGATATTCACAGTACCTTCGCAATACATATATTCACTTATGAAATTTGTAATTAATAATCTACCCCAATTCAAAAATAATAGCTAGGTGCATAGCTATAACACTAGAAGAAAAAATGATATTCACTATTCCGGGTTAAATCTGACTTTGGCACAGAAAGGGGTGAATTAGGCTGCCACAAAAATCTTCGGTCATTTGCCAAATAGCATTAAAAGTCTGACAGACAGCCAACCAACATTTGAAAACAAATTAAAAGAATTTCTGAGTGACAACCACCTCTATTCAAAAATGAATTTTTAGATAGGCCTATGAAGTAGCAACTGTAAAAAAAAAAAAAAAAAAGTGCGAAGTGACACGTTCCACATCATTACGAAATGTCGTTTCATGATATATGGAACAAGTATTAATGCATGTATGTATGAACGACACGCGGTGACGCTTGATTTCTGCTGCTGTTTCAGGTTTCCAGACATCGTATCGTAACGGGAAGTTTACAGCAGCCTACTGCTGTAAGGTAAGTACATCTGCTTTTTGTTCCTAGAGTTTAGTTTTCCTAGAGGTCTAAGGACAATCAAATTTGATTTCACTGAACATCGTCCTTACTTTGAAAGAGTTGCCTTCGGAGTGTTCTCCAGATATAATCTCACTAGTGATAAGTATTTTCAACGACCCGGTTTAGAAACTGGGAAATGCGATTAGAAATTACCTGATTCAAACACGAAACCAAATCTTACCTATTTGACAATTAAAATACATAAATAGGTTGGCGGTGTCATTTACAGAGAGAGAACGAAGATTTTATGCAACACTTCTCGTCTTCTTACATCCGGAGTTTCAAAACGTTGTCCGTTGCAGGAATGAAAACTTTCGCTTCCAACCAGTCGACGTCTAACGTGAGTCACAGAGTTACTGCTTCAGTAATGGCTGAATGAAACGAGTGTCTCCAGGTGCTCTTGCGTGATGTCCCTTTCCTAGTTTCGTAGGTTGTAGCTCGTAGTCAGACGTCGTACAGCAGGTTGGAAAAACGTTCCACGCTTTACTTCGGCAGTTTCTGTTTACAGTGTGGACGCTAAGAAAATATGACCGTATCACGCCGTGATGTTGCGATAGGCGTAGATAATTTGTACTGTTTCCGCGACAAGTGGACTTATAGCAGATTTGTTGTTGAATGTTTGGCATAGTCCTTTGACCCGTCAAGTATGATGGTGTGTACTTAACGCCGGTCGTGCTGTAAGAAAAAGACAAAGTAGATATTGTAAGGAAATGAAGTTCACGATATTCAAGATTCCATTTTCACCGAAATGGAGACAATTGTGTATGCCGTTGTTTAGTCTGTGTTCTTAATAACTGCTCTGGGGAGAAATGTGAAGCCAGCAAAACTAATGGCCGTGACCATGTTCCTGAGAAAAATTCAAAAATGGTTCAAATGGCTCTGAGCACTGTGGGACTTAACATCTGTGGTCATCAGTCCCCTAGAACTTAGAACTACTTAAACCTAACTAACCTAAGGACATCACACACAACCATACCCGAGGCAGGATTCGAACCTGCGACCGTAGCAGTCGCGCGGTTCCGGACTGAGCGCCTAGAACCGCTAGACCACCGCGGCCGGCTGAGAAAGATTAAGCAGTGGTAAAGAGACTGGGTTGATACTTCGGAGGAGCTCTGTTCGAATACTCATCCAACCATCCTTCGTTACATTTCTTGTCGTCTTCTTTAAGAACTTCAGATTAATGCTGATTTTTGTAAATAGCCACTGTGTACTTCTTTACCCATTTTTGTCCCACGTCGAGCTGATGATAAACTCATACACCCTCTTCTCAATGCCGTAATCCTGGAACGTACTCTATCATAGTGGGGTAAAATTTGTGCACGGGAAGCAAGTAGGTAGTGCTTCGCACTTTGTGAGCAGCACATGAGTTTCTCGTAGTATAGACTATAATTTTTAGTACTATTACAAATTAAGCAAATGAGAAGCGTAGTCTCCTACATGTTTCAATCTTATTGCCAGTGAAATACAGTACGTTGTCTTTTGACATTTTCAAATACGAAGACACACCATCTGTTATTTTAAAATGCATGGTTAAAAAGCTTAGGTCAGTATCGCTAAAATTCCTTTATTGATTACTAGTCTCAGCCCCTCGACGAGCCATCTTCTTCTCAATAAATATTATTACTTAATTCAGTGCGAATAAGGCATTATACATAGTTCACAATCTGTTGAGCTGAATCGCTCTTGTTGCCATGTACACGCTAAATAAGGTAAAGTACAAACAAGACGACTTACTTTAGTGAGTACGTGACCACATCAGATTGTGACAAAGTGTAATACCCTGAATTAAGTAGTAATTTTTACTGAACTGAAGATGGCTCACCATTGAGTTGAAACTAGTAATCAATAAAGGAATTTTTGCGATCTTGACCTAGGATTTTTATCCACACGTTTCAGAAATAAAGTAACTCTGCACCGCCTGTCATTTTCGCGTCTAGAAGAAAAAACATTAGTTTAACTGGAGATGCGGCAACGAAGAGTTCGACTGGGAAGAAACAACTCACGCCCTGCAGCGAGGTGTTCGTGATGCCCGTAGAGACTAGCAGTATAGACCCGGGGACAAGAAGGTAAGCCTGCGGCCGGTTTTTCTGTCTCCCCCGTTCGCCCAAAGGGGGCGGCAAGCGGCGAGCGTCGTGCGGCGCCGTTACGTCCGGCAGACAATGAGGCAGTTAGGCACGAGTCGCTTCTGCCCCAGTCCGTGCCCGCGGGAGAGCGATTACGTGCTGCTCGTTGAGTAAGCCTGTTAACGGCCACTCTGCGGCAAGACCGCTAATGTTTACTGCAACGAATCGTCTCTATAATACTGAACTTCCTTTCAGGGCCCGTCGAAGAAACAAAAATGTGAGACACAGGATGACTGAAGCTCATGACAAGCTTGTCTTTTCACCAACAATAATCGTAAATTTGTGACCTTACCGTCAAGTAAGTGAAGCAGCTTGATGAGCGAGTCGCTGCTATCGAGGCCTGTTCTTCCGATCAGGTTGTCACGGGTGTATTTTACACGTCTTGCCATGTAGTTCCAAAAGACTGTGTATCGTGGCATTTCATCTAGCCGCACTTCAAAACAGAAGAGTTTTCCGAAAGATGCAGCCTGATGAATAAATCAATTCAGCGGTAAAGTTCGAACATTTAATGACCATTTCCCAGGTTGCCACGGATGTTATCAAACCATCCACGGAGATGGACAAATGTACGCTGAGGTGACAATGGAGAGCGATGTGCACAGATGCAGACGGCGGTGGTTATAGAAGAGCACTGCGTCGGCGGAGCTGTCATTTGGAAAAAGACTTCCGACGCGACTGTGCGCGTACGACGAGAGTTAACGGACTTGGAACGCGGAGTGTTAGTTCGAGCTAGACGCGTGGGACATTCCAATTCGTAAATCGTTTGGCAATTCAGTACTCCGAAATCCATAGTGTCAAGAGTGTATACCAAATTTCTGGCATTATCTCTCACCACGGACAACGCAGGGACCAACGGCCTTCACTTAACGACTGAGAACAGCGGAGTTTTCTTAGAGCTGTCAGTGCTAACAGACAAGCAACAATATATGGAATAACCGCAGAAATCAGTATGGGACGTACGACGAACGTGTCTGTTAGGACAGTGGGCGCGAAATGTGGCATTAATGGTCTGTGGCGCAGAGTAGACGACTGGAAAACCGTGGCCTAGTCTGACGAGCCCCAATTTCAACTGGTAACAGCTGATGGTAGGGGTCGGGTATGGCGCAGATACCACGTAGCACTGGATCCAAGTTGTCAACGAGGCACTGTGCAAGCCGGTGGTGGCTCCACAGCGGTATGGGCTGTGTTCACATGGAATGGACTGGCTCCTCTGGTCCAACTCAACCGATTACTGTCATGGTTATGTGCGGCTAGTTTATTTGCAGCCATTCGTGGTGTTCATGTACCCACACAACGACGCGCCATGTCACCTGGCCACAACTGTTCGCCATTGGTTTGAAGAACATTCTGGACAGTTCCAGCGAATGATTTGGCCACCCAGACCGCCCGAGATGAATCCGATCGAACATTTATGAGACGTTATCGAGAGGCCAGTTCGTGCACAAAATTCGGCACCTGCAACACTTTCGCAAATATGGACGGCTATAGACGCAGTATGTCTCACTGTTCTACGGGGAACTTTCAACAACTTATTTGGGTCCATTCCACGTCGAGTTGCTGCAATACGGCGAGAAAAAGAAGGTCCGACACGATATTAGAAGGTATCCCATGAATTTTGTCACTTCAGTGTACAAGCGAAGAGTCTTTGATGTTACATTCGTGTTTGGTTGCATATTCTACTTGAAACTACCCCTTAGAAAAAATAAGAATGATTGTGGTGCTAAACTTTTACGTTATTTGATACAGAAACAATTGAGTAAAACCAAATGTACTGAGACTGTTTTCTCTTTACTTATTCTCATCATTTCTAAACTCTTACACAATACTTTAGCGCAACGCATAAAATGGCTCTGAGCACCATGGGACTTACCAGCTATGGTCATTTTTTTTTTTTTTTTTTTTTTTAACTTTTCACCCGAGGGTATGTCTGAACCAAGGACCTCTTTTTTTTTTTTTTTTTGACAGTCCGTCGCCCTGACCACTTTTTTTTTTTTTTTTTGCAGTCGCGCGGTTCCGGACTTTGTTTTTTTTTTTTTTACTTAAATGTCATACATCTATACAAATACATAAATAAGATTTACATACAACTTAAATGGAAAAAAAATCCGTATTCCAAGCGGATGGTTTTATCCTTTTTTTTTGGGAGCAGGAAGGCAGGGTAAACAAACAATCTTTATTCGTACAATTGTACTATCTTAGGGATAAGAAAAGGATCGAGACAGCAAAAACAAAGCAAAAACAATTTGGAAACCAGAAAATCAACGTAAAGGCCGCCCTTTTTTGTTTGTGTAACATGAAGAAAGTAAATGACAATCCTAGTCACGGGCGGGAGTGAAAATGAAGTTAGCATCTGCATCACAATCCCTGCAGCACGCGGTGTCGCATCATAAATCTGGCAGACAGCCATATAATCTTGACCATTTCTGCCAGTGTCTCTAGTCGTTCTGCTGCAGGAGTCTTCCCAGTTCTGGGACACCCCAGCTGTCGGGCGGATTGTGAAAAACACTTCCTAAAAAATTGGAAAAGTAAGTCCTGTATTTCGTATGACTCCGTATGAGCTCGTGTTGTTCTTGTAAATACATCCAATAATCCATCACGGACTTAATATCGTACGAATACAAATATTTCGTCGCATGTCCAGCGATCCAATTGACCGCATACGTCTTTTGTTTGGGAAAAAAGGTCTTGTCCGGTAGAAAAAGTACATCCGATGTGATTTCTGTGTAGTTAGTGCGCCGAAGGAAGGCCAATATTCGACGCGTCAGCATCCAGACGTCCCTCGCTGCGCCACACACTAAACCATGTTCTTCCGTTGCTAACAGGCCACAGTTTGTGCAAAGAGGAGAATCGACCATATGAATTGTATGTAATCGACTCCTGGTCACAAGTTTACGGTTTATAAGAATGTACCACATCGATCTCGCTGCTGTTGACAGCAATGGAGTATGCACTGCACACCAAATGTGGTTCCACGTTCTCGACGGGTATTTGAATTCCATTACGTTGCGGGCATGGTGATCCATCAAGCACCTGTAGATCTTCCGAGTCGTGGGTATTCTCGTCGAAGGTACTTTCAGACGAACATAACTGTAATCAACCAGAAATGAGGCAATGTGTGCAAGAGCAGGCGAAATATTGCCCACCGCAATAGGGGGTTCGTACGAAGGCGGAACAAGTACTTCTATCAGAGCTGACGTAATGGTGTGCTTTCGTTGTTGCCAATTTCGTATCATCGCTCGCATGTAAAGCGCCAGAGCTTTGTTTCGCACGTTTGTGAGGTTGAGGCCACCGTCCCGGAAGTGCAGCGTTAACGTGTCATATGTGATCTTAAACAACAGCCCAGTACTAACATAGTAACCAAAGGCAGCCATGAGGCGGTCTGCAATACCCTTCGGTATTGGTAGGATCTGCGCTAAATGGGGCAGACGTGACGCTATGTGAACGTTAGTGTATGCCACACGCTGGATCATGTCAAAGGCTCTCAGTGCGTTGTTCCGTATCGCCAGACGAACATTTTGCAGAAGCCGCCGAGAACTCGCCGCCGCTGACCGCCGTAGTGAGCGGGTAAATGTGATCCCCAGACATCTCAGCGATTCCACCGTCTGAAACGGTCCCGGTATGTCTTCCAGACCCCGTCCAATGTGCATAATTTTGGATTTCGTCATGTTAATGACACTGCCTGCTGCCGTCCCGTAAGAGTCTAGATATTCAACAGCCTGATGCACTTCATGACCTGATCTGACAAGAAGGATCAGGTCGTCCGCATATGCACGACAAACGAAAGAGTTCTCATTAAGCGCTATCCCAGTAAGTGAGCGCCTCATAACACACATCAGCGGCTCAAGCGCTATCGCAAACAGCATCATGGAGAGTGGGCACCCTTGTCGGACGGAGCTGTTAATAGGAACCGAGCCCGCTTCCCGACCGTTTACAATCACCTTCGATGTAGCCCCTCGTATTAGCCTCATAATGATGGAGATGAAAACAGGTGGAATCTCCATTCGGCTCATGACTGACGCCAAGAAGTCATGGTTTATCCTGTCGAACGCACGGTCGAAGTCCACAGATATCATCGCTGCTCGCATTTTACAAGTTTCCGCAAGGGCGATAACGTCACGGTATTCACTTAACGCCGAGGAGATGTTGCTTCGCACCCCTAGGCAAGCCTGATCAGGGGATATTGTCCTGGATATCGCCAGCTTGAGACGAGACGCTAGTAGCCGTGCAAAAATCTTATAATCGGTGTTTAGCATAGTGAGAGGCCGATATTGAGTAACACTACGACTCCTCTCCATCTTCGGGATGGGAAGAAGAAAGCCCGTCACAAAATCCGACGGTAGGCGCATGTTCGGACTCATCGCCTCATTGTACATCGACACCAACTGAGGCATCATCATGTCCACGAATTCTCGATAAAACTCTAGCGTAATCCCATCTGGCCCCGGTGATTTATGGGCCGCTCCTTTTGTGAGTGCCACGTTTATATCGTCTTCTGTGAGTGGCTCCATAAGCGCTGCCTTATCCGTCTCTGTCAGTGTCGTTTGCAGATGTTGCAGTATCTCTTCCCCTACCTGACGGTCCGTCGGTGTACCGGCATAGAGATGGCGGAAATGCTCTAAAAATTCATTTGCAATGTCCTGTTGTGTTGTCAGTTGACGGCCATCTAAACCGTGGAGCACTGTTACCAATGCCCGGCGGTAACGCTTATGTTCCCGCGACACATGGTGCATCGAGGTACGTTCCCCAGTGATGGTGTCAAGACATCTTGCCCGTATTGGGATGCCACCCAGTCGTCGTCGCGTGATCGATAGGATTTGTGCCTTGACACGATGAACTTCCGCATGATGTTCTGCAGACGGCACCTGGAAGGACAGCTCACGAAGCATGGTGTAATAATAATCAAGAGTGTCTCTCTGCCATCTCGCCTTATCCCGACCATACTGTATTAGAGCTCTTCTTATTGCCGGCTTAGTGCACTCGAGCCACCATTGAAGCACGTAGGTATACGTTGGTAGACGGCGTTGACATGTGGTCCATACCTCCTCGACTCTCTGACGACATTCGGGGTCCGCCAAAAGGGACGAATTGAGCTTCCATGTCCCGCGGCTTCTCCACACACTTTGCCTAGGGAGTGACATGGTACAAATGTAAGCCAGATGATCAGTAAATGCCGCAGGCCATCGTTCCGCGTCGACCACCTTATCCTGTAGGCCAACCGAAACATATATTCGATCGAGTCTGCTTGCCGAGTGACTGGTAAAAAAAGTATATCCCTCACGGTTACTATGAATCATGTCCCAGGTGTCGCTTAACTCCAGATCCCGGCATAGCACATGCAATTCACGACAAGTATTGTAATGTGGTGTCTGGTCTTTTTGGGCTAAAACACAATTGAAGTCACCACCTATAATGAAATGATCGAATCTGCCGGTAAATAAGGGCACAATCTCTTCCGAATAATATCTCGCACGCGCCCGTCTGTTGTCTGTGCCGGAAGGGGCATAAACATTGAGAATGCGAATACCATTAACAGTTATCGCCAGTCCTCGTGCCGAAGGTAGATAAGCCAGGTCTCGGACCGGAATCCCGTCCCGGACCAATATCGCCGTTCCACTGTCGTTGTTCGAGTGCGGCGAGGTGTAGGAGATGTATCCATGTACGTCCTGGAACTCAAGAATGTAAATTTCCTGCACCATCAGTATATCCACATCCGACGCGTAGATCATGTCCCTAAACAACTGCTGTTTCACGGGCGATCTAATGGTATTTACATTCACTGTTCCTATTCTGTATGCCTGGGGTCGAGTAGCTGTCATCTCCACATGATGTTAAAATGACAAAATTTCACCTTGTCGATAGTCCCGTTGCACATCCGCCGAGGGTCGCCCGAGGAACGTGTCCCTGCGGCATTAGGTTTCTTGAGATGCGGAAGAATGCAAGGCCCCACCAATAGAATGGTCCGCATCGGTGATGTCGTCGTCCTGCTCATACCAGCTGATACTATTGGTGTGCTCCAAATTTTCCTGTGCGGCATTGTTGTGTGACATCTGTTGTTCTTTCGCAGCTGTAGACTCCACCGCCGAAGGGGTAGCAGGCCCCTGAGCGGATGCGTCGTCTGAACGATATGACATCATTTCACTGTCCGAATTCATATGATCTGCGACATCCGAAGCTTGTGGTTCCATGTCAGACAGGTCCATAGTGTTAGACTCGTCTGGGCTCCCTAGAAGAGAAGGGAGCGTCTCCGCAGAGTTTAGTCGGCGCTTCTTGCGGCGCTTTGGCGAGCGTTGTTTGCGAGCCCTAACCTCGGCCTCTGGTGTTGGCGCATCTTGCATCTCCTGCGTTCCCGCCGCCGCCACAATCCCCTGGGGCCGTTCCACTTCAGCTTCCATGCCTATTGTGATGCTCTCATCCTCTTTCTGCGCCACCTGTAGTGTCTCAGATTGGAGGTTGGTCTGAGCCATTCCTTCTTCAGTGGCGTCCGAAGGCGCCTCAATCAACTGTGGCGTCGGTTCGATGGTGCGCTCCGACCTCGGCGTCACCTCCCCGCGAAGTGCCGTCACGTAAGTCATCGGCAGTGACGTTGGTGTGGTCGGATTCTGGAAGTCTCCGCTGGGGAGTTGCACGAGTCTCCTCTGCATACACGCTGATCGAAGATGTCCTTCACCACCACATCCGGAGCATGTCCTGGGCTGTCCATCATATATGACAATAGCTCTACAGCCGCCGATGTTTATGTACGATGGCACATGTTTTGTAAGGGCAATTCGCACCTGTCGGACACCATTGAGCACTGGATACGTGCTAAAACTTGCCCAGCGTTCGGCCGTATGACTAATAACTCTGCCATATGGCTGGAGTGATTCAGTGACCAATGATTCGGGTACCTCGAAAGGCAGCTCGAAGATTCGAATCGTACGCACGCCCAGGCCCGAATGAGCGACTAAAACTTCGCCAATATGACCATCGGAGTGTCGGAACTGGAATCCTCGTTTGGCGGCTTCAATGATCCTATCACATGCTGCGTCGTCAATCATCTTCACGTAAAGAGTGCTGCTCACGATTGATAAATGAATTCCAATAATCTCCGTGTAATTAAGATGCACTTCGTCCCTCAAGAAACGTTCGATTTCGAAAGCCTTCGGTCTTGCATACTCGTTACAGAACGTGAACTGTATCGTGGTTTTTCGGAAATTGTGTGCCATTGCGTTCGATTTAAACAGTAACACACGCGAGTGACGACGGTGTAAACACCGCTTCTTCCGCGACCGTTCGCAGCCGAGACGTAAACAAGTCCGAGCTGCTCCGCGGCGAAAGGCGGACTGTCATCAGTCCCCTAGAACTTAGAACTACTTAAACCTATCTAACCTAAGGACAGCACACAACACCCAGTCATCACGAGGCAGAGAAAATCCCTGACCCCGCCGGGAATCGAACCCGGAAACCCGGGTGTGGGAAGCGAGAACGCTACCGCACGACCACGAGCTGCGGACAGCGCAACGCAATCTGACTTTCAATAATCCCTACAAATGAATAGCCCTGACTAACAATAACCTACACCCTTCATGAATCACTTACCTCACAAAAATCTTCGTTACTCGAACTGCTGCAGTACAGCGAGCGCCAATACTGCCAGCTAAATAAAAGATTCAAACTACTGAAGGCACTAACTACTGATAGGCATAGTTAGCAAATGAAAGATTTTGATAGAGAACAAACAATGTGCTTACCTTAATAGTGTTGAAAAGTGATAATATATATCTCAGTTCATGACATGCAGTCTTACAAATTTCCTTTTTCTGACAGACACACGTCCAGATCATCCGCTCTCAAAACTCCGCCATCTCTCTCCCCACATCCACCACTGCTGGCGGCTCACCTCCACCTGCCTAACGCTACGCGGTGTTCACATCCAACTGCCCAACACTACACTAGCGAATATTCCAACAATGAGTCCAACCAGCCACAGACTGCACACAGCGCAGTCAGTGATTTTCATACAGAGCGCTACGTGGCTTCACCAACATAAAAACCTACACAGCCTACTTACATGGTGAAAATGTCTACGTAGCTGCTGCTGGAAAACATGGTGACATCAATAAACGATCATATCTAACGTGTGACTGAATACGTGCGATGAAGCATTGTTTTTGCTGTTCGATGGTCAATTTGGACTTCGTATGCCTCCTACGATGTAGTCCAACGATGGTACGAACTATTTCTCGTCACAAGACGCGTCTGTGTTTGCAGACGAGTGGGAGGCGGGACACGAAGTTTTATTTGAAGTTGAAGGCAACCGTATAATGTATATATAGCGTTCCCACAAAGACCGCAGAAATCCGTGCGAAAAACCATACTGCAGTTTATTTCAGTTCGCGACCTCCGTTACAAATTGTCACTGCAAACCGACCCGGATGGCACACTGATTAGAACTCTGGACTCACGTTCAGTAGGATAAAACATCAAATCCCCGTCCATCCTACAAGTATAGGTTTCCCCGTTGTTTCCCTAAATCGACGGAGAGTGAATACCTCTGTTACTCCTTTAAATAGGACACCAGCAACGTTTTTCCTCATTTGTGGTTTACCAGCGCCTGTGATGTTTATTTTTTGTTTTATTTTTATTTTTTATTTATTTATTTATTTCATTTTCTTAAGTTCCCAAGTCCGCCTCTATTCAAAAGTCTTTCGCTAAAGTTTCTCGATCATAATAGGTTTTTTTTTTATTTAGCCTAGACCACGTGTTATTTCTACTGCTCTTGTTTTCGATTCAGGGTGCAGCAAAGATGTAAGTTGTAAAAATAAGAGAAGACATAAAAGGTGTGTGACAGTGGCAAAACTTTGTCGAAATACGTTTGGGCATAGCCAAACAACATACTTAAGAATCGGGCACTGAGAAACATAAGGGCAGGCCTAAGACACACCGCCGTCCCGCCGTCGATTTTGAGACTGTAGTTTGTATGCATGCTCGTGTTATCTGTTGATCTTATGGTGAAGCAGGATGTCTGTGCTGTGGGCCAACATTGTATATGTGGACATTCGCGAAAAGCTGTCTCACCGATTTCACTGACATTCACTCCCACATTTCCATATGGGCACTTTATGCCTGTGTCTTGGGCCCTTATGGTTCTCAGTGCCTCATTGTATATTGTTTCACCTTACACGAAGCAGTCAAGATAAGAGTTTTTGAACAGAACAGTGATACTGTTACCAATACGAGCCATAAAACAAATGGGAATTAGTACATTTACCGATACGGTGAGTAACGACGTGGCGTGTTCTGAGCTGGAATGCGGTAAAGAACTCGCGTGAGTAGCAACTCGCGTTCATCTGCGGTCCGCCTGGGGACTTCGATAACTGCAGCGGCATTTACCGGCGTGGGGAATGCGGGGCCGCGCGGATCCATTTCTACGAGCGCAGGACCGGATCTTCTGTCTTAATTTAATAAGGGAAAAAGCGCCGTCTGCGGGAACTCGGGAGAAATTTAATGAAGGCAGCTGCGTGGGCCGCGTCTCGTGAGCGCTTGGGCAATGCGGCCGGACTCGGCCGCGCGCAGATAAGAAGCGTAATTCCCTTCCTCGTGCCGCGCCGGACGAGGGGAACGCGCCGCGCTGTGCACGCACATAAATACTGCCGGCGCGGCGGCGCGGGCGTACGCACTGCGTCATCGCAGACTCCCCCGCCGTTGCGTAAGGGGGTGAAATCACGGCGGCCGCCGCTGCCGAAGCGGCCAACTGCGTCTCTCCTCCTACGCCTTACGTGCCTCCGATTCAGAGATTAGGTCTCTCTGTGGCTTTCATTGTGGAGGCACGGCAAGAATTACAAACAGAAGTAAGCGACTCTCGGCGTTGTTTCGTGAAGTCTGAGCGCCTACCGGGCAAGAACTCCTTGGTGGTAATCAGTGATCACAGGTCTCGGACCGTGGCCCAGTCATTTCACTGGCTTGTACACGACACGTTATGGCAGCACCTTACCATCTTAGGGTGACTCCTTGTTCTTACTACTTTGTTTTGTGTAGTACGGGCTCATTTGAGTTGCGATCGATATCCCTAATGGATATACAAATTATCAATTTCTGGAACCCTCAATACAAAAAAATATAAAAAGCCGTCAGATTGTCCTTTTCCAAGATGTTAACACTCGAGTGATTGTAACTTCTCATCAGAGTTATAGAGGATACGAAATACACAGTTCTGTTGCGTTAATGTGACCACGCCTTACGTTTGACGTCAGTGTGCAGTAACTGTGCAGTAACTACTCACAGACGGGACACGAGTGCGGAAACGGAGCGGTTTATCTGACGTCCCAAACGGTAAGACCATTGGCTTTCGCGCCGAGGGTGGAAGCATTTCCGAAACGCCTAAGTCTGTGAACTATTCAAGTGCCGTCGTGGTTGAAGTACACCGTGCATGACAAAATGGCGCTATCGAAACCCGGCGCCGAGGTAAGTGTGATGCACCGCGGGCTGCAGCAGGTGGGAGTGGACTATGACTGCGGAGATGCGTACGGCTGAACAGACGTGCAACTCTTGAGCAACTGATTGCCCAGACGAACCAAGTGACTGCCGGCAGAAGCTCCTCAACGACCGACCAGCCAACGTTTGTGTGTGTGGGCCTCTGCAGCAGGCGCCTGGTTCGTGCACCCTAGATGACTGGTGTTCATCGGCGGCGAAGGCTGCAATCTGCACGCCAGCACCGTAAGTGGACGTCCACTGGTGGCCATTTCAGATGAATCACGTTTTATGCTCCACCGGACAGATGGCCGTAGGCATGTGCGATGTTAAACGTCCGAAAGCAAACACGCTGCAACCAGGAGACAGCATTACAGTCTGGGGAATGTAACGTAATTCCAGAATGCGCAGAGGATCAACACAAATGTGCGTCTATCCTTGTGGACCGTGTCCATTCGTACACGCAGTTCGTTTTTCCTCGGCACGACTGCATCTGCCAGCAGGACAATGCAATGCGTCACACAGCTAGCAGTGTACGTGTGTAGTTCGGAAAGCAGGGATAACTTTACCTTCATCCCTGGCCACCAAAGTGACGAGACCTAAGCTCAACTGAAAATCTGTGGGGTCACCTCAGTCGGGCTGTTCGCGTCACGGATCCTCAAGCGACAAACCTGGCGCAGCTGACCGAAGCACTGGAGTCGGCATCGCTCCACACCCATGTCGCTCCTCTCCAGAACCTCATTGACCCTGTTTCCGTACGTCTCGCGCTGCAAAAGATCTTTATTCGTGCTTTTCGCAGTTGAACACTGTAATAACACTCCGTGTGTCTCCACAGGAGAATACTTTCATTAACAAAAAAATAAAATTCAGAATGAGATACTCAAACCGACAAAATCTCCAGTCTCAATAATTTATATGTTTGTTGTTGTGGTCTTCAGTCCTGAGACTGGTTTGATGCAGCTCTCCATGCTACTCTATCCTGTGCAAGCTTCTTCATCTCCCAGTACGTACTGCAGCCTAAATTCTTCTGAATCTGCTTAGTGCATTCATCTCTTGGTCTCCCTCTACGATTTTTACCCTGCACGCCGCCCTCCAATACTAAATTGGTGATCCCTTGATGCCTCAGAACATGTCCTACCAACCGATCCCTTCTTCTAGTCAAGTTGTGCCACAAACTCCTATTCAATACATCCCCATTAGTTATGTGCTCTACCCATCTAATCTTCAGCATTCTTCTGTAGCACCACATTTCGAAAGCTTCTATTCTCTTCTTGTCCAAACTATTTATCGTCCATGTTTCACTTCCATACATGGCTACACTCCATACAAATACTTTCAGAAACGACTTCCTGACACTTAAATCTATACTCGATGTTAATAAATCTCTTTTCTTCAGAAACGCTTTCCTTGCCGTTGCCAGTCTACATTTTATATCCTCTCTACTTCGACTATCATCAGTTATTTTGCTCCCCAAACAGCAAAACTCAATTACTACTTTAAGTGTCTCATTTCCTAATCTAATTCCCTCAGCATCACCCGACTTAATTCGACTACATTCCATTATCCTCACTTTGCTTTGTTGATGTTCATCTTATATCCTCCTTTCAAGACACTCCCCATCCCGTTCAGCTGCTCTTCCAGGTCCTTTGCTGTCTCTGACAGAATTACAATGTCATCGGCGAACTCAAAGTTTTTATTTCTTCTCCACCGATTTTAATACCTACTCCGAATTTTTCTTTTGTTTCCTTTACTGTTTGCTCAATATACCTATTGAATAACATCGGGGAGAGGCTACAACCCTGTCTCACTCCCTTCCCAACCACTGCTTCCCTTTCATGCCCCTCGACTCTTATAACTGCCATCTGGTTTCTGTACAAAATAATTTATTTATTTACGATTAATTGTGATCTCACAGCATCATCAGATCGACATCTAATTATGAATGTAGCATAGACGTACAGTTTGTTGACATCATACAAGCCAAACACTAGAGCGTGCTCCGTTGAGCATCATGACTCTAACCGTACGTCTGATGTCAGCCTTCGGAAGTCGTGAAACTGAATACAGTCTGCTCTTTGGTTTGGTCTGTATGTCAGACGTGAACGAACTGCTCTTCTGTGCCACATTTACAACTCTGTGTTGATCTGATAATGCCGGCGGCGGTGGTCTAGTGGTTCTAGGCGCGCAGTCCGGAACCGCGGGACTGCTACGGTCGCAGGTTCGAATCCTGCCTCGGGCATGGATGTGTGTGGTGTCCTTAGGTTAGTTAGGTTTAAGTAGTTCCAAGTTCTAGGGGACTGATGACCACAGAAGTTAAGTCCCATAGTGCTCAGAGCCATTTGAACCATTTTTGATCTGATAATGATCCGTGATCAAAAGTAGTCGTTAATAAATAACACTGCCGTAGCACCCTTTGAGGATGCGATCTCTGCTATCATTTAAGACCTGTGGCTCACTGCTTGCGATAAGAAAAGAAAATAGTGGCTCTTACTTGTTTCGAAATCTAGGTTATGGTTCAAAGTGGTTCATATGGCTCTGAGCACTATGCGACTTAACTTCTGAGGTCATCAGTCGCCTATAACTTAGAACTAATTAAACCTAACTAACCTAAGGACATCACACACATCCATGCCCGAGGCAGGATTCGAACCTGCGACAGTAGCGGTCGCTCGGTTCCAGACTGCAGCGCCTAGAACCGCACGGCCACTCCGGCCGGCTCTAGGTTATGATTTCAGTTCGTGTATCAGGAGAAAGGTTGGCATTTTTTTTTCTTTTTTCAGACGAGGCAGACAATCAGAGGTCCTCGAAACTTATAATTCCGTATTTAGCCAAGAATAAAGGACCGCTGCATCTCGTTCCATTGTAGAAATCTAGATTATGAGAGTTTATTTATTTTTATTTATTTAATTTTTACTATTCATGTTTCATTCCCTACCGTAGAAGGTAGAGCAGACAGTTGCAGGATTCATGATTCCTTTAGCCAACTTCCAGCCATAAACTGTGGATGACGAATTACAGTAGTGATTTAAATTATCGGTTTATGTCGGTGTAACATGCTATAGTCACTATTTGAATTTTATACCATTTACTGTATAATTGAGCAGTTTTAAAACCACTGCAGGTCCATCATCAGATCCTGCTATTACAGGAAAAATATATTCTGGACACTTGCGTCTGGACGCTAGGGTCATTGCGCTAGCGGAAATAACGGATATTTACTTAACGAAATTTTTACTAAAGGAAATGATCGCTGTGCTTTAGTGTACTTACACTCCACTGCCTCGTGGTATCCATGGCAAACTCATTCCGACGATGTATATTTCCCCAGCTGACATTCTGCCTGCATATTATACCTACATAACCAACTTCCAGAAAACTGAAGATTCCAGCTGTTTAGTTACCTGTCATCATTTACTACTTGTTGCTCCCGAACGCGAGCCGTGGATGGCAATGTACTTGATCCTTGCCAATTCCCTCATCCATTATTGCGTTTCCTGCAATCGTGGCAAAAGCTTTCAGAAGGTGGCTACCTATACACTGTGTTTAGTTTTCGTTTACTTTTTCTTTTACTTCCTTGAACATAAATTCAGTCTTTCGACGTCATCTTTACCTTCACTTTTTCATGGATGTGTAGTATATAATGTTTACCGTGGACTTTTATTTTCGATTCATCAGTTTCATTATTTGTTTCTCATTTGCATATTTAATAACATCAGATCATAAACTACCTCCAACCAAGCAGGCAAATGAAGTTTTTGAAATCGTACGTACAGTGTTGTTAAGACAAACCCCCCAATTGAAAAAGAATGAAACATTTACTTCTTACAAGCAATATTTAACGAGTTTCGCTGTACATGAAGCGAATAAATATATTTCTTATTTTACGATACGACCATGCGAAGCACTGCACTGTCAAGCCTAAGCGGAAACTTGCGCGTGATTGTGACAAAGAGTATGCCGATAGGATTTACCTGAAAGTTGTTCTGTGGGCCCTCTCCAGTATAGTAGACTATAAAACTTAAGAACTAATCGCGCAACGTTTTCCTACTCTTAACTTTCACAAGGAATAGTGCCGTTGTGGGACATAAAACATCCAAATACCCTGACGCGTGACTTGTTACGTTCTTATAACACGATTTCCAGCATGTCCAATCCTGTGGCAACCGCGTCGTTAAGCCGATAAAGGCAGAAAATAAAAAGAAAAAAAAAAGTCGTCCTCTCGATTAACGTTGTTCTCAGACACGTTATACATACATAAAAGCGCTTAAGAGTCCATATCTGCCCTTGGTTCAAATGTCCGACGCGTTTAGGGCGGGAAACTAGACCATGAAGTCGAAATATGTGACTTTTCAGGGACGCCCACATTATCCAGCAGCTAATGCACAAACCTCTTAATCGATCTTAACGGTGTATCCAGACGTGAGCTGAGAAAAATGAGATGCTCTTCGCCAATTCGAACGTACCAAAGTAACGCAAGTTTAGATTGCATTTTGTACGTTTCCTTGTAAAACTCTTTTATTACAGATTATTGTGGGAAAAGATTTCTTAGTAAGTATTCAGAGAAAGAAGAAGTTTACATGACGACGTAGGACAGCTGTTCTTAATTTGTTATTTACATTGTTGCTATAGCGGCAACAGAGATGTGTTTTACACTCAGGGTCTGAGATATTGCTCAACTTAAAGATGTTATTAAATTGAATATGCAACCAAGTTCCCTGTATATTCAGTATTGATATATAAGTTTTCCTTATTTAAATGTTTAATATTTGAATCTTTCTCAGAATTCTAAGTAGGAGATATTTTCATAGGGTGACAAGTACTAGCTCCAACATATCGTCTTGTTCTTTTTCCTTTTTTTAGCTGATAAAATATCGTCACTTCTCTTTTTCTTTACTCAAAGCAAACTGGTTAAGCTGATAATAAGAATTCTTATTACGTTGTAACTTTTTCACACTTCATAAATTAAAAAATATTTTTTTGAATGATTAACTACAAATATGTTGCTGTCGTGAATCTCGTTAAATCAAATGATAAACAACGTTTCGAGGCGAGATACAAATTGCGACTAACTGGCAGAACATGTCTCGTACAGGTAATTTTCAGTTTTTCTTCTCTTCGTTTTACAACGACTATGCTAGTTTTGACTTACGACAGTGAGATGTGGTCTTTTAATGTGAAAGTTGATAACTTTGTGTTGCTCAGCGAGAAATGATGAGATTTATGTTCGAAGTTACTAGGAGAGATAGAGAAGCAAACAAATGGGTCACGGAATGAACTGTAATGAGAGAGTCAGTAATGACTGTAACGAAAAAGAAATTGTATTGGGCGGCACAGGCAGACGAGTTGTACATGTCCGTCCTCGTGTAACGTGTTTACGGATGTAGACGGAATTGCAATTTCTCCTCCATAAGAAAGCTGTGCAGCATTAGCTCGGCACGCGTGAAAACCTCTGGAAGCCCGGCATGGTGATCCAGTGTCGTACCCGAGTCTCCCGAAATGCCGGTTCGGTATTCTCACCGCCAGGTTTTCCCGCTCAGTCATGATATCAGTTGCCCTGCGTAGTCATTTTCGTGCGAACTACTCTGGAATAATGTTAAATCGAACGCCTGTTATTCTCGATAAGTACGAAAACGTGTCGGCATTGATTAGGTAGCAACTTTCAATCTAAATACTTGAGCAATGCGCCAAATTATACAGCTATTCAATTTCACGCCTCTTCACTCTGTGTTGGAGTA
This sequence comes from Schistocerca americana, assembly GCF_021461395.2. Taxonomy (NCBI): domain Eukaryota; kingdom Metazoa; phylum Arthropoda; class Insecta; order Orthoptera; family Acrididae; genus Schistocerca; species Schistocerca americana. The sequence goes on along the minus strand of NC_060120.1, from coordinate 5,630,165 downwards.
AATTCTTATTTATTATCGTAAAATTTTATTACTTTTTCACTGAAATCAGACATAGCCCATATTACGCCGTTAAAAGCCCGACGCTGACAAGATAATTCAGTCAGATAGCAGCGGGCGGCATTCATGCTGTCGTCGTGCTGGCCTACATACAGCGAACGTTGCAGTGTTGGTTTCAAAACGGGTTGCAAGTTAATATTAAAGGATCTAAAGTTTCTTTGAGGCATACTCAGATGCTTTTGTATCCCTGATTTTCTGTAGACATTCGTATCTATTGCCTATTACTATGAAAAGTTCTGTTTCATTTCCACTGCTACCTTAAACAAGAGTTTTATGAGTTTTCATAAAGCAGTGCACGTCAGAATACATTGTTTCTTCTCAAAACGTCTGTTATTTGTGGATATAAAACTCTCTTACTCCAAACTGTGACGAATATTAAGGACAAAAAATGGTTCAAATGGCTCTGAGCACTATGGGACTTAACTTCTGAGGTCATCAGTCCCCTAGAACTTAGAACTAATTAAACCTAACTAACCTAAGGACATCACACACATCCACGCCCGAGGCAGGATTCGAACCTGCAACCGCAGCGGTTCCAGACTGTAGCGCCTGGAACCGCTTGGCCACTCCGGCCGGCTATTAAGGACAACTTGTCTCCATTGCTAATTAACATCTACTAGATATTACTCCTTTATTTTAATTGCAATTGTCTTTGTGTAGTAACCAAATACGTTCCACTCGATTGGTTTAGACTTCTTTAATAATCCATAACAAAAATTACTGTTGTGTTTGTCTCTCTGCTGTTTATTTAAATGTGTTGTGTATAACTGCTTTGTTTTGAGTTATTTGGATATGTAGTAGTCCTTAAAGGTTCTTTTAGTGTAACTCCTTGTTACGCTATGATCATTTACAAAAACTACTGAACGATTAATAAATAATTTAAACAAAATGGCTGGTAGTTTCCTAATAGGCTTAACAATCAAATGTATCGTTGATCACTGAAGACGTATACAGCAAATAACTGTACCACGTTTTATTGCTAAACAAAATTCAGTTCCAAGGACGAGTATAAATTATCTGTATTTAAAAGATGAAAATCAGTATGAAAGAGTTCTTTAAAAATATGCTATTATTGTATAGTTTAATTCTTTGGTAAAATGATAACGACATAGAGACTAAAGTTTTTTTATGTACGGGGTATTACTTATTTGTGTTGGCTTCTAACATATATACTTTTTAGCCATCAAAAGTTAACAGGACTGACAAATACAGCAAGATAATATTTGAACTTCATCTTACATATTCGTACATTTTAGGGCATACGTTCGTTAAATTTATCTTAAACTTGAAAAAGTTACGTGAATTCACTTAAACAACTGGACACTCTTAACAGCTAACCATTGGTTTGTATGAAACCAGATAATTTAGTCCGTGAATTAAGTTCAGTGGCCAGCACTCCTTTTCGACCGTGATGTCTTCTTGTGCTATAAACCTGGCTATGGCATTACGATGCACTCCTGGTTGTATCTCCAGGAACTGTGGCAGTGCAGAATACCTGACAGTGACCAACTCACGGTGGATCCTCTGAAACTTTGGCTCTGCCTTTGTCACAGAGCATAAGCTGAAATAGGATGGTTTTCAATCATGAGCAGAATTACACAGCGGTATACATTGCCTTGTAATCAAACGGACTGACTGGGAAAAATCTTTTCGTATATTAATAAATATTCTACTTTAGACGAAGAAGGAGACAGTTTGCCTGCATTGTACCGGCCCCTAATTTGTGCCACGACTATGCAATTCGTACCTCTTGTGTCATCCGGCAGTTAGTGAGGTCAGCGCGAACTAAGTGCTTCTCGGAGCTACGAGTTCAGTGTGTTGAGGAACAGATACCGTACTCTGAAAAAGATTGGTGTTCGAACACCTACATGTTCGGAAGTAGTTGTCAAATTCGTTTCTTCGTGATATGCCACAGTTTCCTTTTATGTTTCATCATCCATCAGAGTAGAACACTCGATCACAATGCTCTTGTGTAATGTCATTTTACGACAGCCGAGAGTTGTTGGTGCAGTTTCGTTCAGCTGTTCGGTTCTGTAAGGGTCATAATAAAGAGAAGTGTGGTGTTCAGGCCTGAGGTGTTCGTCAGAGGCTTCCCGCGATCGCAGGTTAGACGACACGAAGGCGTTTTCATAACTGCCTGCGCCTACTGCACGCCCTCCATTTCCCCTCCCTTCCACCCGCCCAGGCAGACAAAATGGTTCAAATGGCTCTGAGCACTATGGGACTCAACTGCTGAGGTCATTAGTCCCCTAGAACTTAGAACTAGTTAAACCTAACTAACCTAAGGACATCACGTTTATCCATGCCCGAGGCAGGATTCGAACCTGCGACCGTACCGGTCTTGCGGTTCCAGACTGCAGCGCCTTTAACCGCACGGCCACTTCGGCCGGCTCCAGGCAGACACACATACACACACACACACACACACACACACACACACACACACACACACACACACACACATTTACCTTCTTTCGTTGCAATGATAGAAACTGTGGGTTTTTGCGTGCAAGCTGCCGCACAAACACCGCTACAGGTAAGTTATGGCTAAACAAGTCGGTGCCGAACGATGTGTAGCAGTAACTATCACAATGGGTTCGTGTTTGGACGAAAGGGTTTCAGTTCTCCGTCCGGGTATCCACATTTATAATTTTCATGGATCCCGTAAGTCGTTTAAGACAAAAAACTGATTTTTTAAAAATAACGCTTTGTTGATACACCTTAACCAGCTTTAACGGTTATACTTTATTTACCAAACCGCTACCGTTTATGACCCATCATCAGTGGTATATAATACAGAGAACGGGAAACAAAGGTTATTCGATCAATCAGCAGTGTCAGTATGCTACAAGACGCTATTAGCAGACAAACATTCAACATAGAACCAGTTAGATGATTTATGCATGGACGTCTACTTCAGTAACATCCACTTAATTAATGAACTAATGAAAAGCCTCTCCAATTGGTTATTTTGGAGCTTTGTTATTTTCTCACGAACCGCACTTTATATTAGGTCATTATCAGGTCATCTGAAAATTCCAAATGTTAATACGCAATATGATTGGCGTTTAGATATTTTTGTTTTTATAATAGGAGATGAGAGACAATGCTTATATGTAAATCTACAGTGCAAATGTAGGAATAATACGCAACTTACGTTATGCTGCCGGCCGGAGTGGCCGTGCTGTTCTAGGCGCTACAGTCCGGAACCGCGAGACCCCTACGGTCGCAGGTTCGAATCCTGCCTCGGGCATGGATGTGTGTGATGTCCTTAGGTTAGTTAGGTTTAAGTAGTTCTAAGTTCTAGGGGACTGATGACCTCAGACGTTGAGTCCCATAGTGCTCAGAGCCATTTCTTTACGTTATGCTGTAGAGAATCAATGTCAAATGTGTTTCAAGTTTACATAACATGTTTTTCAGATATAATGTTAATAGTAAACAATAAAACAGCAAAAGAAGATTTTAGAAAGTTTTTCGCCCAGTGTCTTCGCGAGAAAAATGAGCGTGTCGTAATTTCAAAAATTTCTCAGATTTTAAACTTTTGTAAAACTTTTACAACTATACTTATCTGAAACAAAAATAATAATGATACCATAACGAATCTATATACGAGACTGCGGTGCCACCTTCCTCTTCCTCACCCACGTGTATTACGACCTGCTTACGTTTTACCAGTAATATACTGACACATACAAAGGAAACGAAATAATAACATGCAGAATATAATAGCACGCTATATATGCCACAACAGCAACAGCTGGTAATTAATCAACAACGAAACTGGTATTTTAAGTATACTTTCGAATGGAAAAAAGCACGTGGCTCGCCGATGATTCTGCGTTGTTTTGGACCAACCAACATACGAAGCCAATAAACACGGAACTGCTGACCAAGGAACGACTGGTGTAATCGATCCAAGATATGCAAAAGATACTTCTGAGCAAGGTAGGACTTTAAACGTTTGTCTTCGTTACTTCCGTAACTACTAACATGAACTACAGAGTATTTTTGTGGTTTTTTACGCTAAACATAAAGGAACGCATAGTCGAAGTTTTCAAATGGTTCAAATGGCTCTGAGGACTATGGGACTAAACTTCTGAGGTCATCAGTCCCCTAGAACTTAGAACTACTTAAACCTAACTAATATAAAGACATCACACACATCCATGTCCGAGGCAGGATTCGAACCTGCGACCATCGCGGGCGCGCGGTTCCAGACTGTAGCGCCTAGAACCGCTCGGTCACCCTGGCCGGCCGAAGTTTTGATATGATGAGTGAAAGCAGTAGAGCACTGATGAAATTAGAAGTTGTGCACCATGTAAGCTCCAGGCCGGCAGTCCTACGTTCGCACTGGCAGCAACTATAGTCTCTTAACCTCTTAACTGCTTGCGAAAAATAAATCAGCCGTGAACTTCTGCATACTTTGTACTGACGGCGTACATGGTGTCCCAGAAACTGCAATCAATTGTAGAGGGTGGCTTGAGGAACAAATCGAGGACACGAACTCGTGTCCCGAGACGTCAACCAACGACCGTGATTTATTATTAAATATTCTGTACATCAACAAGCTAGCAGCTTGCCTATCCCCGTTAGAGCAAGCATTGAAAGGAAAACGATGCACGTTCACACTTGGCGATAGCTTTGCTAACAATAGTAAGTGCATGTGAGTGGCACAATAAAAGGCGTCCGTCGTTCGGTTTCGTCACGTATCGGTTTTGTCCGGAACACTTCCAAGTTTTTCTCATCGCTGCCAACGCCAGCGACATGGTAGTGGTAGCGTAAAATTGCGTGGTGAAGTTAAACGTTACAGTTTCTATTTTGTATAAAACTGACATGGTGAGACCGTGGCTGTGTACAATTAATGTAGGTTAATTCTTACAAAGAAGAAAACAGCAACCAGCCACTATTACTATTTCTATTTCTTTAGGTAAATAGCTCCGTTACCGGTTTCGAACTGGCAAGTTCATCATCAGACGGCTGTTGACATGATTTTCAAGATACACTTTACATTATCGTCCGTTTTCAATTTTTATTATTCCACTATGGCGAAGTATTTTTGGTGTGTTGTTGCGCGGAATTTTCGACGGCAACAACACACCAAAAATACTTCGCCATAGTGGAATAATAAAAATTGAAAACGGACGATAATGTAAAGTGTATCTTGAAAATCATGTCAACAGCCGTCTGATGATGAACTTGCCAGTTCGAAACCGGTGACGGCGCTATTTACCCAAATAAATAGCAGTATTAATTGTGGCTGGTTGTTGTAAGTAGGCCCTTGATATTGCCATTTCGATATCCATATATAGTGGCAGAAAATGTCGCTGACACACGTCGATATTTAGAAAACATTTCGATATATCGTTATATCGATGTATATCAACACCCTTACTGCGTATATCCGTAGCGAACTTCAATGTGCGCCATGCGCTAACGATGTTTGCAGGCACAAGGAGTCGATCGCGCCAGCAGGGCGAATGACGGATGTATACATTTCGATGTCTTAACACAATATGACTTAACTATTTGACCGACGGTGCTTCGCGAAGTTGTTAGTCGGACTAATAGCAACATTAGTATTACTTATAGATGGAGAAAAAAGTTTACTAGCTGTCTTTCACTCCTTTTGGTGGCATTAGCGTAACGTCGTGTTACGAAGCTGTTAGATGTGCAGTAGCGGGTTATCAAATGCGATGGAAACGATACTTAGGAACAGTGGTAAGATGAATATAATTTTTGTCCATCTTCGGTGAATGATACTGTGGACAACGTCAGTCCTTGCCTTTCAGTATTTCAGGGTGAAGAAACTCGTAATAAAATATTACAGTTTTATTTCTAAGTAGTAACAGATTAGAGGGTAACAGGTAATGTCATCAACATTCTGTTAAACATAATTTCTACGATCCTATACCCAGTGATGTCGTGTGGAGACGATAGCACTGACCAGGAAATGTGGACACGACCCATTGATTCGACTGCTGACATGTGGTGCTCTCATGGAGTTAAACAGTAGAAGCCCAACACTTGCCTGTCACCGTAGACATCCTTAGCCAATGGGAAACCACGTGAACGATAAATGTCATACAGTATGAATATAAATCTTAATACTAAGCTGGGTATCATCGCAAGTTATATTTAAGTAACAATTTATATGTTCTGAATTTTTCATAACATTACGTTAAAATATAATTGACCCACCAAAGATGTGCAAAGAAGGGCAGCTCGTTTCATGCTATCGCGCAATAGGGGTGAGAGTGTCACTGATATGATACGCGAGTTGGGGTGGCAGTCACTGAAACAAACTGCGAGATCTATTTAACAAATTTCAATCACCAACTTTCTCTTCCGAATCCGTAAATATTTCGTTGACACTCACCTACGTAGGGAGAAATGATCATCATAATAAAATAAGAGAAATCAGAGCTGAAACGGAAAGATTTAGGTGTTCCTTTTTGCCACGCGCTATTCGAGATTGGAATGGTAGAGAAGTAGTATGAAAATGGCTCGATGAACCCTCTGCCAGGCACTTAGTTGTGAGTTGCAGAGTAACCATGTAGATGTAGAACAGCATCATGTTATTAGTCTGCCCTCTGTGGGACTTTGTGTAAACCAAGGATTGGTTGTTGGGCCCCGCTGGTTACTAGCGACTTGGACGACTTATCGAGAGCGGTCAGAGATGCTACGCCGCTACCATTCTGCATTCGGCTCGACTGCGTGCGGTCTTCATATCTGCGTTGGTTGTTAAGTCGTCCTTGTATGTTCCGAAGATGATACGCATCGGGTCAAAACCTGTCAGCACTTACGTATAAAATCGTGTTTTATGGGATTAAGACTGTTCCGAATAATATTTTATTACTAGCTCATTGCGATCGATGCTGTTCCCAATATTTTGACAAAGATTAACAGAGAAACTCGTTCTCCTCGTCTCACGCACACGCCTTCCAGGAATCAACTGATGTTGACGAATAAGATCGTGAAGGAGGGAATCCCCATCCGATGTGTGGACAATTTCTAGTGGCGGGGAAATGACAGTAATGTCCTGCACTTCCGGGAATGAAATGAGGCGCGATACGCCGCACGCCGAGAGCACACTCAGCACCAGAAGGCGTAAGAGTGCTGCTGGAACACAGCGTAATGAACCGGAGCGCAGGATTTCGTTGGGAGAAACGTCTGCCAGATTTGCGGAAGCGGGCCGTGCCCCGGCCGGCTCACCGTGCCGTCTCCTGCACAGCCCGCCCCACTTCTGGCCGACGAGTACGTACAACACGGCGCCGGCCGGCTCCCAGTTAATTTCCGCGGCGGGCGGGGAATCGCTGGCGATAAGCATCTCCCCGCCGGGCCTGCCCCTTGTTGGCTGTCGGAGCGCCGCCGTTGTTGGCCCGGACCTCGTACATTTCCGCCGCCGTGTTCCGTTGTTCGACTCTGCACGTAGTTTTTTTGTTTGCTGCGGGCTCGCTGGTACACGTCTGCGGACTCACTGCTTAAGACAATGGCTGCGTTCATCTTCGGTAGCAGCAACACGCAGATGGCACGAGATTATCTTCCTCCGGCGCCATCGGCGGCAGCCGTACGTCTGCAGTTATCTCGAATTGTGGCCGTTGTCTCGATTCACGGCGGTGCTGGGTGACCCAGTGGCTACTTGCTAGCAGCCAACCGTTTCTCGAGATTCTTGACCCTGTTACGGGAGAAAACTCATTCAACTGGAAGATATGTACGTCAGTCACCTCCCCGTATGAACGTGTGCTCCATCTGATACTGAAAAGCTGCTTCCACATTTGTTACATGGAACATCTGTGAGAAATACTCTCAGAACTTTCGAGACAGTTTGGTTGTAGCAAAACGAGCACAAAAAGTTGTAATTTCAACGATGGGAATGAGTAGTGTTATACGATAACGGCACCAAAATAATACTCCAGTATTTCCGTGCCTGTGGGAAATGTTGATTAAAATTTCATCGTTATCCTAGCTTTTTCTCAGTACAGGAAAAAGCCGTTCCGAAGAATGTTATGAATATACTATCGGTACTAGGTGTAGTTAACGTTACCAGAACGCAGCATTCTCAGAAGAAAAGCACATTCAGTTTATCGTGATCTTTCGAGCTTTGAGAAAGGTCGAATTATTTGCGTGAGGTACGCGGTGCAAGTGGACACTTGTTGGGGGCGGGGGGGGGGGGGGGGGGGGGTTGCAAATTTATGTAAGAAATGTGAAAGTGGGCTCTGTATCTCTGTATCTGACACACATTAATTAATCACACTCAAAAATAATGAAGTAGGATACCTTTAACTACTAAACGAAACAAGAATAACAATTACTTCGGTTTATTTTGATAAATTTATACATAAACGATTGATAAACAATGGCAGTATTAATATAATAAGAATTCGGCACATCCAACCATGAGGTCAGGGGAAAGGATGTGAGTAATTGCACAAGTGAATTAATTGGAATCGTGAAGTCTTCAGTGATCGTCATGGAGTTAATTGAAAGGCTGATGGTACTTCGCACCTCTGGTCGGAAGTGAAAGCAGACTGTTCACTGAATCAAAAAACAAGACTGCTAAGTGAATCTTGAAGTGATCGAATTGTTATGTAATGACTATAATTCCTCTACGCATCATCTCACGGTTGCGATTGGATCTCACCATAGTGTCATAGGTGGGGGCTGAACTCGCTGCAGAATCATTCATTGACAGCAACAATGACCTTCACCAACAGCGAAGTGCGGAAAAGCTTCACATTTGTGCAGGAGTCCCTTGATATATCAGCTCTAGTGGCGGCAGACCATCAGCGACTCTCAGCGCAATCTGACGAACAAGATGAATAAGTTGAAGTGATTTCTGATCTCACGTTTTCTAAAACGAAGCCTCGCATTGCCGCATTTTGTCTCTCTTACTGTATTCATCCTGGTTGGGCTTCAGATCTTCCAAGCACCAACCGATAAAATTGCTCCTTAGAACATCCTAATCCCTTCCCTTGGCTATGGTCTATTCCATTAACCAGTAATATGCGTTCCGCCATTTTACACAGAAAAATGTCGTCTCACTTTCTCTCTGTCTCTCTCTCTGACCAAAGACGTCGCCCTTGTCGGCACGACAGAGCCTCTCTGGATAACTCTTGTTTACTTATGTTAGCCAATCCCTATGGGTCTTAATCACGTAAACATTTGGTTTTTGTGAAGTCAGCATGTCCAATGGCTTCTCACGCCTTCGAAGGCCCAGAAGTTGGGGTGGTGTCCGGTGCTTTAGAGAAAAACGCAGTTTGACGTTTTTGTGCACAATAGCGCCGTATGCTAGAAAGTTCCTCCTCTTCCTACTCTCCCGGGCTGTAAAATGTTATGCTGCAGGGGACTTTTGCCACAGAAGATCCTATCTGTGTTCGTCCACAATGCTTTGGATGCCGCTGTGTGGCAATACAAAGTGCTGTCCAGTCCGTGGACTTCGCTCAGGCATCCTTCTGCAAAATGGTTCTGAGCACGGTGGCGTACTTTTACTCCCATGGCATCCCGTGTGCTTCTGCATCGTCCAAATACTTTCAATGTCCTCTCATTTATAAAAGGCAACAGCTCAGAATCAAGAGTAAATAAAGGGTAAGTTTTCATTAGTCAACTGTCGACAATCTATTGTACTGTGGTTTATCGTACGCCTCGGTGCTCAGAGCCATTTGGAAAAACGGTTGCTGTTCAATGAGGGCATTAAACACGACAGCTGGCACTAATGCGATTACTGCATAATGGGTTGTGATGAAATGGACGATAAAAAACAGTTTGGCACGAAGAGTAAGTACAGATACTTCGCCGCGCTGGGTAGCCGTGCGGTCTAGGGCGCTCTGTCATGGTTCGCGCGGCTGCCCCCGCCGGAGGTTCGACTACTCCCTCGGGCATGGGTGTATGTGTTGTCCTTAGTTTAAGTTATATTAAGTACTGTGTAAGCTTAGCAACCGATGACTTCAGCAGTTTGGTCCCGTAAGCCGATAGCACAAATTTGCTAATTTACAAATCATACCAGCAGGACTACATGATGAGAATGCAGAATTATTCAATTTGCACTGAGGAACAGATGGATGTTCAAAATGTTCAAATGTGTGTGAAATCTTATGGGACTTAACTGCTAAGGTCATCACTCGCTAAGCTTAGACACTACTTAACCTAAATTATCCTAAGGACACACACACACACCCATGCCCGAGGGAGGACTCGAACCTCCGCCGGGACCAGCCGCACAGTCCATGACTGCAGCGCCTAAGACCGCTCGGCTAATCCCGCGCGGCAACATATGGATGACAATAGCTGAAATCAGGGCAGAGATTACAGACAGCTTGTCATCACAAACTCTTGAAAACAGATTACCCAAGCTGTATTGAGAAATCGAGTTGCCAGGCATTGTTCGCCGCTGACATAACACAGCAGACGACAGAGGCGTTCGTGGTGCAGATTCATAGTCAACTGGGACATTAGTGCCATTCCGTGGTGTTGAGCAACGAGTCTCTCTTCTGCTTTTGATGGTCACATCAACGCCGGTGTGTCCGTAGACGACCTGGCCGGAAGGTCACAGGAAAGAGCGACTCTTGAGATACATACCTCTCCATCTATCGTGTAGGGAGTTATTGGATGTGGCAACAGAACTGCTTTGGTAATTCTTGAAGGGAGTCTGAACGCTTACCAGTATGTGGCAGGAAATTCTTTGACGAAGATGACAAGTGTCATATTCCAGCGCAAAATGCAAGAGCACGCACTGCAGTTCACACAACGCGGATGTCCTGAGGACATGCACAGACACTTGACTGTCCTGTTCAGTCCCCCGATCTGACACCCGTAGAGCGTGTATGGAATACGATGGCAAGCTTTATATTGTCATACCAGTCAAGAGCCAGCAATTTTCACGAACTGAAATAAAATGTCTTTTAGAAACAGCTGGAAATTCGTCGAGATGACATTGGCTGACTGTTTGCATCCTTGCCATATTGGACACAAGAGTGTGTTGGCGCCCATGGGGGTCTTACCACATTCTGGTACTGATGATGATCATCAGTTACAAATGGAATATAAGCTTAGTCATGTAACGCCCGTAATGTGATAAACTTCTTCACAAAGTTTGATAAATATCAGACTGGCGCCGCATGGTGTCTTTTCCTTATTATTTAGGACGTTATTGGTATCTATTCTAAATTATAGACGTCCGACTACATTCAGCGAGGAGTAGAATGAAGCAGTGTAAGAATTATTCTTTTCATTGTTATGCAGATCTTGGTGCCTCTCGCGTCCATCTAGAAAAGATAACCTGAAGATGCCTAAGTAAGCGGACCGCGTCGTTGATAAATAAAAAAACTAAAATTGCAACCAAGACTGTTTTTAACCAATACTGTTAAGCACTGGTTTGCTGTATGCCACATATGGATTGGAAGAATTTCAGTTCTTTTCATTATTAAACGGAATTACAGGACAATAATGTAATCTTCTTACTAGAGTAGTTTAGTTCCCAGATCGAGGCGTTGGTAAGTCGCCGGAGGGAGCCGGCACCACGTCTTCACACACAGGTCACCTGATTCCAGGGAGGGGAGTGGTGAGTTCTGATGTTGAGTGTGATGGAGTGGTTCGAGGAACACAGTGGTTGATGTACTGTCCTCCCAATTCGCCAGATCTGAACCCGACCGAAGACGTCTGGGGTGTACAACAGACGCTGCCGAACCGAAAGCAATATGACAGCGACGTAGCAACTTTAAACGCTGTCGACATGGCGTCCACGTGCTACGTTGCTAGCGGCGTTCTGTATCCCGTCTTTAGTGAATACGGAGTCCTGCAGAGGGCAGTCTAGTAACGTGATGCCACTGGCGGGTCAGTTCTATTTTTAAAGAAATATTATGTAACACTCTAACTGCGCGTCCCAGATGTGCTCGATCGGGTTCAGATCTGATGAGCTGGGGCCAGCACATTAATTGAAACTCGCCACTGTGTTCCTCGAACTACTCCATCACGCTCCTGGCCTTGTGACATGACGCATAATCTTGTTGCAAAATGCCACTGCCGTCGGGAAACACGGTCTGTAAACAGTGTACGGTACTCCTTGGCCGTCATGGTGCCTTGTACGAGCACCACTGGGATCCTGGACGCCCACACGAATGTTCCGTAGAGCATAACGGAGCTTGTCTCTGTCTTTCAGTACTGGTGTCAAGGAGCTATTCCGCCGGAAGACGACGGATTCGCACCCTCCCATCGGCATGATGAAGAAGGTATTGGGATTCATCACACCGTGCAACGCTCTCCCACTGCGCCAACGTCCAGTGCCGATGGTCACGTGACCATTCCCGTCGCAGTTGCCGATTTCGTGGTGTTAACATTGGCACGTGCATAGGTCATCGGCTGCGGACTCCCACCGTTAGGAGTGTTCAAACACACTTGTACTCTGCATAGCGTTAAAGTCTGATGTTAGTTCCACCACGGTTCGCCGCCTGTCCTTTTTTACCAGTGTGCCCAGCCTAAGACGTCCAACTCCTGTAGTGAGGGCTACCGGCCAACCCCGCGACATCTGCACGTCGTTTTACCTCGGTTTCGCCACTTGTTGAAGAGACTCACCGCAGCACTCCTCTAACACTCGAACACCCGACAAGCCATCCGTTGTCCGAAGTGCTCTGCCCTCGGTCAAACTGAGATAGCTCGCGCGCCTTCCCGATTACTCACACGGATACTACGTACGCTCACCGATACTACTTCCGCCGAGTCTGACTAACAGTCATTCCTCGCCAGGCGACGCTGCTATCGCCTGAACTCACCTATATCGATAATAGCTCGGTGGTCATAATGTTGTGGCTGATCAGTATTGCCTCGGTATTTCGCCTCTGCTACAATAATGACGTTCGAATTAGTTTCATTGTGACACACTATCCGTGCAGTTTCCTTTAGCCAGTTACACGTGACTAAATGGCAGCGTACTCCATAGAGTGGCACAATGGTCTGAGCATGTAGATGATCTGAAGGTGGCAATTCAACTTGCCGAAACTAGTTGTTTATATACACTGTTTCCAGAATGAGATTTTCACTCTGCAGTGGAGTGTGCGCTGATATGAAACTTCCTGGCAGATTAAAACTGTGTGACCGACCGAGACTCGAACTCGGGACCTTTGCCTTTCGCGGGCAAGTGCTCTACCATCTGAGCTACCGAAGCACGACTCACGACCGGTACTCATAGCTTTACTTCTGCCAGTATCTCGTCTCCTACCTTCCAACCTTTACAGAAGCCATGTCTCCGCTATATCCTTTCTTTCAGGAGTGCTAGTTCTGCAAGGTTCGCAGGAGAGCTTCCGTAAAGTTTGGAAGGTAGGAGACGAGATACTGGCAGAAGTAAAGCTGTGAGTACCGGGCCTGAGTTGTGCTTCGGTAGCTCAGTTGGTAGAGCACTTGCCCATGAAAGGCAAAGGTCCCGAGTTCGAGTCTCGGTCGGGCACACAGTTTTAATCTGCCAGGAAGTTTCATATCAGCGCACACTCCGCTGCAGAGTGAAAATCTCATTCTGGAAACATCCCCCAGGCTGTGGTTAAGCCATGTCTCCGCATATCCTTTCTTTCAGGAGTGCTAGTTCTGCATGGTTGGCAGGAGAGCTTCTGTAAAGTTTGGAAGATAGGAGACGAGGTACTGGCAGAAGTAAAGCTGTGAAGACCGGGCGTGAGTCGTGCTTCGGTAGCTCAGATGGTAGAGCACTTGCCCGCGAAAGGCAAAGGTCCCGAGTTCGAGTCTCGGTCGGTCACGCAGTTTTAATCTGCCAGGAAGTTTTATATACACTGTATTCACCGCGATGTGGGTAAATGAACTTATCTATTAAGAAGGTTAATTATTCTATTTCAGAGATCGCTCTCCTGCTGACAATGTCAGATAACCGGAATGAAACTAGTTCGAACGTCAGTGTTGTATCAGAGGCGCAATACCGAGGCAATATGGCAGGAGCAACAATGATTCTCCCACAGCGATAGCGGAAAGCGTCTTGGAAATTCCTTAGCACTCCACCGACCGTTCGCCGATGCTCTCGCAGTGGCTGCGCGCTCGCAGGAAGGGAGGAAGAAATGTTAATGGCGTGCCTTGCCACCTCATTTAACGTAAAGACCCACTGAACGCCTCATTTGCTGGCCTACCCGTGCCTCTGCTTCCGAGATTCCGCATTCGAGAGAAACGGCCGCAGAATCGTAAAAAGGCGGCGGCCCCTGCTGCGTTTGCTGATTGGGTGACAGGCTGGCTGCAAGAAGTGACGTGCTGTCGGCGCTACGAGCCATTGTTTGCAGTGGCCGCGACCCCCGCGTGCTTCTCCAGCGACAGGTCGCGGGCGCTTGTGCGACTGGCTTGTCTCCACCTCTTTACAACCACTCCACTCTGTTGGTTGCAATTGGTTATGGAAATAATAGCAAGACGTGCAGGAAAAAAAAATCATTACCACCGTAAGGATGCAGCATTCCATGAAATCCCTGCCGACCTTGTGAGGTGAGACAAAAAAAAAAAAAAAACCTGTGGTACATTGTTTGCATGGATATTTGTAATTCTCATTATGGATTTCAAAACAGCACATGATTAATTCCAGTTCTTCTGCGGTAGAGGAAGAAATTTGTACCCAGTTACTTGCTCTCAACTTGATTAAAAACTCTCGAAAACATTCGAGTTTGGCAGTCGAAAGCGTTACTGCTCTTCCGTCACGCAGCTCCTCAATTAACAGCTCCTCAATTAATCTGTATAATTATCCTCTTATTTATATGGCGAAATCTCGAAACCACCAAACCGAGCGAGGTGGCGCAGTGGTAAGCACACTGGACTCGCATTCGGGAGGACGACGGTTCAATCCCGTCTCCAACCATCCTGATTTAGGTTTTCCGTGATTTCCCTAAATCGTTTCAGGCAAATGCCGGGATGGTTCCTTTGAAAGGGCACGGCCGATTTCCTTCCCAATCCTTCCCTAACCCGAGCTTGGGGTCCGTCTCTAATGACCTCGTTGTCGACGGGACGTTAAACACTAACCACCTACCTACCCGAAACCACCAAAAGTGAATGTAACGTGTATATGTTTATCTATAGCCAGTTTCGGACAAGCAACCATTTTCCAGTCACGGAAACCATTACATCAGGTTAAAGGATGGTTCCTTAGCGTAAAATACATTATTATCATCGGTGCAGCATCTGTCACTTTTACATGCGTACATTGTTCGAGACATTAACCTAGATGCAGTGGTATCCGTGACTCAGTCTCTTGACTGATTATAGATAAATTAATACACTGTAGCAGGCCACTGCATGGGCTGGCTTGCTACTTTATACAAATTTCTCGGGAATCATTTATCGGCATAATACACATCAGCTGATATGTTATTCAGAAAAAAAATTATGTTACCGAAGCACCACAGGTCCATGTCGTGAGATTATGTTACTGAAGCACCACAGGCACGTGTCGTAACGAAATAAAATCGCGAAGAACAATATTAACCAAATAGTAAAAAAGAACTTAGTGAATTGTTGTTCAACTCTTGTGTCAATTTGTCTCTGCCAAACAACGTCGTTAGAGGATGGAAATTTTACGGAAGAAATCAAGTTCAACGCTACGCGGCCGGTGTTCGTTTTAACTACGGTCGCTGGAATACATCATGAACTGCGTGCTGTCTCGAGGTGCAGTCTGTTACGCAGATGCACGCGAATGGCGAGGATCAGGCAACAAGTCAGAGCGGCACGTCATGCGGGCAGCGCTAACAGGACATCGACAGCACTGATCTCATTACGGATGCTCTACCTCCATCGATCACAAGCTTAGTACCTAGTTTCACGTTCTGTTTTCCTCCTTCCCAGAAAGGCTCTTTCCAGCAGGTAGAATTGTCCAATAATAACATTTCTTAGAGGAGTACACTAGTGCTCCAACGAATCATTTGCTGACATCTTGTATCGAAATGTAGGGACTTTGTCTCCGTCACCGATGCTGGACAAATACGTGATTTTTTCAAGTAGCTTTAATTCCATAGCGTCTGTATGTTACATTGTTCACTGTTCGTAACGAACTCAGGAGGAATTCATCGTGTAGATTCTGCTCGACAAGAATGCCCTTTTGCATAGAACAGCACTGCATCTCTTCCAAGCTACATTGTCACTGCTATATAAAGAGCTTTCCGGTGTGTAAGACCGTGGATCAACAGGTCTATTTCTTACAGGGTGGTAGCTGTTGAACTATATGAAAAAGAACGTAAGTTAGTTAGGAACTACGGCGTGCACACACTTTATTCAACATGTAAACGGCACTACAGATATTAGGATTTAGGTTACGACGTTCAATGTGCTGCCATCCTTGGTGATGATATGGCGCAGAGGAATAGCAAAATTTTACATGACCCTCTGAAGTGTCGGAACATCAGTACTGTCGATGACATCCAGAATGGCTGTTTTCAGATCAGCAGTGGTTTTGGGATTGTTACTGTACACCTTTTCTTTAATATGGCCCCACAGACAGGGGTCGGATGTGTTCAGATCCGGAGAATATGGCGGCCAATCGAGACCCATGCCAGTGAACCTCCGGGTACCCCAGAGCCAGAATCTGGCTCCAAAACTGCTCCTCCAGGACATCAAACAACTTCCTGCTTCTATGGCGTCGAGTTCCGTCTTGCATGAACCACATCTTGTCGAAATCGGGGTCACTTTGGATAATGGGGATAAAATCGTCTTCCAAGACCTTCACGTACCGTTCGGTAGTGACCGTGTCATCAAGGAATATCCCACCGATCATTCCGTGCCTGGACATTGCACACCAGTCACCCGTTGTCGGTGAAGAGACCCTAAATACGCCAATTTTGCTTATTAACGAACCCATCCAAATGAAGGTTGGCTTCGTCGCTAAACCAAACCATACCAACCATACTAGTTTCCATCATGCCCCGCGGCCAACAACCGAGCAGTCTGAACGTCCTAACGCAAACGGTTCAGAAGTTACGGCGATTTTGCTTCATATAGTTCAGTAATTGTCACCTTGTATATTAGACGATTCAGCTAGAGTTGCTCTAGCAGCTTCGTCAGTTCCGCGTTCCCCCGAACGTCGATAAAGCGGCAGAAAATCATCCTGATAAGCTCTGAATGCGTTACTGATGCTACCATTATGTATTCACATAATATAACTCAAATCCTAGTTAAGGTAGTAAGAAGTTCTTTGCAAGAAGTCGAAGACTAAAAATGTTTTATAACCATTCATTATCCTAGTACAAGGACATTTGTTAAAGTTTTTGATTAAAACTAACGTTATTAACGTTCTACACCATTATCTTTCATGTCAACATAGCCGGCCGCGGTGGTCTCGCGGTTAAGGCGCTCAGTCCGGAACCGCGCGACTGCTACGGTCGCAGGTTCGAATCCTGCCTCGGGCATGGATGTGTATGATGTCCTTAGGTTAGTTAGGTTTAAGTAGTTCTAAGTTGTAGGGGACTGATGACCACAGAAGTTAAGTCCCGTAGTGCTCAGAGCCATTTGAACCATGTCAACATAATTGCAGCCGCCTATTTGTAGTGTGTAACATGAGGCTTTGTAACGTAACTATGCCGCTGCGTGAGAAACAACATGCGGTAATCGAGTTTCGAATTCGAAGAGTTCATCCAGATACGGAGAGCCTCTCCTTCAGCAGGACAGTGGCAGGCCACACCGAGCGCTAGTCCGACGACTGTCATCCATCATCTTCCACAGAGTCCCGAATTGGCCCCATCCGATTTTCTGTTTCCAAAACTTAAAGAACATCTTCGACGACTTCACTTTGGTAGTGATGAATCGGTGCAAGCAGGGGTGAGGTTGTTGCTCCGGCAACAGAGTCAAACACACTGCAGTGACCGTGTCAACAAACTGGTCTCTCGTTGGGATGTGCTCGTCTCCAAGGTGACTATGTTGGGAAATAAAGACGTAGAGCGTTAACAACGTTTGCTTTATTTAAAAACGTTTGAGAGTTTTCACATAAACATTCGGAGGCTTTATTCTTTACTGCGTCGTAGTATTATTCTTAAAGCATGTTGTAATACATATTTAATTGCTTACGCTAGCTGAAATGGACAAGGATCGGGAGAGAAGTTGACTATCGTTAGCTCAGTGATATCATCTTGGCATTCGGTCACAACAAGATAAATGCGGACGACCAGATAAGGATGTAAATCTGATTGTTTTTGAATATGAGTGTTTTGTGCCATCTTACTCGGTTACATCAGTAATTACGAACTCTCGCTAGGAAGTACTGTTAAACGCCTGTGCCAGATCTTGAATAAAGCTGTCTTCGTAAAGAAATTTATCGTCTTATATCTGCTATTTCACTCCTGTGCTTTCTACATTTCATATACCTCCTTGAGCAAAAACCTGCGTTGTATCCTTACATTACCTAGAGGCCTTCGTTTATGTTACTCGTTCCAAAGCTAAACGTATGCAACCTCACTTCCTAGAGTAAAATGCTGTATTGTTCAGACGTCTGTCTGACGCAGCAAACAAGTGCGAGCGTGAATTCCGCCCGGTGGTATTCTGCAATTATCTGTCTCAGCACACACGCCTAGTTCACAGTAAATAACAACCCTGTCTGACATTTCACGCACCACCGCTGCTGCTCCGATGTGATGGTGCAAAATCTAGCGAATACTGTGCAAGGCTGCAAAAGTCACCTTGGGGCACCACGTTTCTTTATCGTTGCCGCCTGTGAATGGTTTACAACCGTCTCAGTTGTTCTAGAACAGTTCTTATTTTCAACAAAATCTCGTGGCGCCCTCAAACCCTCTTTCGAAACAACAAAGTATCTCGTATTTACTTCATCCGTAGTGTTGGATTTTCTTTGTCTTTTATTCTTCACATGGCCTGATAAGGTGCCTTCTTTCAGCACGCTAGACCAGTTTCTTTTACATCGCCTCATTTGTTGGTTGATTATGAAGATTGGTACTTTAGAGCTCCGTCCTCTCGTGAAGTTACACTGTTCGTTGTATTCGACCTACGATAACGGTTATTTTCAGGACTCATTTTGCTCGTGGTCTCATGAACAACAGTCCTGCAGCACACAAGCCGTATAGTGCTTTCCACTTATTGTGATGTTCTACCAAGAACTGACGGAAGAATCAGGTAACATAACTTTTTGTGTTGGACATTGGCTAAACTTCAGCAAGCGCCAACTATTTTAGGCAGTATGTCGGTGTATGCGCAATCATGTGATATGTGACAGTTTAGAACTTGTTTCCAGTCTTTCGAATTTCGATTTTTGTAAGACGTTTCGTGACATTTACTGCGGTACTCACTGGCTAAACACGGTCCGTGCGGCTCCCACCGTCGGAGGTTCGAGTCCTAACTTTCAGTTAGATTAAGTAGTGTAGGCTTAGGGACCGATGACCTCAGCAGTTTGGTCCCGTAAGACCTTACCACAAATTTCCAATTTCCAACAGTACATTATTACAAAACTTAACATTCATAGGGTGAAATGCTGAAAGTGCAGTTTATGGTGCGAACATCAGCACTTTAGATGGCAAACGAACCGACGTAAGAGCTCGTGTGAAATCAAAACTGGTCTTCGAGAACTGATATAACTAAAGCTGAAAAAACAAGTTGTACAAAAAGCTGCGTCACTATCAAACTGTGTTGCAAACTGTTACATTTGAAACACTATTTAGGCAGATTGTAGCTTCCATACGTCAAATTACAAGGAAATCAAGTCTGCGTCTATACCTAGACCCATATTCTGCAAAATACTGTGAAGTGCAAGGCGGAGAGTACTTACGACGGCGCCTCTGTTACAGTTTTCTCGCATTCCATTCGCATATGGAGCACGGAAAGAATGGGTATACGCTGCATTTAGTCTGATCTTGTGTTCGTGGTCCTGCGAGAGTAACACATAGTGAGCTGTGCTACATTTCTAATTTCCTCTTCTAACGATATTTTTAATACTTTGTAAATGGGCATCCACTGGGTAACTGGGGATCTTTCATTAGGCGTCTGCCAATTCTGATTTTTCTGTTTTTCCAGGATTTCCTCCTGTGAGTCAGATTAGCATATGACCGATTGTACTGACTTCCTTCGTACACATTCAATACCCTTTACTTGTCCTATCTGGCATCAGTTGCAAATGTTTCAACATCAGTCCAGGACGATTTGCACGAGTGTTTCGTAAGCAGTTCCTTTGTTGACTGACTGCGTTTTCCTAATACCCTATCAGTGATTCGAAATCTACGTCCTCCGCTTTTACATGCGTCCTAGCCTAGGTGATAATATCTTTTCGTATTCCTACAAACTGATACACCCAAGTACTTACACCAGCTAACTCCAGCTGCGACTTAGTGATACTGTAGTTTTAAAACATTACAATTTTGCGTGTTGTGAAACGCATAACGTTACGTTTCCGAGATGTTGTTACGCACCTTCAGGCATTATGGAGGAGGGTAAATGTATCCGTTTGAGTTAAGGAACCCTGCCCTGGAAAACGACGTAAACGATCGGGTACAAAGCCATAAGAGAAAATCGTTCTGATACTTCTGACAGTGGACCTCTTCTTCTGCAAGCTCTTTGCTTTCCTTATTTTGGGAGGAGCTAATATGGCTCAAAACAACACAAAAATTTCCTGTAAACATGGATTCTAAAGTGCATATCTTAAGAGCTATGATCAACACTTGTACATCTTTGCCGCTGTAAGACACATCTCTTCTATTAAACAAGGCGGCCCATAACTCTTATGGTGTGCCTTTTACAGCCCATGTCCACTCGGTTTTTTTTTTCTTGTTTTGATACATACTACCTCCTCCATAAATATGGAAACCAAAGGGCTTGCAAAAGAAGAGGTCTCCTGGCAGATATACCAGAAAAATTTTTTCTTGTAATTTTCGACTCAGTCGTTTTTGAACAAGGGTCTCTTCCCTCTAATTAATACATTTACCCTCCTCCGTAGTCCCTGAAAGTCCGGAACATCTTCACGAAACCACCCTTTAGATGACTGTATCGACTGCAAAAAATTTTAAATTACTATTAATAACCGTTTTGTATATAAAAACCGCCCTTTTGTTGCTGCAGTGAATTTTATTTGTTCGAGACGCTTTCCGCCTTTTATTTTAAAGCATATTCGGTGAAATAGTAATTCGAGTTTTTGGCTGGCATCTGATGGCATGCTGGGGGTCGCTCTGTAACTTCACTCAGGAAACACAAGCACGTTTTCACACTACGAACATTTTCTTCACAATTTTCGTGTTCTTTGCGCTAATTTCTGTGGTGCATTATTATTCTTCTACCACTATCCGTAGACATTTTACGGAAAACTGCGATTTAATGTCGTAAATACTGTGTGTTCACTTTATGTCTCTTCCTATCAATAAATAGTGCGACGTCCAGCATGTGACCAGATGAGAGGAAACGCAGATTCCAGCCAAAAACCGGAATAAGTATTCCACTGAAGATGCCTTAAAGTAAAAGGCGGAACGTGTCTGGAATAAATAAAATACATTGCAGCAATAAAAAGGCGGTTACATTTTCAAAATGAATATGTGTTAGCTTGCGGCCACGCAGGCAATCTTGGTGCAATTAATATCGGCTGCCAGTTTATTAATATACAGAATGAATAACAAGTGCCCAACACAGTTCCCTTGGGTCACGCCTGAACTGGCTTCCTACACTTGTCCATGGCACTCTGTTCAAGACAACATGCTGCGCCGCCCTATCGAGAACTTTTTTATCCAGCCACAAATTTCATTCGATACCCCTTGTGATTGTACTTTCACTAATGAAGTTTGGTGCACTGAGTCAAAGGTTTTTCATTATTACCTAGATCCATGGCTTTCAGGATGTCGTGTGAGAAGATCGTAAGAAGGGTTTCGTATGAGAGATGTTTTCTAAAGCTGCCCGGAGTGGCCGAGCGGCTCTAGGCGCTACAGTCTGGAACCGCCCGACCGCTACGGTCGCAGGTTCGAATCCTGCGCCGGGCATGGATGTGTGTGATCTCCTTAGGTTAGTTAGTTTTAAGTAGTTCTAAGTTCTAGGGGACTGATGACCTCAGATGTTAAGTCCCATAGTGCTCAGAGCCATTTTAACCTTTTTTTTTTTTTTGCCTCTGTGGCAATATTACATTAGCATGCCTGCCAGAGTCGTTTCTATCGATAGGCAAGACGAGGCGGCCGCCCAGGGCGGCAAAATTTTATTTGTTCAGGAAAATAATGGGAAAAAATTAATTTCAAATCAAACAGCAAAAAAAAAAGCATCAAATGAGGAGAAAAAATGGAAGAGAAAAAATTAAAAGAAAGAGGACAAAATTAAGAAGTTGAGGACATTTGTCGTCCTCGACCCTTTTTAAAGGAATTGAGAACAAAGCATGAAAATTGAGGACTGTCTCCATAAAAAGAGGACGTCTGGTCCCCTTAAAAACAATGGTTCAAATGACTCAGAGCACTATGGGACTTAACTTCTGAGGCCATCAGTCCCCTAGAACTTAGAACTACTTAAAGCTAACTAACCTAAGGACATCACACACATCCATGCCCGAGGCAGGATTCGAACCTGCGACCGTAGCGGTCGCGCGGTTCAAGACTGTAGCGCCTAAAACTGGTCCCCTTATTTTAATGATTAAAAGTATAATATGAGATTTGCATTGCTGGTGGCGATGGAGGTGGGGGGTGGGCGGAGGGGAAGAGAAGGATATCGGGGAGACCGCTGGTAGTGAAAAAGAGGGGGCGTCAATTTTGAATTCTCGGCTAGGGCGACAAATCACCTAGAAACAGCCCTGATGCTTGGACGAATGAAAACTTTGCTTAAAGCTTACGTTTGTGCGTACCGACTCGGCGCATACGAGTGGGGAGCGCCCAGTGGCAGATAGGTAGGCACTCGGAATGGCGCAACCCCGACAGGCGGCGGCGGCGGTGCGGCGTCATTAAGGCCCAGCTGAGCCAGTCCGTCAGCGCCGCTGCCGCCTAATGGCTGCTGAATCGCTAATGCGCGGCGGGCCCAGCCAGCGCCGCTTCGGTCCTGCCTGCACGACTTCGCCCGGGGCCGCAGGGACCTCTGCGCACATTCCTGCCACCGGCTTAAGGCGGCGGAGTCGCTCCGTCCGAGCTAAATCAGCCCCTGAAATATGCTATTCGTGAGTTTACCACGTGATTCCCAGTGGACACACTGCCCGAGCGGACCCACGGAGATGAAACAGGTGTTCATTACGCGACCAATTGGAAAGACCGAACGCAAACAAATCTACTTTCGATGTAACGCGGTAGATCTCTGTGTACATAAGAAGGAAATTGCTACCGCTGCTCGAGCACCGAGAACGAAGACAGATACCCTGTAATGGCTGTAATCTCGGAGGCATCCTCGTCTGATTTCCATCGGAGTCCCTCCTTAGTTGTTAACGACGAGGCCGGAATGGACGCACGAAGATGACAGTGACAGATAGACATGTAGGCGTGTGCGATAGGCGCGGAATCGCTTGAAAACAAGGGCGGTGGAGAGGGACAAGTGCGTCGGCCAGTCGACATCGAGATTATTAGAGACACTGCTGTAGCTCAGTCTTGAGACTCCTGGAGGACTCGCAAGAAAGTTGTCTCTCACGGGCACGGAGAACCGACATCGGGATGGCTAAACAGAAGTTTGAATTTGGTTCTGCCGAATATGAGTCCAGAGTCGCACCCACTGCCCAACCTCCGTCCGCAGTTTACATCTCTTACACACGATAGAGCGGTAGCACTCGAACAAGAGGCATCCACTTCGAATTATCGTCTTTTAAGAAATTTTCATAACTAGTATTTGGTGGTCAAAGGTGCTGATCACCAAGCTACGTGCCATGTCCCGTACCAAACCCCGACACATCACATACTTCACTGCGTGAGAGTTCCATGTGTCAGTTGTGGATGCTTAATTGTTCTTGGTGGTGTTCAAGACACGTATGCACGTCTCTCTCTCTCTCTCTCTCTCTCTCTCTCTCTCTCTCTCTCTCTCTCCCTCCCTCCCTCTCATAGTTTGTGTGTGTGTGTGTGTGTGTGTGTGTGTGTGTGTGTGTGTGTGTGTGTGTGCGCATGAACGGTATAAACACGAACTGCACACTCTACACGTCCTTATCATAGTCACTGATAGTATGCAGTTACACTTGAAAACAGAACACTCACACTTTTATGAATGGATGGTCCGAATGTGTGCGAGGAAATGAAAGCTAGCTCGCTGTAGTACCGCTGCCGTAACTGACAAATACGAATGATAAACAAATTAATTAATTAGTAAGTTTTCTTGCCTTTATCACACCTTTCATTGACTACTACAAGGATATATATAGATACTAAATAATCTAAACTGGGAGTTTATACAATTCTTCGCCAAACATTCATCCTGGCAGTGTTGTGAAGAGGTCGGACAAAGTAAGTTTTCTACTCCAGCATGAAAATTGCACGTACTGGCCTTGGTAATGATGAATTCGGGTAATATGACAAACTTTCCAATACAGTGTGTACATTATGATTTTTATTATCGTTTTCCTAAGACTCTTTAGTCTGTTTCATTAGCTTCTCTTTCCATTAATTTCACATGTTTCTCACCATTTTGGGCTGCATATTGCGTCCTTTATCCCCATTAATTTTTTCCTCTCTACTGCCCCGACCATTCATCACTTTATCCCTGTATGGCTTAGTAGACCTTTGCAGTGCTACAGACCGTACACGGCTTCTCTGTTCGGTAGTCAGAAACGCAGAAAATCCAGCCACGGTGGGGGACAATTAATGAAACAAAGGTAAAGTTAACTTGATAAGCTTTGGGACAGGACCCAACTTCTTATCCACATTTATGGTATGTACTTCTCGTTAGACGCCTTCTTACGCGAGTAACAAAATCTGCCTGTTCCCTATCATATGTGTACTACAAACCGCCCTCCCCCTCCAACCCCCCAACCATGGGTGATTTAGATGGGAATTTAATAGAAAAGTTTCTATTCCAAATATATTTGTACTGACTGGGACCGTATTTCATACACATTCGCAGTTATCCCTCAGAAACGGCACGTTTGCGTTCAGTGGAACGTTTTTGCTTCTGTTACCTTATATTTTCACATGTGTTCGTTTTCGCTATTAATTATGATACAGCCTTCATTCAAATCTACACACACATTCCGCAAGGACACATGCAGTGCATGGCGGAGGGTAACTTGTTCCACTACCAGTCATTCCATTCTCTTTCCTGTGCCAGTCGCAAACGGAGCTAGCGAGAAACGACCGTCCATACGCCTCCATACGAACTCTGAGCGTCCTTTTCCCTCCAGCGATCCTCATTTGAACTCACGTAGCATTTTCGTAACACTCGGGTTCATCCTAGCGGTAATGAATCTAGCGACAAGGCTCTGAAATACTTGGCTCTTCATTTAATTCGATCTGATAGGGATCCCAAACATTCGCGCAGTGCTGAAAAGTGTGTGTCACAACAGTCGTGTACTCGGTTTCCTTCGCAGATGAGCTACACTTTCCTAGAATTCTCCCAATTCGCCATTCATCAAGCAGAATACACTAATATGGTAGTCGAACGTTGCAGGATTTTTTTTCTGCTCATCTGCGCTAACCTAGGGTTTTCTGCATTTAGAGGAAGCTGCCTTTCATCAGACAGAATAGAAATTCTGAGGCACCCTGTATCCTCCTACAGTCCCTCGACAACGACACTTCGGGCACAGTGCGCTGCCGTCAGCAAACAGCCGCTGAAAAAATGTTCAAATGTGTGTGAAATCTTAAGGGACCTAACTGCTAAGGTCATCACTCCATAAGCTTAAACACTATTTAACCTAAATTATCCTAACGACAAAGACAGACACCCATGCCCGAGGGAGGACTCGAACCTCTGCCGTGACCAGCCCCACAGTCCATGACTGCAGAGCCTGAGGCCGCTCGGCTAATCCCGGGACAGCCGCAGACTGGCGCCCAACCTCTCCATCAGTTCGTTTATGTAAAACCGGCCCCATCGCACTTGCCTGGAACACTACCGGCGATACCACTCGCCGTCCAGGACATCATACTGGCTACTATTACTTAAAAAGTACTTAAGCCCCAGAGCCCTTCGAAGCACTTAACGACATTACGGAGAACCAGTTCTCACGTTATCGGGAAGATGTTTCGTTTACGTATGACGGCGGAAATTGCGCGCTTTGCGCATCGGTCTTTTTATGGAGACATGTATTCCTGCAAACGTTTTGCCTACCGATATTTATGCACTCTTTTTTGGTCTAAGAGCGTAACAATCTCCGTTCCCACAGCATTTTTCGAATTTTGATATTAAACAACTGTGGGTCTTTTCCGCCCTTGATCCTCTTTCTAATTTTCAGTTAGGTTAAACTTTGCCCGTAATTCCTCTACGACCACCATATTTGATCTAAACAATATGAATTAACTGTCTACGTAGGATCATAATAACTGCTTATCTGCTCTTTCCAGCATAAAAACTCCACTCGCCTTCTTGATGAACTTATTAACGTAAGACTTAACCGAGAATTAGGTAAAGTGTGCAGCCAGCATCAGTTCGTGAAATCAAAAGTTGTGCAATGGAAATCCACAGCTAAAAGTCTTCTTGGTGAGAGTGATGTAGATTTGGCAAACACGCTTTCGACTCGCACGATAGTCCCAGCATATTTCCTAAGAATTAGAGACAGAGGTTCGGACACAGTGAAAAGTGAAGGATGATCTCTCTAACTCTTCGTGGTTTACTGAACTGCGTATAACGACTGCCCGTAGAAATACGTCGGCGAGACGGCAGAACGTTTCTGGTCGGGTTTAGGGAACATCCACCTGGCTCGGCATCTAATTCGGCTTTGGGTACCCATTTTCCTGAGAAGGGTCATTCTGTTACCAGTATTCCGTCCAACCCTCCAGTGTTTCACAGGGAATGTAAGGAGAGTTATCTTAATATCATAGCAGAATTATAAATTTGCCGTGCCTTTTGAGTTGGAACATAAATTAGCGCTAATTTTGACTATATCAGTGGATAAGTCGATAACCCGGTGTTCGTCTATCCCTGCCCCCCCCCCCCCCCCCCCCCCTTCTCCAGCAACACATCTTTGGGTCCTTTTAGGGTTTGACGCTTCATGGATGACTCTCCTTTTAGTTTTTTCAAACAGTTTGACATTTTTAGTAGTTTCCTACCTTACGTCATTTATGTCTTCCAATAGTACGCAGTTTACATTGACTGTTGCAAGCATTTGTGTTTGTAATCTCGTGTGCACCTTATTCCTATTGTTCCTTCTGGGTATGCGCCTCCTATAATAGTGTCCCAACATCGGTTTCAGCCATAGTCTGCGGCCAGCCGCTGCATTACCCTGTACTCCAATCGTCTGATCCACTAGTATATGGCAGAGTTTTTTTCCGTTTTTTCTGGTTCCTTGATGATCTGGCGTTCTTTCTATCCCAGGTATTCACGGTTTCATTCTATTCAGGTCTGCACCGGTCGTACTTTTAAATAAAATAAACATGAAGCTGCGGCGGTGTTTTTTTACTCAACACAGTTTGTGAAATGTCCCACTAAGAAATCTTAACTTGACTTTTGGGCTCGGCTTCCGGTGAAACTTTGTACACTTGTCCGGTATTCTTTATTTATGTGACTATCCTAAACCATTACAGAATAATGTGGTTCGGATTTTTGCAACAATGCACTCAGATTTACACTACTGGCCATTAAAATTGCTCACCACGAAGATGACCTGCTACAGACGCGAAATTTGACCGACAGGAAGAAGATGCTGTGATATGCAAATGATTAGCTTTTCAGAGCATTCACACAAGGATGCCGCCGGTGCCGACACCTACAACGTGCTGACATGAGGAAAGTTTCCAACCGATTTCTCATACACAAACAGCAGTTGACCGGCGTTGCCTGGTGAAACGTTGATGTGATGCCTCGTGTAAGGATGGGAAATGCGTACCATCACGTTTCCGACTTTGATAAAGGTCGCATTGTAGCATATCGCGATTGGGGTTTATCGTATCGCGACATTGCTGCTCGCGTTGGTCAAGATCCAATGACTGTTAGCAGAATATTGAATCGGTGGGTTTAGGAGGGTAATACGGAACGCCGTGCTGGATCCCAACGGCCTCGTATCACTGGCAGTCGAGATGACAGGCATCTTATCCGCATGGCTGCAACGGATCGTGCAGCCACGTCTCTATCCCTGAGTCAGCAGATGGGGACGTTTGCAAGACAACAACCATCTGTACGAACAGTTCGACGACGTTTGCAGCAGCATGGACTATCAGCTCGCAGACCGTGGCTGCGGTTACCCTTGACGCTGCATCACAGACAGGAGCGTCTGCGATGGTGTCCTCAACGACGAACCTGGGTGCACGAATGGCAAAACGTCATTTTTTCGGATGAATCCAGGTTCTGTTTACAGCATCATGATGGTCGCATCCGTGTTTGGCGACATCGCGGTGAACGCGCATTGGAAGCGTGTATTCGTCATCGCTATACTGTCGTATCATCCGGCGTGATGGTACGGGGTGCCATTGATTACACGTCTCGCTCACCTCTTTTTCACATTGACGGCACTTTGAACAGTGAACGTTACATTTCAGATGTGTTACGATCCGTGGCTCTACCCTTCATTCGATCCCTGCGAAACCCTACATTTCAGCAGGATAATGCACCACCGCATGTTGCAGGTCCTGTACGGGCCTTTCTGGATACAGAAAACGTTCGACTGCTGTCCTGGCGAGCACATTCTCCAGATCTCTCACCAACTGAAAACGTCTGGTCAATGGTGGCCGAGCAACTGGCTCGTCACATTACGCCAGTCACTACTCTTGATGAACTGTGGTATCGTGTTGAAGCTGCATGGGCAGCTGTACTCGTACACGCCATCCAAGCTCTGTTTGACTCAATGCCCAGGCGTATCAAGGCTGTTATTACGGCGAGAGGTGGTTGTTCTGGGTACTGATTTCTCAGGATCTATGCACCCAAATTGCATGAAAATGTAATCACATGTCAGTTCTAGTATAATGTATTTGTCCAATGAATACCCGCTTATCATCTGCATTTCTTCTTGGTGTAGCAATTTTAATGGCCAGTAGTGTATCTCCAGTGAGGTCAATATCGACGTATATTAAGCTACAGTAATCATTGCTTTGTCGGATCTGGACCAGTGGAAACCCCTCCTAGCCGTGCGCCGCAGTCCGATGTGCCTCTCTCTGTACAAGGAGCGGGTAAAAGCAAATGATGCTGGGGCCGTCATTCGGCGCCGTCGTGTGCCGGCGGTCCGCTCCGTGGGGACAGCGGAAGGCGGCGATTAGGCGCCGGGGGCGTGACGCGGGCGCCGTGACGCCGGCCGCCCCCAGCCTCCGACCGCCGCCGCTAGCCCCATATACGGCGGGCCGCCGCCCTTTGTTTGCGGCCACGTTTTGTTAGCCGCTGCCGACTTCCTGAAATTACGCCGCACCGTTACAGGGTGGCTGCGGCATAGCGAAACGCGGGAGCCGGCTTTCACGGTCATAACGAAATTCTGCATCGTGCCCCTAACGGGCCGGCTTCGGAGCAGGCGGATTAATTGCCCGTCTAGCGGGGAGCGGACGCGCCGGCATCCTCGCTGGAACAGGGCGGCGTTCCGTGACCCTGCGCGGGGGCGTCCGTTACAGCCAGGAAACTCCTACTGCACGGTCCGGGCGTAGTCGTCTGCAGCGCGGAACACGGTAATTCGCGAAATCCTTTACATCGAAACTTGAAAGGCGTCTGCTGTTGACTCTTTCATCCTCTCACCATCTAGACCTATTTTATCTTTATCCCAGATCCATAACGTTTACTTTACAACGTCTCTGAGATATTAAATCAGAGTTGAGTTGGCGTAAGTTGATCCCTCACAGCTGCAGTGGGCTGGGAGCCTCAACTTTACACGGCTACCTTAACCAATAACGCAACGCGATTTTGTAAACGCCTCTGTTACAACGACTCATTGTTGTCACAGCTCTGTATACGGTCATTGTTTACGCCTGCAGCCGTTAGCAGTTCGCGGTTGAAAGCCGGAAATAGCACTGCGACCTGTCACTGATCTTCTTACGGCGTCGCGCGACCGCTATGGTCGCAGGTTCGAATCCTGCCTCGGGCGTGGATGTGTGTGATGTACTTAGGTTAGTTAGGTTTAAGTAGTTCTAAGTTCTAGGGGACTGATGACCTCAGATGTTAAGTCCCATAGTGCTCAGAGCCATTTGAACTATTTTGTTCTTACGGCGTCTCGACGGTAATCGCTTTCATTATGTACCGATCTGGTACGTTCGTAAACTCTTTGCACGGCCACAGCATCGCAAACTGTGTTTAGGGTTCTGCCGTCTCCGCCAACCAGAGGGCTTGGCGGTAGCATCTGTCACGTGCTTCTGGTTCGAAAAGGACGTCAGCCATTCTTTTCTAAGTCTTAAGCTAGTGGAGTGAACTGGTGTTGCTTGGAGTGATGAGATGTGGTTTGTACTGGAGAAATATTTGGGAGAACACATTGATTCGTTGAAACTCACCTGATGGCGAGCTATGACGTTGAATAACTGTACGATGTATCTGATTACCGGTAAGATAATTCCAAGTTAATTTATTTTGAAGAAGTCTGTGCTGTTTTCTAAAGCAGACAATAGGCCGCCATTTTGTATCTCTCCGCGCAGCACCTGTGAAGAACACTTACTGCGCTCAAAGTGAGTTGGTGTGCTTGAGCCTGAATTTGGCGAGCGAATTTGTCTTTTGCAGGTGAACGAACGCGATAAATGCGGAGAAAAATCGCCGATTGCGATGTTTTAACAAATGAACATCATGTTATGCCGTTGGTAATTGCTGAACTAAAACATTCACATGTAACTCGGTGCAAGTATACTCCACAGAAGCGAAAATGAGTTTTTTCGTTGTTCAAGCAGTTTTGTTCAGAAGCAGCTGATGCTGTCCAGCATTTGGACGACTGGGAACGATCACAGTGACAGACAACATGCGCCGACTACAGTAGATGCCGACAAAAAAACCTGTTGTCTGTCTATGAAACTCGTATCGGAGGGTTGGACATTATTAACGACAGTGTTAACCTCCGTTTTCAGGAAGGTGTTGGTAATCAGAGATTCTGTTCCTTACTTCTGTAGACCAGAAGACATAC
This sequence comes from Schistocerca americana, assembly GCF_021461395.2. NCBI lineage: Eukaryota > Metazoa > Arthropoda > Insecta > Orthoptera > Acrididae > Schistocerca > Schistocerca americana. The sequence goes on along the minus strand of NC_060120.1, from coordinate 5,599,069 downwards.
AGATGCGATCTGCTGCAGAGATTTCGCTCACACGTGTTACCGTGATATCTCTCTTCCGCAGTATATGGAACGGGTATGGAAGGAGGCGGCAACAGTTCGATATGGATGGAACGTCGTATGAAAGCATCACATCTGACCACAGCACGGATCGACCAGCGTCGGAGATGTGTCAAATGAATGCATCGGTCGTTGTCGAAAGATTCTTTCGTCGACAGTAGCATGAAAGGAAACCTCCATATTTCTCGCAAACACTATCGCGCCATACTTTTTAGATCACGCACTCTGCATAATCAACGCATGAAACGTGATTTGTAATTGACGAGGATGATGTACCCACATGTGTTATAGATGCTCTAAAAATGGCCCAAGCGCGTAACTAGTTGCGCTTAATGAAATACAAAATACAGGTGGAATGGTGTCTTTCTTCGAAGGAAACGTAATAGGAATCATCCTGTCATCAGAAAAATCTTGCAATAAATAGGTGCATTGTCGGAGTGTGCTCTTGCATTGTACGGCTTTAAATGATCATAGGCCTACTCGTTACCTGGCCGGGGTGGCCGAGCGGTCCTCGGCGCTACAGTCTGGAACCGCGCGACTGCTACGGTCGCAGGTTCGAATCCTGTCTCGGGGATGGATGTGTGTGATGTCCTTAGGTTACTTAGGTTTAAGTAGTTCTAAGTTCTGGGAGACCGATGACATCAGAAGTTAAGTCCCATAGAGAGCCATTTGAATCATTTTTGAACCTATTCGTTAGCTGGCAGTTCTCTGAAAAATTGGCGCATTGTAAGTAGGATGTTTAGGTTTTTTTTATTGGTGACGCCACGTAGCGTTCTGTATGAAAATCACTGGCTGTGCTGTGTGCAGTCTGTGGCTGGTTTGTATTGTTGTTGGCTATTGTAGTGTTGGGCAGCTGGATGTTAGCAGCGCGTAGCGTTGCGCAGTTGGATGTGAGCCGCCAGCAGTGGTGGATGTGGGGAGAGAGATGGCGGATTTTTGAGAACGGATGATCTGGACGAATGTCCGTCAGAGACAGTAAATTTGTAAGACTGGATGTGATGAACTGATATATATAATGACTTTTGAACACTATTAAGGTAAATACATTGTTTGTTCTTTATCAAAATCTTTCATTTGCTAACTATGCCTATCAGTAGTTAGTGCCTTCAGTACTTAGAATCTTTCATTTAGCTGGCAGTATTGGCGCTCGCTGTATTGCAGTAGTTCGAGTAATGAAGATTTTTGTGAGGTAAGTGATTTGTGAAAGGTATAGGTTAATGTTAGTCAGGGCCTTTCTTTTGTAGGGATTTTTGAAAGTGAGATTGCGTTGCGCTAAAAATATTGTCTGTCAGTTTAAGCACAGTCATGTATAATTTTTCTAAGGGGACGTTTCACAATATATATGTCACGTACCATTCGAAAGTATGACTTGGGTCAAAAAGATCGGTCCAGTTATTCGCGTTGCGCTGATTCCAAGCAACTATTGCGCAGAGCCGCTTGATGTAACTTACTAGGATTTTCAGAACTCCGGTGCCGATCTTACTTCGAGTTGGCGTATTCCGACGAATGAAGCCACGTTTCATCAGAAAGAAAAGAATTTCAGGATCATTCCCTTCTTCGTACACAGACAGCTATAATCCGAAGCAGTACTGTAGTCGATCGGATGTATTTAATTTGTTCAGTCGATGGAGTATCGCAGTTCTGTCTGTCCTAAGACCGACAACCAGTGTGAATGCGAGATGTAGCTATCATCAGCAGATATAGGGCACACTGGAAAGATAAATAAGCAGATTTCCACTAGTCTACACGAAGTTTATATTCAAACGACGTGGAAAGATGTAATCGTAATCCAGTCCAGTCTCGGTTTGCCAACGGTCGGAAATTCAATCACCTCTTAAGATTCTTGGAAATATATCTAGACTACTTAACATCCGCAGAATACCTGTCGATAAGGAAATGACCCGTTCCAGATAGATAATGAGCAGCCAGCGCAACTGGTTTCTTCGAACAGTCGACGTCGTAAAGAACAGCTAGTGCGATCAGATTCGCAGTTCTGCCGCCCGACTGCGGAGTCGACAGCGCCGTCCACGGGCGGACAGAGAGAGCGGCGACGACGACCTGAAGGCGGGGGGAGGCGCATTCAGATGCGGGCCGGCGCGGCCCCTGCTCGATTATGCAGGGCTGCGGCGCGGGGGCCGCCGATAGCATCTGCGTCGGCGCCGCGACGCGCAGCGCCGGAAGAGCAGAGGGGAGGCCGGGGGCCGTAGCTCAGGGCGGCGGCTTCCGGACACCGCCAACGCGGCGAGCCGTGCTGCAGCTCCACACGGCATTACTCTCTGTCACTGGCCGACGAGGAGGAAGGGGTCGTGCTGGGCAGAGTCAGCGGGATTCGTCAGGCCGTGCAGAGCTCTGCCACCGCGCCGACGTCCAGTGCCGATGCGCGCGTGCCCATTCCAAAAAGTGGTTCAAATGGCTCTGAGCACTATGGGACTTAACATCTGTGGTCATCAGTCCCCTAGAACTTAGAACTGCTTAAACCTAACTAACCCAAGGACACCACACACATCCATGCCCGAGGCAGGATTCGAACCTGCGACCGTAGCGGTCACGCGGTTCCAGACAGAAGCGCCTAGAACATCTCGGCCACACCGGCCGGCGCCCATTCCGGTTGTAGTTGCCATGTCGTGGTGTTAACATTCGCACCTGCCTGGGTCGTCAGCTGCGGAGGCCCGTCGTTTGGAGTGTTCGGTGCACTGTGTGTTCACACACACTCGTACTCTGCCCAGCATTAAAGTGTGATGCTAGATCCGCCACAGTTCGCCTCCTATCCTGTTTTACCAGTCTGCCCAGCTTACGACGTCCACCCGACCCCCGCGACGTTTGGAAGTGGTTTCATCTAGATTTCAACATGTGTGAAGACACTCACCGCAGCAGTCCTCGAACACGCGAGAAGTCATGCAGTTACCAAAATGCTAGTGCCGAGCCTCCGAACCATTACAACCTGCCCTCGGCTCATCCGATAGATAGCGCGCCTTTCCTAATCTACACACGGATAACACCCTCAGTGATTTCACATGCACCATTCGTGTGGCTGACGTCCCCTGTCAGGTGGAGCTGCTGTCGCCTGGACGGGTTTGTTTCAATAGTAGCTCGGTGGCCATAATGTTGTGGCTGATTAGTATATATTCCTCGTATAAGAAGAAGAAGAAGAAGAAACGTTTACCACCACGTGTTGCAATTCGACAGTAGCATGGTCCTGGCCTATGGAGACTGCAGTTTATTGTTCAACCATGTTGCTGCTGGCGTCACTCGGTACCCCAGAAGTATCATGAGAGTATGGAATCGATGGCTTCAGGAGAGCACACTCAACGTCACGTAGTATCTCCTCGGACCTAAACATATTGTTCGGCCGGTGACACCAAGGACCCAGAGTCTGCAGTAAGGGCCGGCCGGAGTGGCCGAGCGGTTCTAGGCGCTACAGTCTGGAACTGCCTCGGGCATGGATGTGCGTGATGTCCTTAGGTTAGTTAGATTTAAGTAGTTCTAAGTTCTAGGGGACTGATGACCACAGTAGTTAAGTCCCATAGTGCTCAGAGCCATTTGAACCTTTTTTTTTCTGCAATAAGGCAACTACTGATGAGAACAGTACGACAACTTCAGGACCACAGCGGAGACTCAGCATGGCGACAGCTGTTGCTGCTTGCCTTGAGGCGGCGCGCCGACACCGCTACGCCCAACGGCAACATAGCACACAGGAGTACGACCACGTCCTCTTGTCGTGCGAATCCTGGTGCTGCGTACGGTGTGATGGCTGGCGTATCCGTTTGCGGGCGTTCTCAGGTCAAGGTTGTCAAATTGGACAACGAGTAAGAATGTGGTGTCACCGCCAGACACCACACTTGCTAGGTGGTAGCCTTTAAATCGGCCGCGGTCCGTTAGTGTACGTCGGACCCGCGTGTCGCCATATCACTGATTGCAGACAGAGCGCCGCCACACGGCAGGTCTAGAGAGACTCCCTAGCACTCGCCCCAGTTGTACAGCCGACTTTGCTAGCGATGGTTCACTGACAAAATACGCTCTAATTTGCAGTGACGACAGTTTAGCATAGCCTTCGGCTACGTCATTTGCTACGACCTAGCAAGGCGCCATTACCAGTTACTATTGAGATTATGAATAATGTACCGCCAAGAGCGACGCTCATCATTAATGGATTAAAGTTAAGTATTCCACCAGCTACGTCCGTTTTTCTAAAGTATAATTTCCTTGTCCTGTTCCAGACCTCACGCCAGCCTGCGTGAGCTAAAACGCGTGCCTTTCGGCTTCCTCTAATAATACGGTGTTGGCTCTCCTGCCAACCCACAACAAAGACTTCGTTACTTGCTGTCATTTCTAATGTTGCAATTTCAATGGCCAGAAGTACACAACTGGTCTGGACTACTGGGGCAAGAATAACTCACTCCAACTGTCCGTGTTATGTAGGTTCACTAAGACAGACAACTGAACACTTCCAAGAACTGCGAATAGTCACTTTGTGAGGGAGGTATAAAATATTCATCCCGATCACTCTCTAATGTCCTGGCGTTCGTCGTCGAATGTTGAAATTTGAAAACATGCGCTGACCTCTGAGGTACCAAAGTCAGTCGTCTTGTCAAGTAATCTACGAGTGGTCATAGGCGAGCAAGCTAGGAAACTGATCCTCCTCTAAAAATGAAAGCAGCACCAAATTATGCAATGCTAAACTGAAAGTGTTTGGATAAATATAAAACTAAGGTATACAAGAGTGTTGGTTGATGATGATGATGTTTAAGAGTGTTGGAGGAGTAGACGAGAACGTATTATTGAGTTGAATGGCGTTGTCTTCACCAAGGGACATGCTAACTCGGGCAAGATCTTCCGTCACTTGGACCTGAGACTCAAGGCAGTATAGTGAGCTCTGCATGTTGTGCTCGAGCCAAGTATGGGAGTAAGGGATTCAATCTGGTAGGCATGTATGTATTTTACTCTCGATCTTTCAACTTTTCTTTCCGTCAACCGATTGTTCACATGTTTGTTACAAAAGCGTGACTAGTTCGCAGTGTTGATGTTTCTCCCAGCGGCCGATGTAGCTATGACGAATCACTAGTAAACATTTTTATTTATATTTAATATGTATCTCAGGCTTGCTCGTTGTGTTTCACACTATCCGTGGGATTATTAGTGGGGTGGTCATCAACGCGGTTACTCTACGCGTCGGTGGTCGCACCAAAAGAACTGAAATACCCAGTTGTGCTGCTAACTTGTATTTGCCCTGGAATATGGTACTGACTTGGGCACTCGCTGTTGCGTGATGGCTACGCTGAAATTTTGTTTGTTGAAATTCTATTTGTCACCCTATCGTCATAGAATTTAAAATAGTAGTGATTACTTTATGAGGAGAAATTGTTCGATGAAATTTACTGAATAGATGTAATATTTACATAAGTTTACTCTTCGTTGGTATGATCGCTTCCAAACAGTCCGCTCACCGTGAGGTAGGTACGGCACACTCGGGAACAACTGACATCCCACACTCTCCTTTATACTATTTTTAGTTCCAGCGGCCGCTGTAGTGAAATGCAATTTTGTTGAATAAATGCTGAAAGTAAAAATTGTGAAGCAAAGTACAGTATATTACACGTATAACTGGCATATTTACATTGTAATCGGCGCATAATTCGTGAAAATCGACATAAATATAAAATGCCTTTAAAATTTTATAGCGCAAAAATTTCAGTGCACTTGTTGCGTTGTTGTTTTTGTTGTGGTCTTCAGTCCTGAGACTGGTTTGATGCAGCTCTCCATGCTACTCTATCCTGTCCAAGCTTCTTCATCTCCCAGTACCTACTGCAGCCTACATCCTTCTGTATCTGCTTAGCGTATTCATCTCTTGGTCTCCCTCTACGATTTTTACCCTCCACGCTGCCCTCCAATGATAAATTGGCGATCCCTTGATGCCTCAGAACATGTCCTACTAACCGCTCGCTCCCTTTTTCTAGTCAAGTTGTGCCACAAATTTTTTTCTCCCCAATCCTCTTCAATACCTCCTCATTAGTTATGTGATCTACCCATCTAATCTTCAGCATTCTTCTGTAGCACCACATTTCGAAAGCTTCTATTCTCTTCTTGTCCAAACTATTTATCGTCCATGTTCCACTTCCATACATGGCTACACTCCATACAAATACTTTCAGAAACGACTTCCTGACACTTAAATCTATACTCGATGTTAACAAATTTCTCTTCTTCAGAAACGCTTTCCTTGTCATTGCCAGTCTACATTTTATATCTTCTCTACTTCGACTATCATCAGTTATTTTGCTCCCCAAACAGCAAAACTCCTTTACTACTTTAAGTGTCTCATTTCCTAATCTAATACCCTCAGCATCTCCCCACTTAATTCTACAACATTCCATTATCCTCGTTTTGCTTTTGTAGATGTTAATGTTATATCCTCCTTTCAAGACGCTATCCATTCCGTTCAACTGCTCTTCCAAGTCCTTTGCTGTCTCTGACAGAATTACAATGTCATCGGCGAACCTCAAGGTGTTTATTTCTTCTCCATGGATTTTAATACCTACTCCGAATTTTTCTTTTGTTTCCTTCAATGCTTGCTCAATATACAGATTGAATAACATCGGGGAAAGGCTACAACCCTGTCTCACTCCCTTGGTAATCACTGCCCCTCAACTCTTATAGCCGCCCGAAGTGGCCGTGCGGTTAAAGGCGCTGCAGTCTGGACCCGCAAGACCGGTACGGTCGCAGGTTCGAATCCTGCCTCGGGCATGGATGTTTGTGATGTCCTTAGGTTAGTTAGGTTTAACTAGTTCTAAGTTCTAGGGGACTAATGACCTCAGCAGTTAAGTCCCATAGTGCTCAGAGCCATTTTTTCAACTCTTATAACTGCCATTTGGTTTCTGTAAAAATTGTAAATAGCCTTTCGCTCCGTGTTTTTTACCCCTGCCACCTTCAGAGTTTGAAAGAGAGTATTCCAGTCAGCCTTGCCAAAAGCTTTCTCTAAGTCTACAAATGCTAGAAACGTAGGTTTGCCTTTCCTTAATCTAGCTTCCAAGATAAGTCGTAGGGTCAGTATTGCCTCACGTGTTCCAATATTTCTACGGAATCCAAACTTCCCCCAGGTCGGCTTCTACTAGTTTTTCCATTCGTCTGTAAAGAATTCGCGTTAGTATTTTGCAGCCGTGACTTATTAAACTGATAGTTCGGTAATTTTCACATCTGTCAACACCTGCTTTCTTTGGGATTGGAATTATTATATTCTTCTTGAAGTCTGATGGTACTTCGGCTGTCTCATACATCTTGCTCACCAGATGGTAGAGTTTTGTCAGGACTGGCTCTCCCAAGGCTATCAGTAGTTCCAATGGAATGTTGTCTACTCCCAGGGCCTTGCTTCGACTCAGGTCTTTCAGTGCTCTGTCAACCTCTTCACGCAGTATCATATCTCCCATTTCATCTTCATCTACAGCCTCTTCCATTTCCATAATATTGTCCTTAAGTACACTGCCCTTGTATAGACCCTCTATATACTCCTTCCAACTTTCTGCTTTCCCTTCTTTGCTAAGAACCGGGTTGCGATCCGTAACATAAACAAAAATATTTGCTCTTCGACATTATGTAGCCCGAAACGGTGACAGCGTCTCAAAAAGCGACTGCAAGCAAAAATTTATCACACGTATCGTAAAGAAGATCCACGGAGTAATGGTGTTAGAGTGGCATCAACAGAGCAGTATAATAAACGTACTCAGTAGCACCATAAATACTAAAACTCGGTAGTGTACAGTCTACTACAGATGTTTTGATAGTTATTAACTTACAGTGAGCAATTTCACAAAAACAGAGTAATGTGCAAAATCGAGATGGGGTGCCGCACATAGTTGCTAAATAATTATTTTAAATGTTATTATAACTGTTTACTTACTGGTATTAAATTTACTAATTTATTTATTTTACCATGCAGCTTTAGTTAACTTCAGTGTCTCCCTTACTGAAAACAAAGTTCCACGAACTGAAGGTGCTTTCAGTCTAAAATAATTTTAATTCGGCTGACAGGCGTGTAGACATCAGGAGTTTTAAGGTCTGATACAGGAAACACTATAGGACAGGCACCATAGAAGTACTACGCCGGTAGAGTGCAGCTCGCCCACTCTACGACCACCTCGTTGGCCGCCGCTTCCGGCCGCGGCAGACGAAATGCAAATGAATTGGAAAGCGGAAAGCGGCGCTGCCGCGGGCTGGGAAGCGAGGCGCGGCGTGCTCCTGCGGCCCCAGCTTCCCGCGGCAATTTTCCGGAATTTCCCGGCGAGGCAATTCGCCGGTGGGCCACCGCGCTGCTGTGTAAGTTATGACGTAATTAGCGGTGCGGATTTTTAATGCGGACTTTCCGTCTCGAGTAATTACCGGCGCGCCGGCCGCCGCACTTAACGATTCCACGCCGCGGTCTCCGCCCCCCGCCCCCGCCCCTCGGCTCGGCCGTTTCGCTGGGTCGCCGAAGCCGCGGCACGCAGGGCTCCGCTTCCCGTGCAGCAGCAGCCAGGCATCCCAGAAGCGCTGTCTCTCTTCGAACGCTAGGTACACCACAATAAGGCCCCACGAGACCGTCAAAAAAACATTAACGTTATTCTGCCCGTGTCCGATAACAGGAACTGGAAGGAAAGGAAGGAACATTGAGTTTAACGCCCCGTCGACATCGAAGTCACTAGTGTCGGAGCACAAGGTCGGATTGCGACAAGGATGGGGAAGGAAATCGGCCGTGCCCTTTCGAAGAAACTATCCACGCCTTTGCCAGGGGCGATTTAAGGAAATCACGGAAACCTAAAACTAGATGGCCGGACGCGGGTTTGAACCGTCGTCCTCCCGAATGCCAGTCCAGTGTAGTAACCAGTGCGCCACCTCGCTCAGTGATAACAGGAATTTCCGGGACTGTGTGGATTAGGTGAAACCTCGATGACACCACCCGTTGACTTACTGATTCCATTATTCAGTCAGGACGGTTTGGTGTGCGAGACCCGTCTTGAGTGGCTTAGACTGCTTCCCATGTATTTTTACGGTTGTGTGAGTAAGAAGGCGGGTGGTGTGGCGATGCGCAGTGAGCGCGTGATGTTCCAACCCAGAGCGTCGTCCTACGGCGTCCGTTTGGCGAGTGCTGTGAGCTACGCGGAGCGCGTAAAACATTTGTCGTTGATTTTCTCGTTGCTTTAGGTATGATGAATACACTAGCAGTCTTCCCGCGCACCATCTGCACATCTTTGTTCGCTTACAGAGTTCTGTTGGAGATCTTTATCTTCAGCAGAATAATGCACTACCTCTGTGCTCCTGAACAGTGTGAGAGCGGTTCGATGCACACACTGATTGCGAGGTCATTGTCGTACGGAGCACACCATTTCCGGAATCTCCTCCGATGCTTCGACCTCGTTTGGCTACGGTGGCGGACGGGTGGGGGTGCGGAATGGCGCACAGAGGACTGGTCTGTCAAGGCTTGTGGAGTCACCACCAGCGTTACGACGAAAGGATATGACGTTAACTTCAAAATGCTCTTCATCGACTTTTAGCTCGGCACGATACGGTGTGGTTAAACACTAGTTTACGACTGAGGCAGGACTTGACTTGAGTAACTGCTGGAATCCCGTCAGATACGTGCTGGTGTGGCCGATCCAGCAACTGCCGAAGACGCGTCGGAGCATTTGCGTAATTTATTGTTAATCACGATGCAAGCAGACAGCGATTTCGGTTATGTTTATTCGTGGCCATTTACCAAAATGTGCAGTAATTCTCTTCACATGCACGCATACCTTACGGGTTATATTGCTTGATAAGCTCTGAAATCAACCGTATGAGGCCTCGGAGTGGTTGACACACTGGACTTCAGGCGAAACTTTGCGATATAAGTCTTCCACAGCTCCTTTCGTACGGCGGATAGAACACTGAGCTATAGCCATGAAGGTTCAATCCTGGATAGGGGCGAGGAGTTTTCCTCGTTCCAGTCCCTCCAGGGCGTCCCCTGCTACCAGATGAGTACCGGCAGTAAAAGGCGACTGGAATGATGAACTAGCCACTCCTCCCCCGTCCTTACTAGTGCCACGGCTGCATTCTACCCGCAGCCAAGTCAGTAACCCCAATTACACGATATGGATCATGAAGGTTAGACAAACTTACTACTCGAGCCAAGGGACGACATGTGGAGGATGAGAAGGATACGGGCTGAAGTTGAGTCTTTGGCTGGCGACACCAGTAGCCGCCGAGCAGTCGTCCGGTACTGAGTGCAGCAGGTCGCCTGGTTATTAGACAGGCACGATATTTAGTACGAGAATGTGATTAACTTATACAGAGAATGCTGTGGAAGATGATCAGTTATAATATGTGTTTCCTGTAATTCCGAGCTTCGGTAAAATAGTAGTGGTAGTGGGGTTCATTTTCTCCCACCGTGCGCTTTACTCCTGAGAGCATTCGGCAGCCGGTGGGCGATGACACCGAGCCGTCAGGCCAGGGGTCCACAGCACGCATCCCGGCCAAGTGTGACGGCTGTCCGTTAATAGCGGCCCGGCCGGCGTTCCGGTCAGCTGCCTGCAGCAGGTGGGCGTCCGGTCCGGTCCAGGAGACCGCGCCACCCAGCTCTCCACCGGCCCAGCCTGTGTCTGCCGTAGTCGGCGCAACACATACACACACCGAAAACTGTTGATGAAGGTACCAGTATACGGAATAGGTTCCCAGATATGCGGGTGGCTCGAAGGTTTCTGAAGTAATAGAAACCAGTATGTTGTCCTCGACGGAGAGTGTTCATCAGAGACAAGAGTAGCGTCAGCAGTGCTCCAGCAAGGGTAATAGGACCGCTGTCATTTTCTATATACATATATACACTGACGTTGACCTGCTTAATAGCTTGTTTGTCCATGTTTCGAACGAAATACATCCCTGATTCTGCACAACAGTTATTGGTTTGTGGAGGTAGGTGGCATTAGGTGTAAACGCACAGGTCATGTAATTCGCGTAAATAATGGGCCGCTGACTTGTGTACGCGGTGGTGGCTTCTAGTAGTGACCCAGATGGGTTCCGTAGGATTTACATCAGGCTAATTTCGTCGTCGATACATCGACGTGAGCTCACTGTAATGCTCCTCAAATAGCACGGTTCTGGCTCCGAGACACGGGCAGTTGTACTGCTGAAATATGATATCACCGTCGCGGAAAACATCAAGGCGGTGCGCAGATTTCAGCTTGTCTTCGATTACTGCCACACGCCCCATCTAAGCGCAGGTGAATGTCTCCCATACCATAATACTGCCCCGCCAGCCTGCGTCCGTGGCGCGCTGCACGTTTCGAGCCGGCGTCCACCTCCATCACGGCGTTTGTGCAGACGACTATCGATCTAGTGTAGGAAAAACGTGATTCACCCGAAAAGCCGACACGTTTCCGTTGATCGACGGCCGAGTTCCAGTGGTCCCGTGCTCACTGCAGTCGTAATTGACGGTGTCGTCGGGTCAACACGTGAACGTGTAGGAGTGATCTAGTTCGGAGTTCCGTGTTCAACAATGTAAAATGGACGGTATGCTCCGAAAAACTGGCGTGTGCGCCTGCATTGTGCTCTTTCGGCACTGGTGCCACAGATCTCCCGCCACCTGTCCCACTTTACAGAGCGGACAAGTCTTCGAACCCCACGTTCTCTGCACAGTCGCAGACGTCCAATCTTTATGAGGTGTTTGTGGGAAGACTGTTAGACGGAGAGAAAAAACAACCAAAATTGTAATGCGTGTGCATTTTAAGCGTGGACGTATAAAAATATCTGCAATTCTACCCGTTACACAGACTATAAATGATGTAGTGCATAACGTCGCTAGGTCCGTGAGGCTGTTCGCTGATGGTGCAGTCGTCTATAAGAAGGTAGCAAGGGCAGAAGGCTGTAGCGATCTGCAGAAGCACCGTAGAGGATTGATGGCTGGTACAACTGTTGGCAGTTGAATCTGAAGTTTAAGTACTGTAAGTGTAACATATTGGCCATAAATGGTCGAAGAAAACCACTAATGTACTATTACGCTATTCGCGACAGCTTGCTAGAAACGATAACTACTGTAAAATATTTAGAATGGCAACATAGAAAAACCGAAGAAAAAGCAAATGCCTGGCTCAAATAGATGGGAAGAATCTTAAGAAAATATAACTCATCGACGAAGGGAGAGGCTTACGTAACACTCGTCCGACCGAGTCTCGAATACTGCACATCAGTCTGGGACACTTACTACGTTGTAGGCAGCATCCAGCGTTCCTCCCACATACGTCTCGCAAAATAACCACAACAAGAAAATCCGAGCAATTACAAGGAATAAGAAGGTCTACTGGCAGCCAGCCTTTCCATGCGCTGTTGGCGAATGAAAACAGGGAGGGCGGAACAGATGGTGGTAGCAGAAGTACTGTCCGCTTTCGATGTACAGATATGTTCACGTACAGACACTGCTACTGACCTTTACCCTTAGCAACACACTATAGAGACCTATCGTTCCCGACTTCTTGTTAGAATGACCTGAACAATACTTCGTGGCAAGTCTTCGTCCCTCGCCGGTGAAGGACGAAGGGGCCTGTTGTCTGATCACGTGGGTCCGTTTGTTTCATGAGCGCCCCATCGCTCCCTAATTGTCAGAATATAACCTTCTATGGAACAATTCACTGATATTAGAGTTATGTAACGAGTGGTTTTAATTGAAGTGTGTCTACTCACAGGGGTCTAGTGTGGGCTGTAACCACCCTGGGTAGTGAAGCTTTGTACACATGCACTAATGCGGAACTGATTTGAGCTGGAAAAAAAATCAGTTCCAGTTTTGGCCACCAGCTTCAAATATAGCGCTGTGAATGCAACAAAAACATATGAAAATGTTTCCGTACGTAATGGATTAGGAACGTGATGTTGGCAGAAAAGGTCAAACAAGTGAGAAAGGCATAATGTTGAATTTATTATTAACAGGCCGCTTACACAGTTTGTTCAATATCAGCACCAGAGACGTCGACGAGAAGGTGTATAGCGCCAGAGTGCAACATACTGTGCGTGTGTTGTGAAAATCTTGTTACGTTGGGTTCCACGTATTGTCATTGTTACTTTTGGCATATTAAAGTGTCCAATATGAGAAATATGCATTTTAAAACTAAAGGATGTTATAATTTTTCTTCCAATCGATGATGGTTGAAACAACCTAAACCGGTCAAGAATAAATATAGTTTATACAGCTGATGGCAAATAAGATTATTTTCTATAAATGTCTCACAGCTGTAGCCAGGTACCCAAACAAATTTTCAACCCCACATAACTGGCTCGGTATGTCAGTTAAAGGCAGTCTGGCCTCCTACCACCTTTAACAAGACCGTGCCTAGTAAAGCACGGTGGTGTTCAAAACGATCTTCGAACTGACGATTGACGAAAATACTGAGAGAATGATAAAGCTGTTACAGAACTAAAGCCAGAATGTTGGTCCAAGGGAGCTACTCCAGGAGAAAAACACTACAAACAATACAGAATTCAAGATGTGTCTTCGTGAATCTCACTAGCGATTTTTGTGACGTGGGTAACTAGAAGAAGAAAATTGTAGCCGATTAGCCGATCAATCTGGGATCTCAGCAGTCACGTTTTCCTCAGGGTTGCACCGTTGACACGCAGAACTGTAATGTCCCTGTTACGTATGGAGTACGGAGACAGGTGGCGTTTTACCTGCGTGTTCGTGACTGCAGTAAGACATGGCGAGATTGCGAGTATGGCATCGGTGCAAGGAGAACGAGTTGCCTCGTCCGTGTCACGCGCAGCACGGCCGGTCACTGCCGCTAACATTATGACAGCCGGCCGGCACTTACAATCTGACCGCAAGGCGCCCGTTGACCGAAGGCTGTGCAGCTGTCGGCTGCATGCACCGTAACGTCGGTGAATTGCAGCCTCTATAGCGCTCGGCAATCAGCGTCAAGAATGCTTCATGCACTCGCACGGTACCGAAGTGCGAGCGAAGCAGTGCTATTGTACACGTATCCGCGTCCCAGTTTCTCCTCCAGAGCTCATACTGTTGGTTGCCAAGTAGAAGTTAGCACTAGCCTCACAATAATATCGTCGGTAATCATAGGTCTTATATCAGACAGCAAACTCCAATGGCTAAAGGGTGCATATAAAAGAGAATTATGAAGTGTGGTTGAGCTGGAGAACCGTATTCAGCAATCGTGAAATGTTTACGAGATGACGAGATGGACTCATCATCTCGAGTCACAATGTCTACGCGTTAGTTAGTGGGAGGTTACAGTCTACAAACAGATTGCATAATTTCTTCGACATAACGTAACCAAAATTATATGGGCTTGAAGTTGAATAACGAAGTCGAATTTGCGCTTGGGTTCGCTCTGATGGCGTTTAGTGCGACGAGGGGCGTGGCTTTGTAACTCTCTCCCGTATCCACACGCAAGTACACTTGCAGCCGTGTTAAACGGAGACGTGCTGTCCTGTCACACACAAGAAATACAAAGAGAACAACAGGTGCATCGTAAGTGTCGGTGTCTGAAGCGTCCTGTGAATTCAGATGAAACTATTGTACTCTTCGCGGAGTATACGCTGTGTTGACTATATGTGACAAGTTCACCCTAGTGTCGGACGTACTCGGACCCAGACCGCTGACTACAATGGAGCATGATAGAATGCCTTGTGGGTGACTCAGTCGGTGGAAGTTCAATCTTTGCTGTCTCTTATGCTCTACTCGTAGTTATTACAGCTAATCAGTAAGGTATAGCCGAATTAACACATGAATTTGTAACAAAGATAATTAAATACCTTGAGTGAGATTGCGGGGTATAACCGTGATATTTCATCAGCATAATACTGATCGTGGAGTACATCAAGTGTGGTAACCTGACTTAAGGAATGTGCAATTGAGCACTGGCCTACAATGTCACTCCTCCAGACGACTTGATTATAAGCTTCCCGATGACAGTTCGCAGTGTTTCTAAAATATAATAAATGAAAAGCACCAGTTTGCTTTTGTTCTACAATATTGTAGAACAAAAGCAAACTGGTGCTTTTCATTTATTATAATGTTCTACCAAGAACCGACGGAAGATTCTGTTAATATTTCTACAATATTTCACTTTGTGAACTGATCGTATGCTGTCGTGGTAAAAGTGCACTGCCAGTTGACAAATGGCGTTATTACGTAAAAGTGACGTGTAAACTTTGGACCACTAGTGCCTCCCACGAGAGAGACACTAACTGATCTCGAAGGGATGTAAGAGACAACGAACACGCAGCAGGTGAGTAAATTACAAGCAGAATGGACCAGCTAGATACCTGCCATGCCTTAGCTGATCGAGTCCAGCTTTTTATGAGCAGCACAAACTAATCAGTGGCTAAGTGCATCATGCCAAGGAAAGCGCGTTAAGGAAAATTGCATTAACTGTGCCTGTTATTGAATAATCTCTGCTGATTAACGAAGGGCTACGTTGTGTAGCGAACTTACATTTCTGCTTAGAAGAACATTTGCTTCTTCTTCTTCACTGTCAGGTGTCCCTAGTTCGTTTCCAGTTGTACCAAGCAGCTGAAAAGCTGTCAGCAGTCACCCTTAAGGAGAGTTACACCTTCAGCCACCTCACAGCTGTAGTAAAACCTCCTTCTAGTGCCCACAGTAAAGGTTTCAGAGGCGAAGCATTGGCACGGCGAGTGTGGACGCAGTTACTAGTTGGTAAGGTCTGCACACCATCGAGCCCAGGTTTCCTAGGGTTCTCAGCGACTCTGGCGTTTATCTTGTATCTTCATAGGGTCGGCATGTCATTTACTGGATTTGACAATGCTATTAGTGGAACACACTGCACCTCCCCTCCACCCCCTCCCCACTGCCTCCTCCACCTCACCGCCCCCCTCACTTCGGCACCTTTCTCCCCGACCACACTCTGATCCCACCAACCCTTTCCCCTACCACCTCATCCCCCATCGACCCTCTTCCCCCTCCCGCCAATATCACCAACCGGCCACCTGTTCCCTGAGAGAATGTGAAAACTTTCTAAATGAATGCGAATCGTGTAACTGAGGTGCGTATTCGCCCAGTGGGAAACCGCCTAAAAATCGCATCCAGGCTACCCGGCACCCTCCAGCTGGACTAGATCCGGCGCCGATGCGCCTCTGCGAATCACGGAGGCGGCGTGGTAACGCGCCTGGACGTCCGTGCGGTTCATTCCAGATACAAAGTATTCCTGGAACAGCACTCGCAATGTATACTCAGGCATTCGAGACAAATTAAATTATAACTTGGCGAAAGAAATTTCAGAATTCCGCAGCAGTGGGGCTGATATGTGTTACAAACCGGACGCAATGGGAAGGACCAGGCCCCTTTTGCTTTTTTCTTTTATCACTCGTTTATTACATCAGAGAAATACACATTTTAAGACAAAATTTAACTACATGACATATTGCTCCCAGTAAAGATTAACATAAGCAGTGACAAAACTTAGTTGTCTTAAGGGTTTCTGCTGGCAATAAATTTTAAGGAGGCAATGTAAGGTTTATATCAATTTAGCTCAAACACGTAGCTAGTGATTGAATCACGACACAGACACTTAAACAATTTCGGTAACAAATTAATACTTACAGTAATTAAATGAATAACAAATCGAACACACTACGCTCCACTCAGACTCTTCAGTGGAAGCCAAGCCAAAATGAAGATTCCACTAAAGCTCATCTCTGTGTTCCCAGACACACATGGGGCAAACTTATACAAGACAAGATTTTGAAGGGAGCACATCAGTGAAACCGCTAGTGTAGCTAACTCGTGCCACTGAAAATTGAGGTACTAGACCGGGGCACAAGGTGGTATACAGTGAGGTTGCCTTAGTGCTATACTGCACTACAAAATATTAATTCAAATGGCCAATTCAAAATTAAGTACACATAAACCAGCATTAATTAACGAGGAGTGACACCAAGTCGCTCGAAGGGATGACAACACTTACCTGGAAAGACAAATGCCGGAGGCGGCAGTAACATCAACCAACTTCTCCGAGTTTTAACCAGGAGTCACTTCCCGCTATAAAAATAAGCATTTAACCAAGCACAAGGAAGGAACCCCAAAGAGAAAATTCAAATAAAACCCCCAAAAGATTATAAAGGACAGGGAACTCCAACTATTTAAATTTAAAAGAATTAGCTCTCCACAAAGGCAGTGTAGACGCGAAGGTCACACTTAAGAGGCCACCAAAATTGGTTACAAAAGGTCTTATACATTTGCTCCTTTTCTTTAAAGAAACACAAGACTGCTTAATTTCTGCTGGACGTCCGGTGTGGCTCGTGTAGGATACACCGGGCAGCAACCCAAGCTAGGCAGTCGCAAGGCACGGCGAGCAAAATCAGGAGAGCAGACAGGCAGGCAGCCAACACATATCCTCCATGCTGAACCGGCAGACCGCGTACAACCAACTCCACATATACGTGGTTGCTTCGACCTCGTACCTCGCGGCGTCTCAGCAGGTAACCCGAGAAAACGTTAACTGCCACTCGCCCTGCGAATGCGGAAAACAACAAGGCAAGCAAAGATAAGAAACATCGAAGGATCGATAATGGACATCCAAGAGACTGGCGCGCCAGTAACGAGCGCCACGGCTCAGGGGCATTGAAATAACTCTACGGCGACAGATGAAAATTTGTGCCGTAACGGGACTCGAACCCACACATGCCACTGTACGCGAGCGGCCGCCTTAATCGCTTTGCCTGTTTGAGCACGTCTACGGTCTGAATGAAATCTCCGTGTGCTGCACCCTGCAGTTTTGTGCCCCCTGTCCATTATTCCTCTTCGGCCTCCCGTATCCCCGCGGGAGGTGAACATTATTGTGCATCTGGCCGAAAGACCGATTTGTCGTCAAATCGCATATACGAGGACAGGTATGGTGTCTGTTCTTTCGGGCATGCATGTCTGAAAGAACGGACACCATACCTACATAATAAACTATAAGTACTCACTGTAACTGCCGACCGCTGTGGCCGAGCGGTTCTAGGCGCTTCAGTCCGGAACCACGCGGCCGCTACGGTCGCAGGTTCGAATCCTGCCTCGGGCATGGATGTGTGTGATCTCCTTAGGTTATTTAGGTTTGAGTAGTTCTAAGTTCTAGGGGACTGATGACCTCAGAGGTTACGTCCCATAGTGCTTAGAGCCATTCGAACCATTCACTATAACTATACACTGTGAACTATAGTCACAGTATTAACGAATTCCTCTGTCCTGTGTTACGTTAACGAGTGTACTGGAACGTCACTGACACGAAGTAGCTTTCTGTGTCTTAGAGTGATATGACAACTTTGCCATCAGGAAATTTGTCCTGATATCGAAACGGCACTGTGCTCGGAGGCAACACATCTCCACCGGACATATCAAGAGCCATTTATCCTGGTATGGGGTCCACTCAGCCTCGTCATACCAACTGAGGAGCTACTCGACCGAATAGTAGCGGCTTCGGTCAAGAACACCATCATACCGTATGACCGGGAGAGCGGTGTGCTGACCCCACGCCCCTCCTATCCGCATCCTCCTCTGAGGATGACACGGCGGCCGGATGGTCCCGGTAGGCCACTCGTGGCCTGAAGACGGAGTGCTTTATTTACGCTGGTATACACGTCGCTGGAGGACACGGCACCGAACGCCTGACCACGCTCCCGCCTTCTTCTGTTATTAGTCCTTTACCTCTCAATAATAACAAACCTGAGTTTGCTCCGAGGCCACGGCTAAGGAATCCAACCCGGTGCAGCCGTACCTGCTGGAACGAAAGCGCGCCATTAAAGTCTGCGGCCAGCGGAGAGGTGACGTATTGGGGGGATCAGGTGCGGTCACGTCTCGCCCGGATAATGGGTGGTGAGGCGCGCGCCGGCTGCTACTATATAGCAGGGCTTGTAAGCGGCCGGCCGCCCCCATTGTATGGAGAGCAACGCATTCCTGGCTGCCGGCGATCGCCTCCCGTTACATGGCTGCGCGCGGCGTAAAGCACGCGAAAATTGCCGCCCGCTCCGCTTGCCTTGCCTTCCCTTCCCTTCCCTGCACGTGGGTGCTCGCTCTGGGGGTACCTGACGGCACACCGAAGAATACCGGCGAAAACGCCGGCGACCCGCGTTAATCGGACGGCCTCCTTGCCCGCTGCCGTCATGTTTCCCCAAGAGAAGTCGATGAATGGTCGTGATTACGCCGGACACTGAATTACCCGTAACTACCGTGGCTCGCCCGAGTGCTGCGCGCTCGCTGAGCATACCTGTCAGAGTTCAGTCGCAGAACGTTGGGTAGCGGAAATTGCCTCCGCTGTACAGTACAGTAATTATAGCTCCTGAAATACGTGCATCCACAATTAATGTGGACGAACCGTGAATAACATGCGTGCAAATTAGAAAATCGAACACTGCTTTGTGAAACAGAAATAAAGGTATCAGTAGGTCTCTCGACAAACTACGTGATTAAAATCGGTATATCCAAAAGAATGGTATAACCATTCAGTTCACCTGGCTCTTAGCGAATCGCTGCGATACTTTGATTGTCGTACTGTCCGCCGTACGTCCCCCTAGCACCGTCTGATCTGCGGCTCAGTACCTCCGTCATCCATTACACAGGGTGACATTTCGATGTACGCAGAAAATCAATCTACCTACAAATAATATTGAAAGAAATCAAAAAGTCAACATACTATTTATCATGCAAATCAACTATCGCTGGCACCGATGACCTCAGCAGTTTGGTCCCATAGGAACTTACCACGAATTTCCAGTTTCCAAGTATCTCTGCCTTTCAGTAGCTCACAAACGACAATTCAAAAAATGTGAAAGTAATTCGTAAAACCTCCAACATTTCAAAGGCCCAGGAGAAAAAAAGACAGTAGCTATGATAATGAAAATGAGCCATATACTACAGCATCTCAAAGAATGTATATGCGCCCTTCAGGCGTTCCCAATGCAGCCAGAGTGCAGCACGATCGCATGGAGTAAAAATGGCGACTCCAGAGCAGCGTGTGGAAGCCGTATTGTGATTTGCAGAAACAAAATCGCCGATTATTGTGCAAGGAAATTATCAAAGGTTGTGTGGGTATGTTACACTGGCGTGGAAACAATTAACGAATAGTACGGTAACTTTCTGGCAACTGGAAGTGTTATGAAACATTCTCATAGGACACGTCGTGGTGTTTCGGAAGAGGCAGTGGAGGTCATCGGTGGAGCGTCTCTCAGAACCCTACGTAACTCAGTTTGACAGGCATCTAGGCAACCTAATGTATCCTGAGCAACGTCACATCGTCTGCTGAAGTACACCAGCGTCTTTATTTGTATGCTTAAAAAGTGCAAATTCTGCAACGTCCGATGCCGAACGACAAACCGTGGCCACGAGAATTTGCAACGGATATGCCGCAGCGTATTCATATGAAAGCCTGCTTCCTGTGGATATGTTTATTGTCAAGTGAGGCAACCTTTCATGTACCAGGAACGGTATATCGCCATAATGTTCGGATTTGTGGCTCGCAACATCCGGACGCTATTAACGAACATGTTCGTGACAGCCCTAAACGTAACGTCTGGTGTGGGTTAATGCGCGACAGTACTGTTGGACTGTTGGCAGAAAACAGTGACTGTGTCACTGTATATGGACAGTTTGAAACAGTTTTTATAGCCTCAGGTATCAGACTGCTACGCAACGTCATGTCTGAACAAGATGTAGCTCCGTCGCATTGGTCAAAGGGTGATCGCAAGTTGCTGGGTACGAAATTTCCCAGTCGCTGGATGGGACGCGCGTGACCCACTGCCTAGGTACCACGTTCCGCTAGCGTTACCCAGCTGGATTTCTGCTTGTACGGACTCATGGAGGACTGCGTGTAGTCAACCAGAGTGAACTATGTTCCTATGTTAAGATGTCGTACCACTGATGCGATTGCAACAGTGACCGAGGACATGTTACGAAGAACTTGACAGGAAACTAATACAGATCCGATATTCTTCGTAACACAAATGATCCACATGTAGCTGTATACTTACGATTATGAAATAAAATCTTTGAGGTGCTCTAGCACATAGTGCAATTTCATTATCATATCTACTGTAGAATTTTTTCCTGGGTCTTAGAAATGCTGGAGCTGCTTCGACTAAACAAAACGAGTTGATCATGTGGTGCACAAAACGTTTCAGTAGTGAACTGCCTCCAGGTTTATCTGGCAGAACTACTGTGTTATGTCGTCCAACGAATGTGGCATACTTAAACTTGTACGTGTTTGCTGTGTCCTGTCAACACGAACCAGAAGTCTTTCCCACAGCTGCTGGTCCCGACTTTTCGCTCCCGACTGCTACAGACGCTTTCCGAAGATCTTTCCTGTAAACAAAAACGCTTGACGTTAGTGGCTAAACCTTTGATCAAAGAGAAAATGGAATAGGAATTTCTGTTTGCAAATTATCAGTATCACTTAAGAAAAGCTTTTGTTATGAAACCTGAAAACTATTTCGCTATTCACCTCGGATTTGCACACAGTTAACATTCGAAAAAAAAAAAAAGTGACTGATCCATCGTACTGTTACTCAATCGCATTCCCCATAATTATCCCGAACGTGTATTCGGTGAAGGTGGCTGCGGAACGATATATCATTAAATCTGAAGCGAATGATGGAACTTATAAACTTTTTGTTCGTCTTAATTGTGTGGGACCCGGGTGTTCAGAGAATATTTTTTATTTTTCCCGTAATATTTTCCTTTACTGCGTATCGATGACTGATATTCGTCTTACAGTTGTTGCCTTCTTCCTATCTTTAACATAATTTTCAGATGTGGTGTCGGTAATCAGTTGTTTTTAAATGTGCCAAATCGAGCAGCGGCCTTGACTATGTCATGGACTATTTCGCCATGTTTAATGTTAGCTTCACCCTTGCTCCACATAACTTGTACCTTCTTCCCGAGATTTTCGTTTCCCTTCGTGGGTTTCCATGCTGAGTTGCTCCCGCGTCGACGCCAACCACACGAAAGAGTCCGTGTTTCACCTGTTTTTACAGAACTCTGCGGTTTGCATTGTATGCACTTTCGATCGATTATTAGAGGCTTTCTTTACTATTGTGAAGTTATGTTCACAGGAACAATGCTAATGGGGTAATAAACTGAATAAATAGTAATTACCTTATTATTTTGTAATTTCCTCATTATTTTTTGTAATTTTTGTAATTACCTTATTATTTTGTAACGAGACACCAGAGACCTTATACTATATTATTCAGAAAATATATCCGAATATTTATTTACTATGTTAAATTTAACATTTTTAATTGCATTACCACAGCACTGTCAAAAATGATATTTACGCTTCATTCGTACCTCATTCTTGAAGTGTAACGTCTTTTTCAATGTTGTTCACGATTATTGCATCTTCTTTAACGACGGTAGTCAAGTTTACAAGTATTACCATAGCTATTAGAAACTCAAAAACACATGTTTTCAGAACTGTCTATATGGGGCTATGAATCTGTATGAGGCTAGGAGAAACTATTTTATACTTTCTAGATCGTTTCAAAAACCTGTTATATTAAATGATTTTTGTGAAGGTAATTTCTTTTGTCTAGTATTGTAGGTACGGCCGTCACTATTCTTTTCGAATTTTGATGGATTATTAACGATGAATTTGATTTGCGAATACAAGTATTGTGAAGGTGCAGTTTAAAATGCCTAACTCCTCGAAGAGGGAGTTCCATGATGACTATGATTGCACTCGATATATTGTTCTTAGTACTCGCTTTTGTTCAGTCAATTCTTTCTCTTAAGTTATTAGTTACTCCCAGAAAATTATCGCATGAGACATTATTGAGTGGAACTAAGCAAAATCTGTTAGCTGATTGATTCGTTTGTTTCCTAGATTAGCATTTATACAAAGAGCAGAAGCCGCTGAAATTTATGTTTTGAGTGTCTCAGTAATATATTTGTGTCTACTAGTTAAAATTTTTATCAATATGTACGCCAAAAATTCTGTAGTGTTCTGCTCCTATTGATGAGCAGCATGAATTGTTGGTATCACAGAGTATAGTCTATGTTCTGAATACTTAGGAAGAGTGTATTTCCGTTAACAATTTCTTTTGTTGTTTCCTCTCTAATGGGATTTATTGTTGCATGTATCGTCTGCAAAAAGTACCACTTCTGCTTGATGAATGATAGGTGGAAGGTCATTGACAGATATTCTGTCCAACCCCCAACATTTTCTCTCGTTCCAGCATTTTTTGAATTATTCAGCACAACTTTTTGCATTTTTTGGTAAGTGTGATTCAAACCAGTTGTTCGTAAAGCCACAATGTCTTTAAACTTAAGTTTTTCAAAGAGATTGTCGTGAACCGTGCAATCAAAGGCTTTGGAAAGATCACAAAAAATACGGTTATTTAACGTTAGTAGTATTTTGCGAGCGAGCATTCTCAGTGTTGCAACCCTTCTGGAATCAAAACTGTTATGTGCTATGTTGCTACTGTTCAGTACATAACTTTTCGAGTATATTAGAAAAAGATGTGAGTCCATGAAACATGTTGACTTTTGC
The DNA here is from genome assembly GCF_021461395.2 of Schistocerca americana. NCBI lineage: Eukaryota > Metazoa > Arthropoda > Insecta > Orthoptera > Acrididae > Schistocerca > Schistocerca americana. Next base: position 5,575,529 of record NC_060120.1, on the reverse strand, counting down.
AGAGTGACTGGATTGATCCAATCCATTTAGAGGCTGAATTTTCTGATTGATCGTCTGTATTTCGTACTATGTTTCGAAGTAACTCTTGCTAGTTTCCAGGATGATTTTTCCTGGCAGATTAAAACTGTGTGCAGGAGCGGTACTCGAACGCGGGTCCTCTGAGCTACCTAAGCGCGACCTGTAACCCTCCATCACAGCTGTACTTGCGCCAGTACCTCGTCTTCTACCTTCCAAACTTCGCAGTAGTCCTGCCAAACTTGGCGGAAGTAGCTCCCACAGTTGTAATCTGCCAGATGGTCTCAACTCTTGCTAGTGTTCCCAGAAGACTTGGTCTCAACAAAGTGAGTACAGTGGCCGCATTGCGGCAACTCTGCGGTCTGGTGATCGGGTCTCGGCTTCGGCGGCAGCCGCTGCGGCTGCGGCAGGCCGCAGCTACGAGCAGCTGGAACTCAGCCTCGGGCGCGCCGCGCGGCCAGCCACTTCCTCGGAAAGCCGCCGCTAAACAAATTGCCGCAAGAAGTGCACGCATTACGTAACGGAAAAGCTGATACAGTCTGCTCCGCAGTGATCTCGCCGGCTGTGACGAATCGCTAAGTAGTGTTTCGGACGGTGTAAACACAGCTCTAGAGAAGGAAGTCGCGAGCTCCAGTTTCTCTCGCAGCTGGCGATCTGGGGGCTCCTGAAGCGTGACAGGGCCGGCCCGTGCCCTATCAAACTACTGAGCGGACAGCTTTTCATAAGTGTTGTGTCGGTGAAGACTCTCAGAGAATATCTATAGAGTGAGTGAGTTCTGTGTACTGGACAGGTTGTCGACATCAGACCGCAGTCGTCAGGTCACATCAGTATGTAGCTGTTTGTTTACATTTCGTGCTAAGGTTGAAACCCTAATAGTGTTCTTATCTGCACTGTTTTATTATTATTTTATTAGTAATCATTACTAACGGCAATGGTGAGTAATTGTGGGAAAGTTATCTTTAGTACGTGACGCTCGGGGGGAGGGGGGGGGGAAGTGACGTATTTGAGTTGGTGTAGGAGAGGCCTCGTGAGACAGCTGAGACAGCAATCCACTATCGCGAACGCTACGACCGCAGTCGTGCCTGGTGCTGCCAGTGCGAGTGGGGGCGGACAGAGAGGGGAGAGGGGGGGAGAGAAAAGCAAGGCTGCAGCCAGAGGCCGCTACAGCAGGACACTCACCTTCTCACACATTGAATGTGTTCGCAGTTACGAACATGGACAACCATCAGCTATATAATGAAATGACGTCAATGAATATTTATGCCAGACCGGGACTTGAACCCAGATTTCCCGCTCATCGCAAGCAGTCGCCTTACCATTCAGCTATCCAAGCACGCCTTAAGCCAGTCCTGTGGTGTCTAGGAGGCCTGCTTAGTCGGATGGCTAGACAACATTCAAACATATCGTATTAACAAGTTTTATTACAAAAAGGTAATTACAATACTTTTGCAATTACACAGATGTGCCGCTAGTAGAGGGCGACATACAAAATAAGCAATCTTCTTCAGTACAGACTATTCCGAGTGTGTGCAACATAGAGTACAAGTGAAGTATCTAGCGTTGACGCTGCTATTTAACTGGGGCGTCACCAGTCCGTCGCGGTGCTTATGTCCTCTTCACACAGCGGCCGCTGCTGCCGCGTTCTCGTACTGGACAGTATGGGTTTTATGCAACCCGCAACGCCTTCAAATACCACGAGCGAGATTTTCATACAACGTCCCCCGCTATGCACAAACTATTAGTCCTGAAGAAAAAACAAACAAGACATTTTGCAGGAAATGTAATGTAATTAAATTTTGTACTGGTATACGTACTTTCGAATTATTCGAGAAAAAGACACAAAAACAACCTTCAAACGCGTTATTCTTTAACAACCCGAAAACCGTGACCTCCAGCTGAAATGTATCCCAGCGCACAATTCAACTATATTGAATTTCCTATAAAAAGCTCATCTGTAGAAGAAATGGCTTGCGTGTAAAGAGCGCGAGAATTTGGACACCTCGTGCATTGTTTTCGAAGGTGTTGTGGGTCGCATAAACACCGTAGGCAGTGGTAGATGAATCGCCCTGTTCGTTGTTTTATTTCGTAACTGATGTCTGTGCAGAAAGTTCATCTAGTGCATGCTGTCTTCTTGTGTCTTCTTTCACACACCGAGCGAGGTGGCGCAGTGGTTATACACTGGACTCGCATTCGGGAGGACGACGGTTCAATCCCGCGTCCGGCCATCCTGATTTAGGTTTTCCGTGATTTCCCTAAATCACTCCAGGCAAATGCCGGGATGGTTCCTCTGAAAGGGCACGGCCGACTTCCTTCGCCATCGTTCCCTAATCCGATGAGACCGATGACCACGCTGTCTGGTCTCCTTCCTCAAAACAAACAACCAATGTTCTTTCACTAACATCGAAATTTCATTATCTTGAACGATCTGGCGCCGCCTACCGTTTTATAAAACTCTGACATTGTGGCCTTGTTTGTTTTCTTAAAGTTCTGTTCACAGCCTGTCGGTAGAGAACATTTTTCTACTTTAAACGCTTTCGGAATGCAAAAGGAAGCAGTACTTTCTGTCTGACGCTCAAAAGTTTTATCGATATAAAATTCCAGCGTATGACAAAGGGCCGACCTCGTGGTGAATGTAGGAAGAACTGGTGATTAGCGATCACCTTATTAATTCCAACATTCACCACAGTTGGGGTTATCGAGCGACTTACGCCAGAAATTGACTGCCAAGCGAAAGGCAACATACATGGGAGCTACTGGCAGGAGTCACTGACTGGTGAGCGGCAGATGTTGTAACCTCCCCCTCACTTACCGACCTTAATGACAGTGAAAAATGAAACCGCGTGTACCTAATGGGAGTTTTGGAAAAGCAATCGTCACCGAAGTTAACCTGTCGGTAAAGAGGGAGGAAAGGGTTACATCTAAATGAAAGGAAATGTGCTAATGAAACTGGTGGAAATTAATTTTGAAAAGGGGTAAAGTTAATAAAGAAAGTAAATGTGCAGCCGTTACATTAACAATTAACTAGCGGTAATTAGGTATTTGAGATTTGGGGAAATCACGGTCGCCAGTCCTAAGGACAATTACTATAGTAACTGAAAAAGAAAGGTAATTACACATATAATTAGCACTAGAAGCGTGGCAACTGAAGGTTGACACGTGTAGTGTGAAAACTGAAAGTTTGTCAGAAGTAATAAATTTCGCTACACTCTGACTTAATTTAGCAAAAGAATTACTAAAACCGGAAAATCGAAAGTTATTTTAGTGACTGAAGTTAATAGTGAGCTTTCTTTCTGAAGCACATCGAAATTCAGTAAAATACGGTTAGTCTTGGACTACCTCAACAATCATTTCAAAAGCTACTTGAATCTACGCAATTTAGAAATAAGAGATTTAACTTTGAACTTGAATTAAATGATCCTGAACAATTAACAATAGTAAAATTTAGTACGTACCAAGCTGAGCTGCAGTCACAGGTAACTAAAATACGGTAACAAAACTCGCACTCTTAATTTGTGCTTGTGCAATCTAAATATTGTAGCCAGCTGAACTTTGAAATTAAAACAGTGAAATCGAATGATGCTGGCGTTTGAATTTCAACGACCCTCGGGCTCATTTCGGAAAAGGAAGGGACCCTGCTTGGCAATGCAATTGGGACAATGAGCAACAAAGGTTCATGCTAAGTTGCTGTAATTTTGCGAGGCAAATGGAACAATTTGAAAAGCTGAGGTCTGCCATACAGTTCTGAAACTTTACGTGCTTTTAGTCTTCCTTGTTGGTTGATTGAAGGTTTGAAGCCGTCGATCGAGGAGGTGGCGACAGTCACTCATTGTCGGCCGTCGCTGTTGCAGAAGCTGGATGTTGGCGCGCCTTCTTCTAGACACGGTCACCAGGCGAAACGGGCTCTTGATGTGCGCTAGCTAATGCTTCCCGTCCGCGACACCATGTCAGAAACTATCATCGCAAGTCGAGCGCAATTACATGCTGCCAAACCCCGAAAGCGCGGCAACTCGCGGGAGCGTCACACAACACCTGCTCCACTCGCTACTCCCGCCAGACTCTCACTGCCCGCGCTCCACGCGGCAGAGTTCACACTACCAAAGATCCTACACACTTTGATTCTTCACACGACCTATCGATGTAATCGTTCGATAGCAGTTTTCCCTAGGCAAGACCCAGCGTAAAAATACAAATAATATTTACGAAACAAACCAATTATACATCGACATAAGTGCATAAATATATATATATATCCAAACAGTAAAGCAATTACAATATATAAAGAGACAGAAATGTCATATCTTGAGGTAACAAAACAAGGAAAAAAACAATAGTACAATAGATGGAAATAGGAGGATATGCATTTCCGGCGTTACACGTGCCCCACATTGTCTGAGGATGTTCGTGTAACGTAAACAGACTCAGAAAATGTCCCAAAAAAGAAACAGCGGAAATGCATATGCTCAAAACATCAACAAAATTTAGCATTCGTCTAATTAAGCATAAATAAATTTTTTTTTTAGACCATAATAATTGAGTGGAGACACTCCTAATCTTATTCCACTCTGTCATCTTGCACAAAATAAAACAGGTTGACAATATATTAAAATTCATAGAAAACATAGAAAATGGTTTAGCTATTCTAAAATCATTAAAATTCGTAACACTATAAGAAATGGAATACTATTTGCAAAATTGATCAGAGTGCATGGTCATAAAAAACAGGTATATCAAAATACGCAAACTAATAATTAATTACATAGAATACACATTTTTATGTAACCTTTTCATAATTAATTTTCTCGTCATGTCCAATTAACGCTAAACAAGAAAATAATATACATCAGATCGAAAAAAACATAAATATTGACAGTAGAATTCTTTCAGCTGTCCAGGAAGAAAAACAATTCCGCCTTCCGTACTCGCAAGTACAAAGAATGCCGACAGCGGCCCAAGAGCCAACAGCGGCACAAGAGCCGACAGCGGCTCGCCTCGCCAGTATTGTTGCGCCCGCGTGTGCGGCACGCTTGATCTCACTCGCCCTTGTGACGGCGTTTCCAGAACGTCCGTTCCACTGAATTCTTTCGGAAAAACTCACTCCCGAGTAATCTCAAGGAGTCCATAAACACTATCACAGTGGATAACTCAACACTGTCCATCATCACACATGTACAAGCCTGAAACTTAAAACAGCGTCTAAGTACATCGGCAATGACTAGTAAAACACATATTCATGAAATCTTACAGCTAGTTACAAAATCATATTTACATTGCTTAATCTACTGTGACTCAGCTGAAAACTTAAACTAGCAGCTTGGATTTTTCAGTTGATTAGATCATGATTAAATTGATTAAAATTAAATTGATTAATCAAAATTAATTACTTATTAATTACAACTTCTTTAATGACCTTGGTCAGTCAAAAGCATGGCAATCTAGCAAATCGTTAAATCTTAAACTCTATATTTACATATTGTACAAATTACCCATTGTGTGGTATTAATCGATCCTAGGTTGGTACAATTTCAAATCTACTATATTTCGTATACCTAATAGCTTTCCAGAGCTTGGATACTCTAAGCAATAAGCATTTGTGTGAGGTATACCAATGACTTTATATGGTCCATTATAAACAAACTTAAATTTAGAGTTTTCATGGTCTATCTCGCTCGATTTCTCATGAGCTTTTACCAGTACTAAGTCTCCGATTGCAAACTTAGCAAAACGCGCTTTAGCGTCATGACGACGTATGCGAGCATCGGCTTTTAGCTTCATTACTTCTCGCAAACGATCTTTTTTCACACCAATACTAATGTTAATCCGTGGAGGGAATTTGATTATCTCTTCCAATTCACTTTCTACACTTTTGTCAATGCCGAAATTCCTCATGTTATGGCAGTTCAAACTCATTCCTACGTCAATGTCATCTGGCCAGTTAACAATGTGTATAGGCTGGTATTGCCTATGCACACAGTCTCCTGCCTCGTCAAAACCAACTACCATTGTTTTATCTAGTGACATACATGTCAAAGTTTTGCTTTCGCAGTTAATCACTGCACGGTACTTTAATAGCCAATCTAACCCGATAATTACTTCCGTAGTTAAGTCTGGCACGACGACAAACTCTTGTTCAAATCGTGCCCCACATATCTCGAAGTTGACAAAAATCTGTTTTGTGACCGGTTTACTGGCCTTCCCAGTAGCACCGATAATTTTCACTCCTGTTACTGGCATAACTACGATGCCAGGTCTGTCTTTCAGTAACTCAAATATTTTCCCAGATACAGCACTCAATTCTGCCCCGGTGTCAATCAACACGTTTAGTTGTAGGTCGTGCATATTAACGGACACTACTATCTGTCTACACTTGTCCTCGACTGTTTCTTTATTTTCCCACAGTAAATCCTCGTCTATATCCAGGTCATTCCAGAAAAAACCATCCGGCTTTGATCCTAAATCCGATTTATCTGGCGGCTTTTTCAGCCTCTGTTTACATACAGTTTTAATTTCAACACGTTTGTCCTGAGGCTTAGTCTGTAGCTTCGCCTCCAATACCGAAACCTTTTCCTGTAACTCGTCAACTAGTGAGTGTTGCTTTGCTATCGAGTCACTATTTGTCAGCTTCGTTGATTCCTCTTTGGTCAGATCGATCTCATCTGCCAATCTACCTGGAGGAATGTACCCAGTCGCATCTGAAATTACTTCCTCTGGATCTGCGCAACCCACACTGCTACCGTCTGACCGCACAACGTCAGCTCTAACCTCATACACGCTGAAATCTATGTGATTTTCTACCAATTGTGTCCGGCTATCACTAAAATTTTCGCAATCTTTCTCCTTAATACTTTCGCAATGTTTAAACTGGAGGTTTGCGTCGGATGGGTCGGCTACTTCTACCACTGAAACTTTCGGTAAGGTCTGCCGGTTAGGGCCAGAACTTTCCGTTACTACTTCAACATCCAACTCTTGTGGGACGAGACACGACGAATCTTGCTCGTGCTCCCCCTTAACATCAACTATTTCTAGTAAAGTCTGCCGATTAGGGCCAGAACTTTCTATCATTTCACAAACACTATCTTCTTGCGGGACGAGACGTGGCAAATCCTGCACGCGCTCCCCATAAACACTTCTCCCATACAGACCCCTATAATCTCTTAGTTCGTCGTATAAGCGACCGAACTGCCTTAACCAGACCTCATCCCTCTCTGCATCCCCTCGCTCGATGACGGACGTGTTATCCGACATCTGATCTTCTCTCAACAATTGCGAATCATTCTTAAACTCAATCTCCAGTTCCGCTGCGGGTATTACAGCTGCCACTTTATGATCGATTTCCGGAACACTACTTAAATTGTTCTCACTGACAGCGAATGTATTTTCTACTGCCGTGTATACAGCTGATCTACTACTTGTGGGCGCACTCTTTTCTCTTAACACTGGCACACTCTCCCGCCGTTGATTATTCCACACGGAATTTTCATAATGACGATACCTGGGTTTTCTCCTGTTATTGGGCCGCCAAAATTTCTCCACGCCCGCTCGGCCCCTCACCGGCGCGGCTAATGGTTTCCCTGTCTCGTCCCAGCAGATACGCTCCCCGGATGCTGCTGAGGCGGTTCATCACACCCTCTGGCGTTATTACTATTCTGTGAGGCCCGTATCACGTTAGTACGATACTGGTTTCCGTCATTCCTGTTATTATTTGCATTGTACCGATTGTTATTACGGTCCGAACCATTATTGTTATTGCTGCCATGGTTGCGGTATGCATTATTTCCATGGTTATCGTTGTTGTGGTTGCTGTGGTACCCGTTGTTGTTACCACGGCCTCTACCACTGTCGCGATTATTGCGCCAATTGTCCTCGTCCTCAACTCTTTCCAGGAAATCATTGACTGTCCTATAATTGCTTCCTACGTAGCGTTTTGTATCATCTGGAAGCTTCTTGTAGAGTTCCCAGACTATTTCGGATTCCGTGCGGCGATCACGCAAATATTCCAACTTGCGGATCCAGCCCTCACAAAACTCCCTCATCGAACCGCGCGAATTCGCATCGAAAGGCCTCGATACGACAAATTCGCGCCAGACACTTTGCTGTTTTTGCTCCGACCAGTATTCAGCCAGAAACAAATTTTTAAACTCGTCAAAAGTCAGGTTCGTAATGTTGAGGTTTAAGCCCCAACGCTTGGCATCACCAGCCAGCACATCAATAACCGCATTAATTTTTCTCTCATTAGTCCATGATCTGGGTAAAACTCTTTCACAATTTTTAATGAAATCCGTCGCGTGTATACCGCCTTTTTTCAAGGGGTCGAACCGCTCCTCTTTCGTCAACAATTCCGAACTATGTGCACAGATTGGCACATAGCTCTGTTTTTCGTCAAGTTTCTTTTCTAATTCCGACACTCTCGTAATTACTTGGCATGTGGTTGTCGCAAGCGTTTCCACTTCCCTCTTTTTCTCTTCGCAGGTATTAGCCTGCTCCCTCACTTTAGTGTCTACTTCGGACACTAAAGCCTTTAAAGTTTCCACCTTCTGTTGATCCTCTTTTTTCACTAATTGAATTTGTTCCGTCACCTTATTCTCGATGATCGGAGCAACTGCTTCTCCTACACTTTTCTCGATTCTGCTAATTTCGGAATCAAAACGAGTATTTGTACTCGCAATTTCCGCCTGAACGCCTATCATTTCCTGTTTAAGGTTACCGATTTCGGTATTAATTACAACAATATCTTCTTTGATTTTATCAACTTTTGTATTAACAACTCCAACATTGTTGTTAACAACATTAATAGCTTTGTTCTGATTGTCTAGCTTTCGTTCAATCTTTTCAGACTGAGCTTCTTGCTTGGCAGACAGAGCTATAATTTCTGCCGATTGACTCTTGATTTCATTAATCAAAGCATTCAATAAATCAGTTAAATTCCCAGAGACTACCGGTTTTACTTCCGTAGCTGGTTCCTCTATACATGTTCCCCCGTATTCATCATCAAGGGGTACAGATTTGATTTTCGCTTCCGATTCCGAAACATTTTCTAAAGTTTGGAATTCCATTTCTGCTCTTTGTTGCGTTTCGGCGGTCGCGTCTTTCATGCTAGCCGCCTGCCCCTGAACAATGGGTACCGCGGTGCGCGTTTCCCACTGTTCGACCGATTGTTCCGTATCCAAGTCTACCAAATTTTGGCAATTGTTGCCTTCACTCATTTTAATAATTTTCAATATAAATGCCAAATCTCAAATATAATTAGGACTACTCCCACTACTTATTCTCGCTGACGTAAACGGCCTGTACGTAACCAGTGCTTTGTTACGAGATTTGCACAATGCCAAATTCGTGTCCAGAACAACCTCAAATCTGAAGATTATCCTGTCACGGTCGCCACGTGTAACCTCCCCCTCACTTACCGACCTTAATGACAGTGAAAAATGAAACCGCGTGTACCTAATGGGAGTTTTGGAAAAGCAATCGTCACCGAAGTTAACCTGTCGGTAAAGAGGGAGGAAAGGGTTACATCTAAATGAAAGGAAATGTGCTAATGAAACTGGTGGAAATTAATTTTGAAAAGGGGTAAAGTTAATAAAGAAAGTAAATGTGCAGCCGTTACATTAACAATTAACTAGCGGTAATTAGGTATTTGAGATTTGGGGAAATCACGGTCGCCAGTCCTAAGGACAATTACTATAGTAACTGAAAAAGAAAGGTAATTACACATATAATTAGCACTAGAAGCGTGGCAACTGAAGGTTGACACGTGTAGTGTGAAAACTGAAAGTTTGTCAGAAGTAATAAATTTCGCTACACTCTGACTTAATTTAGCAAAAGAATTACTAAAACCGGAAAATCGAAAGTTATTTTAGTGACTGAAGTTAATAGTGAGCTTTCTTTCTGAAGCACATCGAAATTCAGTAAAATACGGTTAGTCTTGGACTACCTCAACAATCATTTCAAAAGCTACTTGAATCTACGCAATTTAGAAATAAGAGATTTAACTTTGAACTTGAATTAAATGATCCTGAACAATTAACAATAGTAAAATTTAGTACGTACCAAGCTGAGCTGCAGTCACAGGTAACTAAAATACGGTAACAAAACTCGCACTCTTAATTTGTGCTTGTGCAATCTAAATATTGTAGCCAGCTGAACTTTGAAATTAAAACAGTGAAATCGAATGATGCTGGCGTTTGAATTTCAACGACCCTCGGGCTCATTTCGGAAAAGGAAGGGACCCTGCTTGGCAATGCAATTGGGACAATGAGCAACAAAGGTTCATGCTAAGTTGCTGTAATTTTGCGAGGCAAATGGAACAATTTGAAAAGCTGAGGTCTGCCATACAGTTCTGAAACTTTACGTGCTTTTAGTCTTCCTTGTTGGTTGATTGAAGGTTTGAAGCCGTCGATCGAGGAGGTGGCGACAGTCACTCATTGTCGGCCGTCGCTGTTGCAGAAGCTGGATGTTGGCGCGCCTTCTTCTAGACACGGTCACCAGGCGAAACGGGCTCTTGATGTGCGCTAGCTAATGCTTCCCGTCCGCGACACCATGTCAGAAACTATCATCGCAAGTCGAGCGCAATTACATGCTGCCAAACCCCGAAAGCGCGGCAACTCGCGGGAGCGTCACACAACACCTGCTCCACTCGCTACTCCCGCCAGACTCTCACTGCCCGCGCTCCACGCGGCAGAGTTCACACTACCAAAGATCCTACACACTTTGATTCTTCACACGACCTATCGATGTAATCGTTCGATAGCAGTTTTCCCTAGGCAAGACCCAGCGTAAAAATACAAATAATATTTACGAAACAAACCAATTATACATCGACATAAGTGCATAAATATATATATATATCCAAACAGTAAAGCAATTACAATATATAAAGAGACAGAAATGTCATATCTTGAGGTAACAAAACAAGGAAAAAAACAATAGTACAATAGATGGAAATAGGAGGATATGCATTTCCGGCGTTACAATGTGACGCTAATGGTTTCAACTGTCGTCTGTATCAAATTTCTGCAAACATACTTTTGACGTCTGTGTGTCGATCGATTGCGGAAGAAACTTTCGCTGCTAGTTTCCAGCAGCTTTACAGACGCCGCTTATGTACGGCGACCAAGGAGGAGTTCTCTTAAATCTGTTATTTTCTTTTATGGATCATCGAACTTTAGACGAGCATTGTTCTTTCTGGATCTAGTAGGTCATGGATTACAATTATACTTAAATGGAGGTGTTATGTTTTGAGTATTATCAGAAACTGCTGTTTGTAGTGAAAAACACGTAGTATACGGGGCACTGAAATTTTCCTCCTTGCTTAAGTATATTCAAATTATGCGGACGCAGTGCAGCTGTGATTTACGTTGCAATGATGTAATGGATTTTTACAACATAAACTGAAGACACACGGTGAAGAGTGCGATAATCAAAATTCGATAGTTAATTTCTGTAAAATTTTAGTAATGGTAGTCGAGAGAACAACCTGAGAGCTTTTTACACCACGTGTTTTCACAATACATGCTGTACGCCGCAGTAATTTTCAGTATTCCTGCGTATCCGTCTCTCTCTCGTAGGGATGGAGCGCGACTCGACAGCGTTATGTGACAGAGCCACCGCGCTAGCCAGGGCGATGTGAGGGTCGCTGCCCTGCACCTGGCGGGCTGTAATAAACTGCTGTGAACAAGTTAACCCTTCAAACGCGGTGAATACCTCTATACCACGTGACTCCAGCCTGTCACTGCACGAGAGGCTAATGATGGAGCAAAGTTGCCTAGTGAGTGAAAAGCCAGATATGAGTCCGGTTCGAGGGGTTCACAAATATCTTTTCTATTCCACCAAGGCGATGAAGGGGCGCCCAAATAACAAACACCAAACACCAAAATGTATACCTTTTCTTCACATCCGTTTCCTTCGTATTCCATCCAATTTTTCATAATCTTCTTCACCATTTTACGCGGTGTTTTTCTGGAAACTGCACTTCCACTGCTACGATTTATTGTTTTTATTATGTGTCCTTAATTTCTTTCTTTCTTAGCGTCTAGTTGCACGGTCGCAACCCCGTCCTCGAGAGCCCTTTGTCAGATCCATCCAAATTGATGAGCCATAACCTGGCGACATCACTGCCCACAGGCTGCGACCGTGGGTCGTCGTCGTGCCAGCTCGCTCGGCTGATTACAAGAAAGAGCACTCGAGTATGCACCCATGAAACTACTCGAAAGAAAGAAAAACCATAAATAAGCAAATTAAAAACAGTGAAGTGTAGCTGAGTAACTGCTACTTGAAAAGGAAAGAATGTGTCGAGTTTTACCCGGGCCAGCAGTCCAAATAAAACTGCTGGACACAGAAAGAGAAAGGTACGAGCAAGGACGTGCCTATTGTCTTCTAAACCTTAATGACCTCCAACCATAATGTAACCAAAATCTCGCTTTCTCTGAACGTAAGTTACATCAGGCAGTCGTGCGTGGAACATAAATCGCTCTAATAGCATGCTTCACCTTGGCTGCGTGAATGTAATTGCGGGCATATATGTGGTTTGAACTCTGTAACTTTTACGAAGATCATGCAGAGACTTCAATCAGGCATGTGTGTGTGTGTGTGTGTGTGTGTGTGTGTGTGTGTGTGTGTGTGTGCGCGTGCGCTCCTGAACCAGTACATTCATTAGTCAATACAAAATGGTTATACAAAAGTCATCCAAAGGTACAACACAATGAAAAAAATGGCATTTAGAATAGTGTTTATTGTACATTCACGAACACACCTTGAATTAAAATTCCATATAGCTTTCTTCATTGCTTCGTATGGTAGTACCAGTTGTTTGGCACTTTCGACGTATGAATGAATCCGGAGCCGTTGTAGGTATATTACAGAGACGCAAAACAAACAGCGTTAGTAACGCACTATTTCGTAACATTTCTTGTCGTCCGTTCTCGGAGTTTCGGTGACATCACGCTAAACCATACTCACCCTGTAGAAAGATTTGAAAATATTCGCCACAAATGATAATTTGGAGGAAACGTGAAAGTGGCAACGAAGAATAGACGATGAAAGAGAAGCAAAAAAGAAGAAAAAAACAATAATGCAGATCAACAGGCAGAAGAAAGACCAGAAGAACTTTAAAAAGATGGCAAGATATGGAAGATGTATGAAGATAGGACTGGCCTTTATGGCATATGCAAGGGACATTTTAGATACCAAAACAATGATAAAAAACCGACCGTATATGATCATCTGTGGGATTATGTAAAATTAAGCAGTTCCGATTCGTCATTTAGATAAAAAGAATTTAAAAACATATTGGTAAAAAACCCCTGTTATTCAGTCTTAATTTGTGGTGGTTCATTCCCCCCTCCCTTAAAAAAATTGTGGCATATCTCGAAGGAGAGATTATAAAGATAAAAAATCCCTTCCTTGAACTGTCCTTGAGCTACTGCTTCGTCCCTGCAGGCCCCCCTCACGAGACGGACCGGACGTCGTATCCTGTTGCGAGTGCTCAGTGCTCGGGGCTGCACGGTGCTCGGTGACCCGCGACCACTGCAGGCCGCGCAGTGGTTGTGATGCCCTGTGCATAATCGGCCACGTAAATACACGCGGGCATTACTTTAGCATGACGTACGGCACTTGTCGAGCCGGCGGTGTGTCCGTTGCGTCACTTTCCCACGGGTAGGCCGCTGCGCCCGCGGCGGTCACGCCCGCCTCCCCCGCCGCCCGCCGCCCGCGGCCAGCGGCTGCTTGCGTCACGAGGCACGGCCCGGCCAGCCGGCCGAACAAAAGGCCATTGAGGGGATGGACACGCGGCCGGGCCGCGGACACGCCCACACACTTTGCGAAACGGCCACGCCCGCCACGCGCCCAGGCGGCTTCGCGACCTCCAGTTATTTCTTTATTCTCCCAAATGCCGCTTGTTCCTGCGAAATACCCCGGCGCAGCATTGCCAGTCCGAGGAAACTGAGTTGCACTGTGCGATACCATCACGAGGGCGGGGTGCCTTTAGAGAAAGAAACAGAAACTACACACGTTTCGTACTAAGCCAATTCTATTACCGAAAGGGCTTTGAGACGACGTGGTACGATGACAGGCCGCTTTACTCCGATGCTCATATTGTAGTAAACTACATTCTGTAGTAAACAGTTCGAAGCATTACAATGTACTGCTTCCTGTAACATGCCGCCATCTTCAGGCGCCCATGGGCACTATGTTGTGCAGTATACTCTGCGTTGCACTGCTGGGTATTGATTACGTTAAGTGACAAAATATTGTCGGCGTTGACCAGAAAAGTGCTGTACAGATTAATTTCTATCATCCAAAGGTGTAGCGCTCTATGAATCCTATGTCGATACGGACTTAGCATACATTAGTGATGTTCTCTCTGGCGTCTTCCGATACTGACCACGTGAGACGCCAGTGGAAGGACTGTTCAGAAAGTAAGGTCTGATAGGTTACGATACGCAGCAGTGAAAATCCGACGAAGCTTTGCACAGGTATGTTGGACGTGGTCCCTAATATGTGTGTCGATTGCGTCACGTCGCTCTTTTCAGTTCTGAACACACAGTGAGCACGTAATAGTGTCTCCCACCAAGTACGGGTGTCCGCTGCGAGGTTTCGCCTGATTTCATGCAACCCCACACAACTTACCTGTCATGCATTTCCTTCTTCGTAGAAGTTCTCGCCTGCACACTGCAGGGGCAATAAGGACATCCCTGCAGCGTTTTCGATGGGAAGTGATTGATCACCCGCCGTACAGTCCCGATTTGGCTCCCTCAGACGCTCATCTCTGCTTGCATGAAGTGCTGGCTATGAAGAGAACATTTTGACGGAGACAGTGGACTGCAGACCAGCGTAGAGAAGTGGCGGAAAGTACAATTGGCTGCCTTCTATGACGAGAGTATCAGAAAGTCGGTACAACGTTACGACACACATCCAAGTCGGAGTTCGACTGTAAACAGAAATAGCTGGAAGGTGTAGCAAACTGTAGCAAATAAAACGGTTTTGATTTTCAACGCGGTTTCCATTTACGGCCCATCGGACCTTACTTTCCAAATAGTCCTCGTACGACGGGCGGGATCTCTGGTAACCCGGGGTTAAAGAAGCTGTGGTCTGCATCTACGTACACCGATGAGTCAAAACTTTACGAACACTGACGTGGTAAGAAAAGTATATAAGTGGAGGAGAGACAAACTCGGAATCACTTTGATGACGATACGTGTCGCAAACGGGAAAACGCACTGACGCAAGTGACTTGACAAAGGGCAGTTTGTTATGGCTCGGCGTATGGGAATCTCGGAAAGTCCGAAGATGATCGACTGTTCACGAGCTACTGGCGCGAGCATCTGTCGAAAGTGACTGAAGCGCAGTAAACCCACGAAAAGGCAACAAAGAGCTGGTCTTCCAGCCCCCAACACGCAGGGTGGGGGTCAGGAGCTCATCCACTATGTAAAGCAGACCTGACAGCAGAGTACAGCTCTGGTATGGGCACAAGAGTTTCTGAGTACACCGTTCACCGTACGTTGTTGGACTCGAACTCCGCAATAGAGAACCCCTACACGTTCCCGTGTCGAGCCAACTACATTGTCAGTTAGGATTGCAGTGGGCATAGGATCAGCGAGAATGGACCGTGCATCAATGGAAACATGTCATCTGCACGGATAAATCTCATTTCTTATTATATGTGGTGGATAGTCGTGTCCAGATACGCCGTCATCCAAGCAAACGGCTGCTCAAAACATGCGGCGCGGCACTGGCGGAAGCCCATGGGAGTAGTACTTTGCTGGGGGCACATCCACCTGGTCTTCTGTACGACATATGTATATTTATAATAGCTTCTCCTGGGCTGCCAGTAAGCTTTTTCGAGATAGGTTAAAAATGGTTCAAATGGCTATGAGCACTATGGGACTTAACAGCTATGGTCATCAGTCCCCTAGAACTTAGAACTACTTAAACCTAACCAACCTAAGGACATCACACAACACCCAGTCATCACGAGGCAGAGAAAATCCCTGACCCCGCCGGGAATTGAACCCGGGAACCCGGGCGCGGGAAGCGAGAACGCTACCACACGACCACGAGCTGCGGACAGATAGGTTAATTACGTACGCGTGTGCCACGTGGCTTAGCTGTCTAGAATTGTTTATAGTAGGTATTACTGATTATACTGTGGTGGTGGAAGTGTTTTGTATAGACAGAAAAAATCTCTTAGTTATTTCAGCTGTAAGAAAGAGTAATGTCAGTCATTTATTAACTCATTCAAACCAGTTTACCACTCAGGATGAGACAATGGTGGAACGACTAAATAAAAGAGAATCAGGAGAAAGTAGGACATGAAAGGACAGAGTTTGAAGAGGAAGAAATTGTTAGTCTGAGCGAAAAGAAACGCGGTGAGGAAAAGGAGGAGCCGGGGTAGAAAGAGGAGGAGAAAGAGGAGGAGGAGGAGAAGAGAAAGGACATACGATTTTTTTGGTGACATTTTCCATTGTGGCAGTGAGTTGTCAGAAAGTGCTAAGCCTATGTAATTAATATTTTACGATTATTTACTGTCTGCCTTACTGCGTTATTTCTAGTATCCTAAATTGTTTGCTACATTCCCACTTGAACTACTGCTAAATGTGTTTGTCTTTATTCGCCTATTCCGTCTTATGTGTGTTCATTCTGCATTTTATTCGTCAGAGTATATTAGATATTATCATACATGAATACCAGTGGGCTTACAAACAGCTGCTAAATCGTATTGAGACACGTATCTGGAACCTGCATCAAGGGATTACCCAGCAATTCACAGCGTATATCAGCGCAATAGCTTTGAAACTAGTTGCTATATCTCCGATCACGGAACAAGTGTGGAGCTGAAGGAAAAACAGAGGAATCTATCGCGCGATTTGCCGTGAAGTGTGATGCAACTGTTGTAAACTATGTATGCAAGACGTGTGTGGTTTTAAACGTGCTGTAATACTACAAAACTCTTTCAGCGAAGTGTGAGTTGTGGCAGTTCTCTTGGTGAAGCACAGTCGCGTCCTAAAATTCAAGCACTCACTGTGTGCTTCGATGTTCTGCAGTGTTTCACTATGTGTTGACACGAACTGTGTTATACTAAGTTACACTTGGCTTCCGTAATACACAAAAATTTGCGAGTCAGCGCCCACCACTTCATATTTCTTCTCACTAGCAGCATGTTAGGTCACACAAGAGATGGTCAGTGTTCTCTCTGTCAGACGACTAACCTTTTACCTCAGTGAGTACTTCAAGTACGTGAAACACACTAAATCGAATCTCCATACGGATCAGACGTTAAACGTTTTGTCTACTCGATTGTGATGGGTGTAGTTGATTCTTACATCGAAGGAGGGAAGGACTATTTACCAACAATACTACCAGTAGTACTAAAGTAACCTACCGAAATGGCGCAGCATCTAAAGCACTAGAACCGTATTTGTATCGCATGGTCTAAATTCCAGCGAAATTTAGAGAAAAGAAACTCTCTGTTACAGACGTCACTTTGAAGAGTACGTATAGCGCTGCCACCAATTGGAAATCCACGGAACTAAAGCGGCTGTATCGGGAGTAAACCACGAAGTCCTACAACAAATTACGCATTTTTTCAACCGAGAAGGCCGAAGAAAAAGCGTTGCACTACTTATTGAACACCCCTCGTAATTCGCCGAGGAATGCTGCGTTCTTATACGGAATATTACAGTTTTTCGCCTTACAGTCTCGATGTATACGTCGGAGGAAAGTGTTGTTGTTGTTGTTGTTGTGGTCTTCAGTCCTGAGACTGGTTTGATGCAGCTCTCCATGCTACTCTATCCTTTCCAAGCTTCTTCATCTCCCAGTACCTACTGCAACCTACATCCTTCTGAATCTGCTTGGTGTATTCATCTCTTGGTCTCCCTCTACGATTTTTACCCTCCACGCTGCCCTCCAATACTAAATTGGTGATCCCTTGATGCCTCAGAACATGTCCTACCAACCGATCCCTTCTTCTGGTCAAGTTGTGCCACAAACTTCGCTTCTCCCCAATCCTATTCAATACTTCCTCATTAATTACGTGATCTACTCATCTAATCTTCAGCATTCATCTGTGGCACCACATTTCGAAAGCTTCTATTCTCTCTCCATACAAATACTTTCAGGATTGACTTCCTGACACTTAAATCTATACTCGATGTTAACAAATTTCTCTTCCTCAGAAACGCTTTCCTTGCCATTGCCAGTCTACATTTTATATCCTCTCTACTTCGACCATCATCAGTTATTTTGCTCCCCAAATACCAAAATTCCTTTGCTACTTTAAGTGTCTTATTTCCTAATCTAATTCCCTCAGCATCACCCGACTTAATTCGACTACATTCCATTATCCTCGTTTTGCTTTTGTTGATGTTCGTCTTATATCCTCCTTTCAAGACACTATCCATTCCAGTCAACTGCTCTTCCAAGTCCTTTGCTGCCTCTGACAGAATTACAATGTCATAGGCGAACCTCAAAGTTTTTATTTCTTCTCCATGGATTGTAATAGCTACTCCGAATTTTTCTTTTGTGTCCTTTACTGCTTGCTCAATGTACAGAAAGGAGGAAAGTGTATCACTGCTGAAAGTAGACAGGGTAAGACCGGCGCGCCTCGACTTGTCGTCAGTGGAGTTATGTGGCGCTCCCCGACTCGGCAGAGCGGCAGCTGCGGCCTTCCAGTGGGACGATTTAGCGCCGCGCCGCACTGCGGAGGGAGCTTTGCATATGCGGCGCGTCGGCCGTCGTCGATCAAGAAGAGCGATAGCGCGCGCTCCGGCCGTGGACAGGTGGCCGAGCCGAGCCGAGCGTGGCCCGCCAGGCCCGGCCCGCTATCTGCGGGGCATCGCTGGGCTGCGCCGGCTCTCCTCGGCTCTGCCGCTCCGCCAACCTGCCCCGCGTTTCGTTCGCCGTAGGAGCGGACGTCTAAAATGCAGAAATGTGCCAACAGCCGTGTAGGAACGCTACTGTAGTCACCGCGTCGGAGACTCAGGTCTTCTGCCGGTAATCCGCGTGACATTGCACGATAATTCGATCACTCAGCTCGCGATCTTCAATTGCTCCCTAGGCCCAAGAAGCGCGTAATGAAGAGTGCGAATTACTTGATCGAAGTCGCGTGCAATTGTGACACGAATCAGCGGTAGGAAACCAGAATCCTGCCTCGGGCATGGATGTGTGTGATGTCCTTAGGTTAGTTAGGTTTAGGTAGTTCGAAGTTCTAGGGGACTGATGACCTCAGAAGTTAAGTCCCATAGTGCTCAGAGCCATTTGAAGTAATTGTAAGTCAGTTTCGTGTTTCATTTCGCAGTCAAAATGTTCCTTTCTCGCGGCGTGAAAAGTAACCTCTAAACAGTAGCGGAGTCTCTATGAGACGGGTATCCGCAGTAACGGAGCACGGAGGCGCATACCAGCGGCGGCTGGCCGCGGAAGACACCAGCCTAGCCACCACCTGGTCGCGGTTGCACACTCCTAGCAAACGCAACTCCGCCGTGCCGCCGGCTAGACACGGTTTTTGCGCGCTGTGTTAGAGCCGTTAAGAGGAGGCGGCAATAAAGAAAAAAGGATGCAGAGAGAGAGAGAGAGAGAGAGAGAGAGAGAGAGAGAGAGAGAGAGAGAGAGACGGGTGTGGACTCGAGGAGGAAAATAAATAAAAGCAGAAGCGAACGGCAGCGGCGATGACGAGGACGCATTAAGAGCCGAGTGGCGCTGAGCGCTCGAGCGCGCACCCGCTAATAGGGAATGGTCGGAGGGCGTAGCGTGGCGCGGCGCGGCCTCAATCCAGCAGCAGAGCCGAGGGCAGGCGCAGCGGAGCCAGCCGCACACGGGGAAAGCTGTCAGCCCTGCCGAGGCGCTTCCAGCGTCGGCTGTCGCACAGTTAAACGTCCGATGGTCCTTCCTGACTTAGTCTGTCTTTCATTATGTGCCTCTCAGCCTGTTCAGTCACCTCCATTCTGGAAACATCCCCCAGGCTGTGGCTACGCCATGTCTCCACAATATCCTTTCTTCCAGGAGTGCTAGTTCTGCGAGGTACGCAGGAGATTTTCTGCGAAGTTTGGAAGGTAGGAGACGAGGTACTGGCGGAACTGAAGCTGTGAGGACGGGTCGCGAGTCGTACTTGGGTAGCTCAGTTGGTAGAGCACTTGCCCGCGAAAGCCAAAGGTGCCGAGTTCGAGTCTCGGTCCGGCACACAGTTTTAATCTGCCAGGAAGTTTCTTGTTCCGTCACATGTCGACCTAGCCCTTATCCACTACCTACCATATCTGTCTCCGTAGTAAGCCCACTGGACAAAAAAGTAGTCTGCCCCAGGAGGTATGAGGCTAATGCCGTGTAAACAGCGCCTCTAAACTCCATCACTATCATCATCATTTTGTTCTTGTTCTGCACTTTCCGTATTACACCAATAATCGGGCCTGTTACGGTTCTCATATTTCTTTCGTTTTGACACGGTCTCTTTTCCCTTTTGGTTTAAAGTTATTTATCTGACGTGACATTCTCTCTGGATCCATTCTTTGTAGATTTTCATTCAGTTTCTTTTCGTTATTGTACAGTTTTTATTTCACACTGCAAATTTTCAACTCCTTTCGAATATCTAATTTAGTACTCTACTTTTACGTCGCTTCACCCCTCTAAGGAAGCTCATTTCTATTCTTTGTATTTGTTTTACTTGTCATTTATTCAATACCAACGATTCACTTCCATATAATAGAGATTGCAATGCGACTGTTTTTCTGTCTTTTATGTTTACAGTTTTATTAATTGTTTCAAAGATACTTCCAACCTATTCAACTTACTCTGCATATGGTGTTCGTATTCACACCGTATTTTACATGTAAGATAGTTAAAATATTTTCTCTCTTCAGTTGTTCCTTTTTTCATTAATTACTGTTTTAGTTATCACTAAATATTTTCCCCAAAATGCCATTTATTGGGTTTTACAAAAGATATTTCCATATTACATTCTGTATACATTTTATTTAGTTCACAATTTCCTTTTGTAAACCATCTACTCTCGAAAAAATCCGTGTAATATCATCAGCATAATATTTATACTGGCCTCAATCCGGCGACTAACGGAAGTTATAGCTTTCACCTAGTATGTGCCATATCCAGCTGAAGCCACTCATTGATGACTGCATTCCGCAGAGTTATCATACTGCGGGAATGATGATTGCTACGTTTCACTCTCCGATTCAGATACTCCCAGGCTTCTTCTGTGAGACTAAGATCGGGTTAGTCGAGGTGTGATAATATGCTTCAGCTTCCGTGTTCGTGGCTTTCGTTTACCTTGGAAAAATTAACGCACCCCAGATAATTAATAGGTCTTTTGGCTATCGGACAAATGAGGGAAGAGGGTTGGCGATTACATCCAGATACATAGGTCATTATTAAATTTTTCCATGTGCCTGAACCCGATCTAAGCACTGCTTCCTACGCTCGTAGAGATCTATATTTAATGATATTTTAGAAATACAACAAGAAGTAGCTTCCAACGTCTACATATCAGCAAAAGCGTTACATCACCCCAATACGTCGTGCAGGTCTACTGCTATTGTGACTGTTCCTGTACCGGCCTTAAGATCACCATTGGCGTTATTTAGAAACAGTTTATTTATTCTCCAGACAAGCAAATTGTCGCTAATCCGTCTCAAACACACGTCCACAACACGCACTCCGTCTAGCCACAACTGAAAATTATATTCTGAAAGGTTAAACTGACTCACTGGCTCTGAGTGTGACATATGCAGCCTTCAGTGCCAATCGAAGGGCCCGGGTTCGATTCCTCGCCGGATCGGAGATTATCTCCGCTCAGGGACTGAGTGATGTCTTACGTTAGTACCGTCATAACTGACATTCCACTGTTGGGATGGTTGTATGGACACGTCCCGAAAATTATTAAATTAAAAAAAAAAAAATGCTTCTCCCGCTTCTACCAAGGCGTGCATGAGGGGGGGAACACCCCCGCCTGCTAGCACGAACCGTTACGTACTGGAACCTTGTTGATATGATATCCACCGGAAATACGTGTTTGTAATCTATTACATAGAATGAGCATCGACAACGGTGATACCCTTACAGCCGGCCAGAGTGGCCGAGCGGTTAAAGGCGCTACAGTCTGGAACCGCACGACCGCTACGGTCGCAGGTTCGAATCCTGCCTCGGGCATGGATGTGTGTGATGTCCTTAGGTTAGTTAGGTTTAAGTAGTTCTAAGTTCTAGGGGACTTATGACCACAGCAGTTGAGTCCCATAGTGCTCAGAGCCATTTGAACCATTTGATACCCTTACAAAGTCGTGACTGCCCACAGCATAGACATCACGATGGTATAGAAGAAAGTGAAGCTCTTGCTTACCGACTTTGTTGAACTATTTTATACATATACGTTCATGTTCACGGTAATATGAATGAGTGGGCGCAAGCTAGGCCTCAACTGCAGATTCCACACACTGCAGATCAAACGTCTCGTTGGGGAGTCGGTGCGCTTGAAGTGGTGCATCGTTTAAAAAGAGAAAAAATATCATTCTTCCTGAGCGAACTCCCAATATTCCCTCTCCTGTATCGACCAAATGTCCTCAACTTTTTGTCATATATGTTCAAGTCTCTGCCTTCTTCTTTTACCCCCCTAGGTCTCCCTATAGTATCGTGAAAGCTGTTGGCTCATCACGCATGTCCTATAATCCAATCTCTTCTCGTATCCTGAATACCGTAAAAACTTGAACGGCAACGCCCACTGTACACCCCAGTCTTGAAACGCTGGTCTGCTGCCGTGTCCCACCTTTTATCTCCAAATCCTTACCTCGGTAATTTTAATAAGTTTCCCCTCCCAGGACGTCACAACATCCCAAAATCTATCATACCCACTTTCCGACACCAAAGTCCTAACTGTTATGTCACTCACCCATACACTTATCACATTCTTTTGCATAGCTTCATTTTAAATCCTTCTCCATTCGAAGTACCTCACCCACGGTTAACAGAAACTCATCACAACAATCCCTATAGATTGTAGAACCACACGCATCACAAGACCATGATAGATATTTTATCGGCCGGCCGGAGTGGCCGTGCGGTTTTAGGCGCTACAGTCTGGAGGCCAGCGACCGCTACGGTCGCAGATTCGAATCCTGCCTCGGCCATAGATGTGTGTGATGTCCTTAGGTTAGTTAGGTTAATAGTTCTAAGTTCTAGGCGACTGATGACCTCAGAAGTTAAGTCGCATAGTGCTCGGAGCTATTTCAACCAGATATTTTATCTTTAGTGTTTGTTTATGTGTGTAAACTACCATTTCTTTAATGGATCAGCCAGGCTGTTGCTAGCCTGTCCCCGATGTAGAGATATGTAAGTAACTGATAAAATAATAACAAAATTCAACGGCGGTGTTACATTGCTTGCTGACGAGGTTGGCGTCGCAAAATTATCCGAATTGGTTTATAAGAAACTTTGGTTGATGTACGGGCTTATTACTGTATGATTCAGCAACAAAAAACTACACAGGTCTCACAAAATCGAAAACGCCCTGAAACGAGTGCCTATTACGAGCGTAAAACCACAAAACGTGCTCAGGTTTCCTGATTCGAGTTTATTGTGCCCGTAAATCAAAACAACTGCAACTATGAGCAATTGATGTACCAGCTCCACAAGTCTCGCTAACAAGATTTTCCCAGCGACCCACCACAAATCATGCTCCGACACGAGACTTCTCAATTTCGCAAGTGAGTATAGGACGACGTACTGGGGGATCGCGCGGTTTGGATAGCGAGCGCGCTTGGTACGGATAATTGGCGTGCAGTCCGGCGCCAATAAAGCAGCCACGAACTGGTCGCGAGCTCGCCGGCGAGAAGACGTGCGCTCGCCGCAGCAGCAGCAGCAGTCGGAGTGGAGTAGGTAGCCTCGCACGCCCTCTCGACACGTCACGGACTGCTCAGGGGGCGTTTCAGGGCAGTAAATGCGGTGGCCGTGAGACGAATGGTTGCCAATATTCTCTATGTTATTACGACAGCAGCTTTATTATTTAGTGTTTTCGAATGGTGAAACTCGACTCTACAGTTAATCCCTGCGTTAGGAACAGCATTCTGAATGGTTGGTGACATCCTCTATCTGCGTACTGAAGAGATGTTTTCTACTAGGAGTCCTTTTGGTTATTCCTTTCCCCCGGATAGCTTGAACAACAACAAAAATAGAATAAACCGCTTCCAATGTCTATTCATTTATACTGGAAGTCGTGAGCAGTCCGTTCTTAAAATTAAATCACAACAATGTAACAAAAACGACTGCAGGACAATGATCTAAAGACTTTCCTCCACGTATTGCCGTATTGTGAAGTCATTAGCGTCTATCACGTGACCATAGACAGTACTTCCAAAATGACGGACATCGATGTTTTGTTTCGACAACGTGCTGCCACTGAATTTCTTGCCAAAGAGGGAAAATCTGCTGCTGAAATTCACCTCAAACTTCAACGTACCCACGGAGATGTCTGCGCGGATGCAGCGTTTCAAAGATGGTTATCGAAAAGTTTGTGCCCGTTGGCTCCCACCGAAGACCGCGAACTTCAGAGAGGAACGATCAGCCAAAAGTTTCTTCCGAGCCTTCAGAACGAAGGAGATGATTTTTTGACGAGAGCTGTGGAGACGGTGGAAGATATTCAGAAAGCGGTACTCTAGTGTATTCATGCAGCTGGAACGGAGTAGCCAAGATGACAGCGTAATGGACGTTAACTGCATACTGGAAAACATAAGAGGTAGGTGTATGGCTGAACACCACAGTGCAGAGAAAAGACAAGGTCTTATCCAGCAGTGGATGTCCAAGGGGTGATTGAGGTGATGGCTTGTGATCCAGGAGATGTCCGCAGCCGCCGCCCTCCCCCCCTTTCTCTCCCCCTCTCTCTTTGCGTTTATCGTGTCGTATGGGGTTCACTGCTTTTTACGATTTGGCATTTTTAAACTTCCGTTTCAACTTTGTGGTAGGATGCTCTTCCTGCCGCCACATTCTGCAACTGACCGATGGGAGGGAAGTCGGTGCCCATTCTGTCTAAGAATCATATGAACTTCATTCTGTGTGTTATCGTGTTTTAATTATTTGAGTGTCGTATTTTCTGACAGAAGTACCGAGAACCAGCTCAGCATTTGTTTTAATGAGCGTGGAAAACCGCCTAAAAGCTATACTCGTGCTGGCCTGTGTATGAAGGCTAGTGACGAAATTTTAATTATCGCACCGAGAAAGTAAAGCATAATTAATGTTTTGTTTTAAATCCCAGGATTTTGCGGTTGGTACCAGTCTCATTACAATACTTCTAGGAGTACCGCTGAGTCGTATTATAAAATACTTAAAATGCTAAAAATGCTGAGATAACCGACGTTCTGGCATTGCTTTAGCGGCGTTACCCAGCGTACAGGCTTTCCCGAGGAAGACAGCTGCTTCACGGCCGGAACATATATTATTTCAGTATTTTTTTTTTAGCTGTGGTGTCGTCCGAGAAACGACGTCCTAAAGCAAGTTTGGTACCTCGAGATGGAACGACCAGCAAGCACAGTCGTTGCCACACGCAACAACGAATGAGAGACGTTGGTGTAGACACGCCGTCGAGAGTTTCCATACGCCACCGCGGGTGCACGCTTACGTCTGAGCGGAATGTCGCCCAGACCAGTCTGCAATCATCGCTGGCGGCAGCATTGTTTCTCCACAGCGAGCATGGAGAAAGTTGTATCATCCAGAACTACAGCAAAGTTTACAGCCAGCAGTACTTTGGGAAAAGAGACTATTACCCTGTACTGTATCAAGTGATACGCTAGTGTTCAAAGACAGTAACAAATATAAAGGCTGATTCAGCTGCCCCTACTGCTGGGTTCTATGCAACCTGGAACGCCTTCGCGAACCATGTGCGAGATTTTCGTATTATCTCGCGATTTTTGTGCAAACTGTTTGTTCTACATCAAAAATGAACAGGAGGTTTTTGTAGGAAATTCAGTGCAGTTAAATTTTATACTGAGAAACGTTTTGCTGGAGGACACGGTATTCGAGTTATTCAAGAAAACTCATTTGAATGACACTTCCGTAATTTTTCTAGACTAATTTGGAAACTACAGCCTCTAGCGAGAACGTATCCCTGAACAAAATTTAACTACATTAAATTTCATACAAAATGATTGGGTTTATTTTTGCTGTAATTAATATAGTTTGCACGTAGCGAACAATGTGAAAATTTTGCGCGTGGTATTTGAAGGCGACGCGGGTTGCGTAAACCGCAGGGGTAAGTGCAGCTGAACCAACCTGATCGTGACATTCCTGTGGCAATGACTGATTCAAAGTGAAAAATTTCATCTTTTTCAAGCGATAACGTAGTGATCTAATATTTCCTGTGTGTTATAATATGAACTCGACCTACTCCAAAAGTAAATCTGAGGACCCACCACTGTGATGACGAGTGTTAAAAAAGCACACGGCGGTACACGTACAGGGAGTTTAATGTGAATTTTTTGTTCGTTTGGCACGTTTGCAGTCGTAGTAGACGCCGTAATCTCCGTGTACCCCATTGCCCCATTGGTAAAGTGGAGATAGGCTGCGTGCTTTTGTTATCGATCCTCTAGCCGCGTCCTACAGTACTACGGCGCGCGTGTTTGGTGGTGTACCGGGACAGCAGACATGCAAAATTAGAAATTTGTGGTAATTTACTATGGGAACAAACTGCTGAGGTCATCGGTTTCTAGGCTTACACACTACTTAATCTAGCTTTAACTTATGCTAAGGACAACACAGACATCCACGCCCGAGTGAGGACTCGAGCCTTCGACGGGGGAGCCGCGCGAACCGTGGCAAAGCGCCTGAGACCGAGCGGCTACCCCGCGTGGCTCAGCAGACATGACCTGCAAACAAGCGACAAGTTAAAGACTGCGCCCAGAGCTTACTACTCGGTCACCAGAAAAGCGTGAAGATCGCAAGACGTTGGCTTGCCGAAATATCGCGCGTTTTGGTCGACGCCACCCAGCTGAATTCTCGAAAACTTTGCAGGATTTCCCTTCGGCAGGTAAACCTGAAATGACACAAAAACTTCATTACTTAATGTGGTGTCACCGCCAGACACCACACTTGCTAGGTGGTAGCCTTTAAATCGGCCGCGGTCCGTTAGTATGCGTCGGACCCGTGTGTCGCCACTGTCAGTGATTGCAGACCGAGCGCCGCCACACGGCAGGTCTAGAGACAGATCCTAGCACTCGCCCCAGTTGTACAGCCGACTTTGCTAGCGATGCTACACTGACAAATACGCTCTCATTTGCCGAGACGATAGTTAGCATAGCCTTCAGCTACGTCATTTGCTACGACCTAGCAAGGCGCCATTACCAGTTTATATTGAGATTGTTATTAATGTATCAACAAGAGCGATGTTCTCCAATTATGGATTAAAGTTAAGTATTCCAGAAGCTATGTACTATTTTTGGCTACTATAATTCCTTGTCATTTTCCAGACCTCACGTCAGCCTGCGTGAGCTTAAACGCGTGCCTTTCGGCTTCCTCCAAACTCCGTGAATTGGCTCCTGCCAATTCACAACACTTAACTTCGTTTTTTCGAGGTGATAGTTAAACTTTACGACTACTTCTAGTACCCGACCAACAGTCGAGTGTCAGGAGTACGATTTTAACAGGCTGTGGCAGCTCCATTTTCCCTCGAGCTAGCAGGCTGCACGTTAAGCTATGCTAGGCGGTCGTGCGATATCCGCAGAGAGATTATAATGAAAATATGGGAGTAAGAGTAAGGGAACTGTCGATACCCCACGGGCGTCCACGTTGGCAACGGAGCTGCACGGTTCCGTCAGACGCCTATAGCGGTGGTGCTGGACCCGGCGGACCCAGTGGAACGCGCCCAGCGAGCCACGCCTCCAGAGGCTCCAGACCACGGGCGCCCTCTGCCGCGGTGACGTAGGACGACCGGCGGCAGCCAGACACTGCATTTGCACTCACAAGGGAACCTACCCATCGCACCCCCCTCAGATTTAGTTACAAGTTGGCACAGTGGACACGCCTTTAAAAACTGAACACAGATCAATCGAGAAAACAGGAAGAAGTTGTGTGGAACTGTGAAAAAAATAGGCAAAATATACAAACTGAGTAGTCCATGCACTGGACAGGCAACATCAAGGACAGCGTTAGCTCAGGAGCGCCGTGGTCCCGTGCTTAGCGTGAGCAGCTGCCGAACGAGAGGTCCTTGGTTCAACTCTTCCCTCGAGTGAAAAGTTTAATTTCATATTTTCAGACAATTATTATCTGTCCGTCCGATGCGATCACTTTTTTTGGGATTGATTACCACGTCCAAAGAAAACCTAAATCGGGCAAGGTAGAAGAATCTTTTTACCCATTCGCCAAGTGTACAAGTTAGGTGGGTCGACAACATATTTCTGTCACGTGACGCACATGCCGTCACCAGTGTCGAATAGAATACATTGGACGTGTTTTCCTGTGGGAGAATCGGTTGGCCTATGACCTTGCAATCAAATGTTTTCGGTCCCCATTGGAGAGGCACGTCCTTCCGTCTACTAATCGCACGGTTTTGCGGTGCGGTCGCAAAACACAGGCACTACACTTATTACAGTGAACAGAGACGTCAATGAACGAACGGACAGATCGTAACTTTGCGAAAATAAAAAAGTAAACTTTTCACTCGAGGGAAGACTTGAACCAAGTACCTCTCGTTCCGCAGCTACTCACGCTAACCACGGGACCACGACGCCCCTGAGCTCACACTTGCCTTGATGTTGCCTATCTTGCGCATGGACTGCTCAGTTTGTATAGTTGCTTATTTTTTTCATAGTTCCACACAACTTCTTCCTGTTTTCTCGATTGATCTGTGTTCAGTTTTTTAAGATCTATCCACTGTGCCAACTTATAACTAAGTCAGAGGGGGGGGGGGGTGCGATGGGGAGGTTCCCTTGTCAGAGCTTGTTCACTTCGTGACACTCGACAGACGCCACATAATCTTGCCTCTGACGCCATCGTTCGTGCTTTAGTTCAGAGAGCCTCATCCTCGTTATTATTGTACAGGTGGACTTATTTCTTGTGGCATTATGTGTAAAGAGCCCTCATAAGTTAAGCAAATCCTCTGTTAGCTGTGTTAACTAGTTCGCTAATGATTTCTGCTCCTCTCCAGTTTCCCTGCGACTACAGTTACCGCACCATTCCGCAGCCCACCTCTCTTTACCGTCGTGTTGGAAGTCGTACACAACAGGAGAAGGAATATCGCCATATCCGGCAAGTAGCGAGTTACGGCCGCGATGTAGACTGTGGCTCTTTGCGACCGCCGAGCGCAGGTGCGAGAGCTGGTGCGGGCGCTGCTGCTCGGCTCGGCTCGGCTCGGCGCTGCCGGCCGCACTTTCTCCGGGCGGCGGTAATTGCCTGAGCGCGGCGCGGCGCGGCTTAGCCGCCTCCGGCCGCCGCTGCCCCCGGCCCCCGGCCCGCAGCCGCGGCGCACCTGCCTCCGGCCGAGCCCCGTCTACTCGGCTGCGACTTTCCTACGTACTTCAGCAGACCAGCTACTGCACAATGCACGTCACGCGATACCTCGCACCAAGATTACCGAATCATACGTCCCACGCCACACACGAACTGAGGCATAGAGAAATGCCTATTTGTGTCACAGGACTCCCGTTCTTTTCTACATACCGGGTGATCAGAAAGGGAGTATAAATTTGAAAACTCAATAAAGCACGGAATAATGTATGTAGAGAGGTACAAATTGACACACATGCTTCGAATGACATGGGGTTTTATTAGAACAAAAAAAAAAAAAACTACGAACGTTCAAAAAATCTTCGACAGATGGCACTTCATCTGATCAGAATAGCAATAATTACCATAACAAAGTAAGACAAAGGAAAGACGATGTTCTTTGCAGGAAATGCTCAATACGTCCACCATCATTCCTCAACAATAGCTGTAGTCGGGGAATAATGTTGTGAACAGCACTGTAAAGCATGTCCGGAGTTATGGTGAGGCATTAACGTCAATGTTGTCTTTCAGCATCCCTAGAGATGTCGGTCGATCACGATACACTTCCGACTTCAGGTAACCCCAAAGCCAATAATCGCACGGACTGAGGTCTGGACCGGCCGCGGTGGTCTAGCGGTTCTAGGCGCGCAGTCCGGAACCGCGCGACTGCTACGGTCGCAGGTTCTAATCCTGCCTCGGGCATGGATGTGTGTGATGTCCTTAGGTTGGTTAGGTTTAAGTAGTTCTAAGTTCTAGGGGACTGATGACCACAGATGTTAAGTCCCATAGTGCTCAGAACCATTTGAACCATTTTGAGGTCTGGGGACCTGGGAGGCCAAGTATGACGAAAGTGGCGCCTGAGCACACGATCTACATCTACATGATTACTCTGCAATTCACATTTAAGTGATTGGCAGAGGGTTCATCGAACCACAATCATACTATCTCTCTACCATTCCACTCCCGAACAGCGCTTGGGAAAAACGAACACCTAAAACTTTCTGTTCGAGCTCTAATTTCTCTTATTTTATTTTCATGATCATTCCTACCTATGTAGGTTGGGCTCAACAAAATATTTTCGCATTCAGTAGAGAAAGTTGGTGACTGAAATTTCGTAAATAGACGAAAAACGTCTATGCTTTAATGACTTCCATCCCAATTCGCGTATCACATCTGCCACACTCTCTTCCCTATTACGTGATAATACAAAACGAGCTGCCCATTTTTGCACCCTTTCGATGTCCTCCGTCAATCCCACCTGGTAAGGATCCCACACCGCGCACCAATATTCTAACAGAGGACGAACGAGTGTAGTGTAAGCTGTCTCTTTAGTAGACTTGTTGCATCTTCTCAGTGTCCTGCCAATGAAACGCAACCTTTCGCTCGCCTTCCCCACAATATTATCTATGCGGTCTTTCCAACTGAAGTTCTTCGTAATTTTAACACTCAGGTACTTAGTTCAATTGACATCACCAAACGACGCGCGCAAGAGATCTTTCACGCGTCTAGCAATACTTTGTTTTTTTTTGGTTCTTCTAAAACCCCATGTCATTCCAAGCACGTGTGTCAATTTTTACCTCTCTATCTACATTATTCCGCGGTTTATTAAGTTTTCAAATTTATACTGACTTTATCATCACCCGGTATATACACTATCTCATCTAAAGTACCCCGAAACCTGGCTGAAAATGACTCAAAAGTTCGTGGCGCCCTCCGTCGGTAATGGTGGAATTCAATATGGCGTTGGCCCACGCTTAGCCTTGATAGCAGCTTCCACTCTCGCAGGCATACGTTCAATCAGGTGCTGGAAGGCTTCTTGGGGAATAGCAACCCATTCTTCACGGAGTGCTGCACTGAGGAGAGGTATCGATGTCGGTCGGTGAGCCCTGGCACGAAATCCGCTTTCCAAAACATCCCGAAGGTGTTCTATAGGATAAAAGTCAGGAGTCTGTGTAGGCCACTCCATTACAGGGATGTTACTGTCGTGTAACCACTCCGCCACAGGCCGTGTATTATGAATAGGTGCTCGATCGTGTTGAATGATGCACTCGCCATCAATCTAGGTCTGTGCTGCGACAGCGCCACGCAAAACAAGGGGTGCAAGCCCCCTCCATGAGAAACACGACCACACCGTAACACACCGCCTCCGAATATTACTGCTGGCACTACACACGCTGGCAGAAGACGTTCACCGGGCATTCGTCGTACCCAAACCCTGGCATCGGATCGCCACATGGTATACCGTGATTCGTCACTCCACACAACGTTTTTCCACTGTTCAGTCGTCCAGTGTTTACAATCCTTACATCAAGCGAGGTGTCGTTTGGCATTTACCGGCGTGATGTGTGGTTTCTGAGCAGCCGCTCGACCACGAAATCCAAGTTTTCTCACTTCCCGCCTAACTGTCATAGTACTTCCAGTACTGGTGCAGTTTGCAACTCCTGTGTGATGGTCTGGATAGATGTCTACCTACTACACATTACGACCCTCTTCAACTGTCGGCGGTCTGTGTCAGTCAACAGACGAGGTCGGCCTGTACGCTTTTGTGCTGTACGTGTCCCTTCACGTTTCCACTTCACTATCACATCGGAAGCAGTGGACCTAGGGATGTTTAGGAGCGTGGAAATCTCTCGCACAGACGTATGACACAAGTGATACCCAATCACCTGACCACGTTCGAAGTCCGTGAGTTTCGCGGAGCGCCCCATTCCGCTCTCTCACGATGTCTAATGACTACTGAGGTCGCTGATGTGGAATACCTGGCAGTACGTGGCAGCACAATGCACCTAATATGAAAAACGTATATTTTTGTGAGTGTCCGGATACTTTTGATCACATAGTGTAAATTATCTGATGGACAGGATGAGCAGCAACCTGCGGTCGACTGCTGACGACGCTGTGATGTGTGGGAAGGGGTGGAAGTTGAGTGACTGAGGAGGATACGAGATGACTCACACAAAATTTCTAGTTGATGTGATGGCTGGCTCTGAGCACTATGGGACATAACATATGAGGTCATCAGTCCCCTAGAACTTAGAACTACTTAAACCTAACTAACCAAAGGACATCCATGCCCGAGGCAGGATTCGAACCTGCGACGTAACGGTCGCGCGGTTCCAGACTGAAGCGCCTAGAACCTCTCGGCCACACCGGCCGGGGCCGAACTATGTTTGATATTTATAGCACTATGCGGGTGCATCCAGTACTTCTATTTCTTTTTTTTAGTTTTATGAACTTTAAATAATGGTAACATACAAAAACGTCCTCTTCGGAAGGGGTCATGATTGCAACTGAAACAGCAACACAAGCGTGAGTCGTGCTGTCCTGTTACTCGTCGTATAGCGTGTCGCACCGGTAAGCGTCGCGTCGCGTGGCGCCACCTCCGCTGCAACGTGTCGTGTAGCACATCGTGTCGTTTCAGTGTCAGCCGCACATTACTCTATCCCTGTATACTCGCTCTTCAGTGTTGCATTTTGAGTTTTCACGGAACGTTATACTTCGAAAATCATCCCGTCGTCATTATGGAAACGCTTGCCACGCAATGATTTTCGAATCTTAGCCAAGTCATTTTCAAAACGTCGTCATACATGTTGAGATGTGATCCAAAAGTGATTTTTCACTTTTTCAGTATCACCTTGATTGTGATACAAATCACGAACGGTTTCGGTCTCATGGAAGGCCATTATCAAGTCCAAGCACGTTCTTGACTCGGTGTAGTGAAGTGCGTCATGTGGTATTCGATGTGGCTCGCTTCACCGAGTCAAGAACGTGCCTCCACTTGATAATGCTGTTCCGTGAGGCCAGTACAGATCATTATTTGTCAATAAATAAATCAATTGCAACGAGAGATGACGTGTTTACCAATTAGTAGCTGGTCCTGTTTGGAATGAACTGGACGGTTTTTTTTAGTTTATAAGATTTCGGGTAAATACAGAAAGGGTATCACGCTCAAAGGGTGCATGACGAATACAGCAAAAGGGTAGAAAATTGTAAACAGCTGTGTTGAGAAAGAGCCAGAGCTCCAAGCGCTAACAGAAAGCACCGAATCGTTACAGGTAGCGAGGGCTGGCTAAAGCCGGAGATAAGTTCAGCTGAAATTTTTACAAAGGACCTGACAGTGTTCATGAAAGATAGATTAAATGCAGATGGTGACAGCCCTTTTGTTGCTATTAGAAATAGTTTCTCTGGTAGTGAGACTGAAGCAGGTAGTTCCTGTGAATTAGTACGAGTACTGCCTATACAAGGCAATCGGAATCAATTAACAGTTGGCTCCTTTTGCTGACCTCAGATGATTCAACTGCTGAGCAGTGCAAAGAAAACTTTAGTATCTTCTCAAATAGGTACCCGATATACTCTTTGCTCTTCATTCACACGAAGAAATGAATGCCATCGACAGGGGATCTCAATTTCAAATTTCTAGATTTCCAGAAGGCTTTTGATACCATTCCTTCCAAGAGACTTCTAACCAAATTGCGTGGCTTCAGTCATGCTACTGGATTCGTCATTTCCTGTCAGAAAGGTCACAATACGTAGCAATCGACGGAAAATCATCGAGTAAAACAGAAGTGATACCAGTCACAGCCCAAGAAAGTGTTAGGAGGCTCTCTGTTGTTCCTGATGTATATAACCGATTTAGCAGGCAATCTGAGCAGACCTCTTAGACTGTCTGCAGATGATGCTGTCATTTACCGTCTTGTAAAGTCATCAAAAGATCAAAACCAATAGCAAAATTATTTAGAGAAGATATCTACATGATGCCATAAGTGACAATAGTCTCAATAAGGAAAAGCTTGAGGTCTCCACATGAGTGCGAAAAGAAATCTGTTAAATTTAGGTTACTCGATAAATAATACAAATTTAAAGACTGTTAATTCAACTAAATACCTGGGAATTAAAATTACGAGCAAGTTAAATTGGAATGATCACATAGATAATGTTGTGGAGTAGTGGAGAAAGTGTCACGGATACCATAAGATGCTGGGGTGGCCATCGTTATAGGCGTTTTTCGTTGCGGGGAGAACTCTTCACGAAATTTCAGTCACCAACTTTCTCCTCTGAATGCGAAAATATTTTACTGTCGCCAGCCAACATAGAAAAAAAATTGTTCAAATGGCTCTGAGCACTATGGGACTTAACGTCTGAGGTCATCAGTCCCCTAGAACTTAGAACTACTTAAACCCAACTAACCTAAGGACAACACACACATCCATGCCCGAGGCAGGATTCAAACCTGCGACCGTAGCAGTCGCGTGGTTCCGGACTGAAGCGCCTAGAACCGCTCGGTTACCGCGGCCGGCCCAACATAGCAAGGCATGATCATCGTAATAAAATAGGAGAAAAAGGAGCTCGTACACAAAAAAAGATTTGAGTGTTCTCCTTTCTCACGCGCTGTTAGAGATTGGAACCATAGAGAAATAGTCTGAAGGTGGTTCGAAGAACCCTCTGCCAGGCTCTTAAGCGTAAATTGCAGAGTAATGACGTGGACTTAGAAGTGGTTACGGGTCAACTCGCCACTTAGGAGTCGCAGCAGTGTGAAGATACAACATTTAAACTAGAATACATCACTACGTAAACTGCTGATAACTGAAACAGCACCTCTCGATGATAAACCTAACTACGGTGATAACAAAGTTCCTCGTTTATCACTTGTCGACTGTAGGAAGTGGCGAGTTGGCTCACAACTACATACACATCCACATGATGTTTAACAGTCGCCCTGCGCTATTTTACATTTGGATGTCTCAGCATGTGATGGTGAGGAGTGTCCATACCCAGCCCATAAATCACTTATTCGTAATCTAAGACGTTTCGAGAAAATCCGTTGCGGACTACACGTCCATGGTACTTTAAAAACTCATGTCGTGAAAAAAATTACCCATTCTGGATGGCAAAGATCGGTATACAGAGGCTAATTATCGTATATTATAAAACGTTTCTGCATTTCTCGGGTGTAGAAGCTAATGGTGACAGCTATAATCACGAAATGAATCTTGCAAGTGTAGAATTAAAAAGGATTCAGCATTAAAACACAGCACTATTTATTAAGTACTAGCTATGGTACGAATACTGTATGCGACAATTTTAGGAATATAGGATCAAGCAGCAAGTGTACCGAGGGATAAAGCTAAAAAAACGAACTAAAATATTGTACAAGGAATATTTTTGTCGGATGTCTTTACACACTCATTTGTCCTCAGCTTGTTCTGAGTTTTTTTTCTACCTCCAGATAGAAATGTTTAGAACCCAGCTGGTTTAACATTTTATCATTAGTATCCCATATAGCCTATATGGATCATCGTTAATGAAAAAAGTTGCACTGTAATTGCACCTGTTAATTCATTCAGAGATACTAGCGATATACAAAACAGACAACAAAGGTGTTGCTCAAAACATCATATCCCGGAATAAATTCGAGAATACGGTTAGTACTTGTATAGGCTACTCAATAACTCCCAGGAGAAACACGGAACCTGATGACAGTTATGACCTTGTAGTTCTTGAGAATGTCAATATCGTTCTGGAAAACAGAAAATTTTGCAAAGCAATAAACGTCACTCCAATTGAAAACGGCTTATTAATGACAATCGGAACTTTCGACACCTGAAATTATAGGTCTGCTGTATTTAAAAAATATCTCCTTTCCAATTGTATTCATTACTTGAGTGTAATTTGGACTACTTAGCTATGAAAGTAAATCTGCCTCGTATGTGCACTGAAAGAATAACTACCTTACGCTACGAAACCTGTATTCCGTCTGGAATATAAGAAAATGTATTGATACCTCACACATTCGTATTTGAAGCTCTCTCCCTGAATGGTGTCACTGTACGCGTAGATCATTAATGCTACACTCCAGCTGCACCAAAATTTTGCCAACGACCCAAATTGCTCCGTCATTGGACTTGACCGAGGAAATTTTTTATCTACTTGAGTGTACATTTATTTTATGTGGTAATATATACCGAACATCTTAACGATAATTCTTCGGTGCCTTGGATTATATTTTTAACTTCTGTAACAAACATTTTTGTCAGAGCGCGTTTTTAATATTTGTAATCCATCAAAACGGTTTAACACTCGATTATGGGGCTTTATTTCAGTTGTTTCTTACGGAAGTGTGGTCACATTTCAAAATACTTCGCGTGTTATGAGGAAGAGACGTACTCCTTGGTTCTAAAGGAACCTTCAACTGTTTACAGAAACAGCCGCCATATTATGCGATGCTTGGCACAACAAGAACAGTAGTCCATTTGGGCGCAGTTTTGAAACTGCTAATAATGACACTTTTCGAGCTCCTCCAGTCACTGTAAAAGCCACCGCATCAGCTCTAGCACAGCTACCGTAAGCCCAGTAAGGTTGTTGACAACCGGCTGCCTTGATAATCACGCCGAGAAGTCGTTTGTACTGGTCCCTAACGTTACTTGCCACTGCCTTGTGCGTTCTGCTGTAACACCGATCTCAATTCCACTCAGAATATAGTACCAATTACACTGCTAAAAATGAACGAGTAAAGGAGAAAAGGGCCAATTTGAGTTCCGAGTAACGAGTTGATATTGACGCGAACGTTTGTGGCAACTTCCTCAGCAACAGGTTTCTCTGTAACGTCCACACCTGTGTGATGGAACCAAGGTCTCACATGTTACGTAATGAATTGCTACTTTTCTTATTTGTTGCATCCAGAGTACACAGTTATTTCACAGTTTCCAAGGTAATATGAAACTCATAAGCGGTAATCAGCTGTGCGCGGGAAGTATAGGATTTCTTTCTTTACTATTATTATTCTTTCTTACCGGCTATACTGAGCCATCGCAAAATGTACATTCGTGACAATAATTCTATCATGACAAAATATCTACATTTGAGTGAAATCTAACATACACGAATCGTTCGAAAGAGCACGTAGGTATTCGAATGTAGATTTGTCGTGACAGTTCATTTGCATTGTTCTCGTTTCTCTTCGCTCTTCAGCTAGTTACGTTTCTGTAGATTCCAACATTGGCTACAGTGGATTTACATCGTCAGGACCGGGACTCAAACCCGGGACCTTGCGTTTCGCGCAGAATGCTCTTTCCAACTGAACTATCAAGACACGGCTGACGGCCCCCTCACGACCTTACTTCTGCCAAGAAGTTTCAAAACAGTAGTGCTGGTCCCGCAAGGCGTGTAGCAGAACGTCTGTGAGGCTTGGAAAGTGGGAAAGCGGTATGCATATGTGGAATCGAATTAAATTACGCTAGAGACGAAGCCTTGAGCTTATCTACAACCTGCACATGACAGCTCTTAACGAAGAACATAACACTACATTTTGTGCAACTCAGGTATTCGAAGATTACCTGGAATCAATATGGGAAAACATACACAATTTTAATTTTATTTAACAATCGACGTTCAGTTAGTTTGGTTCGACGTGGTTATGGGAATCTTCCCCACGATGAAGAGAAAGTACATGGCACGGATCATGATATACAGTATCTGCAATATGTTAGCTAGCCCAGTTCATTTGATCCTATGTAAACAGCCTATAAATACACGGAAATGTACAATACGTAATTTGGCTACGATAAATATAACGGTATCACAACAGGTAGAGAACAGTTGCATATTACAGCCGCACTGAAAACTGTCTGCGGCAGCAAAAACAAAGGTCAAACTTGCCTTATTTCACATTGCACTTTTTACACGGTAAAGGCACATAATACAGGAGGGTTCCTCAGTATTCATAAAACAGAGGCAGAATACCAAATATCAAACCATCTTAAAAAATTGCCTAATAATCGTTGTTATTTCATAGTGGCACAAAACGCTGCGAAGGAAGACCATGTCGCAAGATCAAAAAGAGAAAAAGAACAAGTTGAATGTGGGTTCATCAAAAGTATTAGTCAAATATTTTATTTTGTTAAAAGATTTTGGCTTAAAGGAAGCCATTAGGCTAACAGAATTATTTATCAAAAAGTTAGTGGACACCAGAAGAATACAATTCACCATAGACTATGGGTTATACAAAATTTTATTTAACCAAGAAAAAGTTTTAGTTTCGCAAGAGGTTCTTAAACTTCAGGATTTGCAAAGAAAATGTTGTGCAAGAAAAGTTAAATTAATTTACGTTTTTTTTAAAAAAAAAAGATGTCCTTGGGGATACAAAAATGAAACTTGTATTGTTACTTTGTAAAATTATTTTTTTGTTAAATGTAGATCATGTTAAGGATGCATTGATAATAGTTAAGCTTAATATCAGCATTTGTACAACTGTAGCAAATTGCAGTTCAAAACAATATAAAACTAAAAAAAGAAATTAAAGTTTTTATCAAAAAAGATGGCTCTGAGCACCATGGGGCGTAACTTCTGAGGTCATCAGTCCCCTAGAACTTAGAACTACTTAAAGCTAACTAACTTAAGGACATCACACACATCCATGCCCGAGGCAGGATTCGAACCTGCGACCGTAGCGGTCGCGCGGTTCCAGACTGTAGCGCCTAGAACCGCTCGGTCACTACGGCCGGCAAAATTTTTATCAGATAGAAATTTAAATGTAAGGAGGTCTTTCCTGAAAGCTTTTGCCTGGTGTGTAGTTTTGTAGAGAAATGAAACTTGGGCGATAAAGATTTCAGGCAAGAACAGAGCAGAAGCTTTCAAATGTATTGCTAGACAAGAAATTTGTGGTAAGCTCCTGTGGGACCAAACTACTCAGTTAATCGGTCCCTAGACTTACGCACTATTTAGTGTAACTTACGCTAAGGACGACACACACACCCATGCCCGAGGGAGGACTCGAACCTCCGGCTAGGCCCGGCCTTTGTGGCCGAGCGGTTCTAGGCGCTTCAGTCTGGAACCGCGCGACCGCTCCGGTCGCAGGTTCGAATCCTGCCTCGGGCATGGATGTGTGTGATGTTCTTAGGTTAGTTAGGTTTAAGTAGTTCTAGGTTCTGGGTGACTGATGACCTCAGATGTTGAGTCGCATAGTGCTCAGAGCCATTTGAACCATTTGAACCTCTGGCTAGGGGAGCAGCGCGGACCGGCACAAGACGCCCAGACCGCGCAGCTACCTCGCGGGGCACTAGCTAGACTAGAATGCTGAATATTAGATGCGCAGATCCAGTAATTTATAAAGAGTTACTGAGTCGAATTGGGGACGAAAAGAATTTTATGGCGCAACGTGACTGAAATAAGGAATCAGCTAATTAAGACACGGAGGATAATAAAATTTCGTATTTGTGTTGGGGGGAGGGGGAGAGGGGGGGGGGGGGGGAAGGAGTGTGTGTGGAAGTGGTGGTGAAGTTGCAGAGAGATACCGAGGGATAACATTGTAACATGGTTCAAACAGATGTGGGTTGCAGTAGTTATTCGGAGATGATGCACAGGATAGAGGAGGGTGGAGAGGCGCTTCAGACCAATCCCTGGACTGAAGAGGCCTCAGTCAGTAGGTGCATTTTCAACAAGAGGCAAGAGCCGATCCGGCAC
Source organism: Schistocerca americana (assembly GCF_021461395.2). Lineage (NCBI taxonomy): Eukaryota > Metazoa > Arthropoda > Insecta > Orthoptera > Acrididae > Schistocerca > Schistocerca americana. The sequence continues at coordinate 5,535,605 of NC_060120.1, read as the reverse complement.
ACAGTTTTAATCGTGCAGCAAGTTTCAAAACGGCGTGCACTACGCTGCAGAGGGAAATATTCATCCTGGCATCCTACGTAAAGGCGCAAATACACACAGTTATTCCACACGACGTTATTTTATACCTGTGAACCCCAAAGAAACTTTGGTAGCATAACAGTGAGCCATACTTGTGAGTGTTAGCTACTGTTATGGTGGCAGACGTGCGAGCCGTGTGACCCGGGCCGCCGCCCGGCTGGGAACGGCCCACCAAATGTACCAGAAGAGGCGCAGGCGCAGGCGGAGGCGGAGGCCCGGCTGCCGGCTGGAGAAATCCGCGACGCGGAAATACGCTGCCCGCCGCAGCCGCCTTTTATTTTCTGTTTTTTATTTTCTTCTCCTGCCATCTCGCGTCATAAATTGCTCGCCCCGTGACGGTAGGTCAGGTCGACAGCGGTTTGAAGCGGTCGTTGCCTAATAGACCGTAGATATCATCAGTTTTGCTCATTACACGGGCCCCGCGTACTTGCGGTAGTTTTCTTCTCTCGCCGCTATTCAGACCGGTCTGTCTGAGGCGACCCTCCACTACATTTCCTTTTCCCCCCGGGCGTGAATCAATCTCTTCATTCCCGCGTTCCCATTAATCTCTCACCTCTCGCAATTCGCGCTATTCATTCCGGTCATTTTACTGGCGAAATGGCTGGGCGGTGCCGTAGAAGATAGTTTGCACGTTGTATTTGTATTGGGTAGTTGCCTTGCACTGTAGTATTATAAGAGAAACTAGTGGTGTACTTCAGAGAGATGTTTTTCTCGGGTGCAGCAAATTACACCTTGATACGATTCGAATCCGCGCTGTGGCCGCATGTATTGTGTAGAACCTAGTTTTCTGTTCATCCCATCTATGCAAATTACTCAACACCGTGGGCGACTTTCCTAGACAACGTAGGTTAAATTGAGTAATTCCTGATGTTGATAGAGCCGTGTGGCTCCTCCCCCCCCCCCCCCCCCCACTGCCCCCCTCCCACCCCACACAGTTGGAGGTTCGAGTCCTCCCTCGGGCATGTGTGTGTGTGTGTGTGTGTGTGTGTGTGTGTGTGTGTGTGTGTGTGTGTGTGTTGTCCTTAGCGTAAATTAGTGTGCAGGCTTAGGGATCGATGACCTCAGCAGTTTGGTCCCATAAGACCTTGCCACAAATTTCCAAATTTGATCTTGATAGAAGTTCCTTTCTTCTTACTCGGTACTCTATTTATGATCAGTGGGCTTAAATATCTTCCTCACAGTAATTCGTCCGTTGGATAAAACTGTAGAGTCTGGTGCCTGCATTAGATTTTTTTCTGCATCATATTTTAATTAGAATTCACCGTCCCGCATTAAAATGTGCAAAAGAGTAAGGCAGTTGCCAGCTCGTAGTGTAGATACTGCTGTTGTTTCTTGGTGGAATGCAACTCAGACGAACTGCCTGCCACTGTTTCCCTGTCAGTAGGTAAAACAGTCCCAGCTGCTGAACTTGTGCTCCCTGGACCCTGGAGACATCAGTCTTCATCACTTTTGCACGGAATTCTGTTGTCTGTATAACCGACTTAAATAATGAAGGGTACATGAGGAACAACGGAGTGCTAACAAGCAGAGAAATGAAATTAAAGCAGATATGTTCTTGATAAAAACACATCGGTGGAACTGTAATGCTGGCAGCGTGTGGTGTAAATCGCATATTTACATCTTAATCACGGGCCAAGTTTCCACGAGCTTTGCACTGCGGAACGTCGCGAGTAAGACTGCCTGAGCCTCCACACGGTCGCTTCCACGATTGTGGAAGCCAACGCAGGTGTCGCAGAATCACGGTGACTGGTGCATTACTGCTGGTCACGAACTAAAGCCGACTAAGAACTGCAACGAAGTGGGCAGCGACAGAGCCTCTCTGTAGTTTTGAAATCTGTGGTGCAACTTAGCAGTGCGCCACCTCCGACGGAAAAAGATTCCTGCAGCCAATTTGACCGGGGGCGGCAAAGCGATCGGCTACTGTTTTCGGCCAACGGGACAGTTTGATTTTGAAAGTAACACCTCGGAAATTCAATCGATTTCCGCTGTTTTGTGGCTTTTCTAAACTAATTAATAGGCGAACATGAAAATTACTCCTCCCAAAACATTCGATAGCCACACACCAAGATGAGCCATTGGTGTTTTCAGTTGACCAGGGATAAGAGATCTTAATGCACAAATTGGCTAATTAACTTCATTGACATTTTAATTAATTGATTCATGTATCCATGATTATTATCACTAAAGTCGTGGATACGAAGCAATAGCAGTCTGCGAGTGTATGTGTGATTTTTATTTAATTCACCTCTCTCTGTTTCTAATGCAGATTGGACTGGACAGCTGCTAAGTCTTCTCCGTGTCTCGTATTCGTCTCAGAAAAGGCTCCGGGTCATAGTGAATTTGTCGGGAAACATCAATGATCTGCTGCACGATGTAGGATTACCTTCCTCTGCCCAGTAACAGGACGTATCCAAGGGTAATGTTTACTTTCATCTGCAAACCCGGTTCCTGCCTTATCGCGACATATAAAGTCCTACAAAAACATGATCGCGAAATACCATTCCATGTGATCACAAAGCTCATAACAGGGAGATGTGCAACAGATACTTATCACAGTGGTCAATAACGAAATGTTATACATCAGATTTTTCCTCATAAAGGATGACATAAAGGATGGCATTTCACCATATGATCATGTATTCTTCCTGCCTTAAATTTCTGTTGCGATACAAGAAAGTTTTCCCAGACAGACAGTGGTCTGTACTTTATTATGTTAACGTCGTCAAGGAGGAGGAGAATGAGTAGGAGAATGATGAAAGAACATAATTATCTGTTACTATCACAAAGACTGCCTCTGTGGACCAACTGTTGGCCTCGTGAATGCTGAACCGAAAGTCGTGACTTCGATCCTTGATCACAATGAGGAAATTCCGGGGGTAATAAATGCCAGAAGGGGGTTAATTTAGCCCCGTGTGCCGAATGACTATTGTAGTATATTGATGTAGAGTTTCTATGGTCTCGTCTTATTACAGGAGTCGGATAGAGGAATGCTTCTTAACGTACGGACGCTTACTGCGTGTGACACCTGGTCTTGAAGCATGTTAATCTCAATAACAATAAAAAAAACTTCGCAAGATAAAACTACGAGCAAATTAAATAGTGGTTCGCTCACAAAAGAACTTGACAGAACGGAACTGAGTTTGTATCAGCCCCATTCCTAAATGAAAACGGGTACAACATGTTAATTTTTAAACTACTGTATTTTAATAAAATGTACTTTTCTCCTGATACATTGCACGGCTGAAATTTGGCGTAGAGCTGAAATTAGACAGTTTAGATCCCGGTATGTTGTGAGAATATGTAGTTAAAGTGCTGTCCAACCCTCGTTCCATTCCTCTTTGGTAGTTTCCTCTCATGCGAATAGGGCCATGAGGGCAGTCGGCAATCAAACTACAATAGCTATCTTGCCACCATAAATCTAAACACGGCTTTATCTCAGAGATCTTATTCATCACACCCATTTCAGTGGCATCTGTGTTCCGAATGCACAATATCGTTAATTCAGCTGGAACTCTATTTAAGTGATACTGACTTTAATAATGCGCAGTCTTCTAAAATTTTTAGTGTAAGTATGCTCAGGTGCCCAGTTAATGATTTAGCGTTGCTATAAAGACGCGCATTTTATTTTTAGTTGCATAATTCTGTTAAGCTTATCTCTTATGTGAACACTATAAAGTTTAAATGTAAGTTAATGTACAGTAACAGTTCTTGTTTTGCCTAGAGTTACTGCATTCTTTTTTAATGGCCATAGGCTGAAATCATGATTGTACATTTATATGGCTTACGAGGGGGAATCTCATGTGTTCGGAAAAGCTCTCAGAGTTGGACGGAACTAGCGCACCCTGGCGGTAGCCTGTAGAAAAGGCTTCCGCGCGCGAACAGTGGCAGTTACTGTGCTGCCGGGCGTTTCTGTGGTTGTAAGCTGAATTAATACCCTGCAGTGCGCCTTGTCGGCTCTGTAATCGGAGGGTCTTGTTCCTCCCGTTTTAGGAGAATGCCAACCAGCGCTGAATTCCGTACTCCTGTTGATGAGATTGTCTGGCGTGCTGAATTGTGAAACGTCCTTCAAAACGCAATCCCGGAACGATAATGCTGAGGATACAACATTAGTCTTTTCATAAAACATACGCTGTGATTGGGCAGTGCTTCGCTATTGGTGATATGTCACGTGCCCCATGTATGTTTGTCTATGGTATCTGACACAGTCTTCTTATGCAGTGTGACGTGGTGTGCCCAACATCAGACTTCCTGCACTGACATGGAATCTTACATATGCCGAGTTTCCTAAGCCTAAGACATCTTTGACCGCATGTAACACTTTCCTCAATTTTGTCGGCTAACTGCAAGCGCATGTAATGTCGTATCTCTTGAAGCTGCTTGAAGAGACGCCACGAATAGGCCGTTGCAGTGGGCACCTCCGTATCTTGAGTTACCTGCCTGGAATGAACTCGTTTTGCCTGCAGTACATTATATAAGTTCTTCAGAACAACGAATTTGTCAGAAGACCGTTCTTAGATGTTGTAGCTTACTTGGCAGGCTCCAAGGTGATGACAGATTTTTGCTTGCAAATATAACCGAGTTGCATCAGTAGATGTGCCGCAGACAGTGTGTCCCAGCTTTTCTTCTAAGCATGAAACCCAAAAATGGGAAGCTGCCATTTTTTCCACTTCCATCGTGAGGTGAATTCTGTATTAATTTTACAAATGACTTCAGTGACTGACTCCAAGGAGTCACTTGCCACTTTCTTTGATGTAATTAACAGTAATACGCTAGCTGTTTGCGTAAGTTTGCAGTCCATTTTCTCATTTCTGGTCGTTGTGGATACCCACGAACGAGCGCTCTCCGACCACAAAACTGAGGCGTGACACCGTCTTCTCTCATTTGGTGCATGACGAAGTGGAATGATGCGTGACGACGTGGGATGACTGGCAGTCTCGGATTCTTCGAAGTGCCGTATTTCTCCGAAGCGGTACGAAATCTGAACGGCATCAGCGAGCCTGCGAATCTGTCGCGTGTGGGGGTGAGCGCATGCCCGCCCGGGACTGCGGCTAATGCATTTCGAACATCGCCGTCCTCCTCTTCGTCATGGGTGGCCCTTTCCGGCATTTGTCAGGCACAGCTCTTTAATTTCCTGCCGAGGACAGCTGCAGTAGATCAAAACGCGCTTACGTCTGTCAGCAACCTATCCCCCGCTCCTTGCGGCGGCGAATAAGAAAACAAAAAGAAGGAAACCCAGCCGAGAAGGACTTCTGTGCGACACCTGTGCCCGCGCGCCTCTTGTCCAATTGTGCACCTTTTGTCCGGTTACCGTTACTCGCCGGCGCTGTGTTTTCGAGTAACTGCGCGCTTTCCGGGAAAGAAACTTGGCGCTGAGTAAGGCTGTGCGTCATCGCCGTTGCCTCAGGCTGCTCGGCTGCTTTATTGTGCGGCCTCCACGTGGAGAAAAAATGCCCTCAGAACAGAGCGCTCTGCCTCCAGCTCCAGCTCCAGGTGGCGCAACGTCTGAGGGTCGCAGGAAAGCCATCTC